>NC_133896.1:57280939-57889200 GCF_964199755.1 Larus michahellis | reverse complement strand
TTTTCAGCTGAAATCGGTGAGACAGTTCTCTTCATTTTATCACCATCCTCTTGAAACAGCAGCCTCTGACCCCTATCAGGAAAAGCACCCTTGCCCTCTAATCACAGACTTCCTGGAAAACGCAATCTAGCCGGCAATTAATACAGAATGGAGGAAAAAAACAAAAGCTTCATAACATCAAATTACCACTGCAAGATTTTTAAATACATCCCCCAGTGAAACGACAGAAAAATTCAAGCATGTTCTCACAAGCCATCTCACTCCCACTAGCGTTATTTAAGAGTACTTATTAAAAAGATTTTCTCTCACCTCTCCCCCCACCAAAAAAAACCTGTTGTGTCCCCCCCCCAAGTCTAGTTTTGCAGATGTTGCCTGCAGCAGCATAGCTTCTTACTGTGAAAGCTTCAACACAGGTGTGCAGAGCGTGACCTGGGCAGAATTACATGTGCCGTTTCCACTGGGAAATCTAAGAGACTTATTAAGCCAGGACAGTGCCGATTAATCTACTAATGGAATGAATCAAAAGTGTGTTCCTGGCCCTTTCCCTTTCACATCCCAAAGCCTCGGGGGAGCTAAAACCATCTGGCAAATGCCTGCTCCGAGCAACATTATGCTACTGCTGGAAATACCTCTCCCTTAATATTGAGAAGAATGAAACCATCTTCTATCCACCAGCTATTCTCGGGAGCAATATTCTCTTGCAACGCAGCATCCTTCCCCAGCCAATGCACAGCTGCTCACTCACCATGCAGGAGAAGTCAGCAGAACAGAAAGCGATCCCATTCATTTACTCGGGGTCCTGCTGAAGCAGCCGGCACGAGCAGGGCGGTGAAGCAGTGACCGTACTCGGCGTCACGCACACAGGCTGCCCTCCCACAGCAGATCCCAGCAGCAAGCAGGCAGAAGCACGCTCAGGCTGAGGAAATGCTCCTGCTGAATTCTCTCAGTCCTTTCTTCGTGCAAGGGGAGTTGCAGGTAGGGTAGGAAGGAGATGTTTGTTTATGTTACTTTAAAAAAAAAAAAAAATCATCTGTCCTCTAAGCACACTTGAAATGGAGATCTGGCCAGAGAGCTTAAAGGGAAATCAGGATATCAAACACTCCAAGGTTCATACATGATACATGTTATCACTATGAGACAAAGGGAAGGATTGACTCAGAGATGCTGAACACCCCGCACCCTTTGAGTAATAGGCGAACTCAGGAAGAAACAGAGCTGCGAGGCCACCATCACAAAGAAAGGATCTCTGGCACTTTTAAGATCACACAGGAGCAGAGGAGCTTCCTATCTTATGTTTAGACACACAAAAAAACCCAGAAAGGCCCAAGACAACAGCAGTCACACGGCTGTGGAACTATGTAGGTGGCAACAACTGGCTTCTGACTGCCACAGAATAACGCAAGTACAGGGCAGGGGAGACGAGGTCCTCCGTGCTCAGAGGCAGCACAGAGCATGTTTAGACAAACATCCATCAGGAATTGCCTGACTTGTTATTACAGACTCTCAGAAACAGGAACTCTGTCCCCTAAATTATCATTCCAGTGCTTCACTGCATCGACTCAGAAATGTTGGTTTACCCCATAATATCCAATTTAAGCCTTCCTTGATGCAAATTAAGCTGCATTCAATGGACATAGTAAATAACCAATCCCCATCCTCCATACTTCTCTACTCTTTGTTTTTTTTTTTAAAGAAGGAACAAGCTCAATATTTTTTTCCTAAATCACACTCTCTGAGCCTCCTTTTCTCATTCTTCCCTAGTCTTTTTCCAAATTCTGTGTGTATCTTTCCTGAAGTGCCTAAAAGTAGGTACAGTGCCCCAATCACTGTGCTCGGCTCTGAAGAATTAACTACCTTCTGCACCTACTTGACCCTCTTGGAAATACATTCCAGGTTTTGAAGATCACAAAAACCAGCACCATGTACTCAGTTTGTTATCTCTTACTACCCCAGATCTTTCCTTCGATATTACTGCTTAGCCAGCTATTCTCCATTTTATATTGCGTATACAGTTCCTTGTGTTAACACAATTTCATTTTGTTTAATTTCACATTGTTGGATTTCAGGCAAATTCTGCCATTTACCGTTATCCTTCTGACACCTAATCCTACCTTCCAAAAGCTGCCAGCCCCTCCACATACATATGTTCAGTCACTTTCATAACCTTGATGTTTGATCAACAGTACAGAAGAGCAGAGCAGCCAGGGCAGACCACATTAAGACTCCAGATCACACACACAGAGAAACGCATGACATAATTACTCCAAATGCAGTTTTCCAATGAGGTGCTCAGCCCCTTCTTAATTTCACCTTTCATTTGCCTAGTTTATGTAAAGGTCATGCGGGACTAGGTCCAAAGCCAGTTAACTTTCTCCATCTGCCAGGCCTGCTGCTGCGTCAAAGAAGAAAATTAAATTGATCTGACATGATCAGTCCTTAAAAATTAGCAATGTATGTCTGTTGTTGCCTTAATTTCCTTTAGTAAAGGATTTGACCATAAGCATCTGACCTTTTTCAGCTTCTTTCCAGGTTTGGTAACTACACTAACCAGCTGTATTTCTTGGGATCTGTAGCCTCCTTTAAAAAAAAAAAATAGGCTGGGAGAATAATATTTATTCGAAGACACACACTCCCTTCATTCACTTGAAAGCTGTGAGATTTCCTGACACGCAGAATAGACACTGGAGACAACTGATCACACAAGAACAGCCTCTATGGGCCTGAAGGCTCACCATAACCCTCACCATAAGCGTGCATCCATCTTGCACTGCCCTCTAAGCAGCAGCAGCAGCACTCTGCAGCACATGTGCCTTTTGATAAAACAAGCTCGGGCCAGAAGCTTGCTCAAGCTGTGGAAGCGCTAGAGTCTGCCTGCTCAGAATCCCCTCTAAAAGCAGGTCTCTATTACCAGCACTCCTCAAACATCCCTCCCGCATCTCCCCCTCTGCTCACCCCCGAGACATTTTGGAACAGAGCAAAGACGTGCATTACAAAAACCTTTTCCTCAATCTCTCTTTGAAGAATCAAATCCCTAAGCAGGCCCTGTGGAGGGGTGGCAGGGCCTGTCTCAGCCCTCCCTGGATGCTCCCCATGCTGGGCTCGGGCAGTGACGCATCCTCTCCCCAGCCCTCCAAACAAGAATTTTTGTCCCCGTCGAAGATGGCTGTCCCAGAACTGCAGAGAAGTCTTGCGGGGCACAAGAGGCCGAACCCACTTCCCCCGCTCTCCCAAGGCCTTCAGCCCTAGAGCCACGGCAGGGGCTTATTCCAGGGGACACCCCAAGAAGCAGCCTGCGGGGAGGGAGGAGAAGCGGCCGCCCCGCACCGCCCTCCGTGCCGGTCCCCCGCGCCGGCGGGGCGGGGCGGGGCGGCGAGCGCTGGCCGTGCGCCGGCTGCCCTCTCCTGGCAGCCCGCCGCCAGAGCCGGCCCGGACCCGCTCCCCACGCAGCCACGCTGCCCCCCGGGCACCCTCCTCCTCCCCGAGCTCTCCCGGTTACGCAGCGGGGCTGGACATGGAGGCCAGGGCCGTGGGGCTGAGCTCCCGACCGCGCTGCAGCAGCGCCCTTCAAAAGCCCTCCGTGCCCGTCAGCAACATTTGCAGGTACCGAGCAATAACTTTCGCAAAGTTATTATCATCCTCCAGAAACAGAAAAATATACTAAAGGCACACAAACTATTTAAATTTTCTTTTGATTTGGTTTTGTTGGGTTTTTTTCCCGAGTTAAGATAAAAATCCTCACTCAGTGCGAGCTGAGGACCCCAAGCCCCCCTCACCTGAGAGCTTTAAAACCACTTCGGTATCAAGTTAGCTGTGCACAGAAGAACTTTTCCCCCATAAAAGATATCTAAAGTGGGGGGGCCCGTTGCCACAGGATGTTGCGGATGCCAAAGATTTAGATGGGCTCAAAAGCCATTTGGACAAATTCAATAAAGAGAAATCTATCACAGGTGACTTAAAATAAAATAAATAATCTATGGCCAGGAAATCCCAAAGCCACAGGATCACTTCAAGAGTACGGAGGAAGGGAAGTATCACCAAATCTTGGCGCTGCTCCCTCTCCTTTAAGTACTTGCTATTAGACACTGTCAGAGCCAGAACACTGGAAGGCAGAGACCTTCTGTCTGACCCAGAATAGCCGCTTTCACGTCCTCAATAGGATATAATATCCATCAGCGGGCTGTTCTCTCTACACCGTTTGGTTTTGGTCCTCCAACTGATCATTTTACAGCCTAGTTCTAAAACACACGTGCCAGACTCCCTAGCACTCCTACAATTTCAGGAGGGGAAATCTAAACAAGCAGCTGTCCCTCTTGCCAAAATAACTTGGGCTTGGGAGTCTCCAAGACTCTTGCAGACATCGGGTAACACTTCAACAGCCAAAAAGTACGTCGCAAGAGAAAAAGTGGTCTCCTGGTCCTCTCCCAAGAAGGATGACTCACATCTCCTCTCTTTAACCCCAAGCAGAGATGAGAAACTGCTCGAAGCAGAGGACTCAAACATGAAAGGAATTTGTATTACATCATCCAGCCCATTTCCTGCCAACGCCTTACAGACCCAGAGCTTTGACCCAACTATTCATCAGCAAGGTAATCGTTACTTCCCTTGAGAAGCTCTTTAAAGGACTGAAGGAGCTTATTGTCAGGAAGTCTTCCTACGTATTTCAATTAGATGCACTCCTTAACAACTTCTTCTCATACAACTTTGCGCCACTTGGTTATTTTTTCTTTCTTGTTACTGAGTGACAGCGAGGCACGCGCTGGTGTGGAGCTCGCCAAAGGTGTTTGTGAAAGGTATTCAAGGTTCTGTAAGGAAAGGATTCCCTGCCTTGTATTTGGAGAGGCTGCAGACGTGAGGGAAAAGGGAAATAAATACGCAGAGTGATTCTGTTTGCAAGACTTGTGTCAACTGCAAGACACCATGCTTCCTGTATTATTTAAGGGGTTCGATGGTAGGCAATTAGCTAAACAGAAAGGAAAGGAGAGATTTGGGGGAAGGTGGCAAATGTAAGCACAGCGACTTGGTTCAGACTGAAATTTCAGAAACCAGGTTTACAACAGGCTCAGTATTTAGTGGTGGATGAGTTACAATTTTTTCTAATTCCAATTCCTGAATCTTCCCTGCTGTTTCTTAGGGATGTAGTTTGGGCTTGAGAAAACTAGGAACAACTTCTTTGCGCTTCAAGTGATCGACCAAGTGCGTTACCAAGACAATGCTGGATTCAGGGGAGAAGTATTACTAGATTAGTCTCAGTGGATCATATCTTTCCTCTTCCAACTCAACGATAATTGTTTCAACTTCAGTCTGTAACCACTCCTCCTTCAATTTTTAGCTAAACACTCTGCTCTTCATTTTCCTTGTCAGGTATCACGATTTCCTTTGCTTTTTAATTTAACTCTCTCTACTCTATCAACACTTTTTTACCTTCTGAACGTGCTGAGACTTATAAACAGCATTGGATGCAATCCGGTAAAGGATTTCTCACGCTTCTGTAGTGTTAAACACCTTTCTGTAACACATCTTAACTGTCCCACATCCATCACAGCTTAGGTGCTAAATGATAACCCCCCCAGCAGTTATGCCACTACACACCCTTGAACCCCTCTGCAAGCAACTGCCTCACAGATGCTTCCCATCTCCTGAATATGTTGGACATTTTTGCCCAGAGTTCACTCTCTGAAGCGAAGCTTGTTATTTTCTACGGGATATTGCAGTTAGGTCAGTAACAGAACATCCCTTTGGCCCTCTCAAGCACAGAGTAAAAATATTTCACTACTTGCTTGAAGAGACGCTGTGGAAGTCAGGAAGCAGTAGATTTGGCAGTCTTAACCCTAATTCACCACATTTTAAACATAAGGAAGATGTTTAGAACAGTTTCCCCTCATTAGCTTGGTCCCATCTCAAATTTTGGGTTGTTTGCTTTCAAGCAAAGAGGCATTCCTCAGAAGCACCAGGAATACCAAGACTGGTCTTCTCCATTTTATACAGAGGACCTCAGACACTTCCTGATCTTTGCCCTGGCTATTCAACTCAAGGAGTAAGGTGTTAAAACCTTATTTAAGGCCTTTCTCCCTCCCTCTGTCTCTCAGTTTAAGCATTTGTATTAAATACACTCTATTCAAACCAGAAGTGTAAGCACCAAACAAACCAAAAACCCACAAACAACTCTCCTTTCTAGCTCCTGAATAACTTAACACTTCCACAATCTTACTGTTTACCAAGCCAGCTAGCATATAACCCTCTAGGGTTTATTTTCATGGTCAGTTACAAGCAGGAACACAAATTAAAAGCCAAAATGCTTTTCAGGAGCACTACTTACAGATTTAAACTCTTGAGACAGGGAGCCTTTGTTCCAAGACCGACAAAGTAGGGCACTGGAGAGACTGTGGCTGGTGCTATCATGGTACAAATAAAAATGGTCAAACCATTTTCCTCCAGAAGGTCACATTTTATTTGTGTTACGACAAGAGCATCTCAGTCTGTTAATACTAAACCAAGAGGTATTTTCTGTAGAAATCCTAATCCATACTGAGCCACTCCACTGCTAATGAAGCTGTGCCGATATCCCCAAATTCACGCTTCATCCACGTGACAGAGAAGATAGGTGAAGAAGCCTCAGACCACACAGACAAGAAGACAGAGGTTTCTGCCTCTGAAATCTCTGCCGAGATCCCCGCTGCTCGCTGCAGAGAGACCACCAACAGGAACAGCCACCAACAGGAGCAGCGGTGCCTCTGTGCAGCCAGCTCCAACAGGAAGCCCACGACCTGCTGTCCTGCCTCCCCATGGGACCTCACGCACAGCCTTCACATCTCAGGATGAAGGGCTTCCTTGCTGAACTCTCCACATCAGGGGGGACTGGGCAAAGAAAACAAACAGGGGGGAAAAAACAACAGGCGAGGCTTCCTGTTCTCACAGTCTGCCACTGCCACCCTTCACCCAGACCAGCTAGCAGCTCCAGGGAGGAGACTGCACACAGCTGCCTGCTGCCTACAATGCCCCAACAGATACTCCGAAGCAACAAGTCAGTGAAGACCCACAGGAGCAGGCTGACAACTGGAGAGGATTTAACAGCATTTCACCTTAAGCTTGAACTCAAACCGAGGGGATAGTGATAAAGCTGTTCCTAGCAGTTGCCATGGGCACCCGCGCTACCTTGGGCTGCAGTCTCATCTACATACACGAGAACAACAGGTCACGCCTGGTGAGCGCTCAGATGGAAAACCAGCCACCGAAA
Source organism: Larus michahellis (assembly GCF_964199755.1). Lineage (NCBI taxonomy): Eukaryota > Metazoa > Chordata > Aves > Charadriiformes > Laridae > Larus > Larus michahellis. Next base: position 57,881,966 of record NC_133896.1, on the reverse strand, counting down.
TTAAGCTGTTGAAGGAATTGTCACTTGTGATAGGTAACAATGTTTCCACCACATTAGTACCAAGCCAATGGCCCAGTTTGATTTAAGAATTGTACTCATGGAAGTACAAGCTTTTAAAAGAGGCTTCAAACCAACATTCTAACCCGTTGTGATAGGTGAGGATCACTTTCCGTAACAGAAGAGGTGTAATAGCTCTAACATCCTGACCCAGTTCTGGTGTGTGCAATTACCTCCTGCTTCCATAAACCCTCTATCCTCCTCTCTTGCCTTCAGTGGCAGTTAAACAAGGTGTTCTTGCTCATTTTGCTTCCTGGTGGGGAACAAAATTATTCTGTGCAGCTGCCAAATTCTGCCACAGAAGTGCCAGTATTCAGCACTCAAACAAATTTCAGATATCACATCTAATAGATTTTGACATGAAAAGCACTAGAGCAGTATGACATAGGCCTTGGCTATATATAAAACAAGCTGGCACAGTTAGCATGGGTTAGCTTTCTGGAAGCAGAGTATTTATTCTTGATGAGTTTGTCTATATGTAAAAATTATATCAGTGTAGCTGTACCAGTCATTTTCCATGTTGAGACCAACTCATAGTACCTCAGAGCTGTTTGTCACAGCTTGGGAAATGAAGCAAGGAAGTCTTGGTTCACTGCATTTCAGGCAGGCGCTCATGTTACAAAACAAGAAACACCATTTTCTTGGCAGGCCCAACAGAGGCATAAAGAACTGAATAGTCCCCAGAGAATAAGGTCTCCTCACCAAAAGACTTGGTTCTCATCTCGGTTAACAATGTTACACTAACACTTTCCGTATTTTTCCCTTTAGCAAGGGCTTTGTTCCTGCCATCAGCATAGCTCTGGGGAAAAGAAGGGGCATCCTGCCGTTCCTCTATGTGCATTAGACACCCACAGAGCAAACCTTGAATTCCTGAGAACAGTCCCAGAGAGCTCTCCAGCTCCTCACACTGCAGTAACGTAGCCCCAGCAGCACAACGCTTCATCAACAGAAAGCCTTCTCTTTTCAGGCAAACTTACACTGTAAATGATTTAGCACACATGTTCCCCAAGCCCCACCACCACAAGAAGTCCAGCAAGACAGCACTCTGGCAGAGCAGGTGAGGAACAGGGGGGGCTGTACAACAACCCAAAGCTCTGGGCTACCATAAAGCCACCACACAGCACCAGAATTAAGAGGAACACAGCCTCGATGTGAACCCACCTCATTCGCCTCAGTGCTGCTGCCTGTGCGTGATGATGACAGAATGCTTAAACATTTGGGAAGGGATACAAAATAAAGTTCATACTGTAGACCTAAGCATTCCCAAATGGCCAAAGCAAGGACTCAGACCAATCACATATTTCGACTGGCAGAAAGAAAACTCCAATAATCTGGAACATCTGGGTATGATTTAACCACTAGAGGGTGTAAAAACAGCATAGTGAAAGGTCTGCAGCCAGCAATTAATGACATTTAGAGCTCTAAGGAGCAAAAAGGACATACAAACAAGTGAAGGAATAGGATGCTATGTAAGGTGAAAGAAAGGGCAAGTTACATCCACAGAATTTCTAGCAGGACTACTGTGGTCACACAAGACGACACCCTGAAAATAAAGCTCTGCTTTGCTACTTCTGCTAAGGAAAACATTGAGTGAAAAAGCACAGTACAAGTATTTACAATAAAGAACTGCAATGAGAAAGTGCAAGATAGAGAGACTTACACTCACCAGCTCAAATCCAGCTCCTAATCTGAGGACATCCAACACAATTGCTCCTGCATCTCAGAATTGCTTTATTACTAGGTCAGGATAGCTACACGTATTCCCACACTGCTTCTTTCCCCCTTCCCCAGAGCAGAAAGGCAGGTGATGGATCAGCCATTGCTGTTTCTCCCAGACCAGCCCCAGTCTGTAGCAACAGAAGACTTCTTTCTCTGCTGCTATCATGTTAGAGGCTCCCAATCAGATTAGCTAAAAGCCTTGAAACCTCATTAGTGAAAACCAGACCTGAATTTAAGCTGGGCCAAATGCAAGACAGAAAGACAAACTCTTACCACAGATCAAGATGTTACTGAGAGCAGAAAAAAAAAACCCCACAGCCAAAAAAGATTTTTACAAGTATTTGCTAAAATTAAAACACCTGAGTTAAACTGAAGTTGTTTGTCCACTAAAAGATTTCCATAAATCTATTTGCCATCTGAAACACATACGCACCCTGGCTAACACACTTTACTTCTTGTGCTCACCCATACAGAGGCCTCAGGGCTGCCCAGGATGTAATTCTCATTTCACACCCTGGCTGCCATACGGCTTCCATCCCCATCTCCACTGATCTGGTGACCTGCCAGCAAACAGCAGTTCTGGACTTCCAAATCAGAGGAATTATTAAGGGATGAGAAAGACAAAACCTGTGAAGCGGGACATACTGGTAGTCACCAAAATGAAACACCTCAAGACATACAAAAACACCCCTAAATGGTTGGAGGTACAGTGAAGCGCAAAATAGGGTGCAGAGGGCACCACCGGAATGGAAAAGCCAAAGGCAGACATGAACCACTTTAAGGATCTAGAACTGGCTCTGCCTCTCAACCTAGCATACCTCACTTTGCCTAGATAGAGCAGGAACACAATTCCCACAGCATCCCAGCACGCAATATTTATTTGTAACAGTTTAATATATCCCAGTGGACATTCCAAATAATTTCCTCCTATATGGAAATTCACACACACATTACAAGCACCAAAGATTCGAGCTCTTCAATTGCTGAGCCTGCACTATGCTGCACTTCCTTCATAAAAACATCTCCCGTTAAGCTGTTATTGCATATACCCAAGACTCATCAAGATATGATGAAAATCACTTTCTTTATATAGCAGTACCTGAGAGTATTAAAGAATTTGATTCTGGTTTTGTTATTTGCTCATTACTGAAGTGTGCTGCATTATTGCTTTTCCGTGCATATTAATTTCCTGTTACACTGGTTCATACTCTGTTTTGCAGTAGCACTGCAAAACACTGGAAAAAAAAAACTTCATTCTAAGAATGGAGATTTAATGTGTGACGGTTGTATCTTACAACCCATTAAATTTCATTTGTTCCAAAGCATCTCCTCCTCCCGTCGCGCAAATTCATCAACTGGGATTTCTCTGTCTTCTGCTAGGAGGCAAGAGAATGCTTACAGCTACAATGCACTGAACAGTATAATTTTTACTGCTGTAAAAGGAGAACATCCTGAATAAGAGCAAGGGGCAGGGGCCCTGCAGGACTTGAAAGGAAGGCAAGACAAGTTCACAGACACTAGAAACAACCCAACGGGATGTGTCATTCCCTACTGTACCAGAAAAGCAGACTCTCACAAAAACTCAGTGTTGTTTTGCTCCCCAGATGCTAGAATTACAGCAATAAGTATAAAACAGGGCCAAGCATGCACTGGCACTGAACATCTACATTCATTAACGCTGAGGAGATACAGAGGGAGCTTAGGACAGGGATTTTAAGTTACGACGTTTTTAAGAATAAAGAATTTCCTGAGCCGTTGGTAATGTGGATCATGTTTAACCCCTTACCAGGCAATTTGCCACATAGCGTTAGAGGCCATAAAAAACATTCAATTTACCACATATATCTCCACAAGCATTCCACAACAGAACAAAACAATTTCCACTCCATAACAAGACAGCCAGGAAACTGTCGGACAAAACATCCATAAGTGTACAGAGAGAGACACACGCACACATTTACTACAATCAGACTCTTACTTGATTGTCTCTTGCTGGGTATCCATGATAACCTGAAGTCAGAGGCTCGTTCTGCAAGACAAGAAAACAAAGAGTGAATGTAGTGGTTACAAGGAATAGAAACCAAGGAATTATAAGTCTCCCTTAACTCAGCTGAAAACAAGAACCTGCATGAAACGAGGGAAGAATGAGCTAAGATTAAAGTATTTTGCTAACTTCCTATTTTCCATGTAAGCCAATACATCTAAGATTCATTTTCAACTGCATATGCCAAATAGCGCAGAAGGAAAAAGAAATCAAAGCCATAAAATAAGCATAAACTAATCCTACCTTACTGCCCGTAATTTCAGTTGGCTATCATTTTTGTAATTTTCCAAAGAATTTTTATATGCAAACTTAATTTACCATCATGAAAAACTGAACAAAACAGAACATAAAATTACAGAAGCTGCTGCCCACCTTGCCCAGTCTTGAAGAAATGCTTCCCTAAACATTAGCCATAGAAGTGTCAATTTTCTCCTTTTCAGAACTATACTAATAGTTTAAAATGAACTTAAAAATCAGTCAGTGTAACTTCAAACACCCTGATAAGCCCAAACAATACCTCATACACTCCCAATGGGAAACGAATCCTCTAGACTTTCTTCCTTCACCCAGAAGGGACTCTGAGGCTACATGTGTTGTGTTACTGGCAGCCCTGTCATCCTGCTCTGAAGGAATATGTTGCACCTCCAACACTTCTGGAATTTCTCCCTTCAATTCCCAGACCCGTCTCTATTTGAGCAGAGGGGATTAAGATAATGTACTTCAAAATACTTCACAAATTACTTTTTTTTTGTTTTTTTTTTGTTTTTTTTTAATTTATTTTCTGTTACTCTCCCTCCGACATCTCCTATTCAAAATGGGGAGAGGGCGTTTACATGTGCCGTGTGTGTATCTATCTTCCTGGGTGAAGGATAAACTAAATGAAGTAGGCAAAGTCTATTTCAATTCCACCCTGATACTCCTGTGAATTCACAAGCAACTCCCAGTAGAATGCTACAAGGAGGAAAGGCGGCAGCCGCCCTCCGCAATTAGTTTTTAAGTCTGTTCCTATCTCTTGTTATGACTTGTGAGGAGGAACTCCTAAGCCAGGCCTGCACTTTCTCCAGCAGCTCTTGGGGAAGGGGAGAGGAGAGACCCAAGGGGAAGACCCTGACAAAACACAGTAAAACAATCCCAAATTTTCAAAAGCAAAGATGTTCTCAGCATGAAGTTAACCAAGATGTATGACCACTCTCAGGAAGAGTTTGTGTTAAGATGTTTTGGGTTTTGTGCTGGGATATTCAGGTTAAACAGGCCAGCTCCTACCTGAGAGGTCTTCTGCCCTACACAGGGCGTGTGGCCACTGGCACAATTTCAGAGTTTACAGAAGAACACTCTAACACAACTTCTGCTAAAAAGCAAAGTGCTAAAAATTCAATACAATGCTATTTTAAGTTCGTGTTCGTCCTCCCTCTCTTCCGCTTTACCTCAGACCTGCCCAGGGGATTCTCCATGGAAACTTGCCAGGAAACATCCAGCCTCTCCTCAGGCTCTCATGCTAAACCTACAGGAACACGCACAGTATGAGTGCTTCAAGGACAACAAAACTTCTGGCAGCCAGTTTTGGGGATTAACAGTAATTAATTAGGTTGAACACCCTGTGAGTACATTCTTCTCAAATACTAATAGCCACCAAGCAGGTAAAGCACAAAACTCCGCAAACAATACAGAAACAGAAGGAAAGACACAGAAGTTGGAAGAAGCAAGTGGAGACTGACAGCTACAGTACCACGGTCTCACCGAGCTTTTAGATTTTAACTGTGAACTTAATTAAAACCCAAGCAACATCACGATGAAAACGCACGGCTATTACTTTTCTCCTCCAACGTAAGTACACACTGTAAGAAAGTACTGTGATTGCTGTTTCTCCCACACACTACAGTTTACCAACTTAGATATAAGTGCCATAAACGTCCACTGTGTATCAGGAGATACGGTGTTCTCCTCAAAGACCATTCCCAGGTATACTTTTAACAGTACTTGTACACACACCTGCAAGGTCAGTACCTTGGACACGCTCATGTGCCAGTCTCTCTCAACGCCTTGGAAACCAGGAAGATTTCAACACAGAGAATAAGGATGAATGGAGAAGTTACCGCTGTAGATACTAAATACATGGGCAGTGAACACAAATAGAAAGTTATAATGAAGAAAGGAAAATGAAATCATTATTTTGAGGATGATGTTCTTCACATGAGGGACTAACAAAAGGGACTGTCACCAGGAGTCTGTGGCAGAAAAGAGACAAAACCAAACTGTGAGATTTCCTGAAGTCAAAGGACCTGGATGCCCAGAAACCACCTCTAGAAACCAAACGGTTTCCTAAGTAGAAGCAAGTCACGAGAGTGTGAAAAGGAAGAGAAAGACGATTACAAAGACCTGAGGGCAGTCCACAATACGTTAAGAGGTCAGAAAGAAAACAAGAAAAATCAAGTGGAGGAAAAAGAAAAAAAAAAAAAGAAACCAAACCACAGCCAACAATCTCCACTTTGGTTTTTGGAAGACAAACACCACAAACTGCAGACTAAAAACGTTTGAGGGACATAGTTGCTTCAGAAGGTAAAAGAGGTGAAAGGAGGTTACACTAGGAAAGCGAGAGTTTGGAGAAAGCAGAGGTTAGCAAGAGGGTAGCAGCTGGAGCATTAAGGTCACAAAAAGGCCAAAGATATCTCTGCCTTTCGTGTAGCAACACTACCACCAAGTACTGAACTCTTTGCAAAATCCCTGCTGTGCGTATCATTGCTCTAATTGAACTTAACTCTCCAAGAGAAGGCAGGAAGCGCCTAGGGAAACCGTCTCCTGCCAATAATCTCCAGCGCTGCCAATTTTACAGGTCACTAATGGTGAATCCAGGGCCTGCTGCATGATTATTCCATACAGAGTTTGCTTTTGTTGAAAACTAAACAGAGCAAGAAGTGAAAGCGTTAAACTCCTGCAACTGGAACAGGACAGTTCAGCAACATCCAGACAGAAAACCCCTGTTAGTTAGCAGGCAATATAAGGCAACAGAGGCTGGGGATACAGCTCAATCTCCTCCTCTGGCTGCACACGCACAAAACCAATCTCACAAAATGGAAGTTAAAAGAGAGAGAGGGAAGGTTTGACACAGATAAATACCCTGCCACAAACACGGAGGGACCCTGCCTTCTGGCAGCAGCGTGGTGGGAGAAGGAATCCCCAGGTAACTCCATTTCTCTCGCAGCTCCCTCCTGCCAATTACATTTTTCTTTCGATACCAACATGCAACCAGACATTTGTAAAGAAATTGAGTTAGGCAGCGCTAGCCTGCAAAATCAAATCAAACTGCCACTGGGATGTTTCATTACTTTGTTTACCACTGAAAGGCATTTCTCAGGTACTTGCGATTTGCTTCAGAGTGGGGAGAAAAAAATAGAAGCTAATACAGTACATCAGCTTTCTGCAACACATTTGTGATTTTATTCAAACCGTATCAAAAACCTCAGGCATGGGCTTCCACACTTCCACAGGATGCGTGAGCATTGTGGTTGTACCCCAGTAATAGTCTCTGTGCCGGCCTATGGGATTTAATGGGATGAAAGTCACAACTCAGTCAAATCCACTAAGCCTTTAACCCCCCTGCTTTACTTTAAATTTTCCCCCTTCTTTAATTTTCCAGCCTTGCTAACAGAAGTTCTTTTTCATTGGCATTTGCAACAGTAAGTTCTGCCACAAACCGCAAGCCACAGGTACCATCTCGGACCACAAGGCAAACATGGAACAGCCATTTGCAGATGACCGAAGAACAAAGGAGACGCTCCTGCACTAGCAGAACAGCCAGGCTTAGGGGTCGTGGGGCTTTTTGACAGCTCTCAACTTTATAAGTTTTAGAAGTTGCTGAATTAGACACATCTTGAAAACATGACGAATTGTCAATAAACCAGGACATGAGTAAGAAGTGATCAGCTCTGCAGGTGCTATTAACTTACGAAAGGCCACAGAGAACTGGAGTGGAATCAGTCCTCTGGAGGAAATGTCACAGCTGTAATATATAGTGGAAGTTCTGAAAGTCCTCTCACCATTTTTTTTTAAATAAAACTAAATTTTAGCTTAAAAAGGCAGTAATTCTCTTTGACCTAACTTGAACCCAGAACAAATTAGTTTTACATCACAGACTGGCCATTATGCCAGACGCAACAATCAGTGAGGCCTGATTAGCAATGGTTTCTTGACAGCCAAACTAAACCTAAAGTCTGCAGATTAAAACTCTGCTGGTAGGAATTGTTAGCTTAGCAAGTTCATCCACATTTCCCCAGCTGGAGAATCAGTTCCTGCTGAATCCAAGCTGCAATCTGAAGTGTCGAGTCTTTTCAGTTGCAAAGATAACCTCAGAAACACAACCGTACAATCTCTTCCCTGGATCTACGGCATGCCTGCGTTCCTGACAATGCTGGAAAAAGTGGAGTGAAGTTAACGCAATTCTTTGAGTTTCACAACTGCGTTCTGAGCAACAGCAGCAAAACCCACACAACCCCAGCTCATCTGCTGCTGCTCCAGCTGTCCCTGAGAGTTACCGGTGGCACAGCAGCCTGGTATCTTGGACAGAAGTGGTGAGGGAGAGCCCCAACTCTGGAAAGCCAGAAACCCCTGGACTACAAAGAGCAATGAAATAAAGGCAACAAGAAATTACTTGTTCCTCCCAAAAGCAAAATGAGATTTTGAAGTGGTGCGATAGCACAAGCTACACATTTATCAGAGACTTGTGCTAGAAAAACAGAAGCCACATTTCCAGAACACAGAGAATAAGATGTTTACAAAAAAAAAAAAAAAATCTGAGAACACTAGCAGCTAAGCTATTAATCTGAAAGTGACAGTTGCAAAAAAGTAAAGCTTGCGAGCCAGACAGAAATCCCAGCATTGTTCACCGCAGCCCAGTGGTTTCATCATCTTTTTTGCTTTACTTCTTGCATAGGAGGAAAGACAGAAACCCTGTGCTGGGGAAGACGGGGGTCTTGAAAAAGGCTTTTTAGTACTTTAACTGTGGCAGAGCACTAGTAAAACCGTAAATGCCTTGACCTTATTATCAGCTACCAAGAAAACAGGTAATTCTTCATTAGACCCTTACGTGCAGAGATTATTGCATATAAACAAAAAAGAAATATCCATTTCTTTGTCCAAGTGTATCTGATGTGTTTGATCTACCTTCTCAAATGTGTCTGCCATCTCCCTATCCCAAATTGTCTGTGGATAAAATTAATGGGGAAAGCAGCATCTAAGGCTGAATTACCGATTATTAATGAAAAACTGAACTAAAGTAGTTTTTAAATGGATCTTAATGTCACCCTTCTCCCTCGATACTTACCCTAATTTGATATATAGCTCTCACTAATCACTCTGCAGTTCCAATAACTGAATCTATAGTGTGGGACCCTTCTCTTCAGCTGTCTTCACTTTCAATTAAACTTGCTTCTTGGCTTTGGCTGGTTTCCAGACACACAGACATCATCTAGCAAAGGACTTCCATTTATTTGCTTCCTTGTTAAGTCTCCTGACGTCAACAACCTGGGCTCACAGGGGCGCCAGTAACAGGACTTATATTTTACTCCTTACCTACCCCCCAGCTTCCCCCCCCTTTTTCTTTTTTTTTTTTTAAAAAGCATATCTGGGGACTAAAAGCCTGAGATTTTGATAAAGGCACCACATCAAGTACACTGCACAGCACTGTCCTTGATGGCAGGGAAGACACACACCGGACGGCAGGACCCTGGCTTCCTACGCCTACCTGAAATACTGAGGCCACTTCTTGAGGGACAGAAAACCAGAAGTGCCACCACCAGCACGATGCTGCAGCCATGGGGGGCCTGATGCCATCAGTTGCCCCCACGGGAGCAGGGAAGCACCCACAGGCTCCCTGCTCCAGGGCCTGGAAGCCAGGGCCTGGCAAGGGCCGGGATGGAGGCCCATCCGGCCCCTCTTCCTTCCTGGAATTCTAGCCCAGTTGTCACAGCGACGGCAGCCTCCGGCCCAGCCCACTCTCCCCCCCACGCCCACCCCCCTCCCAGGTTTCTCCTTCTCCTAAAAATATCGTGTTTTCATCAGGAGTCAGCACGATGTTGGAGAGGGCTCCTGCACCGGCCCCCGCCATCTCGCAGGGCTCCCAATTCCCCCAACTCCAGCCTCTCACCCACCCCAGACCCCGGCAAACGGGGGTCCCCCTCCTGGGTGTCCACACCGGCCCCAAGGCTCCGCCAGACCACGACTCTCCAAAGCCGGACGCCCCCCTCTGTAGCGGGGACGGAGTACCCCGCAGCCCCAGGCAGCCTGTGACCCGCCATGGGGCCTGCAGGCCCTCGCCGCTTGGCCATCACTCACAGGCAGGACCCGGCCGGAGGGAGGCCAGGCCCGCCAGAGGCTCCCTGGGCGGGAAGCCCAGTGACACAGTGAAGACGAGAAAGGAAGGTGATGTCAGACTAATAAAAATAGCTTTCTGCCCTGACCAGAGTTTGAATAGTTTGGAGCCATTAGCTAGGCAAGCCCACGAGGTTGCCAGCAAGACAGAACAGGGCGACTTTGGGGGAGGCTGCGCCCCATCAAACAGAACCCTGGTAAAACTGCCCAAACGCATTGCTGCGATTTTCTGTATTTGAAATACATTCTTTTCTTAACTCCAGCCTCCTGGCACTTCTGTTCTGAGAAACCCTCTATATACTACAGGAACAATAACTAGGTGGTACAGCAGAAGCGGCAGAACTGTATACAAGCAAATATATATCCGACCAAACCACACAGAAAGATGGTATTTCACCTTCCAGGCCTGTTAAAAAAATTCAGTCTGCAACAAGTTTACAAACACACACTCAGGTTTTAGGTTGACAGCATCCATATGAAGTTACAATACAGATGTTTAATTTTACAGAGAGAAGGAGGACTTTCATACACAGAATGCACTTGCACAGCTAAAACGAAGAGCTAAAATGGAAGTATTTTACAGAGATTCTTTATAACAACGCAGATTCTTCCTTGGCTTTTTTTTTTTTTTTAAATAATGTAAGTAGCTTGCTGGAGGTCAGAAGCAGCTTTCCACCAACTGGGTTTTTCATTTTCCAGATCAGCCAAGGGGTATTTTCAGCTTCTCAAAGAGATGAGATTTCATTAATTTAGGGCAATTTAAATGTGCAAAACATACACTTTTTTTTGGACTACATATGGCAGCATCCTCATACTGCTCCAGGCTTAAAGGAAATACAGCCTGCCCCTGCTGGTCCATGACCTACACTGGCAACAATAGATCCCAGTGCGATTTAAAGCCCCTGGGAAAACTGTGCACAGTGTGACATCTATGATCCAGCAAATACAAGGACACTGTGCATGCACAGAAGTCAATAGCACAGAATATTGATTTCCCTCCTCTTTTAGTAGGCAGAAGCATTTTAAAATGGCAGCTCATCTTCACTTCCACTCTTACTCAACAGGAACAGGACAGGGCTCATAATAAGGCTTTAAAATCCAGCACTGGGGGCACCTTTGGATGCTGTAATTGTTACATTGGGCTGAGGAAGCATTTCACACATAATTCACACTAAACCACTCATTACAGGGCAACATGCTCACGGCATTAAAATCCAGCTTGCTCAAACAAGACAGCTACAAGCTTTCGCAAGGCAAAGAGGACTACAGAGTTTTGCCTTAGATGATGGCTTCATCGCTTCTGCTTTCTCCAAAAACAGGATGGAAAATACGGGAGAGAACAGGACAAGGGAGATGATAGACCTCAGATCCAGAAAGGAAGTCAGCTGATCACAAGCTTCTTGGTTGATTTTGCAGATATTCAGAGGCTGTTGCTCAAAGGGTAAAAGGAAAGAAGAGTACTCCTACTTTCCAGAACAAAATTATAGTTGTTACATTACCTGCAGAAGAAAAAGGCTGAAACTAAGTTGTTGGTTGGGTGTAAAAAGGCTGTGATACAAAATTAAACCTGCCTTGCTTTTAGGGAAATTGGCACAAAAGAGAGATAGAGGCACAACAGCACATGATTCCAATGAAATCATGCTGTATACCAAGTGCTGCAGGCAAATAGGTGCAAGAGAAATTTTCTGTGCCCTGGACATGCTGCCTGATTGCATAAGCCGTCCTAGATAGTTACAGAAATTATTTCCCCAGGTTCGCGTTACAAACTAGCTTCCCTTTCACCAAAGACATAATTTCTTCAAGCAGTCTAGCCGAATGCAATTTCATCTCCGGGGCACTGCAAGGGCCCACAGCCAGCCTGAGAAATGAGAGAAGTGAGGTGGGCAGGCTGAAGGGCTGGAGCTGTAATGGCAAGGGGTTAAAAAGCCTGGAGGAAGAAGGAAGCACAGGGCTTGGGGCACAGGGTGAAGAAAAAGCACGCTTCAGGAGCGCCTTGTCGGCCAGGGCTGGTTCTGATTAAGCCCACAGGATTGTGGAGCTGCACAGGAAGCACCGGGGGGGCTAGGGGGTCTCAGCCGCCGCCATCCCAAACACACTAGAAATCTTTGTGTTCCAGCAGCACCATCTGGAAACAGTTAGAGAGAAACAACTCCCAGGCCTTCCCTCCCAAAATAATAAAAAAAAAAATAATAAATCCACTCTTAAGACCATTAAGTCTGGCCTCTTCATCCCCCTCCTGGAAAGCTCCTCTCCCTGCAACCACGAGGAACAAAAAGGCATCTCTACAAGGGAAAGAACCCCCTCCAGTGCTGTGAGGGTGGCTTGCATGGCACAGTAGCCTCTTCTGCTCGCAAGGGGCAGCCCAAAGTGGCATCACAAGGGACAGAGAAAGACTGAACCCTCCATCTCCTGAAGCACACTGCTTCAGAAGCAGTGCTGGTGAAAGCGCATCCAGGGCGCTACGTGCACTTAGTAAGACCAACATGGGGAAAACACGGACAGTGAGTCCAACTGCAGCCAGAATATCCCCAAATGGGAGATGTGCAGGGTGAGGGATCACTCTGAATTCCGGCCCCTTGGAAGCTCTCATTTCTGTGCCAAAAATCAGTGCACAGATGTGAGAGAATCCACTCCAGCGGAAACAAATACTCCAGACACACATTAGAGATTTAATTCAGTTCTTAAGAGGATGGGAAGACTACGATGCAAAGCACATCATCATGGTGATGCTCCCCTGCTGCCTTAGAGGTACCAAGAATCAGAAGGGTGATAGAGACTGATGCAGCCATTTCCAGCCCCCAAAAGGGCTCCTTCTAATAAGGACTGAGACAGCCCGTTAGCACCTCAGCACACGTTCTGGAGACAAAGAGGGTGTCTGTCTCCAAAATGCCGTTTGGTAGTATTTTAAAATGGAAAAGGAGAGGTCATGACTGTTGAATTTTACCAGAATAAATCACTGTGTAGCAGTTTATTAGAGAGGTACTCCCCTTGCAAGGGCTGCAATCTCCACAAGGAAGTAGAGCCTGCAGGGCTTTTACATTCCCTCCTTGCCTTTACCTTTATTCACCTCTCCCCCACACATCAGTATTTTTCAGGGTTTTTCTTCTAATTAGACACCCAAGTGCTACACACTTGCCTACAAAAATGTAGAAACATATCAAAACAAAATCAAAGCTAACCTTTCAACATCCTAATTAAGCAATTACACACGAAAAGTAACATGACTGATTCCTGCTATAACACAATGCCACCCCGCTACAGAAAACACACCTCTGCTTTTCTTCTTACACCTACCCTGTAACTGACTGCCATCTCTTTATGGGCCACAGACAGCCTGTATGGGATGTGGCCACATGCCAAGGCCCTCTATAATTGGAGTGCAATTCATAGAAATAAAAAAAAAAGTCTTAAAATAACAGGTTTTCTCAGCCATTAACCAAGGACTCTGTGGAATCCACTTCTGTTACACAAACCTCCTCGCTGCATCTGCAAAAGTAACTATTGCTAAACACGATTGCTCCGAGATGCCAGCACTGTATCTGTGGTCACACCTCTCTACTGAGTATATAAGAAGAAAGAAATCCTGCCTAAGCTACCAGAAACACCCACCCTAAACATACTGTCCAGTATGGCAGGCTATACCTGATGACCCAACCTAGTCAAATAACTTATGATGGAGGAATGAAGCATCCCCATGCAGGCAATGGTCAGAGCTAGAAAGGGGTTAAAACAGGGAGGAAGGGAGCACTAACCAAGCATCTCCTTCCCTCCCAAAGGAGGAACACCTCCTCTCTGGAATAGTTTTGAGAGGAGTTTCAGTACATGCTTTGCTTCAAAATTTTAAGAGAAAGGAAGACCTGCCCTTCATTTGGAAAGCTGCATCCAAAAAGCTGGGAGAGTGCTCTGCAAAGAGAGGACGATTCAAAACAAAACACCACCCAACCGGGCCCTGGGGACAAAATGAGGCATTTACAGTAAGTTACTGTTTCCATTTCGTTGCACACAGAAGCAAGGCAAGCCACTCTGAAGGCGTTTCTAAGAAAGATCCTGTTACTGTGGAGAACAAAATTACCCAGCAAGGAGGTATCTGTTGTAAGTGGTCTGAATTCTTCAGTTTGGCCCAGATGGGAGTGCTAGCCCTGCTTATAAGGGAAAAGCTGCTGCTGCCTGTATACTACCCACAAGGGCCAAGAACTTTAGGTATTAACGGAAAAATGAAGTGAGAGACTGCCAGCAATCTCAGGCACTAGATATTCTTATACTATTGTGCATCCCGTGGTTTAAATATGACTGTCAACCATAAAAATAAGATTGCAATTAAACAGCACATGGTCATAGGAATTAACTGGGCCTGTGAAAGGTCAAGACAGGTGCCAGCGATCTTTGTGGTGACTGCCGCACTAAAGGACCAGGCTGCTGCACCCCAGGCACCTAGTAGACTACAAGACCTGGGTCTGCCGAACGGTCAGGAGACAGACACACCTCTTGCCTGCAGCATCCCATCAGCCTGCGATGCATTTCTCTCTTTTTACCAGCTTTAGGTTTAGCGAAAGCCCAGGAAGTCCTCAGAAACAGCAGACAACCTCCTTACGGAGCCTCAGTTCCACCCTATTGTCTTTACGGACAGTCTGAAGCCACTGGAAAGAGATCCACACACACCCATCCCCCAGGAGGTCTCAAAACCCCCGGACTGCACATTCCTGCCAGCACCATACAAAAGCATCAAAGCCCCCTCCCCTCCCTGCCTGCAAGACAATATAATAAACAAGCCGCTCCAACAGCGCTAGTGGAACTAACCGAAACTAGTTCCTCACAGATTTGTACCCTCTGCCCCCCGGCTGCTTCCCATCCCAGCCTCCCGCAGCTACAACCGCAGCCCCCCTCGCCATGTCCCCTGCCACGGTCCCGCCAGGCAGGAGGGAGCACACACCATGCTGTGGGGCCAGACCAATCCGTCTGCCTGCTCCATATGGACTGTGTAATTCACAAGTCCTGACCGCCTTACCCTCTGTGGGCACTCGTCTGCATCTCTCTCCCCACCACCACCCCACCACCATTTTTCACGAAGCTTTTAGGAAGGCGATAGCATTACAATTGTACCATTTTAAAACGCGATCGAAATTACCGCTGAGTTTGTAAGCGTGCATGTGTGGGAAGGGATTGTTCACAGCACATTCACCTAAAGCTTGTTTCCTTCACAATTTAGTCTAAAAACCTCTTCTATGTGCAATCCCCGGAGACTTCTTTGCATTAAGAAGTTCCATTTTCCCTCCGTAAGCCTAGAGATGAAATGCAGAACAGAAGAGATCTAAAAACACTCAACTCCTGAAATTACAGCATCATGTAGCTTCCTATGCGGCACATCCAGATGAAGGAAACAAAAAAGGGAGCCACCCTCCCACCGAACATACAAACATCCTAAATTAGGTACAGAAAAACTGGCAGTATAGCAAACTCCTGCACTGGAGCAGACCAAAGTCACACTAGCAAATAGCAGACAAGTGGGCCAGGCAAAGCTTCAAACCATGCCAAAACACCACTTGCCTTTTTTATTTCTCAAGGTTTCTTTGCAAATACAGCCAAAGTTTTTATCCAAAGCCCTAGACAGCTGCAGCCCTACAAATTCAGTTCTACTTGCTCCTTCCTTCTGCACTCTTGGTAACAACTGCTTGGACCAAGTATAAAGAGACTAAATCTCAACTCTCTTGAGCTACACGGTGATACAAAACACCTTCTAAGAACATGGGGTTTACAGTTAGATAAGGCCAACCTCAAAAATCATACTCCCAACAAAGGGAATCACCTGATTTTTCCCCTTCTGCTCCCAAGTGTGCATCCCTACCTCATCTCTTGCACACACAGTAGGGATCACAGAAGAACACGGCAGGTCATATGAGCTTGCTGATCCTCCTGTAAACTAATCCCCCCCAAAAAGAGAAGGATTAGCTTCGCGAACAAAGGTGGTCATCACTACAGGCCACGTAATCCCCAACACCTGTATATAGGAGGGTGTAGGACCACATGGTTGGAGTCAGGGAGAAAGCAGGGCTCCTCTTTTCATGAAAGCATAGTCTTAGATCAGCTTAAACCAATGATGAAACTGCAACTGCGTGAGCTTTACTGACAAGCCTCCTTCTTAAAAACTACCAATCCTTGATCTCCATGCGTTTCAGAGCCTTTTCACAGGGATCTTTAACACTACTTCAAGATTCAGAGTTTTTAGTCCCTTGAAGAACAGATCATAAGAAACATCAAGCAGTCATCTGAGGCAGCAGAAGAAAGTCTTATTTCTGATCACATTTCACGGCTTCCCTTCCTCATGCCAAGATGTCTCCAATACTGTATGGCCCAACCAGATACAGGTAATGTTTGCTCATACTCTTCTCCTTTCTTCATCCCTCAGAAGCAGGGAGCAACTCAAGTCTGCTGCTGCTTGACCAAAGACTGAAGCTGCTTAAGTGAGATTTCAAGGGATGCTCTATAGATAGTAGCCATGAGTATTGAAAACCAAGCTGTCATGCTTGGTCTGTTAATTACTTACAGAGTTGTGAGAACCCAGGAGTGAAAAGCCATTTTTATCAATTAAATCTACCCACATTTGTTAGCTAGTTTTCAGATCAGTAATTGCAGAGGACATATAAAAACAGATGCTAATATTTTTTTCACCCACTGAATTTGTAAAAACATATATTGACCCCTTCTGTCTTCAGTGCTTTGGATTTGTGACCTCCATGACTTTCGGACAAAAAGCACTGCTCTCTGCTTGTAGCCCATACACCACTGTCACAAAGAGATGCCAAGTATTTGACAACACCAACTGCAGAAATATTGGCAGACACTGATTCTGGGGAGGATGCTGATGGTAGGATGAGGCACACAGAAAACTTTACTATTAAGCATGCTAAAAGTACTCATCCTCTGTCATCAGAGCTATTCATATTTTAGAACTGTTCCTGCTTCTCAGCCTGATGCTAAAGCTTGCAATAACAAGATCTGTACACATCCAAAAGCTGCAAGACTCATCTTGGAACATTACCTGGCTTCAATGATTAATGCTTTAATTACCTCTCAGCTGGACTACAGCATGGTGACAGTGACAGCACAAGTCTTTTTAGGAAACTCCAAATCACACAGAAACTGGAGCTGACAATCTCATGCCTTGAACCACTGCAGTTCTCCATACAAATGACTAAGCAGGTTTCAAGGTGAACATTTACACAGGTCGTAGTGCAAAACATGCTACTCGAAGCCAAGGAGCATCGCAAACTTCATCACTTTCCAGGAGTGGTAGGCACACGCTTGCTTCAGATCCTCCCTCGGCGGGGGGGAAGAGGAAGAGAGAAAAAAAAAAAAAGCAGCAAGCAAAACATTTCTTTTGCATTAAAAAAGTGAACAGAAATCTTCAAAAACTACTCTTGAAGGAGCATATTTTGCTCTTCCTCAAGAGGATAGGAAAGAACACAGATCATCTCATGTTAGTCACATTGCTTAATGCATTACAAGAAAGCACCCAGACTATGACCACAGAAGATAACATTGTGTGTGTGTATATAAACTATACATTTGTGCACATATATTACACACACACAAATACATATATATATATATATATGAACCTGACCAAAACTGAAACATAACAGACCCCTGAACTCTCTAGGTAATGACCAACACAAGTAAGGATTTTGTAGCACTAAAACTGTCACAGAAAGGAAGAAAAGTCTAGGAAAGTCACTGGATTTGCGGTGCATCTTCCTAGTGCCAAAAATCAAGTCTTGAGGCACCAGCACTACCACCTGCAGTGTATAAATGTTTGTGTCAAAATGAAGCTTGTAATCTTCCTGGGTGAAAAACCAAACCTCCCAAATCCCATCCCATATGAAGACAGCATTGCATCAGTCAGAGTCTATTGAAGGATAGCACTGGTGCCTAGAGGATTACTTGCAGCTTTCAAAGCAGCAGCAGAAAAAAAAATAAATTAAAAGATGCTGGAATTTCACACAGATGCTGCTGCTGCATGGGAAAGCTGTTACCGCCACACAGAAAGGCACTGTGCAGATTCAGGACAGAAGGGTTGAACACATGCAAATCACAGATTGAATGAGATTGCTTCTCTCCCCCACTGCTCTTCCATCGGATCAGGAGGATGAGGGAAAGAGCCGGAAATATGCTCCCTTCTGGAAACAGTCAAAAATCTCCCAGGGGAAGGAAAAAAAAAAAAAAAAAAAAAGGGAAGGAAGAAGAACAAGTTTTCCCTTTCTCCTGCTGCCATTACTAAAGTCAAGATGTGTATAAATGAGAAGCTCCAAAACTTAAAATCTCTATTACAGAAAAATAATACAGAAGTGTACAGCCCCAAATGCTGGCAATGGCTATTCCACCTCTCTCCCGCACCCTAGAAGGCATGTATTACAATAAGGCTCAGCTTCACAACTGACTACACATAGGCCTCGCCATTCATGAGCCCTAGTCCATCTGCTTTTGTATTTAGTTCTGGAGGAGCTGAATGCTTTTGCCCGCAGCAAAAGTCACATTTGCAAGCCCTGCTTGCTAATTGGGAAGCAGAGCCCCAGACGACCTCCCCATTTCTGCATGAACACCACTGCAGGCTTCACAACTTTGTAACTTCTTGTCTCCCTTCCACTCATCCAACTTTAAAAGTAATAGGAGGAAGCCTGTTTCAGACATTTCTCTCTCTTCTGCTGACAGGGAATACTACACCTCTCTCCATTCCTGCCTGTACAAAGGACAAAACAGGCAACATTATCCTCTGCTCCCTTCTTTCTAGCCTTTTTGATTCATCCACCGGCCTATGCTCATGGACACAAGCAACGACCTAGGCTTTCCTGGGGTTTGTTTTGCTTCTCTCTCTCTCTCCATTGGATCACCTCAAATCTCCTCTGCCGCTTGCTGCAGAGAAGCTACAGCAAGCAATATTGCAGCCATCACTTCAGAGGTAATGGCATACTCTGCTGCTCCATGCACAAGACTCAAACGAGGAAAAAGGAGGACAGCACATTCTTCTCACGGGTTTCCCAACACAGTCACAGACTGCAAAGTGAGACCAGGGAGACAAGCAGCGACTCTGAAAGACTTTGGTTTGGCTGAAGGGCCGATGTTCATCAGCAAAAGCTTCCCACTGGCCAGCAGAAAAGTGCACCCCTCCAGTATCCAGCATTTGCTCTGACGTGAAAGGACTGGGTTTCTCTCTGGGAGGGAGCTTCATTTTCTCCAGCATCTGTCAGACCCTAGGGATCCTAAAGCACTTCATCAAACACTAAAATCCCAGAGGGCTGTAACAGCACAGGACTAAAAAAAAAAAAAAACAAAAACAAACCAACAAAACCAAAAAACACCACAGCACCAAAAACCCCACAACAAAAACCAGACCCTGGCACTTTGTACTCAATCATTTACGTATCACCTCTACTACAGCAATCAGTTTTTGAGGGAAATTATTGGTCACAATTCTGATTATTACCCCTATTTTGATCATCAGATACAGTACCTTTTAAATATCAACATAACTACTAAACAAAATTCAATCCAATGTCAAGACTGATTTATTCATCAAAATCACCAGAAGGAGACTCTGGACAAAGAGGATGAGACAAAGAAAGGTCTGATTTACATGATCCAATTAGAGGTGAAAAAGCACTCCTCTGTGTAGCCAGGAGGAGGACCTGAAACTCCATCTGACCCCATCAACCGGGACCAGAGCACACCCTGGTCAAAGGAAGCTTCCCCAGGGACCAGCCACCTGCTCTAATTGCTTAAAAAAGAAAACGTAGAGTAATAAAGCAGAGCTGGGATCAATACAATGAATATGGTACCAAACTTACATCCAGAAGTTCTTGCAAAGAGAAGTGATAATCTCCTCTAAGAGTATAAAACACACCTTAGGTAGCTTTTATGAGTTGTGATAATGTGAACAAGTAGAGATCTTTTAAACCATTTAACAATAAAATTATTCAGATTAGTAAGACTAACATCATAGGGGAATGGGAAATGGTTTCCATTAGGACAATAAAGGAAGCGTTTCCTCTCAGAAAATGTGAAACGTGATTGCTTTTTAGCACAGCCACCCCTGAAAACTCAGGATGCGGAAAAGAGGAGAACCTCAAATTGCGTGTAAAAAATAAGGACGTGGTTTGCAGGGAAATCCACACTACAAACACAAAATACAGATAGGATACCACATACTGCCTATGGAGAGATGGTAGAAAAAGATTAGGACCCAGTGCCCAGGCAAACTTCAGCATGGCTGCAAGGCAGAGACAGATACAAACACATGCAAACCTGCCAACAGCCCTTGGAGCAGTGAAAGGGACGGCACCCACCTACACCATGGATGGAAAGACCGTGGGGCAACCCAGTCCCACCGACCCCAGGCTACAAAACTCCAGGGTGAGCCTGGTGCTGGCAGCCACCCACCCTCCCTAGTCCCGCTCCCCCGAACACACACGGCGCGGGGTGCCTCCGGGGCAGGCATAGCAATGAATTCATCACCGGGCGCTGGCAGGGTGCCCCGACACGGGGAATTCAATACAAACAGCAGGCTGAGGAGGAGTGAATAATTCAGGCACCCTGCTCGCTTACACCGCATCAAGGAAAGACGAAGCCAGCTTGCATCGCCTTCAGCCAGCCCGCGCGCTTACGTTCAGGGTCAAAATGGGAAGCTGGAGTGCCAGCACCACGCGGGTGGGCAAGCCCCACACTGTCCAGGAAAGCCACCAGCTCGCCGAACCGTGCCACACTGGCAGGAACCAGCGAGCCCTGCCTGCCCTTGCCACCAGCCATTACACAGCACCGCTTGTTCCCCTCGCACACAGCTCCCTGTGTCCCGCTGGGAAGGAAAAGCCACCGGGAGGGTCATGTGCTCTCCATCAGCCCAGCTCCCAAAGCTTAACGCAGAAGAGGAGGATGGAGTCTAATCTCCTCTTGTAGCCACCGCTCTGCCCTAGGAAAGGTTAGCATTAGATTAGTCTATCAAAAATAGGAAAAGCTGGGGGGGGGCGGGATAAAGGAAGACAATAAGTAAGTGTTGGGGATGTGAAAAATGTTAACCTTCAAAGGCACAGGTTACTGACTCAACATTGCATCATGCAGAAGAGGAAACAGCTTTTGGAAAAAATCCTCTGTGCCAGTCAGTAATGTCTACTGATGACCAGGAGCACACAGAAACACCGAGAAGAGTCTCTGTCTCCTCCACCGAGACTGAGAACAGAGGCTGATTACAAATCAACACACTCCAGAAACGCAATTTCTTCTTGCTACCACTAGGATCAAGAAAACCTCAAGAAGGGCAGAAAAGTATCTCTGGATTTCTCTCCTCCCCTTTCCACAAAAACACACCTAATGCTGAAACTGTTCTGACAGACCTCGAGGCCAGAAGAGACCTGGCAGATCAACCCCATGTTCTGGGTGCTCCCATTTTTAAGGCATGCCTCCCCCCAGCACGTGCTGCAACACGGCAAAAAATGCCTCCAGCACGTAACAAGCGTGCTCCCTCCTCCTCCAGCCCAGCAGCCAGCTTTGCCCCAAGACCAGGTACCCCATGTTATCCCACCAGCCAGAACAAAAAAGCACGCCGAATCGGCCAGGGCGTGAACAAACAGCGGTTACAGCAGCCGACGGCAAGACATAGAGCCTCACTGCATACCGGGCGGCTGATAACAGCACTGAGTCAGCCTTTACCATGAGGAGTTCTCCCCATCGTTTCTGCTCTCAACGACTTTCCAATCGACTGATTTGGGGCCGAGCATTTCGTATGGCAGCAGCGCCAGCAGCGTCCCAGCGAGCTGTACTTCCTGGGCATCGCGCTACGGCTCACGGACATGCTCAAGCAAACAGCGTGTGCGATGGCACTGCACAAGGCTAAGCAGACGGAGGTAGATAGGGTCCACTGTGCTCAGTAGGAGGCCCGAGGAGGTGGGGGGGAATAGAAAAAAAGATCTCATTTGCTACCTACTCCTTTTCCCGCACTGGCAGACGGACAGGGCAAGGCATCTTAAGCACAGATGTCTGTCCCATTACAGATCTCCCTGGGGCCTGCCAGGACTTAGACTGTAGTTCAGCAGACAAAGAATCCCAAACCGAAAACGAAGCCCCAAATAAATCCCTGCAAGCCTGGGCTCCAGCAGCAGCTTCTTTATCTTCACTGCATTTTTTGTTTTTTAAATTTTTTTGGCACTCTGCTGACTGTCATAAAGGTAATGTTTGGAATGTACAAATCTGCACCAAAACACTGTGCAGAGCGAAAACCTTAACAACTATATTTTAGCTGAATATAAACTTAGACAAGGCATATTTAGATCAAGCCTTTTGACACTCCATATCATACTGTACAAATACCTGCAAAACAGTAGCTCTTCCTTTGCAAACAGAGGTGGGATGAGAGGGGGGGAGAAGAGTATAAAGTCCCTCTCAGCTTAAATCGTGCATTCCTTTTAAGAAACAGGAATTACTGCATCATTAGATTTAGTGGCAGTACTTAAATCAGATTTAGCAAGAGGAAAATAAAGCTATTGACTCCTGACATTTGCAACTTCAAGTATATTAGACCAGCTCCTCCATTTATATTTAGTACACTGGTAAAGAAAGCAACAGCCTCTAATTAAACAGACACAGCATAATCTTTACTGAGGGATCAAACGCACCAGAAACCTTCCCCTTCCTGGTGCCATGGCTCCCTGGGAAGCTGAGCTCTCGCACACTGCGGAAACCATCCCAGCCAAGTGAGTCACCACTGCTATCCCAACGGGGCACGATACGGAGGGCAGTTGGAAACAGCTGCCAGGAGATCAACTGAAACAGGGAGAGAAATTCAGACAAGGTCGTGATTTTGCTTGCTCCAAGAGGATTGTTTTTTTATTCTCACTTTGTCTGGACCACAGGCCTTCCCCACACCTCCTGGGACTGTCTCCCCATCAAAGGGGACCACAACCATCGTTTTAGCTTCACTGACACCATGATGGACTCCAGCAATCAGAAGAAACTTATGTAATGTGCTTCTTGGTGGCTCTTCCTCCTGGAAGAGCTCCGGTACAGCGAGGTCTCAGGCCATTTCCTAGCACAAGGGAAAAAGAAAGCAGCACAAATTGGTGGGGACAGAGGGTTGCAATCTGGGGGTGCGGGGCTCATTAAACACTGCCAAAGCAGGTTTTGGTATCCCTGAGTTTTTACAGAAGCTGCAGATTTACAGCTCTCGCCTACCTCCCCAACTCAAATCTTTCAAGGAATTAATTGATTTCCTACAAGCTCCTCACTATAAAATGTTCCCTGTTTTTCTCATGCTTGCATTGGGCACAAACAGTGCTGGCATTGCTTGAGCACACACTGCCCAAACTCAGTGAAAAAAGACGAAGGAAGCAATTTCTCTTTAGCTTCAAATTCACTATGAAAAGCATGAAAACACAGCATTTGCCATATGACCACGACACCTGCAGATACACAGGGATCTACATACAGGTCCGTTAAAAAAAAACATTTTGGACTTCTACCAGCACAGCCGCACACAAGAACCCACGAAGCATCCTGAAACATAACTGACCTCAGTTTTCATAACTGATCCTCCTCACTCCAAGAAAATTTGAGTTATTTTATATCACGACCTTCAACCTACAGGAAACAGCAAAGTAAGAGCCGAGGATGAATATTTACAGAGAGGAAACAGCTGGAAACAGGCCATATGAGTATCTTCAACGTGTATAAAGTTTTCCAGCTCCCCGATTCAGTTTCTGGGCCAGCTGAGAGTCACCGAGCAGCACTGCACTGTGCCCAGCTGCAAACGTGAATCTCAACCCCGAGACTCCCCTTGACAATCAAAGGAAGGGTGGGAATCTCTCAATGAGCCTGCCCAGGAGGTGGAAATACAGCGTATTTGGCCAAACCTCATTACAGGGCACCTCCGGCCTTTCTCTTCTCTGCTGCTTGCTCACTATGACAGCCAATCTATAAGTCACAGAGCTCATCAGCATGCAGTCGCCTGTCCCCCCTCTGCCCACACCCTCCCCGTACGCTCCCCAGCATGCAGCAGTAATTGCCTTTCCTATTAGCCCACAGCGACAACAGCTGCCATGGCAACTAGCAATGATTTTAATAAGTTTGGTCTGTTTTCAAGGGCAGCACACGCGTGCCAGCACATGAGCACGTTGCGGACGCGCGCCGAGGGGAAGGAGGGCCTGCCGTCAGCTACAAAGGCTGAGTTGAAAATACAGTTAATGGGAGAAACCGCAGATGAACAAACGTTTATCCCCCCTCCTCTGCAGGAGGAGAGCACAACTGCTCACTCTTAAAGCAGTGCGGGTGTGAGAGAGATTGACAGCAGTGTGGCGGTACTAAACATGCAAAAGGCTCTCCTTGCGAGAGCTACAGATGCCGCCCAGGTGGATGCTGCCCAGGTGACAGAAGTGACATGCAGCTGCACTGTGGGTACCGCGCACCACAACAACGTACGCACTGCTGCTCTCAGCACCAGAGACAGGCACAGCAAGCACCCGACATCACCTTCCTTCTTGAAGGGACAGCAGAAACAACCCGGCTTCTTCAACAGCTTTTCTTTCTACAACACTACCAGAGTCTCCTCTCAGGTCATTCCCCGAGTCTCCTAGGCTCCAGAAAGTCAACATGCAGTTACTGATTTAAAAAATAAATAAAACAAAATTAAAAAAAAAAATCAGTATTAAGGATAAAAGTTTTGCCATTGTTGCTGCGCACACACAGAGAAAAATCCTGCTGACCTACTGCTTCACTTTATCCCCTCAACATCTGGGGTTACCTGTTATGGTCTCAGCCACAAGCATCTCCCCTTCTCCCAACTGCACCCACAGGCAGGACCCCTTCCCGGCACCTGCACCCTTCCAGCACATCTCAGCCCCCAGGACACCCCGACTCCCCAGGCAGGTGCTGGTGCCTCATGTCCCTTGCTCCTAGGACCACCACACAGACATCAGGCCTGCAGTACCCCAGGCTAATCTGCAGATCACTTTAAACTACCGTGGAAGATGCAGTTGCTGTACACCGAGGGCAAAGTTGAGCATTATGGATAAATCACTCCAACACCTGGTGGGATCCAAAAGGCACGATCCCACACCCTTCCCCAAAAAAGCAGTGGGTTCACAAAGCCATCCCCTCTTTTTAAACATGACCTCACAGACAGACAGCCACAACATCCACCACAGTGGAGTCAGCTGGATTTAATGATAAACTCCTTCTCTTTGGCATTACTCATTTTCTATGAGATCACAAAAAAGAAAGTCGGAGTGAAATGGCGAGCAGAGGGAAAGGATCACTTCTTTCAGCAGCTGTTTACCACTGGATCAGCTTAGCCTTGAGGTAAGGTTTCACACCACCCACCCCAACACAGGGAGTCACTACACAAGGGCTGTGCCTACTGTAGACACGCCACAAACACAAGCTCTTGGTGGTCCGGAGCAAAGGGGTGTTATCAATCAGACCAACCTACGCCAGATGGCCTAACACTGCTTAAGCCAGTAGTACTGATATAACATTTGCAAAGCATGAATTTAATACTAATTTATTTTTTTTTTTCCAAAAACCTTCTGAAGGTTTGGCTTGATCAGCTGTTTGTCATCCACCCATCAGCTGCTACAAAGGACACCTTCTACTGTGCAAACTGCACCAGTACCTGTAAACTCCACGTACAAACTCTAAGCAACCAGGCAAGAAAATCAAGTGTGGTATGGTGAAGCTCAGATCTCCAAATTGGCTGCAAGGCTAAGAACATGGTACCATCCCAGTCTCATAAGCGATGCAGATTCATAGGAGAGGGGATTAAAAAAGGGAAGAGAAATCTGTACAACCTTTACAACTATACTACTTATTTTGCACAAGCCTAAAGAAAATTTGAAATATCTCTAACAACAGGATGCAGATCCATGCATGTATTTAATTTTAAGTGAATTTTGGTACTAGGGGAAGATGTTGTAATTAAAATGCTGCAGAGCATATCTTCTGTTAACACAGCAAGCTGATGCAGTACAAGATGGTAGCAGTGTATAGCTCACCATGTGCTGCCAACACCCTCCAAGGACCATCCTTAGATGGAGTGGGCAGCAATTAAGTGAGGAGGCCACATACCACAGGTGACCTGGTGGAGTTGTTTCAGACCTCTGCGCATTACCTTGTGCCACAGTTTTCTTCCTAACATTAATGCTATGCAATTACAGGCATTATGACTTAAGAAGGGCTCAAATCCATGATAACGGAGGCTAGGCTAAAGAATACACGGATATTTAACTGCTAAAAACAAAGGATTAAATCTATGAACAGGAATCAAGAGATCTGTTTTGATTCCTGTAATGCTGTCTGCCTTGAACAAACTCTGTGGGTACATTAGTCTCTGGCTAGCCCATACATGACAAAAAAACATCACACTACCTAACTCACTCAAGTGACTGAGCCATACTGGAAGCGGCAGACGAAAAGGACTCCTGGAAACCTTCTCTATTCCTTTCATCTAACATCTGAGCTGCAACTGTGAACCTCTCGCCCAAGTAATAACACTGCTTTATTTTTGCTGTACATTCTGCCTTTTCAAGCAGCATGTGAAAATGATGCGCCATCCTTGCCAGATTCATTGCTGCCCAGGGGGTTAAATACAACAGCAATGAATTGACCAGTCTTGTTAATTTAATTCAGCTACATGAGAAATCTGTAAACAGACGCAGAAGGCATGACAATACTATCAGAGGGCTCTGAACACAGCATTGCATAATTTGCTTTGGGTTATTGCTGCTAACTGTGCAAGGAAGAGGAAATTTTCCTACAGGACATTTTACATCTTTACTGCTTAAGCTCGTCCAGGTAAGAAAAAAGTTTTGTACAGGCACATCATTTTTTCTACCCTGCCAATTAGCTTCACGCATAACATGCTAAATTATCATTTGACAAGACTTCCAGCAACTCCAACCCAGGGCCAATTTAACAGTAGCCAGAGGTGAAAGTCTTCCTCCAGTCACTGGGGAAGGCAGCACCACCTGCCCTGGTTCCATTGGAACGGAGCGGCCTTTGGGAGATGAGTCGTACCATGTCCCGTCCTCCCTTCCCACTGCACTCTTATTTCCACAGCGCATCTGTTCAAATACAGCCTGTACAAAATTCATTGTAATTTCTTCTAGCAACTTTGTGGAGATAGTTGCCTCCACAACAAGCACCATGTAGTAACCATCTGTAGTTAAGCAGATCATCCCAAGAGCGAAGCTAACCACCCAACAGCTTCTGCATCCCAGGAAAATTCATACAAAACAGAAAAATACTTGCCTGGGAATTAGAGTTGGGAAGTGGCCTATTAAGAAGTTCTCCACTACTTAGTGTGACTGTATTCATCATCAAAATCCTGCCCAGGAAGTCAGAGGCAGAGAACGGCTTACAATGGTAGGAATTCACCCATGGAAGGGGAACAATGCCCCATGTTTACTCCTGCCCAAAGGGCCCAGAGATTTAGGGACTGTCTTTGTCTTTAAAATCCTCTTCTGGAAACAAAAGTTGAAATTGTAAATCTTAGAACCAAACAGATTTACAAACCTCTGAATCTTAACTGCAAACTCCCAAGAATTCAGGCATCAAGACACTGGTGACCTAGAACAAGAAACTACTCAGGAGAATGAACATAAAAATTGTATTTTGGACTAACCCTGAGGATCAAGTAAACCACACAAGCCAAACAAAACACTTGATAATACTGTGCCACCAAGGCTGGTCAGTTTGTCCACTGTATTGCACCTTTTCCAGCATATTTGTATCATCTCTATCAAGGACCAAATCCAAGAGAAGCAACCCACCATAACAACTTACAATAGATATGGGAGCCCAAGCACAGAGATTTTATGCTTATTTAGAGACAAACATAGACGACAGAGTTCATAGAGGAGCTTGCCAACACCTTGTCAGCAACAGTGACAAAATAGCTGAGACCAGGCAACTTGGAAAATTTCAGTACACACAGGAGTCAAAAACACCCATCTCCTGCTACACCTCCCAAGGATGGCCAGGGACAGGCACTACTTCAGGCAGACTGTCACCACATTCACATTGTAGCCAGAGGGTTCCTCATTCTGAGGGGACAGGACCACTGTCCCCCATTTGCCTGCAACTCCCACGCCAACAAATACTAAACCCCGACAGAAACAAGAACATTTTTATCGTAGCATGACCTAGTGAAGCACTACCCGTTCCCTATCTACATGTTAAAATATGTAGACTGGTTAGTCTTTTCCTTATATGCAGATGTGCCCCAGATTTTCAGACGCCAGCATGATAAGGAAGGAGAACCAGATCACCAAAGGTGAAAAATAGTGGCTGGTACAGAAAGGACGGAGTCAATACAGAAAGGATGAACAAATGCTATACTGAATGCTGCACTGCAATGCAAGCCAATCTCCCTATCAAACTCCAACAGAGCTGCCAAACCCTGCCCCACAAAGCTACCACGACTGTAAGCTACTTCTATGGTAAATGCCTGCGGTAATCATGAGTTCCAAAAATGAAACAAATGCCAACCTCAAAAAAAAAAAAACCACCAATGCAAAAACTATCTTCCTGTTTTCACTGGAAAGGTCATGCCTATTTAAGGAAACCTTCCCAAGCAACATGGACATGCTCCATCTACATCCATCAACTAACAGCCCAGAGTACAGTGTAATCACTCATCAAAAAATTCCCAGTCCTTAAAGGAGTCTTGGTCCCTGCTATGAATCCAACCCATGCTCCTCCTGGCATGCAAAGCAGTCAGGAACACCTGATACCACTCAAGACAAAAACATGAACTCATTGATCAGCAGAAGAGGAATCCTTACGTACCCCTTTAAGCATTGAATAATAGGATGAAAACACACACACAAAAAAGTCTCACAGCACCTCCATCTATTCTAGTCAACACCTTCCCCATGGGAAAGACCCATTCCCAGGAGAACGTGTACGTCGGTCACAGTCTGGCTGAAAGAGATACACTCAGATATGTTCTCAACCCCGCAACAGAGAGGTTTCAGGACAGAAATGAAGCATCAAGAATTCTTAGTGGTGCTAATTTGCGATTTATCAACTGAGCAAAGTTATTTTTCTGAATCTGCAGTATTTGGCACTGACCACATGATGCTCCTATTAAAAGACGACAGAAGAGATCGGGCAAGATGGTGAAATGCAGCAAGTCTGTTCTGGAAGGATGCAATCAGTGGACAGAGGCACACACAGAAAAACCAGACCTAATTACAAGCATGGGTTCAATTTCCCGGCATAGCCACACACAGACATACATATATCAGATAACTGGTCAGACAACATATATTCAAATGCCAGTCTCAGTCTCATTCACCACACCCAAGTCCACCACAACAGTCCAGTTCTTGGACAAGAATAATTCACAGGTCAGAAGGGATAGACAAATGAAAACACTACAAAGAGTTAAGTTCCACTATAACCCCCTTTATTTGAAAAAAATCAAAATCCATAGTTGGTCCACTTCCTTTTTTCTCCCCCTTCTCCTCTTCTCTGAAGCTTTCTCCGGCCCATGGTTGATGTCTAGCCATCACACAGACAGCACTGTTCACAAAAGGCCACTATCACCTCCTGCAGAATCCATCCCACCATGGCAAACGACGGCCTTGCTGTTTGTGACTGTGACCTCTCAGCACAGCTCTCCCAACATGAGGCACTTCACATGCAGACCATCACTCTTAGGGAAATCTAACTAGCCCAGAAAGTTTCCAAGAAGTGCTTAGGTATAAAGGTCATATACAGAAAAAGCTGTTAGATACAGCTGGTGACATTAGCAGATGCCAGGTCTCCGCTGGATTTGAGTGAGCAGCGGGAGAGGCTTGCAGCCTCATCTCCTACCCTCACTTCAAGGCAACAAGAGTTCCTAGAACACACGCCAAGGCACAAAGTAGGCATTGCCAGGCTGGTCTTTTATCTCCTCTTGGTGAAAAAGCAGTGGGACGGCGTGTTTTTTCCTCCCCTACAGCTTTATACTACTTCCAGTATTGTAGTCTGACAATCTTGGCAACAAGATAGGGCATCCAGTCAAAAATCCTGGTCTTGTTCTCCAGGGCTCTCTGCAGATGACAGAGTCCCAGCCATACAGCACATTTCTGGCTCCCCCTTTTCTCAGTACTGTACTCCGCTAAGAAGAGAACATAACCGAACACCCATGTAGAAGCAATAAAAAGCATACAGTGATGGGACACACCAGGAATACGTTATTAAACAAGCAAAAGGAAGGAGATACCAAGTCCATGATCACCCAAGTACTTTTCACCCAAGACACCTGAATCCCAAGTAGCAGGATTGTTTTGCAGCCCAAACGTGTCTCAAAGCCTCCCCAGCAAAACGTGCCGTAGCTTGTCTCCTCCTCCTCACTGACCCCAGAAGCGCCCACGCTGAGACCTGTGTCCTCAGGAAGGGGGCGAGTTGCTGGTCCCCCCACACAGCGAGTGCAGGGAGCAGGTCTGGAGCCAGTTCCTGCCTTTCCTGTCCACCCAGCAGCATTCTGCTTGCTAACAGACCGAAACACACTCTTAACTCTAACATTCTCTCCTAAAAACAGCATTTCAATTGCAAAAGTCAAGGGCTGTGGATTAAAAAACACCAGTTACAGCTACCCATGCAACTTCCACTCCGTTTCCTCGTGTGCAGGGATGTTACAACAAATCAGGTTTATGTGCTATTTTCTCCTGACTCCTGCCTCATTCAAGCCTAGGAAGCGCTGTGTTCTGAACAGGAAAAATGGCAGCAGAAACCAAAACGCAAGTGGTTTTGTAGTTATAGACAAGCAATATCCCTTCTGCTTAAAAAGTCAGATTTCAAACCTCATCTTCCAAGTAAAGTTTCACTACGATGATGACCAAGTTACTTAATTCAAGCTTTTCCACTGGTTTGTTTTTTTTTTTATTTTAAGATGAAGACAACATCATTTTACATTGGCCCACCATGACACACTTAAGGATCAGCCTGTGGAAGTGGTAGATATTCGTATATACAGTGGAAGTTGTAGAGAGCTGTAGATCAAGGATTTAAACATTACCAAAACCCCAACAGCTACAATAACAAATACAAATAAAAAATAAATCTGGTTGCAAGCATCAATGGGATTTTTGCAAAACTGGTCTTACTACCAATATGTCTTTTCCCATTTCCACAGGAAGAGATTATATACCTTTTCTATCTCTCAGGAAAACTGCAAAAACAAGATCATTAGTATCTGTGAAGCACCCACACTACAGTGGTGAGTACCACAGAAGAGGCCATTAAAAATTAATAGTTCTGTATTCAGTGCAAGGTTTAGATTATCTGCAGTAAATTCGGTTTGGGGTCACACATGAGATGAAAAGGAAGAAATGAAATATTGAATAGCTCTCAGTCCAAAGCCTGACCTCAGACCCATTTTAACTGATAACAAAACTCCCGCTAGATTTAATAGCGTGTCAGTGAGCGTTATCCATTTGATGGACTTACGGAGATGAAGTCATCTCTAAAAACATAAAATGTACGACCACATAATTAAGACCTCACACGGTGCCTTCTTGTCACATCCTCCTTGCGGGGTAGTTGCCGGGTACAAGCTCTAGGCCCTACCACTCTGAGTGTACCATGTACTAAATCTACCCCGGCCACAGCCTGCTGCGGCACTGGTTCTCACTCTGGCACGTTCTCTGTCTCTCCACCCCTTTGCATTGAGGAGACAGCAACCAGCAGCTTCAGACCACCCAGGACAAACACCAACTCCCATAGCACTGCTGCAGCATAACACACTTCTTCCTAAAACTGGAACATTGAGGGCATTCTGAATTTTCACACATTTCAACTTCCACTCCTGGATAAAACAAGTAACAGGACAGGTAGCAGCTGCAGAAGTCAACTGATTTCTCCTGCAGGCTGCCCAAGAGACATTCAGATCTCGGCAAACCAGAAGTTACGCGTACACTTTACTGCCTCGGTTTCCTCCGCAATCTGGATCATTCCTGAGGCAGATGTCACACAGATTCCTGCTTCCCGCTCTCATCCATCCCACCAGCCCCAGGACATGAGTATGCCCCACGGTTCAATCTGCCACGGCAACACCACATGCTAGGTTTTCTTCCCTGAATGAACCTTCTGGATCTCCCCAGGTTGTGAGGCTGGTCCCACTCATGGGAGTAGAAGAAGCATTAGAGGAAGCAATCCTTACTTCTTGGAACCACCCCAAGTCACTCCAAAGCTGAGCTCTGAGAAGAACTGGTGTCCACAGGCAAGGAGAAGCACCTGCAAAACATACTCCACACCAATCCAGCTCCGCTCCAAGGCTACACGAGGCTTTTAATATGAAACAAGATAGGAAAATAGGCCTTTTTGATGGACCTTCTCTCCAGGACAAGAAAGTACAAAGGGTAATGGAAAGCCCTTTAATGCACACACTTCCCTCATTTCATCTTCCCACAAAAAGGAAGCAAAGCCACAGAACAGAATAAAAACTAAAAGCCGGGCAGAGATGGCTCAGAAGAACCATCTCACCACAGCTGCTCCGAGAGTCATGCCTGGCTGCGCTGCCGGCGGAACTAGGACCCCAGGGAGAAGGCACCCAGCTCTGCGGCAGGGCAAAGCCCAGCCTTCCCCCCACCCCAAGGGGATAAGCAGGCTGGAGGAAAAGCAACCTTCCCACTCCTTTCCAGGTAAGGGAACGGCAACTGCAAGCCACAAATTATAGGCCTGGGATGCCAGCTACAGCCTCTCCTCAGCCCACGCAGCACTAAATCAAGGCTTTTAAGTGAAGCCTCAGTGGGATTTTCTTCCCAGGCATCGCCCCCAGTGGTGACAACCACCCCAAGTGTCTGCAAGAATCTCCTACAGAAATAGCAGCGGAAAAGCTGTGCAGAGAGCCTCAGCTAAAAGAGCACACTCCGGTCCCTTGAAGAAACCTGAGCTGGATCCAGATCTCAGGGCCTCAAAGGCCTCTGGGGAGAATATTTTGATGTTTGCAACACACAGAAATGCCACATAAGGTTTCTTCTTTAGCCTCTCTATTAAAGGAAATTTATCTAAGTACTGCCAGAGGGTAACAAGTGCTGACACACTGGGGGGGTTTTCCCTCTCAAATGGTTCAAGTTCTTCCCCATCTCTATGCTAATACTTGCATTGTTGCTGAGGCAATTATGAGCAGATAAAACGCAAGAAAGTCCTACAGAAAAAGCAACAATTACTTCTAGCCCACACTCTTTGAAGCAAGCATCCAATCTTCCCGCACAATGAACTTTCCTAGACAAAGGCAAACACAAGAAACAGCCCGAGGAACGCACAGCCACTTCAAAAACATGCCAGACCGAATCCCACTGTCCTACCCAAGAGATGCAAGTGAAAGATCTCATGACCTCTTTTCTAATCGGTATGAATCACAAGTAGACTCTGCCCACACTCCAAAGGTTAGGAGGTGGCAACGGTATAGCTGATTGAACACCAATGTCACACCAACTGAACTGGCAGAAACTGCCAAAGCTTCCTGCTCTGCCCAAACAGATGCTGGATCCAGCTCAAGTTCTGCTCTTGCCTCTCATTAAACAAGGGAGCTTTTGTATACAACCTTTCCTACTTTGCGGCTGCTTAAATACATCCTATCATTGCTAAGGGGTTAGTGTCCCATTTCCTTTGGTCCAGTAAGAGAGCTGCTAGGGGTGGTTTCAATAGATGCTGTACTTAGGTGCGACAAGCCAAACGAGAGACTGAAACAGTTCACAAGCCTCTTCCCAAACACCCTGGAAATCCACCAGAACCAAGAACGCAGGTTAGGAATGTCAACCCACAACGGGTCCTTTTCAGCAAAGCCCAGCAGACAGCAAAGCTCTCCTGCAAGAGAGGTGCCCTGTCACGGCTCGGTGGGACAACCTGGCAGAGTCCTGACAAAAAACACTGCGGATCAGGACGGTGGCATGGTCCAAGCCTGGTGAAGACCATTTCATACAGCCCCTGCCATCGTTGGGCTTGGCTCCTGCAAACATCTCAAATTCAACCTGGAAAAAAAGAGGTGCGCTCCTAAAGTAAAGCAGGAGGGGGAAGCAGTCTGGGGAAAATACACACACATCTTTCAAACTGGCATTTTCCCGAATTTAGAAAATATTGCTGGCAAAATTAAATTTACTGGAGAGCAAAGGGAGTTAAGGCCCAAAATGCAGTCAAGCAGCTCTAATCCCTAAACATTGGGATTATCTCATGACAGCTACACTCCAGCGTCCACTCTATACCACTTCAAAATGTAGATCAACAGAATGCTTCAATGAACTGGAACTCGTTACCTCTAATTGCTTCTCTCACTTCGCTTCTGGATGTTCCTCTGATCCCTCAGCCACCGCATTTCAAAAGCACACATACACACAGAAGGTCAAGTAATATCCAAGATGGGCCAATGAAAGAAGAGGTTTCCAGCTGACCAAAACACCTGCCCTCCTCTTTTGCTTCGCATGAAAACTAAGGCTTGCCCCATGCCACAAGACAAGTCAGCAGGGCAGAGCGGTAGGTTTTAAAGCGTCTTCAACCGATGCGACCCCTAACATTTTCTAAAGGGGCAGAGGCTCCTGTGCAGCAAACCAAAGGCTGCTAGCAACAGGCTTTATTTTTCCAAGCTAACAGGGGTATGTCCTTCAGCAGCAGTCTCCAGGGGGCCACGGACCACACACAGAATCCAGTTCAGGTCTGTCTCAACTTCAGTTTGGCTTCCCTACTACTAGTCCAAACGAAGCAGTTAATTTATTTTATTTTACTGATGCCTCCTTTACGTCTCCTGTGTTCTGGTATTCCTGCTGCCACCAGCCTTGCTGCAGCAGAGCCACTGAGAGCCCTCAGCCCCGCCACTATAAAGCACGAAGCCAGCACAGCAGCACAGCTGCTAAACCTTCAGTGACCAGCACTTCTTTGAGACGGTCTTGAAAACAGGTGTGTGAATCCCTGATACAAAAGGGCAAGGTGGGAGCCTCGCTTGCTGGGTCATTGGGAAGAAAAGCTGACAGAGGGTACTTCACAGGACGTGCCTGGGAGAGAGGCACACTGCTCTGAACTCAGCTAGGTGGGCAACCTTTTCAAAACGCAAGGGAGAGCCCAAGCTTTCTGCAAAATGCCAGCACACTCATGTTTCTAACTGGGAATTTTGAAAGGGAAAAATAAAAAGCATATGTCTACAGCTGGTACACATACGCAGAAGGAAACCATCTCCAGTAGAGTCAGACCTCTGTTCGTCTTCCAACCTCACAACCGCAGCCATCACCTTTAAAGACAAACCTCTGAAATCCAAAGAGAAATACCGACGGAGCCTGGAGGGGTACTAAAGCACACAGAAAATTCTACTTGGGCTTTCCATTTTCCTGAATATGGCAAGAAAAGAGCCAACATTAAAGTGCTCTCAACATCGCTAAAATCACAACTTTCAGTCTGTTTGCCAAACGTTTTCTTTGAACTGGAGATTTTCTTAGTCTTGCCAGACTCTGTCAGGTCTAACTCATAACACTCAAATATTTAAAAAAAAAACACAAAGGACAAAAGCAAACAGAGAAATAACAGCAAACTTAAAGGTGATTCATTATGTCTCATCACATCAGCAACAGTCTGTCCAAAAAGCATACCAGGAAACCTCATCCTGGATCCAAGGCAGGGGTCAGCTTCTAAAAATTGGAACTTCCATTTCTTTTCTAGGGTATCTTTTATCCCTTTTATTGCTCTGCATCTCTTTAAGACGACGGCCATGCCATGAATAATAAGAGGGAGGAAAAAGCTAACCTGATTACACAGCTTTTCCATGATTTACTGGAACTAGATGTTCTCATCTCTAAGATTTAAAAATACAGATTTCCATAGGGTCCCCCAAAGCATAAAACCTGTTATTCACTGGCCCCTTCTTGACTACAATCCCAGTCAGCCATCTTACTTGTAAAACCCAAACCTGTCTTTGGAAGTTATCGGCAGACTGATTTCTTGCCCTCCTCTGAAACACCACAAACAGGCCATACTTTGAACGAGGACACTGGTTGTCATGAAGCACCAGCAACATCCCCGCTCTCCCCTTTCTGTGGCACACTGCCATTCAAGGTTTCCAGTCTTTGTACTGGAAGGAGTCAAGCTGGTAGAGGGTGTTACAGACCATCATCTGGCTCACAGTAGGAAAAGAAGCCGCAGACGTTCTTGCAGAGCAAAGACTTATCGTCTGTTATGTCATTATTTAGTCACAGGGGACTGATCTCAACACCACTAGTCATCTTTATGAACCCTACACAGACATGCCTGAATGACAACACAAAGTCACCACTCATCGCTGCCACTAAAAGTTTATGTGGGCTGGATAAGGCATAGGCCACAGCTGCGTTAACTGTCTTCCCTGACCAGTCAGTCATGCTCACCGCTGCAGAAGAGTAATTCTCCCAAAAACTCAGGGATACTGAGCACACAAGTCATTCATGAAAGAGGAGCACAGATCAGCTCTGCTCACGTCTTGCATCTAATTCCAACCACAGATGACCCCTACGTATAATTTTAATTCACTAACCAGCCTAGATCCCATAAAAAAGTTAAATCAAAATTCAGCTTGGGGACCGAATGAGGGGTTGATTAACTCATTCAACCCCATGCAAAGCAACTGGAAGATATTTAATAACTTTCTTCAGCTGCATAAGCTGGCTGGTACACCCCTAGCATCTCAATGGGAAAGACAAACACAGCACCCTGGAATTACATCCTTGTCTGCAGCTCCAAAGAAAAAGAAGGGACACTTCCCAGCTAGCCACAACATTTCTTGTCTTTCATCATGGGAGGAATGGAGGAGGAGAGAGATTATTGCAAGGGTGCTTTCTCTACAATCGGTGCAGCAGTCAATCTCTTCCGACAAGCAGCAAATACAGCTGCATCAACAACTGCATTTCAGTGCAGTTTCACAAGTGACTTAAGCCAATATAACTTTTTTTTCCCCTTGCCTCTGTTAGGGACTATTTTTACCCAAATCAGCAAGCTGATCCAAATGATTCAACTCATCCAAGCCAGCAAACAGAGAGCAAGCTAGTTCCTAGCTAGTATTTATACAGTTAAAAAGCAGCAGTACCTCTGGGGCCCTTCACTTCCAAAGCTTACAAACATATCCAAATACTTCCAGGAGACATTCCTGGCTGGTGGTGTTTGATTTTTGCCACATATGGACCAAAGGGAGCTAAAAATCAGCAGATTGTGCTGGACCTTTTCCTCCCACGCCACGATTAACTGAAATATGTCCCAGAAGCAGATAGCAGCCATGATCCGATTTGTCCCAATCCCAACTCAAGCAGCTTTACACCACCCTCCTAACAAGATCAGCACTGGCCAAACACCATTTATCCGGCCTGATCAGAGATGGATTAGATAATGAAACCCTAACTGCATAAGCTGTCTGAGCATGCTGGCCTGAGACTGCAGAAAACAAGCAGCCCAGCAAATTTAAGGGCTACTTTAAGCTTTAAGGCACACTTTACCACAGGTTCTTAATAACTAGCTATAATCTCCCTATAGGCTAGTTTTTATATTTCATGTTAACAGACACACAAAAAAAGCTATTAGTTTTAGAGTTGCATTAGTAATTTCTATAGCTAAATTATTTATTTAAGCATTACAAGTCGTGTTCACATTCTGAACCATGAGCAGGTAGGGGTTATGCACAGAAGAAACCGTGGCAAGCGTGGCACCCCGGGATTCCTCACTATCAGCACTGAGACGCGAACGAGGTCACCAAGTTTACACAGCAACAGCCTGTGGCTCTGGAACAGGAAGTAGAAAATTGACAGGATCTGCAGGAAAAACAAGGTTGCTGGTGTTATTTCCAGCTTCCAGAAAGCCTCTAGTACATGGGGGGGGGGGGGGGGGGAAGAAAAAGAAAAAAATATCAAAGAATAGGCTCTTTATTCCTCTTGTAAGCATTATGTACAATTAAACATAGAGAATTTACTAAGAACCACCCACTATTCTCAAATAAGATACTTCAAAAGAATACGCTATCTGACAGAAATCTTCATGAAAGGCAATCCTGTATTTTGACTTTTAGGTAAAAAGATATCAAATTTCCTAAATATTACAGAACACAGTTTTCATAACTCTGATATTATTTGTATGTTTGGCTTTCAAATCTGGTATTTCTTGCTTATAACCATGAGAAGATTCTCCATATAAATAAACCACACTCTTTTAACAGTAAAAAAAGTCAAGGGAAACGTCTGGACATAATGGTACGTGTGTGTGCATATATACATACATGTTTATTATCATCTTTTATACTGAAAAGATTGAAAAAAATCTTTTCCATATATATACATATGGAAAGATTACAATTACACTAAGAATACGAAGTAGTTACAATATGAGTGTCCTAGTCTGAAGAATAGTTATACAGACTATAAACACACTTAACTTCAAAATTGGACTCTTTTAGTTGCACTTCTCCACCTAATTTCTCCACTGTTTGCCAGCGTTTGATATGAAAACAAAATCCAACTTTGCGCTAAGATCCACAATTAATCCTTACTACCATTACCACCAATATTACACACTGCTGTGCACGCACACTGTTGTAGCCCCATGGTTGAATGCTGCAATCTTAATATCTTGTGTTATTCATTAAACAGATAACAAAACACTTTCCTCGATGTAAATATAGAGGAGAGTCTTTTATGTATATAGAAATTGTTCTCATTTGCAATGAAAAAAAAAATATTAAAATTGTTTTCTTAAACCAATTCAAGTTCCTTCCTGAGCAATTTTCAGTTGATTTACCACCAGTTTACATCAACACCAACCAGCTTAATCACTAACTGCAGGTAAACGAGTGCATCTCCTGTAGCCTGTGCCTCAGTTCGACCCCGAAGAGCTGGAAGAATTTCATGTCACCATGTTCAGGCACTCATTCATAATTCCTAGCAAGACACAACGTATAAGCACTCCTTCAACGCTCAGCATCTTTCTCCTTGCAATTATACACATTGTCTGAGTCACAGTTGACATCTACGTGTGGGAGAAGATACTACTTCAAGGAATAAGAGCATGGCATGGTTTTTGCTGGCCCTTGCGGGAGGGAGCGCAAGCGGCAGCACTCGGGTGTGAAGCTCCAGCCTACATTCAGCCCACACTATCACACCAGTGAAAAAGTGATGCTGTGAGGCGGAGAGACCACCAGGAAAGGCTGAACATCAAACAGAACCACGAACAAAACCTTCCTGCTGCAAACTATTAAAAAAAAAAAAAAGAAATATTGAACATGCAAACCGGGTACAGCCTGGGAAATAAAAAAGGAAGATCCTTGGCCAGTATTTGGGCATCTAGATGAGAAGCACGTTGGAGCGGAGAGGATGCTCCCCTTGGAAACTCCCAGCAGCGCTCACCAACCCAAGGAAAGGCGAGAAGAGAAACAAGTTCAGGCGAATAAACCCACGCTGCTTCCAAAGAGCTCCGGCACACTGGTCGCAAGAAACGGGAGCAAAAAGAAGGGCCGTAATAAAACTAACACCCAGACAAAGGAAAGCAGAAAGCACCTTGGCAGCATCACTCTGGCAAACGCAAAGGCAAAGGCACCTGGGAATAGCGATGTTTCTGGGACCATGGGAACATTGGCAGCCCCTGTGCCAAGCTGGAAGATGCCCACCCGACACCCCACGACCCCTTTCCCCCTTCCCAGGCAGCTCCGCCTGGGAAGGAGGAAAGGGGTCGTGGGGCGTCGGGTGGGCATCTTGGCGATGGTTTGGGAGACCCACCAAAGCCCTGCCGGTGTCCCCGGCCCAGCCCCGCCACCCGCCGCCTCCCAGACGGGCGGAGAACGGCGGTGCCCGGAGCGCCGGACCCAGCGGCTGCTCCCCGAGGGCCGCGGCCCCGCCGCCGCCCCACGTGTTGGACTGAGCCCCGGGAAGGAGAACCCGCTGCTCCCGGTAGGGAAAAAGGTCGGTAAAGCAAATCCCGCAAAACCGAAATTAAACGCGGCCCGGCCCGGCCCGGCCGCCCCCCTCCTCCCGCCGAGCCCCGGGTGCGGGAGAACCGGCGAGGGCCCGGCCCGGCCCTGCCCGCTACCTGCATGCCGCCGCCCTCGGCCTCCGCCTCCGTCCGCAGCCGCTTGCTGTGGCCGCCCTCGGCGCCGTCCCCAGCGGGCATGGGCTGCTCCAGCTCCGGCTCCCGCTTCACGCCGCGGGCGGCCCCACCACCGCCGCCGCCGCCTCCGCCGGCCAGGAGCTGCGGCTGTGGCTGCTGCTGCTGCGGGGGCTGGCCGCCCTCCGCCATCCGCGCCGCCGGAGCCCCGGCCGCCCCCCGCCGCCGCCGCGATCGCCCCGCTCTGTCACCGCGACACCGGAGGAGGAGGAGGGTGAGCCCCGCGCCGCGACCAGAGCAGCGGGCGCGGCGGGCTCCGACCCGCCGGAGCGCCTCAGTCACGGGCTCGGAGGCGGCTGGGGAGGGGCCGAAGCCCCTCGGCAATCTCCGGAAACGCCGGCCAGGCCGCCGCAGCCGCGCGACCCCCGCTCGGCAACCTTCGGCGGCGGCGGCGGGCGGGGCGCGGGGCGGGGCCGGCCGCGGGGCGGGGCCGGGAGGGGCGGGGCGGCCGCGGGGCACAGGCCGCCCGCCGCCGCCGCTGCCGCCGCTGTGGAGCCGCACGGGGCGGCGGGAAATGGCCGCCCGGCCCGGCCTTGTTCCCCGCGGCCTGGGCCGAGCCGGGAGAGCAGCTCTGCGGGAGGGGGGGAAAATGGCCGCAGGGTTGAGGCGCGAGGGCGGCCTGGTTTCTGCCTGCCGCTGAGGGCGTCTCTTTGCCACGGGGCTGGGCGGGAGGCTTTGTGGTTCGGGCCAGTGAAGCGTTTTTGTGAGGGTGGTGAGGCACTGGGACAGGTTGCCCACAGAAGTTGTGGGTGCCCCTTCCCTGGAGGTGTTCAGGGCCAGGCTGGGTGGGACTTGGAGCAGCCTGGTCCAGCGGGAGGTGTCTGCGCCCATGGCAGGGGGGTTGGAACTAGATGATCTTTAAGGTCCCTTCCAACCAGAACCATTCTGTGATCCCATGATTAACAGGTGGCAGTGGGTGCAGGACTTCCCCCCGCCCCTCAGCACGGCTGAGGCAGAGCCATGTCCCCAGAGCCCCCACTGCACGCACAGCCATGTTTCTGTCCCCCGCCCGCGTAAGGTTGCCTCTCGGGGTGAGGTCTCCGTGGCTGTTCCTGTCGGGAGTGGTGCTGAGCTGAGAATCTGGGGTGAAGGGTACTGACTTGATCCCCTGCTTCAGGAGCATCCAGCATCTGGGTGTGCACTGCCCAACTCAGTACCTGATGGTGCCCCTGCTCAGCGCAGCCTCCCGTCCCTCATGTCAGGTCTTTTCTGGCCTTTTCCAGGCTTCCTCCGTGCTGCTCTGGGCAGCTCACCCCAGGGCCCATCTCACAGCCCCAGTCTGCGTCTGATTTCTTGAGAACAGGGCTGATCTGTTTTCCAATTCCCAACAGCCTCCATGGGTTTCTCCTGCATTTTTATATATATAACTCCTCATTCATTCTGCTGCAAATGACTTCCAACCAGATGGAGACACCAGTCTTCAAAAACCTGAAGCCTGTTCATCAGCCCTTTTGTATGTCTCCACGTTTTTGATCTCGAGGAACAAATTTGGGATCCTCAACAGAAAAGTGAAGTTGATTTTATTAGGCAGCGGCTGTCTGGTAGCACCAAGGATGATACCTGCTCTAGAATGAGGAACGCACAGGCAGCCTGTACTGTCCTGAAAGTAGTCTGGAAGCCATGGCAACTTGACGGAGAAAGTAATCTGCAGATCATAGTACAATCTGTGGTTGGTTTTATTACAGGATGGGAATGGCACTCTTCCTCCACCTGCGAACGCTTTGGAGGAAAAGCAGAAAACTAGGAATGGAGGTGGTCGTTATGAGTCAACACACAAAGGAGGAAGCCCTTCTTGACTTCTCAAATATCACCATGTGTAACACAGCCTGTGGACCAGTTAGGGTTACCTTGGTGTGTCTTTACCCATCTGCTGATGTTCATGAGTGACAGTTACAATACCTGACTCCAGCCTTCCCTTACACCACATTTTTCCTAATCCAAAAATAGTTTCCAAGGCCACGTTAAAAGCTATTTTAAGTGGGATGTTTTGTGCTGAGGTACCAGCTTGTCTCCTCTGGTGATGGGGAAAATCTCTTTTTTCAAAATGATTATAAATCCCCATGGAATGGCAGGCACCCAGAGGACAATTACATGCAGCTTTTGTCTGCTCCCCCACCAAGGGTAAACACATGTCTCATCCGTCTTGACTGTGTTTGATAAAATGAGCCAGATTGTCAAACAACATTGAAGGGACGTGTTCGGTCCGCTCTTGGCTTAAAAAGAAGCTGAGATTCTCGTGCCTGGCATGCTACTCATTCAGAGGAAAGCAGCATTTCTGTGTTTGTCCTCCTCCTAATTTTAATGAGGGGTTCTGGATGAAGGGTACAGGTTAAGGTATGGCCCGTAAGGCACTGCAGAAGGCTTCAACCTGAAGACAAGCTAGGAGTAAATAGTTTGGAGACAAGTCTGTGTGTGCTCCTCTCGCTGTGATCCAGGCATCTGTCCAATGCCCCCCTTGAGGGATATGGAAAGAAGGAGTCGCTCTGCAGTTCCCAGCCTCCATTTTTCTCTTTATCTTCCCCTAACCCCATTTCCACCCTCTCCTGCCATGCAGGTGCCAAAGCTGCTGCCAGTTCCCCCTTGCGTCCTGCGTTCGCAAGGCCTGCGCTGCAGAGCACTGCCCGGGAGAGCTGGTGGTGCCACAGGCAGGTCCCTTGGCGAGGGGTTTTCGGCTGGCCCTGGTCTGCAGCCTGCCAGCGGAGCGGCCGGGGCCACCGCAGAGCACAGAGCACCCTCGGCTATGGTGCGGGTGAAAAGAGCTGAGGCAGGTATTGCGCCCTCCCTACCAAACTGACTCTGCAGTTGCCGCTGCCATGCTCTATGCTATCGTTTGCTTTCTGTCATTACTGCTGTGATATTTCATATTATTATTTCTCTAGCTTTTTCCATTTCCTCTTAAAAAAGATTAATGAATTAATCTTCACAATATGCTTGTGGGGTAGGTATTATCTCCATTTAGCAGATGGGATATGAGGCATTCCTGAAGTCACAAAAAAAAGCTTTTGAGCTGGGACTACAACCTTAATCCGTTGATTTCCTTTCACACAACCCAGCTGCCTTTTAGGTATTTGTATGTGACATCTGAGACATACTAAACAGACAGCTGACTCCTCTGTTAACCCTAACACTGCTGCACAGCCCTCTTGCCAAAGACCATGCCATGATTTTACAGATAAGTCTGTAGAGTTCTCACCAGTGCTTTGTATTTGGCAGATCAATGAGAGGCAACTGTAAGACATGTTATGCTTCCAGAGAGCTCTCAGAAGCTGGTATGAAGAATATATCCTTTTGAACAGATTCATATCCTTTTAGAGTAAAGTTTTGGGGTGCTTCTCCCCCAGAAAGACACCCTGTGAAGGGGTTCCTTGAAGGATCATGTGCTGGTGCTCCCTCTGGGCTGGAGATCAGGTGGCATGGGGATGCTGGGTGCGAAAGGTCTATGGAAGTACAAAGAGAGGAGTCCCACGACGTGCTGGGATGGAGCAGAGGCAATGACTCATGCAGGCTCTAAGGCACAGGCATGAAGTGAGGCACAAACTCAGTCTTTGACCCCAAGGCATAGAAATCACTAGGAGACAGTTCAAAGCAAATCTCTCCTCTCCACCACCACAACTGAGGGCGGTTTCTTGCTGCTTCCATCATCTACACGTTATGTCTCATCCTGCTGACTGGCTCCCTCTTGCCCTCGCAGCCTCCCACAGCTTCACCCCTCTCCTTCCCAGTGGATTCGCTCTCTCTGCTAAGCGGGTCGGGGGAAGTTTAGCGGCTTGCCCAACCCTGCTCCTTTCTGCTGTTTCTATCCTGCCAGCCAAGCTCCTGGAGCCAAATGCACTTCCTCCTGACAGCACTAACTCCCACAGGTAACAAAGTGCTGCCAAGGTAAAGTTTCAGCCTGCACTTTGGTCCTGGTTTCGCAGGAAGCGGTGATGGAGCTTTCCATAGCAACAGGCGTGGGTAAATGTTTCTCCTTGCTTATCTAGGGCCAGCTCTTTGCTACAAAATTTTATTAAGAGAAGCTGCCTTTTCTTGTCACCAATTAGCATGCAGCCAAAAATACATAACCTAAGTCAACAAAATCCAAGGACCTTGTCACCTGACTTAAACCGTCTGCCGGAAG
Source organism: Larus michahellis (assembly GCF_964199755.1). Taxonomy (NCBI): domain Eukaryota; kingdom Metazoa; phylum Chordata; class Aves; order Charadriiformes; family Laridae; genus Larus; species Larus michahellis. Next base: position 57,837,552 of record NC_133896.1, on the reverse strand, counting down.
GATGCCAGTCCCCATGCAGTGGCAGGAGGCCAATATCAATATGTCACACTGACGCAAGGGTGCTGGCAGCTGTCAGTCAGTGGGGCAACAGCCACAATGCACCCAGTGCCACCTCTTTTCCCAGTGCCACCTCTCGCAAAGAGGACACCTGGCTTCAGCATGCACCAGCGAGCACCTCGGTGCTCCGGCAGGGCAGCAATGTCAATGTCTGGAAATCAACCAGAGAACTCAGAGCAAAATTTTCCTGACTTATTTTCCTGACTTATTTTCCTGCCGGCTTCAAACATTGCTGCAGCACATTTATCGTTGCTAATTGCTGCTTGGTCTGTGGTTCTGTGGGGCATCATCGTGTACAAAAGTTGTTCCGTTTCAGGTATACCAATGCTGCTAAAGCAGTACGACACCTGCAGTGCAGATGCAGTTATCTGCATATATGCAGTTAGCATAAAAATGCCGTCTGCCTGCACTGCTTACGCCTGGGAGGATGGGGAATAAAGTAGGTCCTTCATCACTTCTAATATGAAGGGGCCTCCCACCATACCCCCAAAACTTGTAATAATAGGAAACTGTGTGAAGAGCGTGTCTGGGAAACTAAAGGTCTTTTGCTTTCCTGTTGAGACAGCGGGGCAGACCTGCTCAAGACAAGTAGCGTGAGCCACTGCGGTACCACAGCGAGCGCATGGGGATGCAGACCAGAAAAAAAAGACAAACCAAATGCATTGGCTCTCCCCCACCCTCTGGGTGCCAGAGATCAGGAAGGAGGGAAATACCTGGCATTTATTCCCCTCGGCTGCCTGTCATGAGTGAACCAGAGGTTGTTGGAGGCTGGAGTCTATGTCAATGGGTCAGCAGCGATGGCTGTTGATGCAGTCCTCCGGTAGCCTCCCTGGAGCCACAGCCCCTGCATAAAGACATCCCTGACTGTATCTCCGAAGTACGTCAGGTCTGTGCCGCCCTCTCCTCTCTCAGACACAAGCCTGTAGCAGCCGAGTGGCCATGACGTTATTATTCAGCCTACGTGGGCACACAGACAAACAGGTGGTACAAATCATTATTTGCAACTACTCGTTTCCAAATAGGCTGGAGGCTGCGCAGCTCGAGAAGGGCACATGCCCTGCCGGAGGCAGCGTTCATTTCTCGGTGTAACAGGCAGCTGGAGGGAAGGACAAAGCAAAACACCCGCCGCGGTGGTGGGGCACATCATGCGAACAGAACCGGCGTTATCACGCAACTCTGTTTTCAGTGAAGTACCCTGTTTATTAGAGCCCCTCAGTTACAACTCAGTTTACTACCTGGCTGATCTCTGGCGTCAAGGCTGATTCTTTCTCCCTAATCATTTTATTGAAAATCATTTGAAAGTGCGTTGTTATACACAAAATGCCAAACTAAGCTGGTCCTTAACACGACTCAAGTAGCAAGAGGAGCCATCTCCCAGGGCAGAGAACAGCTTGCAGATATTTTCTCCAGCAGGCCCTGTATCACCTTTCACTTCTGTGACTGATGGAGGGATAAAGAAAGGGTGTGCGGTTGAAGCAGGCCCACACCCTGATGTTTCCCAGCTGTTCCAGCCTTCCCTTGAGATGGCAGCCGTCTGCGCAAATTACAACAGCATGAATTACGCCTCGGGATCCAAGCCACAGGAGTGTTTCCAGGATTGCTCCAGCTTTTCGCTATTCCAAACATTTTGCAGGCCCCTCCTCTTCTGCTGCTAAAGTTTTAGCTCTTTGTCTCCTCTGCGCTCGCCGAGTTTTCCAGTTCCATTCCTCATATTTTCCTTGGTCTCAGCTTTCAACTGAAATTTCCACGTGTCCAGTCGTACTTATTCAACTTTCCAGATCATAACACATACATTATGGATGACTCCACCTGCTGGCTATTCAGTAGTCCAGCATTCGTCTCAGCGGGACAGACGCACACTACTTATTCATATAAAAGTGATCCCAAAATCGTGCCCCTTCGATTGTATGTTTTCTACAAAAGATTATCGGTTTTCCTTTGCACAGAAAAGAGCTATGTGAATTTATGATAGCATCGTATCAATAAGCACTTGCAATCTGATTTTACCCTGTCACGATGCTAGTTGTTGCTGATACAGCACATGTTTCAAATAAGATTTGAAAACACACTTCTGGTTTTACGTGATTTCTCCACTCCAGAAATAGTTACTGCCTCTCTGGCTTCAGATCCAAATTAGAAAACGTCGATAAAGCACAATAAATTCTCTGCGTGCGAGTCAAGAGGATATTTTCAAAGTTAGGCAAACCCCAGTTTGTAAAGAAAATCCTCCGTACGTGCCACATCTGCAGAAATACTAAGAGTTTGCATCAAAACGCAACGCGTGCATGAACACAGAGCCAGCTGGGTCAAGAGGACTGACTGTGAGAGTGCGAAGAAATCGTTTTCTTGTGATTCAGCGTGACATTTAAGCACTTGCTTAACTTTAAGCATGAGAAAGATCATTGTGATCGATGTGGTTACTGACACGCTTCTGGACAAGGCGAGTACCCTGAATCAGGGCTGTGCCGTGGGTGTAAGTTGGAGGCAGGGGAAGCTGCCCACATCTGTCTCAGAACACATCCGTCTGCTCTGCCAATTGCCAGTCCTCTCTTATCTCCAAGAAGATGAAATTATTTCAAATGCAATTTGTAGCCCCTACTGAAAAAAAAAAAAAAACAAACCAAAAAAACCCACCAAGGCCCGGAATCATCCAAAATCCAGACAACCCATAATTCACTACAGGAAATATAAACGCCTAATGCAATTTTATAGGCGGCTGGAGGGTGCCAAATTTGCTAGCCCAGACAATAGGTTGCAGATTTCTCCGTGGAAAACAAAAAAAAAAAAAAAAAAAAGGAAAAAAAAAAGAGGGGGGAGGGCTGGACTGCAGCTCTTCTTGGTGCTCCTTGAACATTGGGAACTTCAGCTGTGGCTGCTGGCAAGAAGGGACCGCTAATCCCACAGTCTGTAGCAATCAGAAACACAGCCATATTTAGTCATGTTTTCCAGCCCCTTCTCCTGTCCCTGCCTGCTGAACAGCCCCTTGGAAGGCGGGCAGGGCTGCAAATTCAAACCAAAATAAAACGGTACCAGCCCATGCGAAGTTCAGAAGGGGATCTCCACAGCCCTGCCTGTGAAGCAGGTGATAAAACCTTGGTGGAATCCCTGCCTGAGTGACACTGGCGCTGGCCGCGGACACCAGCCCTACGCCGCAGGGGCCGGCCGACCCAGAAACGGGCTGTGTGACTCAGGATTACGATTGCCCTGCTGGCCCCGCTCCCTCCAGAGGCTCGCCTCAGACTTTACTAATACCACTTACCTTCACATGAGTTGTGCTCGGAACGGAGTTGAGGTGCTTTGGGTAACACGGGTTAAATATGGAACGGGGAAATTGCCGGAGTCTCCCAAGTACGTGCTATAAATTCAGGCAATTTAGGGCAGAGGGGAATGCTGGAAGCAATCCGAGTGTGTTCTTCAGCAGTGGGAATGCACAGGTAGGGCACCTAAATAAATGTAATTGCGGTACCAGGTTATAACCATGTCATTCTGGAGGAGTCAATTTAGTTTTCGCTCCCAGATTCGCTTACACTTATTTTTAAAGACACGGTATTTTTTTTTCTCCCCTTCATTCCCATTCTCCAGCCATCAGCCCCTTTGGGTGCTTCAGCTGTACATTGCTTACCTTAACACGCTCACCAAATACACTTTGTGTTTGACCTTACCACCAAGTTTCCTCAGTTTGCAGTATGTATTTAGAGGTTAATTACAATAGCTGCGTAATGGACTTTACCCTGGAAAACACCCACGTTCTCCTTAATGCAAAGCTACACGCATGCGTCTGTGCGCACCCGTATGTAAGCTTATATGTACATGTACGCACACACACAGACACCCACGTGCACACGCAAACACATAAGGCTTTAAGAAAGCCTCAGCACCTCTCTTTTCTGCTCCTTGCAGGGGCTGCTCGCCCCTCGCCGGTGCCTCTCCCAGGGACTCCGTCTCCTCCGGCTGCCCACCCCGCCTGGAGGGGGATGCTCTGGACCCCCACCACCCCGCACGGTGCTGGATGCTGGGTCCCAAGGGCTCCTGCTGTTAGAAGGCCACTGGGGATTTGGAGGCACACTTTCAGCTTGCGCCCTCCTCTGCAGCTCCCGGCTGGCCTGGAGCCATGGGAACGCAAGCCTGGATGCGTGGGTGATGTCCGCCCTTGCTGCAGCCCCCTTGCCAACATCCCTGCATCTGCTCCAGCAGGACAGCCCCTTGGGGACTGCTTCACCCCCTGTGTCCCTCAGCTCCCTGCTTTTGTGGTTTTTCTTTTCTTACCCTTTCCTGCAGCAGGAACTTTCCCTTGGGAGCCAGTAACAGGAGAAGGGAGATGAGGAGAAATGAGAACCCAGACATTTGTATCCTGAACAGCCACAAACTCACCCGTCCGCTACCAAAAACTCGTCAAAGGCTCCAGAGCTACCAGGAGCATAAGCCCATAAGCTGGGGCTCACTGCCCTGCCTCTGCTCCAGCCGCCTTCTTCCCCAGCACCCGCCGAGGTCTCTGCAGTGTGCCCAAAATCCCTGCTCGTGCTGCCCGTGGCTCACCTTGTCCCCAGTGGCAGAGATCAGGCTGCTCGTGAATCCCCCTGGTTTTCTAACTGTCACCACTGGAAAAACACCGTGTCACGATACGACGGCTCCTGAAACATAAACTGAGACGGGTGCTGAGGTCTTGGAGGAACCTCAGGGTTCTGCCAGCAGAAGCAAGCTTTTCCAGGCCTGCTTCTTCCAAGCCTTCTTGCGTGGCCTGAGGCAGCGTGTTGTCAAAAAGAGAAGGAGCAACTGCTCCATCTGTCCTTCGTAAATGCTCAGATTTAATCTTTAGGTAGAAGATGTCTGTTCTGAGAGGGGAAAGGCCACCCTGTGTCACTGAGCCCAGACCCTTCTAGCACCGCCATCACGCCAGGTAATTCCTTTCATAAATTGCTCGAGCTCCAGCTAAAACCACTGTCAAAGCAGTTCCCAGCTCCTCTACTTCTACGGAGCGTCTGCTTTAGAATTAGTTTAGAGCAACTCTCTGCTTTTAACATAAAGCTATTACCACGCCGTTGCTTGGTTTTGAAGAAGATCGCCTCATGCTCTCAGCTCTGCCCTGTGACGAGACGCCAGCAAGGTGTCACGGCACCACGCCAGTCAGAAACAGGCCAAAAAAAAAAAAAAAATTACCAGCTGCAAGAAACTGTCCCCGTGTCCCTTTTTTTCCCCTCAGAAACAAGCCCCTGCTGCAGCGTGGCAGCCAGTAACCACATTTCATCCCGGCGCAGACAAATTCCTTCTGCGGTTCCTCCGTGCCGCCGAGCGCAGCATGCCTGCCCGGGAGAGCAGATTATAATCAAGCTCAGCGGGGCTCATAATCAACACAGGTAAGTACACATCGCCTCTTGCTGTGCTTCGGAAATAAATAAGGCGACCCCTTTTCACCTGCTGTAGCGCTGATAATTCATCCCCTTCCTCCAGTTTTTCAACCCATGAGAAATTTCTCAGCTGAAACCATTCTTCATTAGTTTTCTGAGCTACTTAATTTTTAAACGCATCCCAGACCATCAGTCACAGCCGATATTCTCCATCCACAATTCCCACGTCATCCTCTGAGGCTGTAGTTTAGCACTAGGACCCTACCAGATCTACACATCCCCAAATTTTACCCGACAGCTTCTACAGAAGCCTATGCCCAGCTGCAGATACGGGTGTGAGCATTCGCTAAAGCCAGGTTTCATGTTTTCACCACTGGTCTTTCTCCCATCAGTGTGGGGTTTTTTTGGTTTTCTTTTTAAGAGGACAGGATTTCAAATTGCAGAGCAGGAATTGCCATCAGCACTTCTTATTTTCTGTGAAATGTTGTGCTATGACAGGCATCAAAGCACTTGAGGAGAGGAGAGGAGAAAAAAAAGAATAAAAAAGAAAAAATAAATAGAGAAAAGACAGCAAATATTTTATTTATTCACTGCTCAGCAAAACCAGAGAGCAGTAGTATCAAAACCACATGAGAGCAGTTGTTGACCTGGCTCAGTAGCTGCCCGGGTTGGCGAGAAGGGCTGTGCTGGTCACAACTAGGGAGAAGAAAAGGCAGCACCTGAAAGATAAGCAAGTAAAGGGAACAAATTATGTCAAAGCAAAATTTTCTTGTCCGTGCCACCCATCGCTGCTGCTTGGTTCCCTCTCACCTGGCGACTTAAACGTGGTGGGTTCGCCCTGCTCCGTGTACAGATGGGTCCCCAGTTTCAGCTGTGTGCGAGGTGACGCAGGGCTGGTAGACCTGGGAAGGGGGTGGCCGTGATCGTCCCAACAAAGGAACTTGAGTGGTTGCAACCAAGGCTTTACCCTCAGCCTAAACAAGAGCTTAAAAGTGCCTCGTTTTTAGTAATGGCAGGGGCCCCGTTGGGCAGGCAGGAGGGTGGCTGGGACCAGCTGGAGGGATGTCAGGGAGCCTCTAATCTTTGCTGGAGGAAACCGAGTGCAGAAGGGAGCCGTGGGCTCTTCTGGTTGGCCCCGGGGTGAGCGAAAGTCCTACCAGCCCGCTACAATTCACAGGGAGCCCTCTTTGCCTTGGTGGGTGGGAACGGGGTGGTTCAAAGCCCAACCTGAGCCCAGAGAAAGCGCACGATCAGGGTGCAACAGCAAGCACGGCCTGGGGGGCTCTTGGTGCTGGGCAGGCACCCGTCCGTCTAGCAGACCCCAGTACCGTGTTTCGCCTACTGCAGGGAATACCGGGAAGCGTGGCCGAAGTCGTGTCGCACCCTTTGCAGTGCCTACACCTGACCCTGCAAGAGCAGGGCAGGAAGGTTTTCTGCCTCTGAAATACGCCTACCCCGGAGACACCAGCACTGGGCTCAACCCCACAGCCCCGGCTGCGGGCGAGAGGTGCCCCATGAGCTCCCACCCAGGCACCTCTCCCCCTCCTGCAGCGCAGCCGTGGCTCTGCTGCGGCTGGGAAGAGAACACCGGCCTTTCCAGCCACAGCTCTTCCCGCTGCGGGGTGTTTCCTTCCTCCGCCCCAGCGGTCAGGAAAGGCTTTGTTCGAGGGGGGAAACTGGAGTCACCCTGCCCACACACCGCTTGCCGATGGAGAAGTGGGGCTGGGGAGCGTCCTGCCAGCATCGCCCAGCCGCCTCCCGACTCCAGGGCATCTCCCTTGCCTGCAAATACAGATTAACTTTGCTAGGAAACGAAGGATTCCAGCTCATGCTTTTTGTTTGGTATGAATGTCCTGTGACAGTTTTTAATCATCTTGCTGCTTTTAATAGTCCACGGCGGTGTGGTGAGGCAGCCTCTCCTGCTGGGCGAGCCGGAGGTACTGCGGCCCTATAGAGAGCAGGCACCCCGGAGCACGGCTTGCAGAGGTGCCGGGGGGATGCTGAGGGAAGATTTTGGGGGACTCCTCTGTCAGGGCATGGACAGCAGAACAGGGAACGGTCACTCTGTCCACCAAGACCTTGGAATCTGGCTTTGGAGAGAGGCTATTTCCAGACCGTCCTGCACAATAATCCTGGATGCAGCTCCTCCCATGTCCATGCGGTGGGTGACCACCTCCTCTCTCCATCACATGCCTCTCTGCACCCAGATAATGAGAGAGGAGCCACAGAGAAGCTGTGATCTGGTCCCTCTCGCTCTGATTTTGTCCCTAACCCTCATTCATCTGCTGCCCAAAGTAAACAAGTCGGGTCCCTTCTTGGGGACACGGTGGCAGGCTTTGCTTGTCAGTGTCCCCGCAAAGCTACGCTGGGGACGCGCTACGCCCTGCGAGGGGAGGACCAGCCCCACAGGCCACGCTCCACGTGGCACCGCATCCTTGGCTGCTGGAACATCCGTGCTGGTCCCATACCTGTCCCGACGCTTCTGTCGGTGGCAGCGGGGACACGTGTCCTGCACCAGTCAGCCCTGCACATTCAGGCACTTGTCCCCAGCCACTCCGCCGGCTTTTCTATTCAAACACCTCTGTTTTTCTCAGCTTCTGCCTGGGGAAGGGGTGCAGGCGAACGACCTCTGGGGTAGGGGAGGTTTTCCTCTTGGTGTAGATTTCCTCCTGCGCCACGGAGATGCTGTGTGTTACCCTCCAGTGGAACACCAGGGCTGCTGGCTGCGCTGGCCGTCTCTCCTCGGACCCAAACTCCCCAGCTGCAGCAGAGAGCTGAGCACTGCCCTTAGCAAAGGGGACGGGGTGTCATGACGATAAACTCCCTTCAGCTTCACAGCAAGGGCCTGAGTAAACATGGAGAGCACAAACCCGGCACCTTTCCTCACGTGGGGTCCCACTGCGGTTTCTTAGCTGCGGATCCTCTCTGGAGCAGAAGCCGTGTCTTTGAAGTTGTCTCCCAGAAACTTCCCAGGTGAGAGGGAAATGGTGAGCCAGGCTTCAAGCAAAAGCTGATCAAGAGCCTTATGCGCGCCTTACCCACAAGCACACATCAGGGCGAGACAGCTGGGTGCCTCATGCTTCTGAAAACAACGAGCCGGCGAGCTATGAGCGGTGCGGCACGCAATTACATCGACAGCAGAAGGGATCAAAAGCCTGCACAGCAAATTGGGCCGCGTGTTACCTCGTTAAAACCTTTTTTGGCTCTGCTGATACCTCTGCTTCAAAGCCCGCTGCAGTTTCTAACGACATCGTTAGCATTTCTTATTGCAAGCCGAGAGCCTTGCCTGGGACTGGGTCTCTCCTCCAGAGGTGAAGCTCCTCGCACCCGCACCGGCTGCAGGGGAGGCTTTGGGAGGCAGAAACAGGGTCTGTAAGAGCCAGCTCCGACCCAGGATGAATTTGGCAGCCCAGGCACAGTGCACGCAGCCCCTGTGCCCCTCTCAGCCCTCAGAGGGGAAGTGCTGAGAAGGAAATGAAACAACAAGGTTTTGGCACACGCCCACTGGCCATGGGGCAGCCTGGGGGGGCTGCACCCACCCAGCAGCCTGCAGGGCTGGGAGGTTTTGCCAGGGTCCTCTCAAGCCCCCCGGGGACAGCCCAGGATTGGGAAACGGGGTGTGGAAGGGAAGAGCCTGGGCTAGGGGAAAGGATGCTTCCCTCGCTGCCGCAGCAGGAGAGCTCAGCGTCAGGAGTTTGGGGGAGGAAAAGTGAAAGGTGGGCTCGGCTCTGGTGTGATGCTGTTTCTTTATAAGGCAACACACAGAGATGTTTCCCTGGATACAGTGGGAATGAAAAGCAAGAAGCAAAATTTCTTTGATTACAGCTCCAAGGGTTGGTGAGGTGGTTTTTTTCCCCTCCAAGTCATCACTTCACCCACAAAGCTGGCGTAGGCTGCCTTATGGGGCCGGCTGGTCAGCCCAGCTCTTGGCGATGCGCTTCAGCATCTCGCTGCTTCTCGGCAAATCTCTCAGCTGACCACAGCCCACCCCCTCCACTCATAACTTGTCCCCACTGAGACTTTTTCTGGCCACAAAGCCCCCCGGTCTTACACGAGGTCAGGGATTTGAGTGATGGCTCCTCTACTAAAAGGGAGCCTAAGAAAGTGATCCCAAGCAACACACCCTAACGTAACACCCTCTTCCATGAGATTCCACACAATTTCCATCCAAAGACAATTAAGGCTGTAGTGAATGAAGCCATTCACAGCATAATTCCAGATTAATTAGCAGCGCACACAACGGCGTTATGAGTAAGGCAGCATGGCGAGGCCAGCTGCTCCAGCAGCACCATCATTTCCCCATTTCCTCCCTTGTTCCTCCCTAGGGCCGGGGAGCTGAGCAATAGCGAAACCCCCAGGGCAGACCTCTCCCGCGGGGCACACGCGCACCCTGGCAGCGTCGCGTCCCACGGACTTCTGTTGCCTGCGCATGTCCTCAGCGCCGTGGGTGAGCGGGGAGGGCAGCCTGCCTTAAGTGCCCCTCATACACGCAACCAAGCGACGGCCCTGTCCAAAGAGTGAGGGTACTTTTACCAAGCTGACGCTTAAGTGCCTTTTCTCTGCGCATTTTACCCGAATTGAAAGCGCCGTAGGCCAGCCCTCCCCACTCTCGGAGAGGGAGGCTGCCCCCCCGCAGGGAGCTGACTTGAGAAGGGACTCCAGCGCCTCTCCTCTCACCTGCCAGACCATCATCGCTCAAGATGTTTCACGTTTTTCTTTCCCTCTTGCTGCACGGCTGCTTTGCTCGGCCACGCTGGCTCAAAACGGTAGCAAGGACGTGAGAGTCACCAATTTAGGACTGGAGGAGTTTTTGTTTGGTTTTTTTTTTTGTTTTTCCTCCTTTTCCTTCTGCTTTTGCTCCCACTGTTGGCATCAGAGGAAGGAAAGAAATAGGTCCAGAGAGACAGCAAACACTTATCTACTAGTATTAGCTATCTATCCTGGAACTGGGACTACTGTCTCTGGCTGTGCTTGGAGACAGAGCGTGAAAGGACATGCCCCCGGCAAAGCTGGGATCCGGGCTCTTCAGGGAAAGCAACACAGCTGGGATCTTGCCAGCAGGGTTGGGACAAGGCATCTCCAGACCAGGCTGGGCAGGTCCCAGGACAGGGAGCCCAGCCCTGTACCCAGCCAGGCTGGGGGGACCCACACCATCTCCAGAGCTCCCTCCCTGCTGAGTGCCAGGAGCCAGGCTGTGCACCCCTGGATGGATGCCCCCGGGGCCTGTTGCTGATCTCTAGTTGGGCCGCAGCAGCCTGCGTTTTAGTTCCAGATCACTCAAACTGCTGCTCTGAAGCGTCCCTCGCCCACGTCTCCCTCCCAGCAGGGAAGGATGCAGTTTTCCACCATAGCTCCCCCCTCTCTCCCTCCCTCCCGTGCCTGTCACTGAGGCATCCCAGCCCCGCAGCCATTTCATCTGCACCCTGGGCTTTGACAAAGCAATTCTCCATTTACATTAAAGTGGTACTTGAGACAGTTTGGGGAGGAAATGGAAGAGGGTTAAATCCTAAATTTGGCAGGTCACTGCTGCTGCAGCCCAGGAACCCAGCTGGAGCTGGCTCTAATGGCCACTGCCTTCACTCTGCCCGGGGGGAAGCTGGAGCAGGAGCAAGCCGAGCGCTCAGCTGCTCTCACTGATAGTGATTTACCTCCGTCTCCCCGGGGCTGTGACAGGGCCGATTGCTCTGCCCCTCGGTTCTGCTCTTACAACAGCCTGCGGGGTCCACACTGTAACCTGCATCAATTATTTTTTATTTTTTTTTAGCCAGGTTTATTATCTTTAATGATCTAGTTTACAGAGTCTTGGTGCCAGCACAATGGTCCAGTGCAGGGACAGGAGTGTTTGAAATCAACTTTACCATCATGCCTTGCATCGTCTGACACTACGTCCCCGTGCCCCTCTCATTCAGACCCTTCCAATGCCTACTGGGATCAGCCCTGAGGTTGCATCATGCAGGCAACAAACAGAGCTCTAGCACGGACTTCCAGGAACAACTGGAACACAGGGCCTGCAGATCAGGTCCCAGTTCAATCTCTTTTCCACTCTCGCTTATTACAGCATTTGTAACCGCTCACCTGCTTGGACCATCCCCAAAATTGCAGGAAAACCTGTGTGAGGCATTTAGCAGCTCTAGAGATCCACAGAAGAGCAACTAACCTGGAGGCAGGAGAACTCACTAGCTCAAGGTTGCACTCTGCAAAGTGGAAAATGTTGTGGGATACTAATTTTGGCCCTTCCACGGGGCTGGACCAAGAGAAAAGGAAAGTTGAAGGAAAGTACTGTGCCAGTGGAAAAAAAGACACAAGTCTCTTTCCATCTTGAGCAGCATCCCAGCAGTACGCCGGCTCACACACCGCAATGCAAAGGGCACAAAAAGCAGCCTGAGCTGAAAAGGGTCATCATGCCGTCAGCACAGGTGTTAGGGCAGTTCCGCTCTGTATCACAGCAGTGCCTGGCCAGCTGGTGTTATTTCAAGATGATCCTATGATGGGGAAAGCAATGTTAATGTAATTTAAAGGGCACGCTGTTCACAAAGATACCCTACATGTTTTCTGCAAAACACTTTGGAAAAAGATCGAAGTATCTGAACGAATAAACTCCCAGATGAGAGTAACTCCAGTCCTGTTTTTAAGTGCATCCACAAGACACCAGCAGAGCAGCGCCTGTATTCCACGTGCCACGAACGCACCTCCATCCCTTCACACATCAATCCCTATTCAGGCTTTCAAAAAGCTGCAGCCTGTGTAATGTAACGTCAAAAGTTGTTCATGCTCACACTGACCCCTTGATGTGACTACACACACACGGCAGCACGTGGTGAATCTTCATCCCTCCTCCTTCTGCACATCCTCCGCCCCCCCTTTTTTCTTTTTTTAAACTTCTGCCTACACTTATGTTTCTTAATGAGAAGACTTTTTCCCCTCTCACCATTTGCTTAGACAGAAATCCCACCCTTTGAGCAGACACACGTGCTCCCCTGAGAAGGAGTTTACTGTAAGCTGCACCCTCCCTGCTCCTTGTTTACCAGCACCAGCCTTGGCAGCAGCACTTGCCGGCCGCGCCGTAGCCCTCGTGGTGAACACTGGCGCTTCCTTCCCCGGCACTTCCACCCAGGCTCTGACCCAGCCCCAGCCACAATTTCTAACTCAGACTTTCACATCAAGTTTTAAAACTCTGCCAACACAGGATGAAAAGGACGAGGTTACAATTACCAGGTGCTGGCGTCACGCTCTAGCTTTTTATGCCCTGGCTGTAGCACCAGAACACGTGAACACACCTGGCGCAGTTCAAAGGGCCGCGGACCATACGATGAATACAGCCACAGGTTTTTCTATTTCTAGCAAAAATGTAACAAAAAGTAGATTTTTCTGGGGACAAGCTGGAAGATTAGTGAAAGGCAATTTTGACAATCCATTGATAAAAGAGACTTCTAGACATCTGTCACCTCCTCCACTAACCTCACTTTCCAGTGACTCCCGAGATTGGAAATAAAAATGAAGAAGAGAGTTTGTTTGCACGGTTGTTAGTTACAGACTCAGAAATACCATCCACAGGCCAAGAACGGAACTAGCTCAGATGAAAGTCACAGCCTCCTGTTTTGAATAGGTAACTCTCTGAAAATGCACAAACGAGGTGCATTCTCTTCCTCCAAAATCCCCCGTGTTGGCCACTGCCAGCTGCCCCAGTGGCACACTGAGGGTGCCATAACACCTGATTTCGGCTACGGAGAGTCGCTCACTCGGCGCCAGGGGATGTCTGCAGCGCTGCTGACAGGACAGGCCGATGCTCTGACACCACAGGCGCTACCTTTGGAGGCGACGCGTCTGATCTTTGGTGCACCGAGGGAAGGAGGGAACGGCAACACGCGCACACAGACTGCAGCACATGGATAATCTTTATTGGTAACATCAGTGGAGCACCAGTAAACCATTACTGACTGTAGTGGTGACACACAGCTGAGGCACATGCTAAGGCACTTTTATTATATAAAAAAAAAATTAATCTTTTTTTTGTGACAGCAATTGGGACATAAGGCTCCTGCATTTAGAGCGCTTCAGGCATACAGTATGGCGCTTCATATTTAATTATTTTTACTTTGCTCATAAGTAGGTCTAAATGCAGCATATACAATATGGTTAAGAATACAGGTAAATCCAGCAACCAGTGTACGGTGTAGAAAAGTAAAGACTATCTATATATAACCATGGTCCCAATAGAAAGGCAGTGATAAAGACCTTTATTTTTTTCTTAATTACTTATTACGAGAGATACAAAGGCCTTACATATATCTGTGCAGATTAAAGGTTTTTTAATATACTCTTAGTCAATGGTGCACAATAACTAATCCCAACCCCTGGTTATAGAGCAGGTGCAAGAGGCTTGGACATGTCAATAAAAGAAGGCTTTCCCTCCCCTTATCCCCACCCTCTGCCCACTACCCTATTAAGTTCCCCTAGATTCTGTCTATTGCCATTAAATATATTTGGTCCCCCAGAGATTCTCAGACAAGCACAAGGACATTGTTCTGCTTCCCCAGCCCGTCATTAACTACTGGTCCACGCTACTTTAGATGAAACCGCTCAGAGGCAGAGACACTAACAGGACATCATTGCACTTCAGAGATCTGTCCAGACAGTAAAAATTAGAAGAGGGGAAAAAAAAAATAAAGAAAAAAAAAAAAAGGACAACTTTGGCAAGTCCTCCAGGTAACTGGTCCCAAGAGGAGCTTCCCTCTTCACCCCTCCCTGGAAACATATGAAAGAAGAAAGGGCAAGTTGCCATGGCCAAAGCACACCGTTTTTCCTGAAACTGCTCCCAAACCACGTGGGTGGGCAGATTAAAAGAGGCAGAAGTCTGAGGTCACTGAACATGATTGCCAAAAGCAAACAAAGAGGGAGGGGAAAGAATACAGAAAGGAGCTTCCCTGCAGCTAGAATCGAAGACAAAGGAGATTTACAGCAAAAATAATCTTTCCCTAACCCCACTCCCTCCAAACTGTGTAAGGATTCACCAGCAGACATGGCACAGACAGTTCTTCTACAGGCCTTTGTAGTGGCCAAACTGCTGGTCAGATTTCAGAGCCCCAACTCTTTGGCATTAAATACAGAGGATTAGGAAACTGGAAAGAGGAGGAAACTGGGAACACAGATGCCCAATGGCTCCAGATACACAGAGCTGGGCTTGCTCTGCAGACCCCCAGCCAATTTAGGAGGAGAGGGTTTGCTGAAAGTCCAATGGAAGAGGGGAGGGTGGATGGGTCACTCCATCATGTGTAACCTGGGTCAAATGGGAGGACTTATTCAGTAGCTTTGGCGTCACCAGCATCTGCCTTGCCGTCCACTTCCTCATCGGAGCACTCTCCTGTACCCTTCCTGACAATTCGACGTGTCACAACAAATGGCAGGTCCCCGCGCCTAGGGTGGGATGGACAGTACATCAGTAAGACAAGGTTTCAGTGAACTCACCAGACAGGACAGGCTTTGGAAATAATCATAGAATGGTTTGGGTTGGAAGGGACCTTAAAGATCATCTAGTTCCAACTCCCCAGCCATGGGCAGGGACACCTCCCTCCCACTAGACCAGGGTTGCTCAAAGCCCCAAAACAGGTAAGGAAGTACCTGGCCATGCTGTTTGCTGCGGGCAGCTGCCACTGGGAGCAGTTACAGCAAGACTACACTGGACTGGCTGCCAAGGTATTGCACAAAATGCTCTGCCTTACCTGAGTTTGCTCTTCAGGGAGCTGACTTCTCTATTCATTGCATCGGCTGTTTCAGTGGCATCCTCCAGCTCACGCTGGAGCTTCCTACGGGATGCGTTAGCTCGCTGGGCCTCCTCTTCTGCTTCCTCAAGCTGGCGTTTCAGCTGCTTCAAGCGCAAGTTTGCCTTGTCCGCCTGAGCGTGTACGGGGAGAGGAAAAAAAAAAAGAAAAAAAAAAAAGAGAAGAGCTCAATGTTTCCCCAGTTACAGCACAGTAGGTAGAGCAGCAAAAAGCAGAATTTCCAAAGCCCCTCTTCCCTTTCTGAAGGAAGCCACCTAGGACTTGACAGCTCCAAGCTTTTCCTTAAAAGCATTACATTTTCATCTGTGTCATCTTGCAATTATGACAGTGAGGGAAAAGAAGAGAAATCCATAGGAAGGTTAATGCCAGAGGCCTTTTACATGGAGATGATGCCTTGGTCACAGAAGGGAAGTCCTCCCACCAGAAGACTCACCAATGCTGCAGGTAACCATACACACCTGATCTTTGAATTGCTCAGCATTACGCCTCTCATCATCCACCTGCAGCAAGATATCTTTCAGCTTCTTCTCGGCACGACGCACCTGCTTGCTGGCAGCCTGGCGCTCCCTACACAGAAATACAGTGATGCTCAGACAAGAACTTATCTCCCATTGTTCCCAACAAGATGACCTGACTTGAGCAAATTAGAAACTAGGAAGATAGCAAAAGTCATCCTACTTAGAAAAAAAGGGGGGATGGGAGGCAATGTTTCCCAAAAATGACCAAAAGGCACTGATGTCACACAGATATGACCTTTCCTGAAGCTACAGAGGGACAGCAAGTGTACCACAGCTGCAGTTTTATGAGTGATTAAGTCTGGAAGAAGCTAGAAGTTTCTATAGTGAAAAACAAGGAAGGTTTACCAAGATCTTACATCTGTACTACCCAGTATACCTAGGATGAAGCCTTCACTCACTCTCGTAAAATCAGAATTTGTTCAGAAGAACTTAAAATGCCAGAGTGGGTGGAGGTTTGTAAAACAGACAGAGTTTATACTAGGACATACTTTGTCTCCATGTCCAACTGCTCTTCCAGCTGCGCTATCTTTGCTTCCAAGGCTGTGATGGTAGCCTTGTACTTGGACTTTACTGCACTCTCCATCTCCTGCAGTTTGAGCTTCAGCTCCTTGTTCTGGCGCTCCATCTGCTGGCGAGCGTTCTCATTCTTCTGTGTGTTGCTACGCTCAGCATTCAGGTCAGCATTCATCTGATCAATCTGCAGAGAGAAGTACTCAGCATATCGAGCGCTGCAGCCCAAAAGGCTGATTTATTTCTCAGACACATGCTGACACACAAAGAAAAAAGGACCCTCGGGGTGAGCTGAATACCTGGAATAACTCCGATACAGAGGGAGCTGTTTGTAGGCAGGCTACTTCTCAGAATATCTTAGTTTACCCAGATTTTCAAAGTAATTCCTTGAATAACAGGTTTATCAACCTCCTCTTAGGGCTAAATTTGACAATCGCATACAATGCTTTCTGGGGTGAAGGCCTGAGGCAAGTGGATCCAATATGTGTGCTTTACTAATTTATCATTTATTTACTGTCTGTCTACTTCCACTACAAAGAAGCAGCTTAAAAATACCGACATTCAAAGGTGAAAGGGCAAGAACTTGGTCCACTTCCAAACCAGGGCTGTGGCTAACAGTCAACCAAGTAGAGAATTATGTGCTCATCCACCAGAGTGAACAATCGTTTGGGAAATGATCAGCCCTAGCTCCTTGGTTTTGGAGCACTAAGAAAACAACATGCTTGACTCTCAAAGTTGGGCAGATAAAATATGGCAGAGAACACGCAGATTAAGATCACGGTTTCTATAGCAGCCTAACAAATTCCATATGGTTAGTCCATTTGAAGAAGCATAGAACTGGCAGAAAAGTCATTTTCCAAACACACTGTGGCACTGTTCAGCATGCCAAGTTGGAGCAGCATGCTACAGCTCATCTTTCTCATAATTCCTTTATATAGGAAAAAGGGACTGGGAGTTTTTGGGTTTGTTTTGTTGTTTGTGTTTTTTAAATAAACTTGGGAGATTGTTCCAGCTACCCAATGATCTAAATGATCAAAAACAGTGAGTTAACATCACCTCTGACTGCCCACCCTATTTTCTGTATTGTGGTATTCATGTGTTTCATCTTGCTTGCTTCTACGGACTTCTGAGGGCCTGCACTGTACACGAAGCAGCAGCTGGCATTACTTTGAGTGCAGTTTGACAATTTACACAGACTAGAGAACCCCTGCTGGCACATGCAGCCTGAACAGGTACCTGAAGATTTGCCTTCTTGAGCCGGTCATTGATTATCTCTGTGTTGCCCTGTTCTTCTTCTAACTCCTCCTCCAGCTGAGCTATCCGTGCCTCCAGGCGTCTCTTTTCCTCCATAGCCAGTGCTCTATAGGACACAGAATCATGAAATCATGTTGGTGGCACTAATGCCTTGGGGAAAATTCACCGTTTCTAATTTTACAGGATAAGCTCAGTCTTTCCAGAGCAGAGGGGATACAGCGCGTGCTGCAGTCTACATAAAAATAACAGCTTGCAAAGTATTTTCTCAAACCAGATCCTCCACCCTTAAACAGGGAACATTACTCACCCTTTACCACTGTTGTTGGCAATCTCATCAGCCAGCTCATCCCTTTCTTGCTGGGCCTGGCGCTTGGCACGCTCAGCAGCTGCAAGTTCCTGGAATGAAAACGAGACGGTCAGTGATCCAATGGGAAGCTACCAATTAATGCAGCATAGAAAAAAGTAGTTACTGGTAAAGGGTGGTATGGTCTCTAGCTAGATCCAGACTTAATTATAAGACACGGTCTGTTCCCCACCCACCCCACAGCTTCCTTTGTTTTCTACACTCCTGTCACAGCTGTCAAAAAAGGTCCAAATTCTGCATTTTGAAGCGGACCTCATATTTGAGCAGAGCAAAAAGTACAAAAGAAAGGAAATAACCACTCGAGGTTAGACTGCTACACTTAGTTTTTGGCCAAAGAAAACGAACAAGCCCTTCACTTGAACGCATATTCCATTACCTCCTGTAATTGGATCATCTCTGCCTCCATGCTCTTCAGCTTCTTCTCATTTTCTTTGGCCTGTGCCAAGATCTCTTCTCTGGAAGTACGTGTGTCCTCCAGTTCCCGCATGTAATCCTTCATCTGTGCCTGAAAAGGGAGAACAAAAAAAAGATGAATTTCAGAGCATCCACATTAACAACTTGCGTTTGTTTGTCTTAAGGAAACATGAAGAGAAAACAGAAACAGGGATTCATCTTCAGCTACCAAAAAGGTTGCTGTATAAACAAAAGGAATCGTCCTTTTCCTGTTTCACAATTAACAAGGAGAAGCAGTAACGGATGCAAACAGACCTGCTTAAATTGCAGAAAAAAAAAAATAATCTCATCAGATACAGAGGGAGGAAAGGGAGGGTACAGCAAGCTTTCTAGTGAAGCAATAGAATGGACAGTCTAGGGAGGATTTGGAGTTTTTCCTAAGAACAGATCAGACAAATGCTTGTAGGAATTACAAAAGCATAACAGAACTGTCTTGGGGCAGGAGAAGGCCTAAATGGTATTTAAGTCCCTCTAAGCTTTGCAGCTCCATAATCCTTTCCAAAAACACTGACACAAGGCGAGCACTAGAGTGGACTTTCCTACAGCTTGTCTCCCAGGGAGTTAAACAGGCAGATCAGGGTTAGAAGGATGTTTGAAATGCCAATAAATCTTTTGCAGTAAATTGCTACAAGGCTCTGCTGCTCTTGTGACACTGATGCATGGTTCTCATGAGGTGAAATCTTGTATCCCATTTCCCTGGGTAAACGCTCTACACTGACAGCTAAAACAGTTGCAGCTTCTCACCTGCAGTTTGCGGAGCTGCTTGATGGCTTCTTCACGATTCTTGTTAGCAGTGTCTATATGGCTTTCCAAATCCTTCAGGTCCATCTCTAGCTTCTTCCTGGCAGCCACGGCAATGGAGCGCTGTTTTCGTTCATCTTCCAATTCCGCCTCCATCTCCCGCACCTGTATGGAGAAATACAGGCATCAATGTTTCAGCTCCTTGATTTCCCAACAGCTACTTTTCGCTTTCAAACTTCCCTTTCAAACTGTACCTAAGTGCAAGCATGTGACTTGTTTTCATTCTTCCTGGCAGGGGGATGGGGCTAGCATTCCTTGCTAATAAAGCTACACGGGTTCCTTTGATAGACAAAGGCTGTTTGAACAAGCATGCACACAAGGAGGAAAGTCTCTCACAGCTTTGCATCGCTGCCCGGAGAGTTACCAGTAAGAAGAATCTTTGGATTGGCACTGTCTGTTTAACCATCTTTGGACACAAGTGCCTTTGTGTACAGAACACTTTCAGGATTTACAGAGCAATTCTTACTTGTCTAATCAGCTGTTTCTTCTTCTCTTCATTCTGTTCATCACGTCCCTGGAGGTCCCGGTCAAACTGTGCCTTCATGGCCTGTTGGTTCACTTCTAGCCGGAGTTTGGCATCCTCTGTGGCCTGCAGTTCATCCTCCAGCTCTTCCAGCTGTGTCTTCATCTCCTCCACCTGCTGTTCCAGGGCTCGCTTAGCTTTCTCCAGCTCATGGACCTACAGCACAGTACCACACGTGAGGTTTCCTTAAAGAGCACAGACAATTTCACCTCTCCTAAGTCTAAGAACACTACATCTGTCCCTTGTATTAGGGCAGAAATACCCCTCAAAGCCAGCTGCTCACACACTGCAAGCTGCCAGTGTGAATCACGATTACCTATTAGTTCTGGTCATGTATGTGTGGTGGTGGGGAGAAAGAGAAAGCATTTGTTAGCCCAGACCTGACCTACTGCAGACTTACCAGAACTGAACACCTCTGGTTCTGACATAATTCAAAAAACTACCTTTTAGCCTCTGAACTTTTTCTTTTCCTTCCTGCTTATCAAAACATTTTTTTGTCTTGAAATATTGGGGTTACTGTCTTTTATTGCCTGGCTAATCCCTGTATTTTAGGCTCACATTAAACCTTCATCTCAACCACAACGATACCAGTTAATTTTCAGTTTGCCACTACCTCATCCGGGTCATTTCCAGACTCTCCCAACCCATCTTTCTCACCTACTAAGGTAATACAAACATAACATTCACAAACTCACAATGTATCCAGCATTCTCTTCTACAGAATATCCTCTTCTACAGAATATCCGGTATTTTATTCTACATTACTCTGTGTTCACAGTAGCATAAGCTTTTTGCAGTATTAAACTAACAGTATCACCTGTGTGACATTTCCTGCCCGGATATTTTAACTTCATACTTACACTTTTCCCAACATCATCCTTTGAACTCATCAGGTCTTCCATCTCTGTGCGGAACTGCTTATTGATTCGTTCCAGCTCAGCTTTCTGCTCTATGGCTTCTTCCAGGGCTCTGGCCAAGGAGAGGGCCTTAGTCTCCTTCTCACGGGCTTCTGCCTCAGCGCGGTCCCGTTCTTCTGCATACTTGGCGGAGATGTTCTTCTCCTCTGCCAAGAGCTATAAGAGCACAGCATCAGTATTCTGAGAAATTACTGACAATTCTCTAACAAGGTAAACATACATCTTTTTGTTACTGCCTTCTCAATACTGTTCTGCCATGGATAGAAGGAACCAAGAAAATACAGCTTCAAAGAATGAAGCATGCCATCCCACCTTTAGTAACTGTTATGACC
Source organism: Larus michahellis (assembly GCF_964199755.1). Classification (NCBI taxonomy): domain Eukaryota; kingdom Metazoa; phylum Chordata; class Aves; order Charadriiformes; family Laridae; genus Larus; species Larus michahellis. The sequence goes on along the minus strand of NC_133896.1, from coordinate 57,816,699 downwards.
CCAAATGAACAAACTTCTGATTTCCTAGGCCTCCAACCTATTATTTCCAACTTTCTCTCAAAGATGATCTGCAAACACCACTTTGAACTTGATCTTGTTATCCCTTTGGGAAAAGGAGCATTGCTAAACTTCTTACATATGGAACAAAATTAATTTACTTCTATGAAAGCTCATTTCTCCAATCTACATGCTATGCCTTAGTTCAGAAATAAATATGCATTCTCCAAGCAGCATTGCTTAGATATTCTTAAGGCAGATCTGTCAATAAGATGCACCTACTGAATGCCCAATGACTGAAGTCATACCTGATCAAACTTCTTCTGCTTCTTCTCTAGGTTGGAAACAATCTGCCGCTGATGATCCAGGTCTACAGTGAGGTCATCCAGCTCTTGCTGCAGGCGGGTCTTCGTTTTTTCCAGCTTGTCATATGCAGCTGTCTTCTCCTCATAACGCTGGCTCAAGCCCTCCAAGTCCTTCTGCAGCTTCTTCCTGGCTTCCTCTGCTGTCTCCAGGCAGCCCAGACCATCATCCATCTTCTTCTTCGCATCTATTGCCTGAAGGACAGAAAAGATCGCATGTGAAGCCATGCCACAAATAATGCTATCTGTAGTTTACTGGCACCAGAAGTTGAAGAAATAAGTCTGCTCATTTCTGAAGGTATTACTTCCCCCTCAAATAATACTGTATGACTGAATTACCAGAGGAATTCCTGGATAGAAATCTACAAGTTGTCTGTATGATTATCAAAGACCTCTTCATTTCCTCTCTCCCCCAAGTCAGCAGGATCACCCTTTCCCAGGAAAGATGCTGTTACTAGAAGACAATTCTGCATTTAGATTTCACCTCCTTCAAGACAGACCTGCGCTTATGCGTCCTCTCACAAGTCCTTAGTTTATGGGATGTGGACTCCATACCTGTTGCTGAAGAACAGAGATCTGTTTCTCCAGGTTTCTCTTTGCTTCCTCTTCTTCTTCCAATTGCTCTTTCAAACTGTTCTTCTCATCCTCCATTTGCTTCAGCTTAGTGCTGAGGCTGAGTTTTAGGCGAGTCTCCTCCTGCAGCAGCTCCTATAAAGCAAACGCCCCGGTGGAATTCAGCACTGCTCCTTGGCTTTAAAGGCTAACAATCCTCACCCACTCTCTCCAGAAGGAGTACTTTTGAAGTTGAGTTTAAACATGCAACTTATTTCACAGATAAGACAACCAAAGACAGAATTTAAATAATTGTCTTCCAGTGAGTCAGTACAGAAACAAAATATTCAGAAGGGTCCTATTCTCTTGTACGCTGTAATGATTGAAGTATACTACTTCACTACACAAGCCATCCACAGTCCTTTCTGGAGTCCTCCGAATAACACACAAAGCATTAAAACTTTTCCCAACAACAGTGTGACTGTACTCTGCTGCATGACTGCATGACACATGCATGACTGCACGAATATCAATACTGATATTCAAGTATCAAAGAAACAGACAAAAGGCTAAAGTGATTTAGCATGGTTAAAAATGTTGGTCTTATCAGAAATGTAAGACACTGGTCATTTACCAACAACGCTTGTTGACTTATGCTGCCAGTGCTTGAGTTGAAGGATCTTGTAGAGACTAGTAAGACCAGTCTTCAAACCAGTGCATAATTTTTTGTACTGGGCACTATCTTTGAGTCTGTTTTTCAAAAAGAGCAATAAGTAGACAGAACTGTTCAAGGCTACTTAGTATCTGAAGCGTGTTCTTCCTTTCCCTTCCAACTTGGTACTCCATGCTTTACCAAAAGAGCTATATTCTATTAACAGTAAATGGTTGTTTTATCCCAAAGTATAAGAATCAGCATGATTTTTTTCCTGAAAAAAATACCAATTTTTTTTAATAAATCACTTCCCTGACATTCACTAGGAAATAAATTTTTCTGCTTAACTTCACAAATTTACCAGAAATCACACACACACAACCCCTGTCAAATACTGAACATGAAGATCTCAAACAAGAAACTAGATTTCCAGTGCAGTTCTAACATTAAAGAGCTCTCAAGCAGAAAAGTGATACAGGAGGACTTCTAAACCTAAAACAGGGAAAGTTACATATGGTCCACATATTGAGGAAACGGAAGGAAGATAAACAGCTTGTTTCTGTAGAAATGCTCTCAATACCATGCAATATAACCCCTTAGCAAAAAACAGACCCAATCCTTTGAAGTGTTGTATATCCAGTAATTAATGGTGTCCAGAGTGATTTCTCACTTTAAGAATTTGCGACGGACACTGGCTGCACCACACACGGATGCCTTGGCTTCCAAAGCTCTCACCTGTGTATCCTGAAGCTGTGATTCCAGAGCAGAGAAGTCCTTTGCTAATTTGATTGATTTGCTGTCAGATTGGTTCAAAAGACCTGTGACATTGTCCAACTCGACCTGAAGGAGAGATCAGAGTTTCAGTTATTAAATGCATCAGCAAAAACAAAGCGAGAAAGAGATGAGCAGCTACGAGACCCAAAAGTGAAAGCTAAGGCACCTCTCAAAAGTAAGGTATGTGTATAATCTCTCAGGGGAACGAATACATCATTTCCAAAGTCCCAGGGACGAAATACGACAAGTCAAAGAGATTTTTACTTGGGATTACCTCTGTTGCAACAGCTTCCCCGTTTTGGTTGTTTGGAGTTTTTTTTAAGGCCTAGATGAGATTTTAGACAGCCTGGCAAGAATTTTAAAAGCTTCTATTAAACTAACTCTATTTTGTGGTATCTGCTTCAGGACTGTATCTAGAGTCTCAAAATCACATTTTTGCACCCCAAAAGGTAGTGCACACACCGTCACTGCTCAACTTTTAATGACAACCCTCCATAAAGAAGGCGGCAGAAGACAATGCTCCGTGTGAATCAAAGGGATTTGTTGTTCCCTTAAAGAAATGAGGGGAAAACCCTAAATTTCCACATCACCCTTGAACCACACCTCATCACCATCAACCATATTACAAAGACTCAAGACACTGACTTTCAAATAAGTTGCACAATCATCTGTTCGTGCCAGTCTAGGTTCGCAAGCAGCTGAATGTTTACAGAACTGTTCTGTACAAACTGTTGCATGCTGAAGGGGAGCAGACACGCTTTAAGGCTTACAAAACTCAAATGGCAACTGGTTAGTTACCTCACTTTCTCAGGGCTGCTCGTGAAAAGAGACATCAATCCAAATGTCCTGCCCTGGCAATGAGTTAAGGAGTTTGCATAGTCCTTGGGAAGCAAACTATGGATTTGCTTTTTGTAGGAACTTTATCCTCAGGAGGAACAACATTTTTGAACTAGCTACGTGGTAGTACTTACTATCCTCCAGCCTTTTCTCTCTAGCTTTGGGCTGAATCAGAAGCTAAGGAAAACTCATACCACTCACCTGCAATTTGTTAACCCTCTCAGCCAGTTCGGTCTTCACTCTTTCGCCTTCTGTAAATTTCACCTGCAGTTCTTGGAGCTGAGCATCTACTTTTTTCCGCTTGTGCTCAGCATCCCCTTTGCCTTGCAGAAGAACCTTCACCTCATTGGACAGTTCAGCCTTCTCACTTTCCAGAGCTTGCTTTGCTTTTTCAAGGTTTGCTTTCACCTAAAGAGGAAAAATAAAACCAGCAAAATCCCTCAGACTTTAGATCAGGCAGGTTCCTTCCACGGAGTATATATTTCAGCCCAGCAGGCAAGCTACTGTTGTGCGTTTAGTGGCTAAGTTGTAGGCTTCTTACTCAAAAAAAACCCCAATTTTAACAGCCTGCCACAGAGAAGCAGGACATAATCTAACAATCAGAGGAGACAGCAATACAGGGGATAGTCTTGCACCATCAGATTTTCAAGTTAAACACTATGCAAGTCAACAAGTGCTAGCAGTGAAAAGAATGTCTTGTATGCAGTATAACGTGCCTGATGGGAATAAAGAATGAATTCAACTACGTAAAACAACTTCATATATGCTTCATAGTGAAAAGCGATCTACCACGGTAGGAAGAGTACACATATGAGAAGCCTAGTATCATGAACACTTCGTGTTCTTCTGCAGCTTTAAGACATAGTCATAGAGCAGCTATAATTTCAGGGAGGCTGACTGAAATTATAAGTTTCAAGCACAACAAAAAGAGCTTCTACAAGTATATTGGAAGCAAAAGGAAGACCAGAGAAGTTGTAGGCCCACTGCTGAATGAGGCAGGAGTCATGGTGACGGAGGATGTGGAGAAGGCAGAGTTACTGAATGCCTTCTTTGCTTCGGTCTTTTCTGCTCGGCCCAGCCCTCAGGAGTCCCAGGCATTGAATAAAGTAACAGGGAAAGAAGACGACTTCCCTTGGGTTGAGGAGGAGCGAGTGAGGGACCAATTAGATCATCTAGATATTCACAAGTCCATGGGCCCTGATGGGATGCACCCGAGAGTGCTGAGGGAGCTGGCAGAAGTCATTGCTGGGCCGCTCTCCATCATCTTTGAAAAGTCCTGGAGAACAGGCGAGGTGCCTGGGGACTGGAGGGAAGCCAACGTCACTCCAGTCTTCAAGAAAGGCAAGAAGGAGGAGCCGGGGAACTACAGGCCGGTCAGCCTCACCTCCATCCCTGGAAAGATGATGGAACAGCTTGTTCTGGGTGTCATCTCAAGGCACGTGGAGGAAAGGAAAGCTATCAGAAGTACTCAGCATGGATTCACCAAGGGGAAATCATGTCTGACTAATCTGATAGCCTTCTACGATGGCATGACTGGATGGATAGATGAGGGGAGGGCGGTAGATGTGGTCTACCTTGACTTAAGCAAGGCGTTTGACACGGTCTCCCACAGCATCCTCATAGGGAAGCTTAGGAAGTGTGGGTTAGATGAATGGACAGTGGGGTGGATAGAAAACTGGTTGAAAGATAGAGCTCAGAGGGTTGTGATTAGGGGCACAGAGTCTAGTTGGAGACCAGTGACGAGTGGTGTTCCCCAGGGGTCAGTACTGGGTCCAGTCCTCTTCAACATATTCATCAATGACCTGGATGAGGGGATAGAGTGCACCCTCAGCAAGTTTGCTGATGACACCAAGCTGGGTGGGGTGTCTGACACACCGGAAGGCTGTGCCGCCATACAGAGAGACCTGGACAGGTTGGAGAGTTGGGCAGAGAGGAACCTTATGAAGTTCAACAAGGGCAAGTGTAGGGTGCTGCACCTGGGAAGGAACAACCCCATGCACCAGTACAGGTTGGGGGCAGACCTGCTGGAGAGCAGCTCAGCTGAAAGAGACCTGGGAGTCCTGGTGGACAACAGGCTGACCATGAGTCAGCAATGTGCCCTTGTGGCCAAGAAGGCCAATGGCATCCTGGGGTGCATCAAGAAGAGTGTGGCCAGCAGGTCGAGGGAGGTCATCCTACCCCTCTACTCTGCCTTGGTGAGGCCGCACCTGGAGTACTGTGTCCAGTTCTGGGCTCCCCGGTTCAAGAGGGACAGGGAACTGCTGGAAAGGGTGCAGCAGAGGGCTACAAAGATGATTGGGGGACTGGAACACCTCTCTTATGAGGAAAGGCTGAGGGATTTGGGTCTCTTCAGTCTGGAAAAAAGACGGCTGAGGGGTGACCTTATCAACGCTTATAAATACTTAAAGGGTGGGTGTCAGGAGGATGGGGCCAGGCTCTTTTCAGTGGTGCCCGGGGACAGGACAAGAGGCAATGGGCACAAACTTGAACATAGGAAGTTCCACCTAAACATGAGGAGGAACTTCTTTACCCTGAGGGTGACAGAGCACTGGAACAGGCTGCCCAGAGAGGTGGTGGAGTCTCCAACTCTGGAGACATTCAAAACCCGCCTGGACATGTTCCTGTGCAACCTGCTCTAGGTGACCCTGCTCTGGCAGGGGGGTTGGACTAGATGATCTCCAGAGGTCCCTTCCAACCCTATGATTCTATGATTCTATGATTCTATGACTGCTTTGGCCTTGTGTTTTCTGTTCCACGTACCCGTTTGGTTTGCTCTAACTGTTCTGCCAGCTCTTCAATAGCTTGTGAATGCTTCTGCCTCATCTCTTGGATTTGAGCTTCATGAGTCTTTGCCTCATCTTCAAGGGTCTTCTTCAAAACCGTTACTTCTTGTTCTCTCTTTGACCTGCAAAATTCACAGTTTCCATTTAGATGCCAAGGAGAGAATGAAACAGATGTGTATATCCGCCAACAGCATCTCTAATGCAGAAAAATGCCAAGGTCTGTTTGGCCCTACACACTATAAAGACACTTGTAGAAGCTAAAACTTAGCATTGCACCCTTCTTAAGTGCAAGCTGTCAGCATTACTTTCAGCCTAAGAAGTAGCAGCCTGAAAGTATGAATGTTTCAGGGGTATCACTAACGCTATGTTTAGGGAGCAAATTAAGTTTCTTGCATCAGGTGAGGTAATGCGCTTTTGACTACAGCTTGCACACTGTGCAAGACAAAGACTTGCTTTGGTAAGAGATGGGATGTGGCAACATTTCTTTAAAAAGTCAAAACCAAAAACGACAACACAGCCACATGTTGGAGTTACCTGAGTTCTTGCTGAGCAGCTGTAGAATCTAGCGTGTCTTCTAGCTCTGTTTTCAATGCTTCCAGCTCTTCTCCCAGATCCCGCTTCTGTTTTTCAGCTTTATTCCTGAATGCTCTCTCAGACTCCAGGTCTTCCTGCAGCTCAGTGATCTGGGATTCAAGCTCCCTGATCTTTTTCAGGGCCATGTTCTTCTGAGCTGCCTCTTCTTCCACCCTGTGTTCAACATAGGTTTCTGGTCAGAGCCAGATTTAAACTGTATGTAAATTAAAACCACCTGTCCTACCAAGAATAACCAAGGAAAAAAGCTGGTGCTGGACAGCTCTACAATATTACATTCAAACTTTGATCCATATATCATCTACAAATTCTATTTCCCAATACTTGAGAGAGCACGATTGCTTACCTTAAAGAAGGGGACAGAGAGAGACTGACAACAGAAGAAAGCAGAAGAGAAAGCACCATTTTACATCGTAAATTGGACGCTTTACTGAATAGATGAATATAGCAACTACAACAGAGACACTGTGTTGCCACTACTTTTTAACCCCCTCTGAAATCTTACTGCTCCAGTGAAATGTGTGCAGCGCACGTTACACTCATAGTCTAGCTCCATACAGAGAATGTGTCAGTGAGCAGCAGCCAAAGAACTCTGGTGCCGAGGACATGGATCTTAACAGTCCACAGGCTGGAATACAACAGCCATAGAAACCATTCAGTCCCTATTCCAAAGTGACACGAGACAAGAAATACTTCCCAACCTGGTAGTCCCTGAACCCCACAGGTCAGGTTCTCACCTAGCTAAGGCTGCCTGCAGCTCCTCTTCCTTCTTGGCCAGCTGCATTTTGAGTTCTGCAATCTGAGCCTGCAGCTCAGCAATCTGGTCATGCAGATCACTGGAGTCTCCTTCAAGCTTTCGACGAGTCTTTTCCAATTCTTGCCTCTGCTTTTCTTCACGTCGCAGACGTTCTGATGGAGATGAGGATACATTAAGTTACATGGATGAGACATACTCAGAGAATGTTGTACAAGCAGAGAAAACAAAGCTATTTAAGCAACAGTTTCTTTCCTAATAATACAATTGTCCAAACTGTAACTGGAGTGCATTATTCTGTCAGGACTTATACGTGCAACTGCCCCCATATTTTGCCCTCAAAACATATCTGGGCAATTTCCCTTTCCCTCATCTTACAGCCAAACCTCCTTCCCCTCTTTCACTGTAATAAACAATGCCAGCACAACGCCAGTCTCTCCCAACACCCACACCACACAGACATAAGCACTCATTAAGTGATGCTGAACACAAGGTCTGCTCTCCCTTTACTGAAGCTAAATAAACTGGCTCCTGCTGTGTTAACCCAGGCAGTCTCCAGATGAAGTGCCTGTAGCCTGAACGCTGAAGAACTTGTGCAAACAAGGTATCAGAAAGAGCACTAACCCTGACAGATTGGTGCTGCTGGAAGTAGAAAAGTGAAGACACTTCCACAGCAGGAGAAGAAAGAGAACCAGCCTCTCTTCTCCATTGGCCTGCTGCACTGGAGAGGATTTTTATTTAGATCAAGGGCTCAGCTGACAAGGCACATAACCTTCAGCCAGCAACTGAACAGCTCTATCAAACCGATCAATAGCACACACACTATAGACTAATTTTTAACCCCTCAGAAACTGGAGAGGACTAAATTTTAACACAAAACCACCGAAAACTAAACAGGCAAATCCTTTGCAGAATCCGCCTTAAAAAAAAAAAAAAAAAAAAAAACAAACACAAAACTAAAACCACCTTCGAGGTCTGTGATCATCGCCTCATGCTTATTCTTGAGTTTGGCTAAACTCTTAGATTTCTCCTCTTCCTCTGTCAGGTTTGTTGTAAATTCAGACATTCTGTCTTCCAACAGTTTCTTTTCCTGCAGAATTGAGAAGGCAGTGTCAAAGTAGTTGCTGGAATTACAGGAACTTTTTCCCCAGAGTTGACTGTCCTTAAAGATGTCACTGTCACAAGTGCCTACTCCTGCTACAAGGAAACTTGGAATGAAAGAAATCCCTTCTGGATTACAAATAATATTCAAATAAATGAGTACTTAAAGATTTGTATTTGATCGCCCTTTCAAAGCTGAAAGGGAAGTCTGTTTATGAAATAACTTGATACTGTTTGGCATAACAATGTATCAGAAAACGTTTGCTCGTGGATCGTTACTTAGTCAAGGCTATTTAAATGTCATGCAATACTGACTTGTAAAGAATACAGGCAGGCAGCTAATTTCAAAAATTCAGGTCAGACTTGTCAAAGACAAGACTGAATTAATTCATAAGTTTCCTGGTAATATGGAAAAGGTCAGCCTTTGGTGGGTGGCTCCAGGAGAAACACCTGTGCATCTTTAGATTGCATAAGAAGTTGCAGGAGTCTTACCTTAGCCAATTTGAGATTTTGATCTTCCAGAACCATCACATCTTCTTCCAGTTTCTTCAATTTGGCTTCTGTGGTCACTTTTTCTAGCTGCAACTTCTGCCTTGCACTTTCCTCTTCTTCAAGCTGCTCCTCTAGTTCCTTCACAACACCCACAGAAAAGCAAGGCATTTGTCAGTGCTGCTCACTAACCAATGTAGCTATACTAGAACATAGAAGGTTTCTTTACCTTTCTTTCAAGGTATTGTTAGTACTTTCCAGAAGTGACATCTCTGCCATGACTTAATGCAACATACTGCATTCTACAAACAAGTTTTTGTAGCAGAACTATGCTATTTTGCAGAGAAGAATGCTACCATTGCTAAAACACCTGGCTTAAGCAAAGACTTGTCTAACTATTTGACAAGTGGCCATCACTTTCATCTTCAAGAATGGAACAGCTCATTCCAGATGACTGGCTGAATGCCTCAGGCTCAGCACCAGAATCGCTGTGTTCTATTGCTATTTCCACAGATAGATTTTTCTATGCTGTCTTTTCTTTGTTCTTTCTCTCCTGCTTCCCCACAAGCTGAGGCAAAAGAACCACACTAACCCTTACTATCCTCTTTACTGACAAGAGACGGCATTCCTAAGGTATTACCTGGATGTTCTGCTGCATTTTCTTCTTTTCAGCCTGCAGATGTTGACACCGTTCCTCCTCTTCCTCCACCCTTGCTTCCAGGTCATGACATATCTCCTCCAGCTCTTGTTTCTTGGCTGTCAGGCGGGCTCTTATCTCCTCAGCTTCAGCACAGAGCTCAGTTTCTGCTTGCAACTGTTCCTGCAGCTGCATCTTCTCTGCCATTAGCTACATTGGACACAAAGCGAGAAATAAGACAAGCTCCCATCTACCAAAGCACTTCGCAATCTGTGTTAAGTGATCCTGTGTTCCACAGTTACAGTCTTCATCATTGCAGCAGTCTCCGGCTGCTAATCAAAACCTAAATATCAAAGCATAGTTTTAAAGTGTTTCTTCTCCTTCACAAACTGTGCACTGCAACCATCTATTATGCTAGCCTTAACAAATTTCTCAAGACCACATCCATTTGAAATAAGGAGATTGTCTAGTTTTTTCCTTGGAAAAGTAACACAAATAATTATCTGCCCTACAGAAAAGCAATCCTGCTGCCACCTTCTGTGTTCCAAACAAGAAGGATTCCATTAATGAAGAGGGTGAATTCAACCAGCTTGCTATAATACTCAGCCAAAGGAGACTTTTCTTCACAGAACAGCTATAGAAGGGCAATAGGTGGTCACTGTACAAAATGACCTGCTAGAGGAACTGAGCTGAGAAGAAGGGCAAAGGAAATTGAACAAGATGGCAGCCAAGTCACGTATTTCAACAAGGTGGAATCCTGCAGCTTTTCCATCAGACCAAGAAAGCAAAGGAGGAGTTCTCAAGCAGTTGGCCAGGTAGAGAGAGAATGACTTTTACACATGAGATTTGCAAACTCACTTGGGCCTGGAAGGTCTCCATCTCACTCAGTCTGTTTTCTGCAGCTAGCTGCTTCTCCTTGACCTTTATTAGTTCTTCTTCTTTGGCCATCATCTCCTCTTCCTGTCTGCTTACTTGCAGAAGGGGCTTCACCTGAAAAGGAAACCAAAGGAATGAGACATGTATAAGGAACAAGGAAAACACAAAGAAATGCTCTTGGACTTGATAAGCACTGAATAAAACAATATTTTAGATAACTACCATATTTGAAGGACTGACCATTTGTTTTGTTGTGAACACCAGGAAGATCATAGAGGACTAGATACCACCTACCCTGCCAATAAACCACTTTCTGCCTACCCATCTTTTATTCCAGGATGGGATGCATCAGGAAAGGGCTGGGTAAATTCCAGACCCTCAAGGGCTAAGTAGTAATAGCAGGAGAATAAAAAAGTTGCCATACAGTGGGGAAATTCACAGGTAGGTCAACGTAAACAAAATCAAACAACACCCATCTCTGTGCTCCCCTGTCAAAAACCCTTAGAAGTCATTTAATAGGAAAGAGAAGAAAAGGTTAAACTCTGCTTTCGACTCTTATTTAGCTGCAAAGTCTCACGGATAAAAAGCAAGAAATCCCATGCATTTAGAAAAGAGAGCATGTCTTCATGTGTTCATTGTCTTTATAAAGGTAAAATATCTACACGTCTAACATCAAGATCAGATCTCAGTGCTTTTCCCTTTGCTCTTACCATCCTGGAAAAAAAAGATGGCAAGCTATCCCCGTATTAGCATTTTTTGTCTAGCTAAATTGACTAGCCACGCAGAAAGTGACTCTTTGAAGTACCATACCACCAAAGCAAGTGATCCTCTTACTCTTCTTAGGCATAAAGCATTAAAAGATTATTTCCGCTTTTCCACAATATTACTTGCATATAGCTTTGCACTTGGTTTATGCAGGCATACTGCATAGCTATAAAATGTGCTATGATATTCTCTGCCTAAATGAATCAAGGTGTAGTTGCAAGCCAGCCCAATTGTAACGGAAGTAGGTTTTGTGCCCTGGTTCAACCTGAGAAGCTGAAATTGCAACCAAACTGTCAAAATTGCAAAGGGAAAAACATTACCTTGGTGAACAATCTCCACCATTGCCAGTTCCGCAGTTTCAAATAGGCAGCACAGTTCCTCTGAAGCACTTTCATGGCTGTCAATTGCTGCTGGCGCTTGGCAAAGGCTCTGCAAGGTAAGTGGAAGTCAGACAAAGGAACCACCACGGCATGCAATTCTCTCCACCAAGGCTTTCCTAGATACCTCTACATTTTTACTTCAGAAGGTTCTCTCCTGAAAACCCAGCAAAATTTCCAGTTAACTTCCTCTATCTTTTAAAGGTTTTGTTTTGTTTTTTTTCCTCAGGTAAGAGGGGTTATCCTTTCCTTTATTCAATTTCCTATTTAATAGAGTTCTTCCCCGATGTCTTCTAATCTGAAAAGCCTCACTATTTTCAATTCAAAAAAGGGAGATCTGAAACAGAGGTGTGTTTTCCTGTCAAGCTGACAGATACTACTGTTGTTTTTAGAACTGTATCATTTGCAGTCGTACCAAATAGCTCAAGAGAAATCCTACACCTTCTGCATCAGTACTGTACTAAGAGCTTTTCATTTTCACATTTGCAGTTTGCAGCTCTTCTGTCAAAAACTTTGCTTCCTGTATAGTATTTCCTATAGAGAGGAACAGACTTTACTGCTCTGGTAGTATGTGGGATATCAGCACACTGAGTTTCTTGCAGGTGCCAAAAGCCTGGCATTACAGAGATCAGAAAACCCTAAAACAACCATCAACTGTTACATACAATAAATAAATCATGGCCTTTCTGATAAAAAAGTAATTTTTAGTCAGCTTTTTTTGAAGATAAACTTGTACCTGAATGGGAGAAATACGCATGTTTATAGAATCATAGAATCATTCAGGTTGGAAAAGACCCTTGGGATCATTGAGTCCAACCATCAACTCCACTCTACAAAGTTCTCCCTTACACCATATCCCTTAACACCTCATCTAAATGAGTCTTAAACACATTCAGGGATGGTGACTCCACCACCTCCCTGGGCAGCCTGTTCCAGTGTCTAACCACTCTTTCTGTGAAGAATTTTTTTCCGAACATCCAGCCTAAACCGACCCTGCTGCAGCTTGAACCCATTCCCTCTTGTTCTATTGCTAAGGACCTGTGAGAAGAGACCAGCACCAACCTCTCTACAATGTCCTTTCAAGTAGTCGTAGAGAGTGATGAGGTCTCCCCTCAGCCTCCTCTTCCTCAAACTAAACAGTCCCAGCTCCCTCAATCGTTCCTCATGAGATTTATTCTCCAGGCCCTTCACCAGCGTCATTGCCCTCCTCTGCACTCGCTCCAGCACCTTGATATCTCTCTCACATTGAGGTGCCCAGAACTGGACACAATACTCAAGGTGTGGCCTCACCAGTGCTGAGTACAGGGAGACAATCACCTCCCTACTTCTGCTGGTCACACTATTTCTAATACAAGCCAGGATGACATTGGCTGCCTTGGCCACCTGGGCACACTGCTGGCTCATGTTCAGATGCTTGTCAATTAGAACCCCCAGGTCCTTTTCTGCCAGGCAGCTCTCCAGCCGCACTTCCCCAAGCCTGTAGCGATGCATGGGGTTGTTGTGGCCCAAGTGCAGGACCCGGCACTTGGCCTTGTTGAAGCACATTATGATGTACTTTACAAAATACGGTCCTTACTTTCTGGCCAGGTAGCCTCTGCAGCATGCTTGGAAGCCAATAATGACATCTGTGATCTTCAGGTCTCTCTCTTCTTCAAGATGAGCAAGGACTCCAGCTCTGAAAAACACTTTGCTCTGTCCAATTCGATAAAGGTTGGAATCCAGCTCCAATGCTTTGATCTGAAATGAGAGAGAGAAGAATTCATCTCCTGCAAAGACTGCTTCATGTGAAACATCACAAAACATATTTGTGTCTCATGGCTGTAAGATACCCCTTCCCTACAACTGAGCCACTCAGGCCAACCGAAGTTGCTAGCTCCCAATAAAATCCTGTCCCAATTAGAGGAGTTGGAGCTCAGCCAAGAACAGCATGAAATGGAGGTAACCAGAGACAGAAAATACGATAGAAAGCATTGTTTAACAACACCACATCAAGTACCCAAAACTACAAGGACATTGTGAGGAACATATGCCTAGTCCCAAGAGCCCTCTTCCTTTCCTAAAGGAAACACATCTGTTGATCCTTCCTGTTTATTTTTTCCCAGTCCTAATTGTGTTCAGAAAAAGGCACCCCAACCAACTTTGTCCTCCTTTAAAGGATTTACTGTCAACTCTTATACTAGGTTAAGAGAAATAAGGTACACTCCTTTAAGACAAAAAAAGGAATCCCTTACAGCCAAATTCAATTCAGTCTCCCCTTGTCTTCAAGCTACAGAGCCAAAGCTTTCCCTTTGATGCAGAAATTAATTGGAGCCTTCACTGAAAGCATTTGTCTTCAGTGGGCCATTACAAAAACTTTGTTGAAGCTCATACTTTAAGCATGTGCTAAAGATAACATTAATGCTTCTAAGCATTTTGATTCCATGAATACTGCTGGCATATCAAAGTGTATGCATCTGTGGAAAAAAAGATCCTCTTTGCCTAGGATTATTGAACCTCATGCTAGTCAAAAGCCTCCATCTGTGAAGCCAAGAGACAGCTTTCTGCACCCTCCTTCTCTCAGTCAAAACATTTTACTTTGGAATTTTGGTCTGTGAGTACAAGATGTATTTAACATGCACAACTCGTATTTCCATACCACACCCATGAAGTTTATTTTATTCAAGTGGAGTTTCTAGGATGTCTTACCATCAGCACACAAGCCTGCTTTCCATCCATAAATCCTTTGGGAATTGCATTTGGAGTTAAGATTTCATATCTGAAAAGGAGAAAGCACTAGACTAGTTACACAAGAATATTTGAAAACAACAACAAAAATCAGTAATGCATTCCTATGGCATCATGAGTTGGACATCTTATGGTCTTGTTAGAAGAAAAAAATTGCATCTTTATACAACAGAATGTGAAGCAGCAGTCCTAGATGGGGTCCTCTACACCTCACCTTAACTACTCACTTACTAGAGAAGTCAAAGACGCTTTTGGGAGGCTTTGCGCCAGGGAGTACCAAGGGACAGATGTTCTCTGTTGCTGCCTTTGAAAACAGTGGCAATCTAGTTGCAATAAAATACTTAAATTTTTGCACTTATGTCTTAACTTTGCCAAGGTAAAGACTGCTTCAGATTCTTTTCTAGGCCCTTACCTTTGTCTGAATTCCTGGAACACAACTCTGTTGGGGAAACCTTGACGACAAATACGGATTCCCTCTAGCACTCCATTACAGCGAAGCTGGTCGAGGACCAAGTGGGGATCTAGTTTTCCAGCCTAGTGAGGAAAAAGCATATTTTATAATACCACAAAGCTTTTGTAAAAGAGGCTTACCCCCTTGCCTCCCCCTCTGTTTTGTAAAGCAGCCAGTTCTCTCTTTTCCAGTTCGAAGCAATTGAAAATACAATTTAAGAATGGCAAAGATCAGTCTCTAAATTTGTGGTAAGTATACAGTTATTTAGGATGACCATAGAAAGATACCCTGAGAAAGCAGGACCTCTTTATGATCTCTGCAAAACCTGACAAAGGATAGCAATCCAGCCACATGACCCCAGAAGCCCATGTAAGACTGCATGGGCTGTACTGTTATAACTGTCCTTACCTTTTTCTCATGGTTGGGGATAATACAACGGACGAAGTTGGGGTTGGTGTTCCTCAGGGTAGCCATCAGTTTAGCCAGCTGTTCTTTATAGAGCTGTCCCACTGTTCGGAACATACCCTTCCTGGTTTTAAAGGCCCCTGGCAATGCTGTGTCTGACATACCAGCTACCTGATCCAGCCCAACAATGCGGTCAACTAGAGAAAGCGTAAGAGAGAATGTTAAAATTCTGCCACAAACAAAGGAAGCATTGTAACGTACAAAGAACATCTGGGTAGAACGGGATAAATGAGAGGAGCTGCAGGATCCTTTTTGCTTCATCTCTACACAGATGTCGACTCCTGTAGAGAATTTGTGCAGGGATAGGAGCAGGAAGGAAAGAAAAGCAACAGCTCACTACAGGAAGTTTGAGTGATGGAGTCAAACTTACTCCCAAACATATTCTACTGATGCTCTGTATGACAGCTCTGAAACAGCAATCTAGAAGTGAGTTTCAGATGCTTCTACTTGCTTAGGTTACAATGAAAAACAACAAAACAAGAGTTCTAGCTGCTAGCCCAGCAGAGTCAACTATTAGTTAACTCTGACCCAGAAGGCACCACAGTTAGAGGAAAAAGTCTAGCTTCATTCTTGCATTACAGGCAGAACTGCCGTGACCGGTGATCAGAAAAGCCGTATCTACTTGTAAACTGAGCAAACATGGTAAAAGGCATGGTAAAAGGCATGACAGAAACCAAACCTCAAGATACCACTATTTGAATTATTTTTAGAGTACAAGTATTCTATGACAGAGACATGAACAATACCACCTGGAGAAAGTCAGAACTCCCTGCCCCAACAGTTTCTCCACTATGCCACAGTGACATCCAAGCACTGACGAAGCTATCACCTTGACGGGTAGACTCCACAGATCCTTTTTTTCAATAGAAGCCAGCTAGATCTGAGAGTAGCAGGGGCAAGAAGAAACTAAAGCATTATTTTTTCCCCATTGCTCTTCTACATGGAGATAAAAATTCACCCACGCAACCAAAACCAACTGTATCACTATAAATTTCTAACACCCCCAGTAAATTTTTATTAAGGGCTTCAAGCTACTACTTCACTTTATCTTTAGTGGTTGGCTGATGCCTACACTCAGGCTGCCAGTCTTCATTTCAGAAATTACATCAACTTGTACTCAACTGGCTTCGGATTAAAAAAAAACCAACCAAACAAAACCAACCCAAATTGTTAAGAGAAACCCCTACAAAATAAGAAACAAGAAAGGATACTCTGATTTACAGATAATAATAGTTCAGAACTGCTCACTTCTAGAGTGGCTGTTAGAATAGGGTCAAGGTTGTCTTATCAGAAAGAAAAGAAGGTTATGTTACTAGATGACATCACAGGGAAATCCACAGAAGAGTGTCCCAGATTGCGGCTGGAACAATCCTCTTAAAAATCTTGAGCCCTACAATCTACATCAAGATAGCAAAAAGGACAGTCCCTTGCAACAGAAGACCCAGCTAAGAACAATAACTGAGAACTGATCAGCTGTGGTTCAGTTGACATTTCAAGTCCAAAAGGAGTGTCACACAGCAAAGGCCTTGTTAGGCACAAGTTGCTGATGGCCATTTTTCATGCAGTACGTGTTCCTTTGCCAAACTAACTTTCTTTTAAATGATCATCAGTTGAAGTCAAATCCCAATGCTAGAATCAATGTTAAACTGGATTTCAGTTTAAACACAGTCTCGGAAATCTTCCAAATCTTGCAAGAAATAGACTTGCTAACTCTATGTTCAAACAGTTGACAGGGATTTGCTTTTAGCTGTTCCTATGCAAGTCTTGCAAGAGCAACCTTTAGCACCTGAATACGTCCATATTTTTTCTTGTATCCACTTGCAAGGTGAGAGTCTCGCTTTTGTTTTAAAGTCCGTGAGGAGATACTAGCACAAAGCAGAGGAAATGAACAAGAAAGACAAGCAGGTATGGCAAAGGGACAAAGAGAAGTTAACGGAAGCATTTCTTGCATGGCTCTAGGATGCATTACACACATGACACGACAGCTGGGTTTCTCAGTCACCTGGTTCTAGATGAAGAATAGGAAAGTGTTGATAGAAATAGGCTCTCTGAACGTTCTGCATCTCTGCAACAGACAGAGACGTCAAAGAAAACCCACCACAGAAAGTGACAGCAACAGTAAGACTCAAAAGCAGATAAACCCAGAGAAGATAGAGTAAAATACTGAACAACACCGCAGAAAGAACACACTAGTTGCAGGACTGAAAACATAGATTCAACCTCATTTTGCAGCTATGCAAGCTGCTGGGACATAATGGTGCATTCGTATTTTCTCCTGGCATTCTTGGTTGAGAAACAATTGCTATATAGGCAGCAAGATTAACGTAAGTTGATGCAAGTGAAACTTTCTCTTGAGTTACAGTGGACTTTTAATGCAATACCATGATCTAAGCAAAGGATGTTCCAGATAATGCTCATCTTGGTGGCTTAGTCTTCAGGGGAAAAAAGCAACACAGCTCTTCAGACTTTTGATGATTAAACAATGTCTTCCACATAAAACAAGAGAAAATAAGTGAGATTAAGTTTAATTACATACCATCTTTCCACAGCTCAGACACAAACTTATCCGATGACTGGTGGAGAAGAGTAGCAATGTTATCGTTCAGCGGATCCATGTTCTTCATCAGCCATTCATCTGCTTTATAATCCACCTGGAGAAGAGAAACACGTCAAGAAACTTGGGGGGGATTTTCTGCAGCACAAGATGCAACAAGATCCTGCAGTCTATAAAAGTAGCACTGAGGTTTGCACAATCAACAACAGATTACCTAATCATTCTTGGATTTGCCATCTAAGCAAGCATACCTATAAACTTCAAACCCTAATGCGCAGCAGAATGTTCTGTTCTGTCAGTAAAGGGAATGAATTTGCAATGTTAGTTTGCACCACCCAGACCGTGACACAAAAAACAACTGCATCATTTCTGCTGATGAAGTCTCGAATGCAAGGTTTCTGAGAAGTACCTCCAATCTCACCAAGTCACAGTCTGACATGTCTTCAACTATAAATATATATATAATTGACTTGCAGGCAAATCCCCTTAGGCCCTGTAAGGTCCACAGCAATGGAACAACTTCATGAAATCTTCCACTGGTTTCCCATAGGCAGCCATTTTGGTAAGTAGCCTTTTCTAAGAAGCAGTGGTTATGCATTAGAAAATACAGCAGACATTCCAGTGTTCACATTTTAGCTATTAATTCTTTACCTTGCCAGCATAATGTATGATACAGAAGTCAGCTTTGTCTTTCAGCTGTTTTGGCTTCTGAAATTTCGGGTGGGTGCCTTGTTCTTGTACAACTTTTTCCACAAAGCTTTTGTCTGTTGCTTTTGGGAACCAGCACTCTTCATCCAGCAGGGCCAGTATACCAGGAGGCCCAGCCTTAAAGATGGGAAACATCAAAACATCATTAAATACATGACTACACCAATAATTAACACCTTTAGATGGCTAGGAAAAAAAAAAAGGGTACCTAAGCCTGATCCCCATCACATTCACTGTTGTGTGGTATCAGTTCAACTACTTCAATAATAATAGAAATTGTTAACAGTTCTTCAAAATCCTCATCTGAATTCTGAACATTTTTATGAGACAGTCTCTTCCATGACATTTGTCTAGGTTGTTTTATGTGGAAAAAAATAAATATTGAACACTATCGCACTGTTCTCCAAATATCCAGGTGCCTAAATGCAGAAGACCATAGCACAACATTTGAGAAACTCGTCCTTACTATTGGAACATCTACTAGAAATTTAAAGATTTCCGAGTTTCATTAGACCAGAATAAAAGCAACAAAGATTCACAGCTTCTCATCACACTTATAGTTAAGTAAGGAAATTCACACTACTTATGGTACACCACACATACATCTAGCACCATGCAGATCTACACAAATGAAGACAACTTCCTGAGAAGAAAAAGTGGCTGACTAGATCTATTTTCACACAATATTTCCTATGAAACTAACAGATTTACTGGCGACATACTTTCAGACAAAGACAAAACTGTTTACTTGTGCTTCTAAGTATACCACAGTGTCAGTAGAGGACTACAAAAGCAAGAGAGCTAGTGTCCAGTCTAAAGGTAAAGGTTAGGCACTCAATGACAAAATTAGTGCAGCCATTTCTGGCTGCTCGACATTTGAACAACAAGCTTACCGGCTTCTCTATGAGGTCAATGCACGGCTGCAGATCCAGGCCAAAGTCAATGAAATTCCACTCTATGCCCTCCCTCTGGTACTCCTCTTGCTCCAAAATGAACATGGTGTGGTTAAAGAGCTGCTGCAACTTTTCATTTGTGTAGTTAATACACAACTGCTCAAAGGAGTTCAGCTAATGAAGAAAAAGGTAGAAACACGTTTGAACAGTTGCTTTTGAAAACACACCTACTATTCTCTTAGCACAAAAGCTCACATTTATATTTCAGGAATTTAAGCTAGTGTTCTGTGTGGGGTGGACAGCCCTTTGTCAATAACCCCATTTGCTTATGAACTGCCTTTCCTGTAACGTGCCACTGCATCACTGCTGCAATACCTAGGGATTTTCATACACACTGTTCCTGAGACTTTGCCAAAGAACGTTTAAGTTGTAAACAGCAGAAGAATTACTGCAGCTAGTTAACCCGGGAACAGAAAAGATTCTGGTTTTCTCACAAACTCAGAGCTGGCAGTTCCTCTTCACAGGAAGAAGCGGCAACAGAAGCTTGAAGACTAATTCCTAAAAGTATGTGGACTGGAAAGTCCCCTCTTAATCCTCATATATAAAATCAGAGCAAAAGTGAGTGAAATTTCTTCAACACCTCCAGATTTCTTCAAACCGTAAGGACAAGGTTAATAACCAAGGGTGCATTTTCATGTTAGACCACACTAAATATAATGCAGCTGCAGAAGAGAACTGTCCTGTTTTACTTCCTCCATGTTTCCTAACCATGTATTTCCACTGCCCTCATTTTCATGAGATCCAGCAACCATGAAACCAAAGGTAGACTTGGTCAGAGGAGGGGGGGAGGTGGGAGAGTGGGAATAAAAATGAAAATCAACTTTTCTGTGGCTTAGTTTTCCATTTCATGAATAAGTTCGTCCAATTCACCCTGCAGCTGCACATGAGCTAGATCCAGCATAACACAGGTTGATAGGAGCTGCCTGCCTGGGATAACGGGGATGGCAGGATAGTTCTTTTCTGATGGCAGCCTGTGGTTACTTCAGACTAAGTATAATGCAAAGCCACACTCTAAAATTGTCATTTCATAGACATAATGCTTTGGCCTAACAGTTCACTGCCACCTATAGCGGAAGCTCCCACTTCCCCTCTTTTCCATCTCTCCCTCAACTTTTTTTCAGCTCTTCCTCTCCTACATTTATCTTGCATCAGTTTTTATGCTCAGATTCCCCTTTGCAGACTGATTCAATTATAGAACACCCTAAGAAAATATTTTCTGCAGTGCAAGAGGTGAACGGTGCAAGCAGTTGCAGCTAGGTGCAGCAAAGGGGAAAAGGAGCAAGTTCACCCCTTTTCTGCATCAAGGAGCTGTTAAATCAGTTTAGCTGTATGTGAAACCACGCTTCTGATCCCCAATTTTCAAGCTTCTTGCAGAAGGGAGCATACAAAGGTCAGAATATATGTTGGCGCTGATTTGGTCTACCGTGTCTTTGTCTTTTCCAAAACTTATCAGGAAGCAGAGGAAACCATTTCTGACAATTTTCAATGATGCCAACAGGTTTCAGTGGACCATCCTTTAAATGTTTTGGTACAGATTAACGGGAGATAAAATTTTAAGTTAGGTGGTGTTCCATAACTCTACGTGACATTTTTAAAGACTTTTTTGCAGGTTAGCAAACTCTTAAGCTGTGAGCTATAAACAAACAAGAAAACTTGGAACTGTGAAATTAAAATAATTCTGATGAACGTGCCTGAAAGGATGCAAGTAGCAGAATACATAGCAATGAGATAAAACATTTGCAGAATACATAAAATACTAAAGAATGAACCACTTAGGTTATTTAATAACGTATCTGACAGTTCACATCAGCAGTGATCTTGAATAACAAATGTGGAATACACATCCTTTCCAAAAGTGTATTATTCTTGTCCAGTTTTAAAGTGATTTCCTTTAGTGGTCTTTGCTCCATGGTAAACTGTGCTGAGTGCAAGGACCTGACTACTTCTTACCTCAAAAATCTCAAAGCCAGCAATGTCAAGGATTCCAATGAAGGACGCACCCTGTCGCTTGGTCTTATCCAGTGCCTTGTTGATACGCATAACCAGCCACCGGAACATACGTTCATAAGTGGCTTTAGCCAGCGCTTCAATGGCAAAGTCAGCCTAAATAGAAAAAAGACAAAGATCAGGAGTTGTATTACAATCCAAAGGAAGGCATAGATTACACAGTTTCAGTATCTAATGGCCAACTGTAGTCTGAGATTTTTCTCTCCACCACCAAACTCGTTGAACAAGGCTCGCTTGAAAGGCTATTCCCAATAAAAAGCAGATGGCACAGCGATACTCCATAAACGAGAAAGAATAATTTGCCTTACTAAATTAGTAAAAGCCAAATTTCAGGATCCTGCCTGTTGGAGAAACCAATGTCTGGTATTCAAGAAGGAAAAGTATGCCCAGCTATCTCTAAAGACTATAGTAACGTAGCATGTTTCATAGGCCCAAAGAAAACCATTTAAGTCTTTTGTAATTTAGGACTTGTGAAGCCAAATCCCCTCCCGCCACTGTCCTACCTGTGACTGACACAAAAATACTACGCATAGTAAGAAATTAAATATCAAAATGGAAAGGCAGCCTGCGACTATTTCTAGACTTCACTCTCTCCCCAGTCCCTTTCATGTTATGGGGGCACGTTTATTTACACTGAGAATAAGGATGTGTTCATAAAGAAGCCCTGCAGTGAGTAAACACAGGAGCTTTGCACCATTCCGGAGGCCACTAGCTTCTAGGGTCAGGTTTCATTTACAGCACAACTCAATTCAAGAATGTTACAAAATTTACAATCGGTTTTAAGGGCGTGCAGCAAATTCTTCCACCATAGTAGCTGACCTACTCAAAATCAGTGCTTTCCAAATTACAGCGACTTGAAAGTGTCATCCTTGCATACAGCAATGAAGGAACTTACTCCCTTGGGACAGACAGTCACCAAAATTAGAGGAGTTGCATTCTCTCTTTTTTTTTTCCCCCCGATGACAAAACGTGCCGCATGGGCAGGGTGATTTCTATCCTTATACAGATCAGGTGAGCAAATACTAGGAACAATATGTATGCTACATTATTCAAGTATGGTTGCCACACATCGCAGCCATAAAGATGCTTATTAAACGCTACAGAAACCTCTAGCATATTTGTTAGCTTTGCGGCAGCAAGATTAAAGACTAAAGTACTCATTGATTTTTAGAGAATGCATACCTGCTCTTTAGTCTGAGCTTTCTGGACATAATCTCGCCCAACTTTGATGCGAGGAGTCAGGATACCTCTAGTGAAATCAGTCACATTGATACCCAAAAGGTGAGACACTTTCTGAGCAGCTAAAGACGGTAAGAGGAAACAACAAAGAGATTAATGTTCTTTTGTTTTTCTCACAGAAAGCAAGAGAAAAAGAAAAACATTCCTGCAACTGCCTTCCCAAGACAGTAATGAAACAGCTTATAAAAAACGTGAAATGAAGAACTGGTTAATGAGACAAAGAAAGTTATCTTCAAACCGAAAAATCCCCAGAAAATTCAGGCAACCCATACTACAGGTTACTGAGTTTCTCCAGAAGTCACAAGAGTAAACTTGAAGCAACACTCTCATACCGCTAAATCATAAGATGGAAGCTTTAGAAAATTCATAGTCTGTAATAAATTTAAAGACGCGTCAAGTAACAGACTTCTTAATCTAGCTAAACGTTCTGCCTTTGTCTACTGATTAGTCTTTGAGGTAACTCTGTATTTCAGATTCAAGATCCAAAACCCAAATGGTTTACTCTCCTCCCCAAAATGCTGTTTAGAGCATATTTTCCATAATAATAATAGCCAACAATATAAACACTTAAAGATAAATTAGCAACCTCTCATATTTCTGCAGTACATCTATAATGAAAGTCTATGAGCTAAGTCTTCCAACAGATAGCCTTCTATCATGGTACTGTTTACACACGCAACAATAAGCAGCGCAATTAAAATACGTACAGGTACTTTATATCTACCACAGAACCATCCACCTTACTCCTACAGTTACAAATCTACCTACAAAGTCAGTAAAGAACACTCCTTAAAGTCTGATAATATAGGTTTATAGCAATCATTCCTAGCTTGGTTAAAATACACACACGCTACGTATTCCAGTAGAGTAATTCTTTTCATCTGGTCATCACGTGTACTTCCTGCCTAGCCCTGTCACAAGAACAGTGCCACATTCCTGCCCATGGGTGGCTGCAAACCCACGCCTGGCAAAACTGTGTGTATTTGTAAGAATGAGCATGTCAGCTCCTTTGACAAATAATTCACCTTAGAGAAAAACAGGACTCCAGCATTCTCTACATACTGCAATACATTCTTCTACTTGCAAGAACTTCCTGTAGGCTTTTTTCTGCATTTTTCTTTGGGGTGGGAAGCGGAGATTGGTTACCTGTATTGTCTGGCATAGAGGCTTGGTCTGTATTACGCTCCTTCTTGAAGACTATGTTGCCAAGTTGAAGAACACCTGAGATAACCTTCAGCAGACCTTTTAAAGTAATAATAATAGCTTAGTGTCAGACACTACCAAAAGCCCCAATATGACCCAGTTACCTTTCCCGACATGGTTAAGAGGCCCTTCTCAACATCCCATACATCTTTCTGGAATTTGGCAAAAAACACCACAGATAATTCCTCTACATGATTCCCATTCAGGACATAGGACTTCCCCTGTCCCTCCTATGCAAGACTATGCAGCCTGGAAATTCACCCATTCTCAAAATCACTATGGTAAAGTGGGAGACAGGTTTGAGGGTAATGTGCCATCCTACATCATCTATACTTTTTTCATAAAATGTTTGTTCTCTGTTAGAGGACCAAATTTCACTATTTTCCTCAATGACTACTGTTAAACAGGAAAGAGACAGTTATTAAGAGTACAAACCAATTAAGAGAAGGAAGATTTTGTTCCTCTAACCACGTGTCACTTTCAGCTCCCTGACCAAGGTCTGTAGTCCATACAGACATAAATTCTAATGTATGAAGGGCGGCAGGATGTGGGTGAAAGTGGCTGTACCATAACTATTACTAATTACATGCTGAAGCACCCCACCCATTGCTAATGATATAGTCATACTCTTCAAATGGTGCAAGTCACAAAAGCAGCATCAGATGCTAGAACAGGAGACATTTTTCAATGCCATAGCATCAATCCAATTTTCATCATCTATCAGTCAAAGCTTATTGCATAACAGCTTCTAGTTGCCTTGAGCAAAGTAAACTGCCAGTCACTTGCAAAGGGGATCTTGTACCAAAGATTCTTCTGTCCCCTAATTTCTGCTTGTTACAGAAACATTTGTTTTAAAACAATATCCTTTTGATAGCAGAGCGAACAAAGGCTCTATATATGCTACACCAGGACTAACAGAAAAGAAACATATACGTTCCTAGCGGCATGTTATGAAATACAGTGGTTTGACAGTTGAATCTAGAGTCCTGACACTTGGACAGTCAGCTTATTTTGATGTCTCATAAGTGAGAATAGTTAGTGTTTAGACTTTACATCAAAACTAAATAAGCCTACCATCCAGCCAGCTACTGTATGTACTATTCTTCTAAGATTTGTGTAAGGATCACAAATGTACCTCTCAATATGAAGAGCAAGTGCGAAACACTAAAGCTATCTTTGCCGTAGTGGCTGTAACCAATAGCTCATCTATCTGACAGCAAAGACACGCCCTAGTGCATACACTGAAAACTCCAAGTCAAAAAACTGGGCATAGCAGGACATCCTGACAATAAATTAGGCTGCCAGTTCTTTTATTCAGTTTAGGCAAATTTCCCTTCACCTTCATACAGCAGTTTCAGTCTCGGATGATTCAGGATATCAAGAAGTGTATTAAACTGCGGGTAACGACAGTGTGGATTTACAGCACGCTGGACTGTTAAGAGCAATAGTTAAGGCACTGGTACATACTCCCTACAGCCACAAGAGCTGCAGCCTCCAGCAGAGGAGGTGGTGACCTCAAACCACCACAGATGCTTGCTTCAGTGTAGAGAAAAAACAGTCCTAGCTTCAGAAGCCCTTATACATTTAGACACTGAGATTTTGCAGAACACTGGATCCCAAACAGCAAGGCAGATCATGAATGAGACAGCACAGAGCTCTGGTGAATAGATATCACTGCAGTTTGTGTTAGCTGTGTGCAATTCTAGCTTCGCTGTCATGGTACTGTGCTCCCAGAATCAGACAATATTAATTTCTGATCAGCAGTTCAGTGTTAAGCTGGAAAGAAAGGCACTACGGCCAGGCTATTCTCAAAGTACTAATCCAGCAGTGGTTGGATTAGATAGTTTAAAGCCACTGCTTAGGGATAGAGGGAGCACACAGGCCATGCATTGCAGAAGCGAATGAGGGGATTCTTGTATCTTGGATGTGTTATTTATAAACTGGATATACAGCCCTCAGATTGGGAACAAAAACAGCAAGCAACAGCGTGTTTTTGTTAGCTGCTTGTCTTCTAACCTTAACTGTATAAACTGAAACTGTGCTGCTAGATCCTGATGGGGGTCACTCCAAAGACACTGAAGTTTGTTACTTGTCCAGTGTTCGCCTCGGGGGCGTGAAGGAGGGGGGCAGGCGGGGGTGGACATCAGACAAAACAAAACCAACAAAAAACCCAAACAAACAATCAAAGAACCCCAGAAAAAAAAAAAAAAAAAACAAAAAAAAAACCAAACACACAACAAACCCACAACTCAAGAGAGATATGATCTGTTCCCTCTTTCATTTCCTTGCATTTTCAAGCCCTTCACAGGATTCATACCTATCTGCTCCTCATCTGGGATGCCCATGATCTTCATTGCCTCCATGGTCTCCTGAAACATATCTTTGTCTTGCTGACCCGGGATTGTAACATGCCCATTGGAAAGGAAGCGATATTTGTTGTAAGGCTCCAGCAGCAGATCAGCTTAGGAAAGAATTGAGAGAGAAGTTACTATGCCTTCCCCCTGCTCTTCCCTACCCCCCCCCTTTTTTTTTTTTTTTTTTTGAATAGACAGCAAGCTACTACTGAGATCAAATTTCTGACTTGCATGTGCTAGCAGGTGCTGGATGCACCTGGGATTAAGCCCAGTTTTACTGCAGACTAAACATTTAACGTATTTTAGATAAAACTGGAGTTTTTCTGCCTTATTTCTTTCTATTCCCTCTTCTGGACTACTCCGTTAAAGCAGTGTCAATCATCATTATGCCCTAAATCCATAAAAAGCAGGGATTAATTTGAAAGTAAATTTGCCTTTAATTTCAGACACCTCATTTGTTTCAAGTCAGGTGAAAGAAAGTTAATATATAGCTCCTGAAACAGTAGCAAATATGAGGACAGTCCTCTCCTGTCGTTCCTTCAGGTCAATTTGCAGCTATTGCACAACATAGACCCTGATTACTAGGCTGAGCTAGGTGCACTAGGATCCTAGACTTAAAGAGCTGCTTAGGTGCCAGTAGCTTTGCTCCACTCAGTTAAATGCTGAGCACATCACAGTAGGACCATTCCTGCACTAGAAGAGTTTACATCATGCCAGACGAGACTAAACAGGGGACAGTGATTTAGATAAGGAAGGGCGTAGAGTCATTGCTGGCAAGGAGACAAGTGCAGGAAGGAACGAGAGAAGCAAGTTTTCAGGAACTGAGAAGTGTGCAGGGGGAGGGCAGCGGAATGTATGAGTGTAGGAAAGAAGTGGAGGAGGGGTGACCATATCTAACAGGCAGAGCCCAGAAACTATGAAGGAACCAGTCCTAGCCCACAAGTGTTTTGGACCCTCTGTCATTGTGATGAGGGAATACCATGACTACAAAAAAAAAAAAAATCATACTTACTCTTCAAATGCTCGCCTGCCCCAGATAGCAGGTAGTAAAAGATGTGGAAGGTTCTTTCCTCTTTAGCTTGACGAATTGCACGTGACTTCTCCAGCAGATCTTCAGAGAGTCAAGGCATATGGCAGGACATACAAATCACTTCCTATTTTGTGGCAGGAGAAAAACCTCATACTACCTGATGTTCTCCTCATGCCAACTAACAGGGGTATTGATTTAGCAATCATTATCAGTCAACAACCCAATGAGTTTCTGGTGTCAGTTCTGACAGCCTCTGAATGATGGCTATGATAAGAGAGACTTAACTGATAAAATAAATAGCAGAAAAACAGCGGCCATCCATCCCTACTTGCCTTGGACAGAAGTGAGAATGGCTTATGAAATTCCAAAGCTATTTATCTTACCACAGTTTATCCTTCCATTTCAGCTTCCTAAGATTAAAATTCACTCATTCAGAAAAAGATTTCCACCACGATCAAAAAGGTCACAAAATACTATATGAAGAAACAGGAGACTACAACAGTAATCTCGCTAGCATAAACTTAAGTGCTTCATACCACTTTCTGACAAACAAAGTGAGTTGTGAAGAAACTGCTAGGTAGGATTATTGCCACCTCTGTAGCCTTTAACTTCTTTCAAGTGGTTACAGAAAGGATACAGGTCTCGATATTGGCTCCAACAATGTAGCCGTTGACATCAAAATTGATTCTGATGAACTTGCCCTAAGAGGAAGATAATAGTTTTAAAATTAGTAGTTATTCTATCTGGCAACAGCAGCAAACACAGCAAAGGTAAACCTTCTCTTTTAAATCCATGAAAGGAAATTCAGAACAGGTCAGGCAGGTTCTAGGCAAGACAGAAGGTCAGCCATAGGCAATGCCTGCTGATCACAACAGCAATTTAACAAACAAGATACTGAACACTTTCAGACATTTCTGACATTCAGACAGTTTACAATTCAAATTCATTATGTTTCAGCCTAGATTTCCCACAATCAGAGTCCTTTCAGTCTCACGTGCTATATGATCTGGGCAGTTCTGCCTCCCTCAATGTTAGCTTCAACCATTTTCATTTAGTTCCAGCTCCCTCATCTGCCTCTCAGATACTCTCCATTGCTCTCCAGAGCAAGCAGAACAAAGATCAGTATTTGCTCTCCAAGATAAAACTGATCGCAGTGAACTTACAATAAAAA
Source organism: Larus michahellis (assembly GCF_964199755.1). Taxonomy (NCBI): domain Eukaryota; kingdom Metazoa; phylum Chordata; class Aves; order Charadriiformes; family Laridae; genus Larus; species Larus michahellis. The sequence goes on along the minus strand of NC_133896.1, from coordinate 57,788,293 downwards.
TTGGCATAGATGATCCTAGCACAGGGTCAGGTTCCTTCATTCCAGAGACCTATCAGGTCTGTTCTAGATAATTCACTGAATTAAATTCACATCCCAGATTAACTGGAGGGAAGTCACTCACAGACAGTTGTCCTATCCCTGACAGCAGTTTACCCAAAACCAAACCAAGTCTTCCCTCCAGAAAGTGTAGAATACTGGAACTCACGCTGGCTAGTAATACTCACAAATCTTGAGGAGTTGTCATTCTTTACTGTCTTGGCATTTCCAAAGGCCTCCAGGATGGGATTAGCCTGGAGCAGCTGTCTCTCCAGTTCTCCCTACAGAGAAATCAGAAATTAATAAAGCACGTAGTGGTTTACTGCATTAACTTTGGGTCAAACCAGCGCTGAAGTTTCAATTCACACTAGCTTGGCATCTGTTGCGGAGAAGCCATATTAAACCTTAGGAGATGATCCCTTAAACTTTCAAAGGAGACTCATTAGTTACCTGGGTAAAACAGAAACATTCATAAATATGCTGCCTTATTCCCTTCCTCAGCGCAAGGGCATCCCAGTGCTGTCTTTCTGTTAACAAGAAAGCCACTTGGCTATAACATCCCACAGACTTCCCAGGATCAAAGTGAAACACCATACCATCCAAGATCAGGCCCTCATCCCAGAAGTGTTTTGCCATCTAGGCTGGAATTCTGGTAGCAGTAGGTTAAGAAGCTAGTCTGAAAAGGTCTAATGTTTTAAAAAATAAAAACAAAACAAAAAGCTTGCACTAAGAGTCTACATCTTCCAAAATACAAACAAGCAAAAACCTCCTTTGTAAGGAGGCACACAAAAAAAGAGAATTAGTGGTATCCCACAAACTGCATGATCGCTTGCATTCTGTTGCCATATTCGCACACTCCTCCCCTCAAGGAACACAAAACGCTGGAGCTGTAGAAAAAGAAAATTCAGAACCTTTATCCCTGCCAAGTACTAGACCATTGGAGCATATGCACCTTTCCCTGCAGGCTCTAGATATATCCCTGGCTGTTTTTAAAAATTACTTGTTCTCTGTGCTAAAAGCATGGCGTTCTATATATTTCAAGATTACCTAAAAAGCTTCTAGAGACAGAAAATGACAGTTTAGATTAATGTTTCTCTTTTTAGCAGTTATCAGTAAGTACTCAAAACTTCCTGTGCATAACGGATGGAAATGAAGTTTGATTCACAAGAACTGGAATTTATGGGCAAATTATTTAAGGGTATTTCTAAAGGAAAATTGTTCCCATTCATTCTCAAAGGGCATTATAAAACAGATTAGTCCTTACACAGTCTCTCTAAAAATACATGCAATAAAAAAAAAAAAAAGAGGAAGATAAATGAAAAACTATACAAAGCACTACAAGTCTTTATTTCTTACTTCCACAATCACCTCACTTCATGCTTGCAAAGTTCAAGGTCAAACAAGACCCTCAGTCCCTGCAGAAGTGCACATAGACAGAAGGGACAGCTGCTGCAAACACTTGAATTCACTGTCAAGTATATATAACAAGGGGGTTATGCCTGGGATGGGTACCTGAGCTGGGACATCTGCTCTCTCACAACAGAGCCAGCGTGTAGCTTTGTAAGGAGAAAACCTTGAAACTAGGGTTCAGTCCTTGTAACTGTGTGGCAGTCACACATCACACCCCCCCATTCTTGTATATGTACTGAAGTCAGAACACTCTTCCCTCACCCAATTCCTCCTCCCCATCCTGCAGTGAAGTCCTAGATCTTTGTCTGCGACTGCAATCGGCTACTACGCGAGTGAGAGATGCCAGCGACATAGCACTTCAACCCAGCTATGGAACAAGGAGGGAAGGGATTAAAAAAAAGCCCATTTTTTCCTCTAAACAGAAGTCAGGCTTTGACATCCTATCTATTTTAATTATTTTGCTAAAAATAAAACCAAGGTCACACCTAGCTACACAAAGATCAAAAGTTTATAGAAATCCATACTACAGACCCTCCTGTTATTTAGTACCTCAGGAAGAAAGTGTCGCTAGTGTCAAGGAGGTGCTGGTAAACTGTAGTTTAGAGGCAATTAGGTCTCTTGAACCACCACGGTAGCAATATGCATAGAGAACGACAGCTCAGCAACACAGCAATTTAGAGCTCGGGGGAAAGGAAAATGCTAAAGAGTTAGGTGGTCAAGTCAGTTAGCTCTCATGACTTGCCTTAGCACCACGATACAGTGGAAGGAGCAAGTTCCCAGCATGCCATGGCAATGGCACATAAGATTAAGTGGCTGCAATTACTGCGATATATCCATTCCTCACTGGCATACACTGTACACTGTTTAAAAAGACAATCCTTTTATCTTTAAAATTTTACAGAAGATTTTGGGTGGGGTTTGTTGGGTTTTTTTACCTTAAATTTTGACACTCACCTTTCATTGAAGGAAGAGACTTCTATTAGTATTACACAATGGGTAATTTTGCAAAGTAAAACCACTGCACCACAGAGCTGTCCATAACAAGCTTTCTAGAAATTCTAAGGTTCCTATCATTAAGACACTGACAATTTTCTGACACCTGTAACTGCTCTTCTTTGACCTGAAACAAATTTATTTAATACTTGGCATGCATTTGAAGTATGTACAATATTCCTCATGAAAACAGAAACTGTAACAGCCACTGGATCTGTTAGCCTGTGGTTGGGGAGCACACACTCTTCAGTACACTTTCCTTCTACTGCTCTGAATTTACACCACCAATTTAAAGCAACTAAAATCCCTGACATCTATCTTGTACTCTGAATTTTTTGCATCTCACACATTTTGGAATGATTTCTACACAAAGTAGAAGTTTTGCCGGCCATTTATTCTTCAGTAAATACGGAAAAAGGCACCTAGAACTCACAGCTAGCTTTAACAGCATGCAATTTAAAAAACTAGAAGATTGGTGAGGGTGTTTGGGTTCTTTTGTTGTTTTGGCTTTTACACTCCAGGGATTTGCTTTGGTCTTCTTTTTTGCAGATGTGCAAGAGATTCTCAAATAACTGAGTCCCAACAACAGTGGGTTGGATGGGGAAAGGAGAAAGATCATCAATAACCTAACCTTCATTACAAATATTTAAGCATTAGCAACTATTACCCATTAATTTCTGATTAGCTGCGAAGATTCTCATCTTGAAAAAAATATTACATGATTTAAAAAGTCAGTAGAGAAGCAGAGAACATGGGAAAACACCAAGCTCAACTTTCATAAATAAAGTTTCATCAAATGATAAAAAGTGTTTATATAATTAGATTCAGTAGTCCCCCAAAGCAGCCCTAATGTGCTTAGTAGTCACACCATGCAGCTAGAAGCTATTTAGCTGAAGATACTAACGCACGGGGATTGGTGGAAGCTGCCACTACCTCCAAACCAAACTAGAGTTGAAGAATATGCTTTATAAATCCAATTTTGCTCTGATACATGGAAAAACAGGGATTTACATCCAAAACTTCTAATAGGAGACAGTCAAGAAACTTTTCTGGTAGATAGAGCACCGCTGCTTTCTACATTATCATTGGTTAAGTTCTGTGCCTAGCCTTGCAGCGTAAAGGTTCGACACTATCACATTCAACCCTAAAGAATAAATCTGCTGTAACCAGTATACCTGAGATCCTCAAAAAAATTAACATATTAATCTTCATAAACCCTTATAATCTGGTGCCAAGTTTAAGATTTGTAAAGAATTGTTGCATAGAGCACTCATTCCCAATTAACATTCGAAGACTCCAGTTCTAAATGCGCTCTGGTAAGGCTAGTGCTACTGTTTAGTCACAAAACTGGAGCAAAATCTGAGCTCCAGGACTTTTCAGAAGAATCAAAACTTGGGGCAGGGGGAGGCGGGGGGAAGGAGGAAAACGCCAACCAACAACCATCAAACTTGGGCAAATCACCAACCAGCCCAACTTAGGACTGGTTTATTCTCCTAAGCAGACTGCCTGTCCTGCTTCAGTAGTTGAAATTTTGCTCGAGGATAAGCAGTGGAAGAATACTTAACTCAACCCCATGATTCTATTTTCCACACTTAAAAAAAGAAAAAAGGAGAATGTTTCTAAATACAGCTACTGACAGACCATGGAAAAAGCCTTCATATGTCTGAAAGTTTGGCACATAGAAAGTTTATTTTTGGTTGGATTCCAGAAGTTACTTATTACTACGTGCGCGTGCAGAGATGCCTTCTTATTCATATACTCTACACATATAAGACATGCCTACACATTAAGTACTATGGGAAAACTCTTATGTAGAGATACAGCGAGCACACTTGGCATCTGGCTTTCATTACATAGCTCACCAGTGAACATTTCCAATGTGTTCAGCTCTGGCTAACGAGCTCACAGTCCTGGAACACCCTATCTGCAGGGCTGCCTTCCCCCCAATGTTTCTTTGCAACCTTCAGCCACATCTCACTGCAGGGAATGGCAAACTAAATGCCTAACTACATTTATCTTACTAGGAACACCACACACATTAAATGCTTATGGTTCAAGGAAAACCTGGTCCAGTCCTATTGCCCTGGGGGAATACTTCTCGAATGGTATATCTGGGAAAATCCTGCAAGAAAAACCTTAAATGCAAACTAGCATTGAGCACAGAACACAAGTATTCTTGATATTACTTTAGTCTCTAATTGAACATCCTCACAAAAAGATTACTGTGCACCACACACAAAAAAAATAAAATTGTGAATTGTCTATGGATTTGTTTTAGCTGCAGAAAGTGATATTGGTGTGGAGTGAAAAGCTGCTCAAAAAAATCACACAATGGGACAGAAAACGCATTCCTGGTGCAGAACGTGCAGTAAACGTGCAGCTCACCTACGAGGATACAACTGACGAATTCGGCAATAGTCCATCGGGGGAGAGGGAGGGGGAAAAAAATATAAGTGAGACATCTTTAAAGTCCTCCCACCATCACCACCACCCTCCTTTCACGTGCTGCTAACACTTGGCTGTTTCCACCCTTTTAATGTTTTCCTACAATTTTAAAGTTTTCAGAGGATGCACACTAGCCTATCCCTATATTTGCCAGTTTTGAGACAGTATATATAGTAGCCAGACCTAACCTACACAGGTTTTACACTGCCTAGACTGGTTATAAGCAATACATCTGTGCAAAATGATCAGTACAGGTGATGCTTCATTTGTAGAGTCTTTTGCCCATGCACTTGCCCACAAATCCAAGAGGCTGTGGATGAGTTTGTCTCACTGTAGTTCCACTGAATTCAAAGGAGTTATGACTTAGAATAATGTTCCCTGGCTTGCAATTTTTGACAAGCTTTTATTGTTTCATAGTTCACTGTCCTCAGTCCTATGATAAATGTTAGTATTTAGGATTTTATTAAGCAATATGGCTTTAACCAACATCAGCCAATATGTATTTATTACCCAAAGTCATCACAGAAATAAAGCACCATTAAACCCAGGTCTTACCTGGTCCTTTTTAGACTTGTGTGAGGAAGCAACGTGAGCCAGGTACTGAATGACCTTCTTGGTGTTCTCTGTCTTACCAGCTCCTGATTCACCTCTGTAAAGAAAATCTGCAATTCATTCACAAACAAGATGCAGGGAGACATATTCATATTTCTAACCTCGAAAGGACTACTGAGCTCCTTAACTGCATTCTCGCCATTACGGCGCCTCACTCAAAACCAAGAAAAATCAAGTTGTACTGGCAAGCACCAGCAGCATAGCTGGACTGCAGGCTAACCCTCAACCAGTTCTGTATACCTGCATGGAGGAGGGAATGCAATAAAGAATTATGCTTTCTAGTCATTTGGATATGAAGATTGCCAAGTGGCTGAGGAATAATCCGGAGGTTGCTGCAGAGCTAGGGGTGAAAGGTAATAAAGTGAGTCTTTCCAAAGGAAGCCTCCTGACTGCAAGAAGAAAGATAACAATTCCTTAAGCAGAACTGAGGGCCAACGAATTTTGCTGTGTCTAGAAGAGACAAACTGCTGTATTAAGACTATCTGTGACTGTATCAGCTTCATCAGTAAGAATGTATTTAAATACAACAACTGCATCAAAATCTGAAGGACTTCTCCAAGCCTTTTCCATTGACAAAGCTGTATTTCTTTAGGAGTTTGAGCACAGGGACTGTTTCAAAACCTCACTTCTTCCTCCAGTTCTTAGGGAAATTATTCGGCAGAAAGGATTACATATATATATTTGAGGAACTGTAGTGGGACCTTCCTTGACTCTGCACTATTACCTGATTTATTGAGCCCACCCCCAGCATTTACAATTAAGACAGCCATCCAACCAAGATTTTTAACACAGACTTTGACATCCAGCCAAGCTGACAACTGTTAATACTCACGTGCAAAGGATGGACTGATCCTCTCGATCTAGAATAAAATTTTTTAAAAAAAGTAGTTAGACTGAGACTCTAAAATTCAATTTCTGTGACAATATGAAATCAACACCAAAGAGAAACACAGGAACTAGTAAACTCTGCCAAGTATCTTCAGAAATATGGCCAGGTAACCCCTTTTCCAGCAATAGATGACAACTTCCCACCATCTGCCAAAGTATAATGGCACCACTGCAATTTAGTTTTTTTCATCCAGAAAGAATATTGTTTGCATTACAATTTTTCTACAAACAATACAGAACTCTCACTGAATGCTTCTTTACCCCAGAGCCATAGCTTGATATACATCTGTTGTTCTTCAGCCCTCTCCCCTGCCATTATACTGGGCTCATACTGACTTACAAAGTTATCAGCAGAGCAGTGGAAATGGAAGGGGGAAGGGAGAAGTGGGACAGGAACCATTATAAATCCCAAAGTGCCAAAACCTCAGATCAAACATAGGCTTTCACCCTAAAAAGAAACACTGTAAGTTCAGTGAGAATTTTTTGTTACTTATTTTGTACAGAATGGTCTTGAAAACTACAATGCTGAGCAGCAGCTTAAGTCCTATACAGATGATTTATTTGTGTCACCATCCCCTATTGTATTAACAGAGCAGCCGGTAACAGTAGAAACCTTTTCTTTTTCATGTTGACAAACCAGTAGACATTCTAATTCTTGTGTTCAATTCCCAGATGTGGATGATAACATCTTTCCAGTTACAGAACTTACTTCACACAGCCTATCCACGCTATCTTCCCCCACATCTTTAACGTCCTTTCAGCTTTCACCTATAATTCCACATCCTTATATACAGTGCTGACTAGTCCTTCCATCATGCCTTCATGCCACTGCTCCCCCACCACTTCTGAGTGAGCATGCTCCCCTGCTTCTGCCTTGGTTTCACCTTTCATCCACCCCTCAATCCTGTGCCTGCCCCCCCACCCCCCACCCCCCCCACCGCCTCCAATTTGCATCCCATTCCTTCCCCATGCCACCAGGAACCACCTGGGAACACTGGGCAGACTGGAGAGTGCCTGTGCCTACACCACAACAGCCTTAGTAATTTGTAGTCATCACAGGGGCAGTGAGACCTGTTCAGACATGGAACAGACTTGGGCACAGTTAAAGTTCATCCAGTTACTGTCATTCTTTCCTTTTTCCACGCTTAGCTCCAATTTTGTGTTGGACTGAAGTTTAATCTCTAAAGAGAGAGAAAGCAAGCCTCAAACATCCATAAGACTATAAAATTCACTGGACTGCTCTAAAATTATTTCAGCAATTGGTAACCTTCATCAGTACGTTTATGGATGTGACTGTCTCCATATTTTAGCTACTGTTTCTTTCTATTCCTTTCTTCAGTAGCTTAGAGAACCCAAGGGCACTCAGTATTCTCCCCACCAGAGAGTACTTAGACAATATAATTGAGTCACCATTCAAGTCATTTTGTGCAAGCTAAAGAGACTGAGCTGTAATTAGGGAGGGCTTTATAGTCAGATAGAGTCCAAGTATCTGAAATCACTTTATATACCCTTAAACACTGCTACTGCAAGTGAATTTAGTATTTCACTCGTAATGTTATGAACGTCATATTCATCAAGAAAAATTTCCTATAAACTGTTTATAAGAAGAGAAGTATATCTAGCCTGTGGACACATTTTCACAGAATAAGGAAAGCAGGTAAACCTACCAAATTTTAGATTCTATCTTTTCTTAAATTATTCTGAAACCAATAACGGAAACATTAGGTTCACACGCTACAGATAGGCAACTCCTGCTCTGAAGCTTCTTTACTGGAAACTGATTGTATGCAGATGAGCGCAAAAATTTAAGAGGAAAAGAATTTGTTTTATCTCTGTTAATACTGTTCTCAGAAAGAGCTGATCAGCCCTAAGACTGGAAAAAAGCAATCAGAAGAAATTCATCACTCAAATGGTTTTGGCACAGCAAATTCTTAAGCATTCAAAACCAGCTACTGCATCTTCACTAGCATTGCAGATTCATCTCTTCAAGTGCTGAATTTTATTCATTGCCTTTAAGATATGGACCGCTTTTGCTGAGGGACAGGCAAAGAGTAGATGTTAGACACCTCTGAAGGCCCTACGCATCCAAGGTTCCCAGTGGGTCAAGGACTCAGCGGGCACACGCCAGCCCTCTTCGTGACTGGGCACTTTCAGGGTGGATCAGGGGAATAACTAATGACTCATTTACGGATTGCCTAAGGAAATGTATTCTTCGGTAGTGCGACACCTGGGTGCAATTCTCTATCACAAAGCAGCTATATGAAAATAAAAGATTGTGCCTCTGAATAACATTTGACTTTCAAAAGCTTGACTATAAACAAGCAGCCCACTCCAAGAAAAGGTTATACTCGCATCCAGGTACTACAGAGGCTCTTCTAAGAAGCCAATTTGAGAGACAGGGTAAAAAAGAAAAAAAAAAATGATAATCCTAAAGAAGCTGGTCCTTACTCCCAGTAGCCACCTCTAATGTTGGAATTATGAGCTGGGGCTCCTCACATAGGCAATGGAGCCCTATGCACTTGAAAAGTGCATGCCTTCCCCTTCCCTCTCCTCCAGGAGAGGATCCTTAATACAGAAAAAAAAAACCTGAAAACCCAGCATTGGTAAGCAGACAGATAAACCACCTGCCCAACAGAAAAATATCAGATAATAATGAGAAGCTCTGCGGCACTGAACAGTTTTTGACCACGACAACGAGGCAAGGTAGCAAAAGCGCCCTGGAGCGACCCAAGAAAGTCCCAAAGGGGCAAGCACAGGATTTTTCCATGCCTTAACACGGAGCAAGGTGTTGAAAGGTGTTCAGGCAGGAAAAGTCACAGACAGTGTTCAAAATCGTCTCGGCACTATGTTTTCCTCCCCCAACATACTTCCCTGGTGGCCCGCTGCACCTGCGTTAGTCACCTCCGCTTTAAGCCAGCAGGAACGTACCTGCGAGTGCGGGCAAGTCACCGGCAGCGTGCAGACACTGCCATAAAAGGCAACATTCCTGTTTGCAATCCGGGGGAAATTCTTTCCCAGGACTGCAAAGCAGCAGTCATTGGGATAGCTGGAATTCTTCTAATTGTGTACAGACAGACAACTCCAATAATGTGTTGAGCAACAGGAAACTGGAGCCGACCAAAGGGCCAAAGAGCTAACGCATACAAAAGCGTAACTCTTAGATACACTTCCAATTAAAAATTGCTTTAAATGCCAATATTCATTCCCCACACAATACTGACTTGTGCCATCACGAATCAGAATTCAGCTGCCCAGACAAAAGGCCACCTCCACCCCTTTTTTTTTTTTTAAAGGATCATTCAACATGGGCGTGCTGCACAACTTCAGTCAGCACTTGCCTTTACTCCATTGTCAGTTGTGCAAGCAACCTACTCAGCAAAAGAGAAAGCGCTGGGTACCATAAACTCAGTTGCTTATAATAACACAATCAAGAAACGCCTGATTAAAAGAAATCTGCATCTGCTTTTCAATCCTAAACAGAGTCACTTATTAAAAACAATCCAGAATAACAACTCATTACTTAATTATAGCAACAGTTCTATATTTCAGACCAGCTGGCAAGGAAAGCTTTTTATCTAGGCTCTTCTTTAGCTCTCATCACCATAGTAATCAAGTGATCATAAGAAGCATCAGCCTCAAGCATCCAGAAATTCAGGAAGTAAAACATCCTTCAAATTTAAGCTATACAGCAGTATGGTATAATAAGATCAGTAGATTAGGTTTACTATATTAAAAAAACCATAATATCTAACTCATTCTTGACTTTCTTCAGTCCAAAAATAAAAGACCGCATTTTAAACTGCTTCCAGGACCTTCAGCATACGTTAAAAACTTAATTAAACCAAAATTTGTTTTCACAGGCAAGACATCTCGTACATAAAAAGTCCTCAGCCAAATATTCTACTGCAAAACAATGAAACTGAATGAATGCTGAACTGCTGTGGTCAATTATATTGGCATAACTGATAAATTAATAGAGCTCCAAACTCTTGAATTTTGTTTTTAGGTGTTTTGGGATGGGAGAAGAAAAAAGGTTGGGAGGCTAGAAGAGAATGTGCAATTTAAGCTCTGTATCTCAGTGACAGAACACCCTAGCAGGCCTTTATCACCCACTTCCTCTGCATGAGTGACTCCAGTTTCAAGCCTGTTCATCTCCATAAAAGGAGAAGTAATATAGCATTCACACAATGGTGACATCATCTCTCCAGCTAAGAGGAAGCATAGCTGAAAGGCAAAGGCTTGGCTTACAGTCCCCTGCCTATAGCTGACTCATTAAGGCTAAAAGCTTAACCATAGCTAGATGGTACCACCCACCTCCTAACCACCAAGCGTCTGGCAGGACTGAGCAGTCTGGCCCTCTAGGTTTCCGTTACCATACTGCTCCCCTAGCATCATGGTGACTGCCTGTAGCCCAACTTAGGCAACTGGCTGGCTGACCAAGTCAGAGTGTTGACCTAAATCAAGAATTAGTCTTAAATGCATGTAAGAGCTTCAACCATGCAGTAGTTTCAGTTCCTTGGTCCCTGCCTCAGCATCGTCTTACAACTAATGTCCTTTCCTCAGGGCTCGAACACAGCAGGAGCCCCCAGGCACTTGACACACTCTGCTACTTGGAACAACCCCACTGGCATGAAAATCTAATCAAGTATGTTCACTGTGGTACTTTAACCTACATGCTGGTTTTAGTAGGATCAAAAACACTCCAGGGGAACACCAGAGCCCGAGAGCCTGTTTTTGCATTATCATTGAAAGAATGTATTATAGAGAAGTTTCAAAATGCTAATAACCTGTCATCAAGTACAAAAAAAAAAAAAAAAAAAAAGAAAGAAATCAAATGAAGGACAAACATAGCATATCCAAGACAGCTCTCAACAACAGAACTTCAAGATGTAAAAAAGGAGAAAAATCACTTGAGTTGGCAGGAACACTGCAGTGACAAGATTCAGCTTTGCATTATCTGAAGTTTGAGGACAGCCATGAGGAGAAAAGCAAGTTTCATTTCAAAAAGTGAAATATATCCTACTGGGTCAAATGCAAATATTTATTTCCCCAAGCCATTTTTGGATTAGAGCCCATCCCCCTTTCTCTAGCATTCCTTAAGTGAATCTGGAGATAGCAAAACAGGGAAACAAGTTAGGCTGTAATTTTAGGTTACACAAATGTTTATGAAGTTCTGACAGGAAAGAAAAACTGGTATACAGCCTGCAAAAGCTCAGGCAGCTCACAATAGTGAAACAAATGAACTGCAGGGAGACTGACAGCAAGGGCTGAACCACTACATAAGTGACGGCCGGAGATCTCCTGCTCTGGTTTACAGGAATGAAGCAAAAAGGGTGTGGTAACTACTGAAAAACAAGTGGGCAATGGACTCTTTTTTAGCTCCTTGTTCTATTGAAAACCACATTTCGAGACACAGATTTTGAGAGCTGCATTTAGAACTCTCAAGCAATTCAAAGCATGTAAAACATTTCTTAAGAAAAATCAGAAACTATGTACATCTTTTCTTGCCATTTGTACACAAACACCATCAAAACAAGTATCCTCCATAATTAGTATCTAAACTTAACGTTGCCCTTTGCGTCAGAAATTTGGACAAATCTTGGAAACAAACTAGTGAAACCACAGGCTGTATTTTTTTGGGTTTAGTGGAAACAGAACTTGACCTTTACATGCAACTTCAAAGAGACATCTCTGCCTTTACATAATCTGGACAGTCCTGTCAATTAAGTATCCCTGAATTGGTAAACACACACAGAATATTGTATAGAAAATAAAGATGCACTTTGGCACAGTGCAATATACAGTGCAGCACAGCAGACCAACGCTAAGAAGCAGGCTGAGAAAGAAGACTTGAGACCAAGGAAGTTGAAACAAAAGTGTCCCACTAGCTCAGAAACTTAAGAAATAAGTAAACACCTAAGAATTACAAATAAAATACTTCAAGGTCATGTACTATGGAAACTGATATAGAGGTCTGTTTCTTGTGAAAATGACAACTGGGCCTGAGGTGCATATGAAGATCTACAACAGCAAGTGATTTGTCTTACAATAGCTAACACTGTTTCCTCCCTTAATGTAACAAGGCCAATAAAAATCATGAAGTTACTATGCTTCAAAATTTTTTCTTTTAAACACCAAACCCAGAGACTACCTAACTCCCAAGTGAATACCAGCAAGGTGCTGGCCGCGCAGGTTCCTTTGCAGACTAATCCATGAATGTCAAGGAGGGTTTAATCACTGCACAATGATTTTAAGAGTTTTGTTCAGTGAACTGTTAGGAGCCCTATACTAATATGTGGAGAAACTGGATGAGAAGGAGATGGAGTACATTCATTAGCAATGTGCTGTCTATTCTCTCTCCTACCTATCTCTTAGTTGAGCAGGTTCAGCTTTGCAAACCAGAATAACCATACTGATCTAACCTATTACAGAAGTTTCAGACACAGGCATCAGAACAGCCATCATGCTCCAGACACCAATGAAATTTCTAGCTTCTATCAGTATCTGACATAGAAAATTCCCTTTATGTGTTCTAAATAGACAAACAGGTGCTGTTTAACAGCTTTAAAATATGTTTTTCTAAATAGATCGCCTGGAGACCATGAATTAAGGTAAAGAATGTACCCCTTCGGTGTACATCTGCTGCATTAAAACAATGATTTGTTTGCTCAAGACACCACTCCACTTGCAGGCACTGTGCTTCAATCATCATCATCAGCAGAGTAATTCTTCTGAAAGCAGTCAGACCTGATGCTTCTGGCATTCAGGTTACCCAGGGAACAGAAACACTAAGACAAATGGTTGTTTTCTCGGAAAACAAAAATGTTAAACTTTTTTCAGAGTTCTGCTCTTGAAGCACAGGAAGTCTCTCGAAGTACCATGCAGCAAAATAATGTTTTCGTCTCGTTTCTGAGTCTTAATGTCTTGGGTCGGAGAAAGCAGAAAAAAAAGAAAAAAACCCCCAACACTCTGAACACATTCTCCATTGTGTTATTGCTTCAAGGAAGTACTTCTGGTGAAATTTAACGAAAAGTGATTTAACCTCTTGGAATATATAAATACCATATGACACTTTTGTGAATGGAGTAATCAGGGTAGACACAAAAAGAGGACCAAGCTCACCCATGGTGCATGAGCACAGTTGCCTGAAAAGGGTTAAATAGTTCCTGGATTAGCAGAGGCTGGAATAAAGCTCTCATCTTCCTCACCCTTCCCAATTCCTTTCCTGAGGAACGTTCCTTTGAATGGCCTCCTTATTAGAATACCATAAACTGACTGAAAACCAGAAAAAATTCAGAGTCCAAATCAATTAACACGCAAGGCTTTTCCGTTCTGTCAGCTTAAGAGATAACTATACCCCATGCTGACAGAAGTCAGAGTCAACAGCTTACCATCCTTCTCCAGACCAAGAAGGATTCCCGGTCTTCAGGGCTCTGAAAGTAACTTAGGGAAGGCAGCTTAATCCTAAATGCCTCCGGCTCACGTGGAGCACTGGACCCTTTCATCTTCTGTTCTCTGTACAGATTCCTGCCATACCACTGGCTGCTGCACCAAGCCTCCCCCACCACTACGCAAAACTGAGAAAGTGGAATAGCAATGTTGCTTTCCATTGCCCTAGAGGCTAGCCAGGACCAGAGACACTGCAACAACCCACTCACCTTCGCTCCCAGTAGCGGACAACAGAATGCTACTGTTATCCTTTGCAATAAGGAAATAAAGCAGCAAATAACCCTAAAACAATCTCTAGGGTTCTTGCTAGCACACATATGCATGCACATATGAAGCGAGACACACACAAAAATCTTCCCCAACCTAGTTAAAGAAGTCAAAGCAAGCTAGTTCAAAAGCTAACTGGGAACCATACTCACGTCCAATATGTGTTCCAAAAAGTCAGCAACAAAAAAATCTCAAACCATGCAAAGAAGAGCTAGGGTAAGCCTCTAGACTGTCAATACTGCTGAGAATATTGCATACCTAGAATTGTTCTGGGAAAGATAAACACTCCAGCTGAGCTCATAGCAACTTTCCCGTGCTAGGAAAACGCAGGCAGGGCTGCCATTCTTTAGCTTTGTACACCAAAGCAATTCAAATTTGGGATTTCTGAGTTTTAGACATCACTCAAGCAGTGGTCTGATGGAGACACCTTCTCTTTTCAAAAGGAAAGAAAATAGCCTTTTAGTTAATCACTAGCTCTGAACCACTGTCAGACCAGGGAAGGTGACCTGTCCCTTGTGGCAGAATTAGAGCTGTCTGGATATCCATTGCCACATACTGATGTATCTGGCAGGGATGAAGAACAAGATGCATACACATGCAGTTCCAAATGGTTTAACTGTTGTCTATAGAGGGAAAAGGACTTCTTCAGTCTTCTTACAACAATGTCAAAGAAACTGTTTCTGATTCTACGTAGAAAAGATTTCCTTTTAGGGAACAGTAACTCCGGTAGGATTAAGTCAATAGCTTGTTTAAGAAAAATATACATTGGTACTTGAGCTGACAAGGAGTGGGCAAGGGAGAGAAGGAAGTAATAAAGGAAGTGAAACAGTGATAAGAGGTTTAGGGACAACCATGCTGCCACGTATAGCATAGGCAGTGCATCTGTCCTTGTCCTTCACAGCAGATCCAGTCTTTGTCTGAGGAAGTGAGGTCCTATAAAGGTCCAGGTTTACAGGTTTTTTTCCCCTCAGGATACAGCAATCCTTTCAGAGTAACACAGAGTATAACTATTTCTTCAAGAGCTGCCACATCTTCAACCAATTGCCATCAATACCCTGCCACCAGGCCACTGCAGCATGTCTGCATGGCTCACTCCTCCTCACCCAAAGCTTTTACAAATACAGCTTAATCAATCCATCATGTTAGCTCTCACATGTGCTGGGCTCTGCATGGCATCCCATTTCAGCAGCCTTTCTCAGCATTCTCCACACATAAAATTTTTTTAAAGCCACTAATGCAGGAAGGAAGGAGTTTTTCTTGCTCCCTTTCCACTCTGGGCAACGACATTGTTGTCGTCCTCCTAGGCTTGGAGGTGCAAGTGGCAGTGAGGGCAGGAGAAAAGCAGAACTCTTTAAAACTGATTCTAATTAGAATTTTAAATCATGATTTTATTATATCTGGCCTTTGTCCAAAAAAGTGAGGCTAATGACAACACCTAGGAGAGACAGACACCTTAAGCACTGCTAGTCATCAGAAAATAAAGGAGTAACCAAATTCATACAAGCCATGCCAAATCTACATGTCCATTATATCCTCTAACCTTATACAGCATATCTCTTTATATAAACCAGCTACAATCAGGAAGAAAAGCACAAAGTGCCTCCATACCTGAACATTCTTCAAGCATCCCAAACACAAGCAGTGACTCTGTGAAAGACCTCCTCTCAGAAAGGGGGGATATGCACAGGATATTCAGAGCTCTATATTTAAAAATCCTCCAGTGACAAACAAGCAGCAGATAATATATTTGGTTCTTTACTTCTCATTTGTATACACAGGGGGGAAAAAATAGGTCAATCTGCTTGCTTTCTTTTATTCCATGAAAAGCCAACAGATGTATTTAATATTGCCTGACAGTAAGTTTTATTCTTAACAGAGTAAGAATGTAACCAAACAACTCAAGATCACTAAAACTACCACTGACCATCAGACTTCAAAATGCAGGTTACACTAAGCTTGTTTCACCCAACCAGACTGTATAACTGGATTTAAAATACTTTTGTTAAAAGCCTCCATCAACCGATACACATACTTGCCCACCTACAGCTATCATTCCATAGGCTCATCACTGAGAGGGCAAGTTCACTACCTCAGTTCTCCTTGCCTGCTTCTCTGAATTCCATGCATTCACACCAGTCTGTTCTTTATGTCAAGGTTTAGCTCTTGCCAGACTCTTTGTAAGATTCTTCAAGCCACTAGAGCAGGAGAAAGCTATTCACCTGAACACAAAAACTGGTACCAAGTAGGTGTCAGGTGTCTGTAAGCAAGGACAGAGGGGACAACAATGCCTTTTGATAGCAGTGAGTTGTTTTTCTCCTACAGTGTTTTGACTGCAACCCTGATTTATGATTTCAACAAGAGTCATTATCTCAGTCAGCACTCACCTTGCATCATACTCCTGTAGGCTGTGTCTGTGATGGCATAGATATGAGGGGGCATCTCATGTCTCTTTTTGCCTTTGTACATCTCCACTATTTCTTCTGAGTATATGGGCAGGTTCTTGTAAGGATTGATTACGACACAAAAGAGGCCTGAGTAGGTCTGGAAAGAAAACATCCCAGGAAATAAAGACAGGAATTAAAAATTTTTTATACTTGCACCTTTTAACAATATATTTATTGGAAAATCAAACAAACCAACCAGTCATTTTTTAAGTGCTTCTTCCAATAACACCGTGTGGGATGCTTCCCACTAAGCAATATTAGAATCCGAGCAACAGCTGAAGTCATACCAACTTGACTAGTACTCAACCTTTCCAAGTACGCACAGAGCATCAACCGACACATTAATCACACTGATAGCAAACTGGCCTGCTCCCTAGCTAATTAATAGTCCACTAAGACTGGCTTTTCTTCTTTTCAAAGTTCCTATATTCAAGTCAAGTGTTCATTTCATTATATAAGGTAGGTGCTCAGCTCCTAAAAACAGGCATTTTATTATGTTCTGCCTCATGTTTGCTATGTATACTATCCCGTAATTGATCAACTACAACATAATAAATTTCAAGCCAAAATAGATACTAAAAGAAAAATAAGACCAGTGTGTTCCTTAGAGGTTTTCAAGACCACTGGACTAGGCTAAATTCTGTGTTGACCCTGCTCTGACCAGGAAGTCAGATTAGAATGCCTCCTAAAGACCATTCCAGCCCAAACACTTCCATGATTTATAATGTAACGAGTATAACTAGAACTAGATTGAAAACTGTAAGGTCATTAGTGTAGTAGAGTTCTGAACTAGTCAATAAAGAAAACAATTCTAAGTATTCCATGCTCAAAGAGTCAGCAACATTTGCCAAAGTTTACTTGTAATTCATTGATCTGTGATAGCAAACCTTGACTTGTCAGTTGGTTTCCACTGGCTTAAGTTCTACAGTTCTAATGGAAGGCAACTGTCAAAATAGTTCTAGTGAAAATATGAAACTTCTACAACAAAAAAAACCCAACAAAACTGTAAGCTCTGAATGCCTAAAAAAAATGCAGTAACAAACATTTTACTTGCAAAGGGAATAGGAGGAGCTTCTTAGATATTTCCTCAATATTCTAAAAATAGCATTCCAAACCTTGCTCCTGGGGTTTAGATGTACCCTAGTTCCCTGTCAATTTTAGGGGCAGCTGTTTGAAACATCTGAAGAGGAGTAGCTCTGCATGGCAACTTGCAGAGCTACCAGAAGACAGTACTTTTGGCACTTTTTATTTCTATTGCTACTATCTCTTCTATTGTTTGCTCAGTGAAGAGTGCTTCAGCGTGGCAGAGAGTTCTCCACAATGAGCGCAGAGAGTACTTAATCAGATTTAACCTCTTTAGCTAGATAAAGGTAAGGATTAGACTACAGTAATCAGAAGGGTGAAAACAGGATCTACTACACAGTTTATGGTCTTATATCCAAATTTTCTACATGCTGGCTTAACATTAAGTAATTAACCCACTCTTATATGCAGCAGATTTAGATACAGCTTTCACCCAATGTCCCCCAGAAAGCAAAATTTTTATAGGTATCTATGGATACTTTTCCATAACCCAATATAAACTATCAGGAAATGTTTTCAGATCTCTATTTTTTTATTATTTTCTAAAATTTTGAGGAATATTTAAGTAGCTTACAGAAAATACTAAATCTCTTTCCAAAGCGGGAAACTATGAAAGTTGGCTAAAAACCTTTAAGCGTAGGACCTCTAAAGTTCCAGGAAGCTAAGGCTTCAGTGAGACATTCTGTCAGGTTAGGTTTGAGGTAGTGCTTGAAAGGAACAGTTTAAGGAGTTTCAGAAACAAACTTGGCAATGCTAGTTCCTTTTGCCTCAGCCTTAGCTTTCCACCTTGTCAGACAGTACTTGTACAACACAGAATAGCAGCTGAAAGACTGGGTCATGCTTTCCTGACCTTTGACTACACTACTGGAAGACATAATAAGGCCAAGAAGTAGAAAGGAGTCAACTCGAGAGTAGCATGTTCATGGTACATGCAATACACCTTGTCCTTATACTAGCATGGAAAAAATTGACATTGGAGTCAACTGAACTATTAGAAGAAAAGCTGTAATTTTATCAAAGTTTTGGAAAGCAAGTAAAGAAAGACCCTCTAGGCTGCCAGTTCCAGCTGTCTGCATTAGCAACCATCTTGTCTCAAATCCCATCACAGCAGCAACACGTATGTAGTAATCAAAAGAAGATGCCCTATATAGTCCCTGTTTCACACTGCAACAAAACTGCAACTCATTCCACAGACCAAACCTACGTCTCATTTGAAGATGTTAATAAAGCTAAATGCCTGTTTGCTCCTTTTGGGGGATTAGAAGTGAGAGCAAAAGAAAAGTGATAGCAAATACTGTGGTAATATTCCACAAAGAATGTCGTTTTCTTGTCTGTGTTTGTGTGACTTTTTATGGTCATGTTTGCTGACAAATTAGAATTGTTGCTTTTCAAGCAATAATAGTGTAAAGGTCTGAAATCTGGACTGAACTAGTCTTATGGATGAGAGCAGCAGTTTAGAAAACGGAAGACATTAATTTCAATTAAAGTGATGAAGCCATGAAACAGGTATGCAGGAAGAAGCCACAACTTTCTTCCAACATTCTGATTGCCAGGAGAAATACCTAAGGGAAGTTTCCTTGCAGTATAATGACCTCAGACAGATGTGTGAGGTGATATTTTTGTCTAATAAAGAGAGGCAACTAATCGTGGCTGGGATAGGCAACTGAGCGAGACCACCATGTCACAACTGCTGGTGAAGTGCAGTGACAGAGTTTTAAAGAGGAAGTTGAATCATATTGAGCAGAGAAGAGAAGAGTCCACAGAAAGATAAGAGAAGATACCACAGAAAAGACAAGAGTCATCTTCATCTTTAATAAAGTACAAGTAAAGATTTACATGCATAAATCTCTGAATTGAACCCAAGGCTCCAACTGAACAGTTAATCTATTATAAGCATAGCTGGCTTGGAAATCTGTACTTTGTTTCAGACATTACTATCTCAAAATAGAATTCTGGCATTACCTTTCACTAACTATTTCAACTGACACACAGGCCAAACTGGAACTAGTTTTATTTTTCTAACTGCTAAACTAGCCCTGAAGAGCTCAAAGGACCATCTGCAGCATGGCACAAAGCTGACAGCATCAGAAAGTTTATTTTCCAGCAACTGTTAACTTCAATGAAATAACTGGAACTTGTAAGGTTGAGTTTTGAGTTTCACACTGAATACCAACAAGGTAGTTCAGGTAAGCAACACAGAAGCTGAAAATGATCTTCTGATAAACCATTCAGAATAGAAAGGGTTAACGTGAAAGCCAGTCTATTAGCAAGTCATCCCAGTGCAGAACCAATCAGCACATGGAAACAGAAAATTGCTGTCAGACTCAAGCTCTTAGTGCTTGAAATGTTTGACACTCCCTGCTCAAAATTTGTCTGCACTAGCCATAAGATTTCCCCCTTCCTTTTATAGGATGGGTAGACAGAAAAATAACATTAAAAAAAATAAAAAAGCCACAAAAACACACAGACCTGCTGGCAAAAAAGAGAGAAAGGACAAGAGCAGAACTAAATTATGCTTATGATCTTGCCAGAGACGTTGGTGCTAGAGATACATTGCATGTATTCTGTTTCTTCAAGAGGATTAATGATCAACTAACAGCCACTCCAATGAAAGTATTTTAAGCCTTTGCATTAATCTTCTGACTTGCTGAGAACTGCTGACAGGTGAGATCAGTCCATTTCACAAGTGCACAGAAAAACGGTTTTGGCAAGACTAAGATTCTGTAATAGAGCATTACTATGCTACGTTTAGTTGGGTGAAGGGTGTGGGGATTTTATTTTTTTTTTTTAATACTTCTTACAACCCAATTAGAAGAACTCAATTTATTACAGCCACAGATTATGTCTGAAATTTCAGAGGACATCTTGCAAGAGATGTGAAACAGCCCACTGCATAGGGTGCAACAGCCTTTGAGATGCTGTTAAATTATTTTCAACAACTTATTACATAACCTAGCAATGTTTCCTGCTCTAAAAATGTTACATGTAATCTTGCACATCCTATTTCACCTCGAGACCAAGATTATTCCCTCTGAGAATAGATTTTGACCAATGGTCAAAGGAGTTATTGACTACATAGAATAATTAACTGCATCAACCTCCAACCACATTAGGTTTCAAAAGTCACGCTCGGTTTATATCAGCTTTGCATCCTTCAGATGTTCTCTGATAATTTCTAGGACAGTTGCTATATGCCTTCGTGCCACTCCAGAAGACCAGTGGTCACAGCACTAGCCAGAGCCAGAGTTTCAAGCTTGTGTTCATGCTCCTTAACTTCGAAGGTAACAGTTCACAATGGTTTCTACCCAAGATGGATAGCTAGGGTGAATTCCTGCTATGTGGTGTCTTAGATACCACCAGACCCTGTTTAGGGCAGAAGAGGTCATCTATAGCTTGCCACATAAGATGACCATATCCTTCGGGCAAAAAGTAGTAAGCATTAAAAAAAAAAAAAACCCTAAAACATACAGACAGATATTGCAGAGAGTTTTTACTTGTTTTGTCTTCTCCATATGACAAGAGAGGCAGCTTTGGGGTTTTGGCAGCACATAAAGGGGGTGGAGAGGAAATCTAGACAGACTTTCTTCAAGGACTGTATTAATATACATGTTTAGATAGGAAATTTATTCTTTAATACATTTTATTTTAATAGAATTTCTGATCTACTGTGAAGAAGATTTCATAGTGCCTAAAAATACTGAATATCCAGCACTTCTGCAATCCCTTGGGATTCCATCTCAGGCAGTTCCATTTTAATTCTGTAAACAGAGGCTAGTTTGAGACTAAATAAACTGAGAAACATTAATTCCTGTTTTAACCAGTCACCACACTCAAATTTTACATTACCACCAAGTTTAATCATTCATTCTATGCCTGCACAGTATTAACAAAGTAGAGGCTATTATGACCAACATCTGCTGGCTAAACAGAGGCCACATGAAGAGGAAAAATCTGAAGAGAACTGAGGAACCAGGTCAGGACTTCAAATTCTCTTTCATCACCTTCCCTGTTTATTGCGTTTGTTATTCAGTGAAGTAGTTGCTGCATGCTTCATTGGGTATGACCATCAGTCCCTTAAATGGTATCTTTGTCATTTCCACAGCAATAAGAAACAGGAATCTCCGCTCTTGTCCATTTTGGGGTAAAAAGAAAAGGAAGTATTTCCTATCTGTAAACACATGCAGGCCCATATGTGCCTTCTCAGTAAGACACTCCGACATCCAGAATTTTTGTAACACAAAAAGCTTGGCATTGGCATTCTTTCCCACTGAAGCTCCAGACGTGGGAAAACACAATTCAGATGTTCAGTATATTAGGACTGTGTTTTTTATTATTATTTGGTTCAGTTCAGACCAGATTCCCTGTTTACCACTTTCCAACTGCTCTCACTTCTTGCTAAGAGAAAGTTAAATGGCATTCAAAACATCCTGTAAACAAAGACATTAAAACGTAAAGACAGATTTACCACAGCATTCCTTGAAAGCTTCAACATTAACTAGAGGAGGATTGGCATAGTTTAGTGAAAATATTTTAAGTAGAGGGAAGAAGCTAAGTCACATGAGAGTGGCATATAGGGGCAATTAAAGGTTAACATATACATTTTACAAGCAAAGTGATTACAGTAAGTTCACATACTATGTAACCAAGAACTCTTACCCCAATAGAAAAGATTACTTACATAGATCAGTCCTGAGTAGTATCTCTCCTTCAAGTTGTGAAGCACAGAAGCTTCATTTAGGCATGTCAGCTCCGCCATATCTTCCACTTTAGAGAATTTTGGGGGGTTCATCTTCTGGATGTCATCCTTATTTACTTTCACTTTCTTCCCATTCTCTGCCAGTTCCACGATGGCCTCATCTCCTACTTCTTCCTTCAGGCTGGCTGCCTCAAACCCATTCTTCTCTGAGGGAACCCATACCAGCTTCTTAGCTGCCCAGTCAGCCTGAGTCAGGGGGTTATTAATGATGTTTTTGTCCACATAAAGGTACTTATCTGCGTCTCTTTGCGACATTGTGTTTTAGAATTCGGGACCTGAAAAAAGAGGAGGGGGGGGAAGAGGAGATATTTTTAAAGCCTCAAGTTGCCTTCCAAATTCCTAGAGGCATACAGGCACATGCTAAGTACTCTGAGTCTCTGGTCATCAGAGCATGCCTCCTCCTCCCTTAGTTTCATGTTAGCAAGCACTGGTAAGTTGTCAATCGTCCAATAAGGTCAAGGTTTTGCTTGCCAAGAGGATGAAAAATAACAAACTAGCAAGCAGTTAAAAAAAAATCCTACAACAAAACACTGACCGTTAAGCATTTGGAAGTCATTATTTGGAAGAAAAGACAAAGCACATTAAAGTGACAAGCATCAAACAATTTGTAAGATGTGCCAATACTCTTAGTATCAGATACTATGTCAGTAACATTTGGGTCAAGATTAGCCCTTCACTGCTCTACTTGGTAGGGATATTAGCTCAGAAATATAATCAGAAATGTGTAATCTACACTTTTACTTCCTATCTCCTTGTTCTGATAAGCTACAAATCAAATATCATAACTTCTTAGAACTGCCATATACCAGTCTAGACAATACATGAGACGCACTTTGCTTCTAAAAGACATCATCGATAATTTGAAGACACCAGTTAAGACCGACATTAGATACTTTCCATCACCAGCTTAGCAGTGACACCCAGCCCACCTGTTTGTATCTTTTTTTTAGATAATGTTCAGTAGCAAAACATCTCCAAGACAGTAACAGAATAAACCTGTGGTCAGGAAATTTTACAGCCAAAAATTCTCTATTGGGATCCTTCTATGAAGCTGTGGCCGGGTAGAAGAGAGAGTACCACCGCTACAAGAGGGAGATTTAGGCAGCATGCTCAGAAAATGGCACCCTAGATTTAGTGTTTCATCAAAATCAGAACACTACCGCCAGGGATTTTCCAGTTTATAAGGCAGCAATTTTATTGGTGCCATGCAGAAATCTTTTCAATCAGAAGAAAGAACTGCATGCGTCAAGGCTCATTAACCATGTAACAGCAGCCTTTTTACAAGGTCCCATAAACATTACTTCTTGGATCCATCCTCACAAAGATACCAGTGTCCTCAATTTATGTTTTTCATAACTTGGATAGAAGCTAGAGCTCTTTATCACCAAAAGAACAGGAAATGAAAATATCAACATTCATGTCATGGAATGCTGTCAAGATCTACAGGGATAACTTTTCTACAGAACATACCCATATTTACAAACCAGACTGCAAATCAAATAGGTGAAGTCTGACTATAGATACCGCAGACAAAAAGGTATTGAGAGCAGGACAGAAGCAGTTCAACTCCCAAAACATGCATGAGAGCAACAATAGATGTTGAGTCCCAGCATTAGCAAGCAGTGAATGAAGCCAGAAAACATCAGCTATAATAATGATGGGCACAAATGCCCACACCAGTCATTTGTAAGCATGTAGGGAAATTCCTTTCGACAAATGTATCACTGTAGGTGGTATGCAACTTTGTGCCAGGGACTGTATGGATAGCTGTATATTCACAGTCAAAAATTCTTTAGCAAACAAAGAGAAAATTACTCTATAAATAATGGTTTCCTTTAGCTTGAGTTTAAAATCTTTGTCTTAAGCCTTACAGGATAAGCCAAGCAGTTATCCCACCCTTTACTTCATGTTTCATTCCCCACAGGCTCACTGACACTTCCACCTTAGTCACCACAATGGTGATTCTCAGAGCAACTCCTCCCCCCCGGCTTTTCAAATTTTTGTTGAAAAATCCAGATTTTAGTGGGTACACAATGAAGAGATTTGTTGCAGAGATAACACATAACAATCAGGAGGCTGCCATGAAAAACGTGAGCTGTCGAGAGAGCTCCAAGACCACCCTACAACAGCTAGCCCGACAGAGTATGTAGGCAATAGAGAAGACTAACAATTCAACAAAAGATATTGAGATTCCTTGACACTGCAGAGTATCATCTGCAGGCTGTGGTCAAAGGGTTAAACAAAAGGGAGTGGAGGGAAGGAGGGGAAAAAGAAATAAATATTCAATTGTGTTCAGAGTTGTATCAGGTTTGGCAAGGCAACAGCTGTGCTCTACCCTCCATTACACAGTTTCCTGCCTATGCAACTCCCAGAATCTAACCAGTTGCCTTTTTTGGCTATAATCAGGCAGGACACAGAGGCAGTATGCTTCAGCTAAATTCAGTTTCATCATTTCCTGAGGAATCCTAAGTAACCAGCCACTGAAGTGTCCTACATTACACTGAAACATATTCCTCACTTCCTTACTGTTAGATTTATTCTGGGATTAAGACTAATTCTTTTTGGATAAGAAATACATACAACCACAAAAAAAAAAAAAAAAAAATCTTTCAAGGGATATCCCCAGACAGTTCTAGATCTGAAGAGAACTAAGGAAAGAAGACAGCTACAGAGAAGTTAATCAAATTCCTCACAGGAGGAGAGCCCCGAATTATCTTGTGTGCAGCAAAACTGCATTCTTCAGCCAGTAAGGAATCATTGTATAGCATCTATCCCTTTCTATTTCCAGGACTGAAACAACTTTTACAGTACGAAGAGAAACAGTCTAACACAGCTATTCTAAAATCTCACCAAACACTATTGGTTTTATGCCAGTACTACCAAATAGTGAGGAGATTCAAAGAGGATCTGCACCTCAGACTTTAAACAGACCTGAAAATTACCCGATTGAATGGCAGCAGCAAACAGTTTTATTATCACCATCTCAAACTAGTTTTCATATGCTCCAGAACAGAAGCATCGGGTACTAGAACTAAAAAACTGGAGGAACATGCTAAGATAACATGGTATTAGTGCTATTCTCGAGGCTGACTTCTAACCCACGGGGCCTCTAAACTAGCATTACCACAAACCAACCATTAATTTGCCTTCTCCACAAGAGATTCCTCTCCAGAGGAATCAGATTCAGCAAGTTTTGGAGCCTGTGAGATGGAACTTATCTTCCTAGCTTATGCTGCATTTTACTGGGCATTTCTAAAAACCCCTTAAGCAGCCAAGGAAGTAAGTGCAGTAAGTTCTTGCAGCTTTACAGCAACTCACAACGAATGCAAGTCATTACCATTTTAGGAACAAATTAGGAAGCAATTTGTTTGCCTAGTAGTTTGCATTTGGAGTGCAGATAACTATGTGGGGCAAAGACATTTATCTTTATATGGCTATTGTACAACTGTCAGATGAGAATACCATTAACAATATTCTTTTTGATGCAACACCAGTCTATAGGTAAGAAGACCAAAAAATACAGAAGGAAGACAGAGCATCCTTGTTTTGAGTTTAAATGCCTCCTTCCTAGTATTGTTTCCAAAAATGAAATACTACAGTCACTTCCCTGTTAACCCAGTATGGTCCCTTATTGTGGTTCATAGCAGTCTGAGGAACAGGCTGGTCAGATGTTGCTTGTTTTCCATTATTTCAGTGCAAAAAGACATTCTTTTGCCATTTAACTAACTACATAGCTGCCACAAAGATGCCATACAGTTACAGATGAAGGCAAAGCAATCTCTATAGTCACAAATAGGACAGGACCAAAACATTCATATGTAGTCCAACCTTAAAAACAATAAATTCAAGAACCCCTTACATACGCATTTCCCTGCAGATTCTTTTGAGATGAACAAATTAAATACTGGCTTTAAGTTAAGATGCCATGCATTCCCTTTGAACTAGGCAGAATTACCCAAAACCCTCATTTCAATACAATCATATGGACAGAAATTTGCCTTAGACTCCTACAATTTCATAGCCTTAAGGCTTGAATTATGAGACACTTCACACACTCCTCTCTCTACTTAAAGCATCAAGTGCTTCCCAAAAATCTGGAAACAAGCACCTTGTGTGGCTTAGAAAGGTCTAAAATCTGCCTCTGCTATAAGGTCCCTTCCTTTCGATTACAGTGTTTTGCAACTGCTAAAAGCATAGAACATTATCTGTTTGCAATTTAATTTTCCAGAACTATTTGTATTATTCCCCTCCCTCCCCCCCCCCAATGTTTACTCTGTCAGCAGCCACAGAATTGTTTCTGGGATTGAGCCACTGCTCAATAAGATGAGCTTGGGCTATGCTAAACTATCGAGGTAACAGTTGAAGTAGAAATAGAATTAATATATTCAGAAGAGCATTAATGGCAACAGTTAAAGCATAACACTTATTAACAAGTATTAGAGCACTGGCTAGGTAAGGAAAGCACTTCTAGTTTGAGTTATCTGAACCACCATCAAAATAGGGATCCCTACACTGTTCTTTTTAGGCTTCAGCCTCATTATCAGCAAAGATCCAATACTACATTGGAATAGACCGCTTTCAGCACAAACTATTTCCCTACTTTAATGAATTATGACAAGTTTGTGAAATATTGGGCTACAGAGAACATAAAATAGCCAGATACACGTACTATATACTTGCTGATTCAGATCACCATTTCAGAACTTGACCATAAGACTGAGCCTGCATGAAAAGGGGCATACGTGGGTAATTACTAGAAGTTTTCTTCTGCTTCATATCCACCAGTAAGGCACTGTGATAAAAACTTTCTGTGTTTTCACATGAAATAATCCCCCTACATGGTTTGTCTAGTGGCCTTTACACTAGCAGTGCGAGAGGAACTACCCTGAAGATCAGGGTGACAAAAAGAATGAACAATAAATACCAAACACATTTAGACTAAAATAAGTTAACTTCCCTTTGTTTATACAGTTCACATTTTGAAAGTATTTCAGGAACACAATTCTCATGCCATTTTCCAAACTGGCTTACCTTTAGCAGGTTGTGAGAGAACGGCATATAAGACGAACGGCCCTTTCACAGAACAAAATGAATATACACCATTTCTACAGGCAAAATAAGACTTTTACACTAGAAAATTACAGCACTACTGATCACTTACAGTCCCATTTCGGTTACAACTAAATTGTCCTCAGTGATGAAACTTGACTCTTTGTTAATACACAGCATTTAAAAAATAATCTACTTTGAGAAGCAGCTAATGATTCAAACTAAGTTTGGTCAGTAGCATTCATATGACAGGAATCCTTGTTAAGCATACAATCTGAACAGCTAATACTTGCATTATTTTTGCAAACTCAACTATTTCACTTTCCCCAGCCAGCTGAATACAGTTCATCAAATCAACAGGAACAGTTGCATCAAGCACAGCTGGAAAGCACAGTAAGTAGCCTTTAGGGGCCAGACTGTCTACAGTGACCATGAACTGACAACATTAAAAAACAAAACCTAACCCACCAAAAAAACCCTCCCTATAATTCCCTTGTATTCACTAAGAAACTGTTCAGACCTCACATGTTTAGGACATACTAGGCTGACACTTCACAGCTCCACATACCAGGATGTTTATGTGAAAGATAACTGTGAAGTTTGTTAGAACTGCTCCAATTTGTAAGTAACACCTATATAAAAACTAAAGTCTGAATCACTGAAGGTGAGAAATGAATTGTAGGGGGGAGGGGGAGAGGAAGGGAAGGGGAAAAAGCTGGCAGGAAGCTGAACTGATGGACTGGTTATATCTGCATGTTTCTCAAGTTCAGTATATTGTGACATACCAGTTCCTGATGCTTCAGACTGAACTCAAGAATGATGCCTTTCAGTTATTCTGCTAGAGAATACAGGAGGCAAGTACACGAGTTTGCAATTAATGCTCCCTCACTGATAGCCCCCTGAGCTGAAGGCATTCAGCTACACTTACCCTTTTTGTTCAGAATGTCGCGCTGCCACGCAAACTCGTTTCTTCTAGTTCAGCTTTATTTGGGATGCATAATGATTGCTATTAGGCTTACTGTAGTTCACTGCTTTCCTCTCTAGTCACAGTCTGACGCACACAATACATTGTTGAAAGATTTATTTCACAACTGGAATGCAGATTGCTGGCAATTATTGTTGCATATTCAGTTTGACTGTAGTGCTGCCCAGACTTGCCAGCTACCATGTTTATTACTGTAAATTAAACTCAAGGTAGAGCACTAAAGTGCCTTCTCTGTATGCACAGGGCTCCAAGAATCAAGGAGGAATCTACTTACCTAATGTATAAATGATACCTGTATTACACAGAAGTGATCTACTGACCAGACTACATGCAAAACAGGGGAAAGAAGTTAAAGGAAATTCTGTATCTTCCAGGTGGCCTAAAGGCACGTGGCATGTATCCTCAGAACAACAAACATGGAATAAGTGTTTCTCAGCCTCTGTGTGTCCAGGTATCTTCATCAGCTGTCAAGCACCGCTTTCTGGTATGTGTGAAGCAGCACTTGCATATTCTATTGTAACAGCTGACAGAGGTTTACTCTGTGAAGCTGAGATTTTCCATGGCAAATTGCAAAGGCCACAAAGCCATATACAAGTAAGACATTGTCCTTACATGCCATTTAGTAGTCACCTTTTCTTTCCACTGGATTGAAATGAACAGCAAGACTGGGAGAACAGAAGCCACAAGCACAGTACATGTAGATGTAATATAAATGAATGCCCATCTGAAGAGGCTAGTTTTGGTTACCAATAGTGAAAACGGGATGGCACAGGCTTCACCACGGGCTATACAAGCACAGAAACAATCTTGGGCAACCACACTGCATACCATAAAGAAATTAACCACTGTCGGTTATGGGCAAATATGGCCAGGCATAGCTTCCCTAAGTTAATGCTAGGGAGGGTATGCTTACCCCTATTTTAATTGCACCTTTTCAGTTCAGTGAGACACAAAGACACGTTACCATGTACATGGCACCAATAAAGTTAATCAGTTCTATGAAGCCTGTGCACATTGTTTAAACACCCCAAACACTGGTTTAGGGAGGGGGAGGGTAGCTTTCTGTTGATTTCGAGTCCAGTCTTTAGCATGACAAAGCTAGGCTGGCTGCCACCCAACCCCATTCACTTTGAATAAATATTCAAAGTTTACAATCCTGCATAATACACTTTCTGCAACTGTTGTTTCTCATTAGTGCTCGTACAGTACATGCCATCTCAGCAGAGGAGAGAATTCCTCTTCCAGAGACAGTGTGCCCACAAGGAAAACATTCCAGGGGGAGAACACATTCTTCGTGACCACTCAGCAAAGTAATCCCACTTAAGGAGACAGCTGTAGTTCAGAAAACTGCAGCCCATCCCTGCTGTTCAAGCTGTTTTGCTGGAAGACTTGTTTTCAGGAGGCATAATGGACTGCAAAAGTTCTGATCAGGCATGCAGAATTCCCTAGGGACATTGCATGAGAGAGGGAGGAAGAGCTTGGAAAGTTTCAGCCTGTCCTTGTTATCTCAGGGTCACTTTTCATGCCTTCCCCAATATTCTGATTTAAGGCTAAAAAGATATCTGCCAAGAACTCTCTGGGGCACTGAAGTGTAAGACAGCTCTTCCAACAGGCAGTTCTATATCAATTAGCACTCCCTATCATCTTTGTCAACTCCACGTTTCATTTCATCGCAAGAGGGAACAAGGAATAAAACAATTATACACAGAGAATAAAAATATGGTTCTGGTTCAGCCTTTTAGAGACAAATATTTAGCATGTACTTTAGTTCAGTATTCAGCTAACAAAGTCATCTTACAGAAGCAATTATTCTTGCTTACATTAACTGAGAACTTGCTTTGATTTCAGCATCAATAATACTAGTTTTCTTCCAGCTCATATTGGAAAGAACCAAGAAAGAGTGCAAATACGTCTGGCAAGCCATTTTAAAGAAGGTTATTTTTACATTGCAGCAGGGAACCACATTTCTCTAGACACCTACAGCTCAACCTACTGTGCCAAACTATGACTGTGTACAAACTGCCTTCTGCTATATCTCGTATTTTCATTCTTATTTCAAATAGTTCTGCTCCACCATTAACAGCAGCTATACAGATGGCAGGCAAAAACCCTGGCAGAGAAGTCTACCACCTTTACAAGGCCCATTTGATTCTCAACTATTCTAGCTATACACAGGGATTCATTAAGAGGACCTACCTCTGTTTATGAAGGTGATCTTGGAGGTGGGGGGCAGGAAGTGAATGACTCTGGACATGAGAACAGCAGCAATTCCTACACCAAAGGAAGAGCTACATAGTCTTAAGCTCCAGGATGTATAAGGAGGTTGAAAACAACCTCACAGAGCGTAAGTATCAAGTTCAAGATGGTCTGAAAAAACTTTGAAACATTCCAATTGCGACATTTCCCTATTGCATTCAAGGTCTTGCACAGCTTTGTGGCTCCTTACTTAGCTATCTATTATAACCAATGTTCTGGAGAAAGCCTCTGGTGCAGCAGAGCGCACAAGGAACACTTGCCTGGTCTGTACACCTCAGCCTCACGCTTGTTTTCTGGTTAGCTTGTTCCTTTCCTGACCCGTGCTTTCTTCCCTAAATGCTAATTATATCAATCACTACAAAGGAACAGCATTAGGTATCTTTTATTTTAGAATTCCCCCAACCCTGCCCTTCTGTCTAGATCTCCTGAAACACTGATTTTTGTATTAAAGGAGAAGAAATGACTCATCTTGCAATGTGAAATGAGTAGAAGCAAGGACACTTGAAGTAGGAACCTAGTCCGAACTCTTACAATCATAGCTACATGGCATATAAGTTTTTCTCTATTCTGGCATTACAGGAAAATACTTTTTTGGAAAAAGAATAAAATTATCCCCTTCTGACAGGAGACTCATATGTTATGACATTCCATGGTCCCAATAAGAGGTGGGGAATAAGATCTGGAAGTTCCCTATAAAGTTTTTTTCCTGGTATAACAGGATAAAAAAATAACATGAGGGAACAGTGACCATAGAGTAGCTGTTTCATGTGTTTCCACCATAATTAACAACATTCTCCACAACCATATACACTTGCAGTGCTGTGGCAGTGAGATGCCCCATCCCTGGAGGTGTTCAAGGCCAGGCTGGACGGGGCTTTGAGCAACCTGGTCTAGTGGGAGGTGTCCCTGCCCATGGCAGGGAGTTGGAACTAGATGGTCTTTAAGGTCCCTTCCAACTCAAACCATTCTATGATATTCTTCTCCTTATCTACACAAGCAAGAGCTGAACCATTACTGCAGCTGTACTTTTTCCTGATAGAATTGGTAAAATACAGTGTGGTTATATTTATTAGTTAAATCAACATCAAGTTTTCAAGTTTTTAAGGCATTAAAGAACTAAAATCTACTAGTTCTGCCCATTAGGAAAAACAAAATTTGCCATGCAAAAAGATTAACTCCCATTATGTAGAGAAAGAAGATAAACTGACTATGCACACATATATGCAGTACTATGCAGACAATATGTAGATACTTAGAAGTTACACCAGTTTGTCTAATAAATTGGCAATCCCCTTTTTAAAGAAAAATTCTGACTAATACATCTTCCTCATCACATTTGTGTGTTCTCATTTTATATTTCTCATCATAAATTGCATTGAACTGCAAGCTCAAGTTCATCTACACAAAACTTTGACTTGGGAAGGGCTATTAAAACAATTCAGAATAATTTACTGCGTAATGAAAGGTCAAAGACTTTAGTATCTGCTATAAACATTCACACTGCAATATAACCCAGACGATAAAAGCTAAGTGAACTGGTTTAAGTCACAAATCCTAAGTCACATTTTAAAGAGCTTTTGTGCCTGTGGAGAAATCTTGTTTTGTACTTATGCTCCTCTACAAAAGAAAATTCCTTTTGTATGTAAGCAGACACATCCATTTGAAACATGACAGTTTCAAGTATCCAATTACTTAATAATTGTTGTCTACCATATACCTGCATCCATACTCCCATATCCATTTATTTAAACAATTCTGTAAAGTATGAATACATTTTACTTGATGTCAAAGAGAGGGAAACCATCTCTACCTCTGAACAACAGTAATAAAGACCTATGAACAACATCTATGAAGAACAGAATATATTAAGTGGTACTCTGCTAAAAAAATAAAATTCCATTAATATAAAAAAGAAGTTTTTCTTGGACTACTTCAGACACATTTACAAGCAAAAAGTAACTAAAATTGGTTTTTAGACAGTTATCTTCAGTAAGCAATTTATGAATTAAATTCCCTGTTTCTGGACATCTTCATCTGAAATCCACCCCTTCTTATCTGTTCCACTAATTGGACACAGTGAAAAACACAGCCACCCACTCCCTCAAAAAACAGAAGAAAAACAACCAAAGAAAAATGTCGATACCTTCCTCTACATGTTAAACTATGAATGACACAGCCAAAACAGAAGCCAGAGTGTTGTTTTTCATCTACATAAAAAAAAAAAACCCTGTCATCAGTCAATTTACCTCATCAACTAGTTCCAAGTGCTTAGCCAGGAACTTTCTCATCCAGTTCATTGGTTTGACTTCAGATTTACATTCTGTGTTTGTTGCCAACTTTCTTACATTTACGCATCTTGTATTTGTTTGAATATGCCTAAGCCCTAACATAGACTATTGATTAAAGAAACAGTATCAATGAAAATAAATTATTCTGAGAAAAGTGTGAATACAAATTAACTTTATCAATTCGGAGCAGAGCAAGACTAGAATCTCTTCCGCTAAATGGCAAGCAGACCTACTCTGTAACAGTCCCTTACAAAAAGAGCTTACTGACGAAAAATTTACCTACAAACTGATACAAGAGTTGTTTTAAGTCACATTTGGAGAAAAAGACAGAAGCAACTGAAATTAAATATTTTTATTGAAATTTTGCTGTAGGTTCAATTCAGTGTTGTTTTTTTTTTTCTTGGATATTTACATCCACTCTAAGTACACTAGCAAAACTAGCTGGATTGAGTGCTGGCCACAACCGACTTTTTAACCAAAGTCAAAGCTACTGTACCTCCAAGGTTGATTAAAAGAGCCTAAATTCAAGTGAACTGGTGAAGTCCTGACCTTAAACAGAAAAACACAGATTAATGTACTCTCATTACTACAAACAATAAAAAGGGAAGTACACTATTACAAGAGCGTGCTTGAAATCTTACATTTTAAACAGGAAGCTGCCCAACAGAAAAAAAATAAAAAAATCTGACGGCACAGGACTGTCAAAGTTGAGCTGTAAAATTTCTCTAAACCTCTTTTCTTGCAAGTTTGAATGCCTACTTCGCTTTCATTCAAATCAGAACTCCAGTTATGTATTGAGACATATATCACAATGGATTTCCTGCCGAGACTCATTAAAATGGTAGTTCTTGATGAATAGAAGTATTCATCAGTTAAGGAGACTTTATGATATAGATTTCCAAGTTAAGTTTCCCTCAACACGTATCAATTATTAGCTTGAGTTTACTGAAATCACTCATCCATGTGGTTTTATTTACTACTCTCAGTAGAGTCAGCATATACACATTAGAAGAAATTTAAATTTCTAGTCATGAAGACAAGCAGAATCCAAACCCTATGTACAAAACTCTAGAGGCATAAATTTCATTAAGAGGTCATGGAGTCAAACCACAGTATGCAGAGTTATATTTCATTATACCTCTCTGCATTCAACAGCAATACATTTGTAATACTTCTATAGGAAATAATTTGCAGCAGACAAGTATGCTAGATCAATTTTACAGTTTTCATTTTGCCATGTTTAAAAAGGACATGACTTAGCGCTACTAGCTCCTGAAGTATCATAAAACGACATCAATCCCAGTTCCGTCGCTGGGAACTGTAGACACTACTATTTCTTTAGATTTTTAGGACGCTCAGAAAGGCAACATATTGTGCTGTACAGTAACAGGCCAAAGGGCCATTAGCTGAAAACAGGAACTAGTCCACTACGCTGAACATGATTGGGTTGGAGTGAGGTCAGAAGATGTTAAATCATTAAAGTAGCCTAGGATTGCAAGACAAATCAGCGTTGAGATTATTACTTCAAGCACTCAGAACAAGTTCTCACAGCCGCTAAAGAAAAAAGTGAAGCGGATAAAAGATAATTAAGATGAACTTGTAAATTGATGCATTTCATTTAGTTGGACAACACCCATTTGCATTAGCTTCCAGGGCAGAACTTGCATTTGTATTTTTGTCTCATCATACTCTATTTAAATGAGGTTGCTAGTTTCCATCTCTTTCTACACTAGGAAACTCAATTAGAACCATGGTGTGCTTAAACTGAAAAGAAATTTAAGGTACAAGGTCACCAAGCCACCATTAAGCTAGAGCAATTGCCAGCAAAAACAATGCCGCTGTAGGCAATCCTATGCTATTATAGTTTTGTTCCAACCCACAGAAGGCTTAACGTCAGACACACAATTTCTCTACTTAACATGCAAACAGCTGTGCCTCAATTATAAACTAAGAAAACAAAGACTAATAAGATATTTATACAAGAAATCAAAGATAAAAAATGGATGTTAGAGGGCACTGAGTGCATTATTGAGTCAAACAAACAAAACTGTATTAAATCACACACTCAGGATTAAAGTTTTGGACACCTTTTAGTGGATGCGCATACTAACTCATGGCCTCTAAAATACGCTTTAGTCATCAGTTAACTTCGACACATTACCCAATAACCTGAAGTTACCACACAAGAAAACAGATGTAGTATACAGGGGCAGGAAAAAAGACAACCTTAACTTTGACTTCCCCTTTCAGTAAACCTTGCATTAACCAGATGGGTTCCTGCAACTCCAGTGGGTCCACTTATAATCTTACCCTATTACAGTCACACCAGTTCATAAGTGACATAAACCTGGGCAAGACACGGTTCTAGGGATGGGGGTGGAAGCAGAAGATTCAGCAGAATCAGCTCAGAAATCACAATACCTATAACATGCATCATGTCCCACCTGTTCAGTATTCTGGAGATTAACAGAACAAAACCTGAATTTTTGGGTGCAGACAGACCACTCTAATCTCCCACTACAATTGAGGTATATTTTCATGTATTTAGTAGCCATACCAATATACATGTGCTCCCTTGTACCTGCACGTGAATAGTCTGAGAGAGGACTAACCTGTGAATTATTAGTTATTATAAACATTTAGTACATCATTTTTAAAGATCTGCCAAGATAATAATGGTTCGAGTTTTCAATATAGTTTGTTGCAGTGGTAAATTTAAGTCTCAGCATTTGTAGTAGAAATATCTGCAGTGCCAAATAGTGTTGCAAAGAGATTTAAGCACCTGTGGCATCTGACTCCACCAGACAGTTTTCAACTCAAGCGTGAGCATTAGAGCTACCACCCGCTACACAGTTTGAACACTCTCCAACATTTTTCATAATACCAAAATAATGTGCTGGACAACACAGATTATTTCAGCCTCCTAAGTGGAGTGCTTCAAATCTCTTTCCTACAACTTTACTGGACAAGTCATTTTATTCTTTTTTTTTAAATTATTATTATTATTACTCATTCATTACTGATTCACTTAAAAGACTACGGTGTAGCTCTCTCAGCCTATTTGTCTTCTTAAAACATTCTGAATCATATCAAAATCCACCTAGAGGAAATAACAAAAAAGCAGCTTATTCTTTCTTTTTATCTTCAGATGAAAATATCACCCTGGCAGTTTTTTTTCTTACAAGAATAACCTGAAAGAAAAAAAAAATAATCCCAGAGCCATAGTAGGAATATCCTAACAATCTATGCAAACAAAGTCCAATAAAAGGCCTTCAGTTTCTACACCCATTCTTCTGGGGCAGAAAGGACCTGACTATTTAGTCTTCCTGTTTATACAGAAACAGCTACATGCCACCCAGCAGAGGCTGAAGTCTCTTCTCCAGAGAACTTCCAAAATCAGATTTTGGCTATACAAGTCAAGTACCCAATAGATGACACCATATTACAAAAAGAACCACATAACTCATCAGCTTGGTGCTGGTCATGCTCACTTTGAGGTTCCAGGCCAGTAAATATGAGAAGTTCAGATCCACATTTCTAACTACTTAAGAGTTACTGAAAGTTTTGCCTGTCCACCTCCAGAAAGCCATTGCACACCATATGAATAGTTGCAACAAATAAAGCTACCAAGAAGGAGAACGAGTCAATTTGAACAGTTCCACCTGACATGGAGCTTCACAGAACTGTTGCATGATTTCATTCTAGTTATTTTCACAAGGTCAGATTAGCAGCACAATCTTGTGTTTATACAGTTTTGACAATTGTGATTAACAACTTCAAAACTCTTTTGTGCTAAAGGCAGTTCCACTTACATTTATCAATTGCTTCTCCCTCATTACAACTTTCTAGTTCACAAAAATATTTGCTTATCTCATTTAAACTTTGGGAGAGAGCGCTACAGTTGCAGACAGTGAATCTATGAGTCAATACATATCTGCACCCTGATTTGCCATTTTTACTGGAATGCCACGGATAAGTGAACTTCGTCACATTGTTACCTAGTGACTAATTTCAAAAGCATCTTTACACAAGCAGTAACTGATTAGAACGCTGTTACTTTGGAGTTAAAACTTCACTGTATCTAGGCGTGAGGACAGCAGATGTATATGTTAAGGACATGTAATTTAGTCTTTCAAGCCATGGTTCAACAGCCTCCATGCAAATTAACTTATATTTCTTTATAGCATAGGGCAGAGGCACAGAAATCATAGTCTGCAGGACAAAGTCCATCTACTACAATATCTCGTCAAGTTTGAAGCACAAATTTCTTACGCAGTACTCGAGAGATTACCCTGCTTAGGACAGACTTCCTCACTTAAAAAAACACTTAGGTTCTTAGTCCACTCTGATGGGGTGCAGCTCAGGACATCATGACATAGGATACAGAAGAAAAACCTACCGAAGAAGAAAGATGAAGAGCACAAACTGTGTTTCAAGAGAAAAAAAAAAAAAGAAGGAACCACAAGGAGGAAAAAAAAAAAAAAGGGGGGGGAATTTAACAGCCACTACATGAAGAGCTTCCCAACCAATGCAGTTTACTACTGAAAAAAATCCACTTTACTACCAGAAGCATGCTATTGCTTTAAAACTCATTTCACCCTGTGTTTAGGCAAATTAGGAGCAATCCTTATTAAACCCACTGGGTACACACCACCCTCGGGGGCTACGAAACTTGCTACTTTCCACACCTACTGGAGCCAGGCTGGTAACGATATCACTAAAAGCCAGAGAACCTTTCTTACTCGCTTGGAGGTGATGCCTGAAAGCATGAGCTATCTGCAAGAGTTTTTTTCCCTGCAAGCTTCATCTTGCCCTGTCACTCCCTCCTCCCTCTCTCCTGGCTTCACTGCACAAACCAAACTCGAACGAGGAAGTCGAGATCTGAGGGCGGAAGCCAAGCCCAGCGCAATGTCTGCAAGGAGGATTGTCAGCCCGTGACTCAGGCTACAGCCCTGACAGCTGCCGAACGGTCCCATTCTCCCCTGCCCGTTACTTCCAAAGGCCGGACACTCGAAGGCGAGGGAGGGGAGCGGGGGGAAAGAGGGGAGACGCACCGGAGGAAGCGGGGAGAGAGGACGGTCGGGTGAAAAAGAGCGCGAATATCGCCACCCCACCTCCGGGAAGGCCAGTTAGCAGGGCGTGGAGGGAGGAGAGAGGCAACTCCCTGGGCATAATGCAACCCTACGGCGCGGCGGCACACACACGCCCCCGGAGGAGAGCGGGATGGTGGTGCTGGGGAGATGGTGAGCACCCCGGGCACAGCAGGTCGGCGTCCAAGCCGGGCTGCCTCACGGGGCAAGGCGGAGAAGAGCAGCAGGAGAGCGACACTCTCCCGCCCGGCCGGACAAAGAGGCGCGAAATCCGCCGAGGGGTACAAGCGCCGGAGACAGGGGAGGGGAGGGGGGGACACAAACCGGGACCACCCGCGCCCACCCGACCGGCTTCACCTGAGCCCGGCTACGGCGGAGGGAGGGAAACGCCGCGGCGGCTGCGCTCCTCGGGGCGAGAGAGTGGCGTCCTCAAGCTGCCGGCTCCTCCCGCAGGCACCGCGACCGCCTCTCGCTCACCGGCACTGCCAGGCGCCCGGCCGGGAGGAGCCTCCGCGGCCCAGCAACGCCGCCGAGCCCGCCCCCTCCCCCCCTCGCGGGCACAGCCAGCTAATGGCGGGCGCCGGATGGGGAGAACTGACGGCCGCCGCCGCCAATGAGGAGCCGGCGGCAGGGCGGAGGCTGAGCCGTTGAGGAAGCGGCGAGCCGTTAGCAACGCCTGGGCGCGCGCGGAGCCCAGCCCCATCGGCGGGGCGGCCCGGCCCCGCGGCCGCTCGGGCGGGGCGCAGGGCAGGACGGCGGCGGCAGTGGCCGCCGAAGGGCTCGGGAGGGGCGGGCGGTGTGTCCCATCCCGGCCTCCCCGCGTTGGCCGTGGGGCCGGGCCGAACTCCCCCCGCTTCCCTCATACCCCCCGGTCGGAGCCGTGCCAAAGCCGCTCCCACAACCCCCCGCGCCAGTCCGTGCCAGGCCAGCCCCGCCCCACAATGCCCCGCGCCGGGCGGGCACCAGCGGCCTGGATGGCACCTGGCAGGGCCTGGGGTTTGGCGGCCTCAGACACCGGCCATAGCGTGCCAGCGCCGGGCTGGGAGGAGGGAGCTCAGGGACATCCTCCGGGAGCAGGGCGATGGGCTTGCGGCCCCGTCCCCCCGGAGGGGAGGTCCTCGGAAATGGGGGGGGGGATCCCCACCCAATCGAGAAGTCTCCACCCGACCCCCTTGTCTTATAGTGCGGAAGATGCAAGGCAGAATTTTGTTTCATCTGATAAAGGGACAGAACTGAGGCAGGCGGATGCATGGGCGTAAGCCACCCCTGGTGCTGCTGAGGTGTTTGAGTAGCCAGTCCGTATGCTAAAGAAGGCACAAAATGGATTAAAATAGGCATGCCAAAACAGTAGAGGTGTGAAAAGATAGAGATGATGTAATTCTGCCTCTTTGCATTTACTACATCATTCTTCAAGGCTGAGCTTCAGGATGAGTAAAAGGAGGAGGCAGCAGCCAAGATGCAAGACAAAAGTTCTGAAAAGAGTACAGCATGTATAAGGCCATATGTCAGATCCAGCTATGCAGATGCGGTTTATTGCACATTTTACAAGCATGCAGAAATACAAGGCTCCCTCCCTTCGGGGCTTCCTACTTTCTCCAAGGAAGGCAGATTTGCAGATGTAGGTGCCAGTGATGGGAAATGCAAGGTGAAGTTTACTGATGACAATCTCAAAGTTACAAGTGGAAGAGGCAAATTAAGTGAAAGATGCTTGAATAAGGAGAGAAGTTACTGAAGAGGTGTCTCAAGTAAGCATCTCTTGTCCAAGCGTAACACTTTAGGCTTAGAAAGATTCACTGCATCAGTCTGGAAACAATGCTAGACCTTTGTATCTCAAGACACAAAAGGCAGTAGGAGAAATTACCAAAAGGTTTGTACATCTGAGTATCAGGGATACAGAGGTGTCATTGTTAAAGGCAGAGGTGAGAAATGTAAATGCAGGTACAAAATAGAAATGAGACTTTAATTTGGCACTGAGAAGGTAGGGAAATAGAGGTCAGGTCTTCGCTAGTACACCGAGGCAGAAAATGAAAGGAAGCTGGAATTGTGACAACCGAAGGTACCTGCATAACCAGATATCTTGGATGGTGAAACGATCTGCTGTATCCAGTGCCTCATTTTGATCCATGAAAAAATGTGACCAACATATGGAAAGGATATGTACTTGTTGAACAACAGGGTTTTAAGTTCTCCCACAAAAATGAAGCAGAATGAAAATAGTTGAGGTAACTACATATATCAAAAGCTTTTTAAGAGTAGGAGAGGCTGCCTCCTCAGCCAAGCGGCTGAGAAAGGAAAGGAAAGTGAG
The DNA here is from genome assembly GCF_964199755.1 of Larus michahellis. NCBI lineage: Eukaryota > Metazoa > Chordata > Aves > Charadriiformes > Laridae > Larus > Larus michahellis. The sequence goes on along the minus strand of NC_133896.1, from coordinate 57,747,937 downwards.
GGAAAGCAGTTGGTATCAGGTCTAAATAAATCTTTTAAAGGAGAAAAATAACAGATCTTAGCTGGGAAAGCAAATACAAAAGGCAGAACGAACTGACAGCAGTAGTAATGTGGGAAATAAAAGATACTGACTACAAGCATGAGATGCAGACATAAAAAGGGTGCCACAAAGTTGATTTTGAAGACCATATGATACTGGGCATTTTACATTTTTTATTCTTTTCTGACTCTCATACTTTCATATTTACACTGCTCTTGCTGATGCTGAGTTTTAAGTCTAAGGTCAGGCTGGACTGTCTTCTTAAGGTTTAGGGTTTTTTTTCTTTTTAATTTGAGAAGTTGGCCCCGCTCCTGTTTAATCAATATCAAAACTTTCTTGACAACTTCAGCAGTAAAGCATCAAAACTGAGTTCAGAACAAGATTGCTGTAGGTTTACACCATTCTTTCCCTTAACAAAAAGTGTATCCCACCTCTTTTGAAAACTCTGTGTATTTCCCTCATGGTCAGATTTGTAGATGTATGGTAGTTGAGGCAAGTCAGATTTGAAATGTCTGTTTTCCGTAGCTTGATTATTTTGAAAATAAGTGAAACAGGTTTTTGTGCTGATCTGGTGGCAGGAAGTTACCCAGGAAAGGGGACACACCTCAGAGAGAAACAAGTATGACTAAAAAAGCTATCATATTAATTTTATACATCTGTTACTTTCTACAAATTTACAGGATGTTTATTTGGATCCTTCTGATCAACTTCACTCACATTTTCCATCAACGTTTGCAAGCCAGCATCCTTTGGAAGAACAAGCCTGTAATGGTCATTGAATTCTGAAAAACAACTTCTCAGCAGCAGACAGATTTACGAGTTTGGTGGGAGTAAATTAATGGTACTGTACTGTTTCTAGAGGGAAAAAAATATACTAAGCAGAGAGCATCCAGAGATGCCTCTTCAATTTGCCAGCCTTAACTGCAGACCGAACAAATGCCCACTTTGCTGAACTACCATGTTTTTCCCCTACACTGGTCTAATCCAAGACAATTGGGCTTAAGTTTGTTGGCAAACAGCAATCCCTGGGAGAAGCCTGCACTTCTGTGATCAAACAATAAATGGAGGGACATTTGATTTCTATATCTGACAAACAGGTACAGTGTCTAAATTCATTTTGGTGAGTTAACTTCCAATGCTTTGTGAAGCAGAAGAAAGCTCTTCCAAAACTAGTTTCTTACTGACAAGCTTGAGAGAGTGAAACAAGAAGAGTGACAGAAACAAAAGGTGTTTACTTCATCGGAGAAGTCACATTGCTAAATGCTAACCGCAGTGGCTTTAGGCAGGAACCGCACATGTACAGATCTGGAGAATGTCACAATCTGGTATTGCTAAGAAGCCTGAGCTCTGCTTTTGCAAAAGCCTGAAACATCAGTAGTTTCAGAGCAGATTCATAATTAGAATTTCTCAAAAAAAGCTGCTCTGCAGCAGCTTTAATACATACACCCATATGAAGCAGCAGCTATAAATGCAGATGAGAACTTGATGGGTTTTCATGTACTGTAACAGAAGGAAATGGCTCTTTGGAGGTGGGTCTGTAGAAGAAAGCCACACATGTCTGTGGACTTCACGCCTATGTCCTCTGAACAACCTGAAATTTGTCTGCAATTTAGGCACCAACTGTTAGCACATAACTTCCTTTTCCCCTTGTATCAATTCTTTATCATTCTGCTCCCATAACAAATGCCAAATCCAAACTATGAGAGTGCAGGAGGTGGGAAACCATGAACTTAAGATGTGGAAGAAGTGAAAGCAACTGATGTTTCCACTGGGGGGTCAGAACTTACAAATTCAGTGACTAACCTTTTAAGCCCAAGTTCTAGTTCTGTTCATCCAAATTCTACCAGGAGCAGCTGACGTAAAAGAGCTGCACTGGACCACAGTAAGGGAAACGTGGCTTGGTAACCTGTCTCAGAAGCAGCCAGTAGCAGATGTGAGGAGGAGAGTAGCCCTTTTCAAACAGAATGATGTTACCCTTAGTGTGACAGCCCAACTTCTGGCATGGCTGTGGAAAAGATACAGCTTAATTGGTTCATTTTCATATGTCTGGGTGTGATGCCCTCTTCATCAGCGAAGCTGGTTTGAGATGTCTCTTCTCCCACTAGCCATTCATTCCTAGTGCTGTGTCATAGCTTACCACTGCTCCGGTGGTGCTGATGCAGGTGTTTCAAAAGCCATATGGTAAACTGGATCACTGAAGCAGAGTTAAAAAAGAAGGTTAAGAAAAAAGATCATTTCACTGATCTAGTTTATAGGCCCACAGAGAGATGCATGAGCACAACTGAAGGGAATAAACTGAGGCACTGTGACAGGTGTCTTTCAAATTGTCTTTGCTGATGGAGAAAATTTAAGAGGGAACTCTACCTGCACCCCAGGACTGTGAAGGAGCATACTCTAGCATTTAAAACGGTTATTCCACTTTTCACCTCTCCCCAACCCTCCACCCACGCAGTCCCACGTGAACAACCTGCTGAACTCCTGCTCCCTCATTGTGGTTCTTGCTTTAGCTTTAGTAAAAGAGGAGCATGTTTTTACTTTCTTAACACATCAGTGACAAGATCTGCAGCTGGAAAACCAAGCATTTACAACACCTTTGCTCAGCTGGGATAGCATTCAGAGGCATAAATCTCCACCCATTGGTTATGTAGTGCAGTAAGTATATTTATCTTGTGCCAGAGTCCCTCCTTTCAATAAAAGGTGAGTGACACCATCTGTAGAAGGGACCTTTATTGGGGAAGCAGGTTATCAAACAGCTGTGCTTTTACTGAAGTCATAGAAGTATCCTCAGAAACATACCTAAATGAAAACTTCTGTCTTAGGCAGAGGAAAACTCTTCTTGGAGCTTGTGAGTTCCTTCAAACCCTGCGATGGGATTGCAACTCTATTGTGCATGGTTAGAGACACCACATTCCTGGTCTGACATACTCAGAATGATGGCCCACAGCTCTTTACCTCTAAAGAATTCTAATATAATCATCTCTACCATCTAAAAGCAAGAACAATGCTAAGCAACAGGCATTTTTTAGTTCAGTATATCCCCTTCCTAACCTTGTTTTCTCTAGCCCTGTTCTCTTGCTGCTTAGTATTTTCTATTCAGTTTTAAATTTGGAGAAAGCTGGCATCCAACACCATTAGACAAAAGGGCCATCAGGAATACAAGCCATCCAGCAAAGGTATCTTTGCCCAAAACTCAAGATTTGGAGTCCAGGTTTTCTGCCTTGGGCCTACACAGGCTTGTCCAAAATGCCAGCAAAACGCATCCTGTTACCTGCCTTAAATAAGCACAGCAACTCTTTGATGCAGAAAACAAACGTTTTCACACAATCTTTTACATCTTAGCTCCTTCAGTGATAATTCAGCCAGTATGATGCATGTAATCTTAGGCTTGTCTGCCCTGGCCTCACAGCTCCCTGGTTCAACAATTGCTAAGGGTCCTTTATTAACATCTCAAATACCTCCTTTTCCTTCTCCCTTTCTCAGAGGGGGTAAGAAATTCTTCAAATTCCTTAGTTTAGAAGGGCTTGGGGGCATTCTTCTTACTCAGCAGAGGACAAGCTGAAAGGAGAATAACATCCCTCCCCAGCCTCTCTGTCACCCTGCAGCTGTACCTTGTGATGCTCGGGTAGCAAACATACTTGCCAGGCTCAGGTCAGATGTTGATAAAGTAAAAATAATTTAAAGAGATTGAGAAATCCATCTAAACTCTGTTTAATTCATCCTGATAAGGTAGGGCTGCGGAGAGCTTTACACCACCTTCGCGTCTCTTTTCTTTCCCTTGGTCTCAGCTGGGCCATGTTTTCACAGGACCAAGAATTCAGTAGCAGGGTGACTACAGTATTTGAAAAACAGGACTAAGATCAGAGAATACATAAAGGTGATAGTGTTTAGCTCATTCACTTTTTTTTTATCATTATTTTAATCAGTCACCCATCAGTCACCTTTAATGGGTCTCTAAACAAAAGGCATCTAACTGGGTGTTCGCTTCCCTCTTCTTCTCCCCAGGCGTCTTCCTATAGCAGGAATTTAGTCTCCCTTTATTTTTTTCCTCCCTACAAAAACATGAGAGCCCTCCTACTTTCAGCTTGCCGCTTTTCCAGAGGTTACTGTGTGAGCTTTTGCCCCACTAATGGTGCCTCTCAGCTTACCTCATGTTTGCTGTTTGTTTTTGGGCTCAGCCTGCCATAGCAATCAAGGCCAAATATTTGCTCAAATGAAGTGGCTCTGTGGTTCTCATTCCAGGGTGCTGGCTGAGGACAAAATGAAACTAGCTTGAAATATTCTAGTATGCCCAAGAGATGCTAGGAACAAGGGATTTTTCCAGTGCTGTAGAAAGTCATCCAGATTCTCATTGTAGCTTTGTTGTGGGAACTGCAGGGGAACTAACTCGTTTATAGCCTGCCACAATTAAAGACACCACTTTTGTCTGCCAGAAACCAAAGCCAGTCCAGTCAAAGCCAAACTTTGGGACCATTTTTTTGGGCTACAACCAGAAAGAAGACTCAATGTGAAATTACGCAAGCATTCGTTCTCCCTTTTCTGCAAGACCGAAGCCCACATTTTTCTGATAAGAGGAGGCTACATCCTTTGTGCATGCAAGTCAGCGGCGGGTCTTATAAACACACCCACAGATTCTCAGCGTAACATATTGCAAGCTCTGTGCGTCTGGAGCCACTGCATGCTTTGCTCAACAACCCCCCTTTCATTTCTGCCAAGATTCCCTCCCACATTTGGGACTTTTTTCCTGCTCCCTTGAGAGCCTTCTCAATTCTCCCAGCTCCTCCGGCTTCCCACTGTCAGCATGGACTGTTCTGTACTGCTTTGCCAATCTGCTCTGCCTTCAGAAACATGGGCCAGTGCAGGAAGCTGAGCCCAAAGAAGATCTGTGTGTTGCCCTTATTCTCATTCCCCTGTTTGGGACAGGTGGATGGACCAGAAGACTGAAATGACAGCGCTGGCACAGAAGGCAGAAAATTAGCCGAGGCATACTGAGGCTTTGTAGGATGTGAGAAAATACCAACAGATACACATGAGGTGCCATCACTGTGGGAAACCACCTTTTAGCTGAGGTGCAGACGAGCTCCATTTAACACAATCACCTTCTTTATGATTTATCAGAGCATCGTTTCCTGGGATTATTCTGGAACAAAGAAGGCAACTCACTGGGCATCCTGCATGTTTGCATAATGCGAAATTCCTGTCAAAAATCAATACCTTACTGAGGCTTTGCAGGCTACTAAGCTGCCCAGCTTCAGGCTAGCACCTGCTCTGCCGTATTTCTCAGCTGCCAAGAGACGGGAAAGTGTTACAGGAATCAAACCCACAGGACAGAGGTGCTCTGGGGCTTCTTGTGAAATTCATCTACGTGAGGTGAGGTAGCAGCTTGTGTTAGGCTGGGATGTAAGGAGTCCTGCAAGCACTGCTGCCTTCTGCACTGTCTCAGGAAAAAAAAAAAAAAAAAAAAAAAAAGGAAAAAAAAGGTTAAAAGGTTTTATGTGGAAGAAAATATTTGGACTTTGAGTTACAGACCCAAGCGTGATACAGATCTAAAGCACAAACTAAGGTAGCTCTGCTCTCTTCTACCTAGTGGGTCAAGGCATTCAACCTGTGGTAAATCCTGTCCACTCCTTCCTTGTCTTGTCTGTTTACACGTGGAGTAACAGCATCCTTAAGCCTCTTGCTACTCTATCATTCTCCTGATTACAGCTGCATCTGACATTGAACTTGAAACACACACCTGTACAGAAGTTTGCGGCTAATTGCAAGACAGCACAGAGGCCTATAATTCTTTGACTCTTTATAGAGGAATGTACATGTATAAAAGCCTTTTGAATTTTCATTAGCCGCCCCTTAGATGTGGGATAGCAAAACACAAAAAGATGAAAACAAGATGCTCACCCGATGATTCAGCTTTCCTGCAAAGTTTCTTCTAGCAGCCATCATAACCCTGAAAATAATCATCCCAGCCCCTTTTTCCTGTGGGCTAATAACACATCAGCGATGAGGATCATAATTTAAGTTTTTTGTTCCCACTAGGAATCCATGAGAAAGAGCTTTGCATTACATGGAGAAAAAAGAATTATTTGCAGGAAAAGATGGTATGTGTACGTTGGTGGGGTTTGGGATTTTTAAATTTTTTTTTTATTTATTTAAGGAATGCTAAATCAGGTTTGGCTTTGCTAGGGGACATACCAGCTGTCTCCGAGCTCGTTTTATTATGATCTTTCTTGTACCTTAATTGAGAAAGCAGGGCGTGGAAGTTTCAACAAAGGCTCCCCTTTGTAGTGTGTTAATTAGGCACAGGAGGTAACAAAACCCCTCAGTTATAAACAATTACCTTTCCCCAGGCTTACTTTCATTTTCATGCTACCACTTTTTTACTAATTTTCTATTAGTTTTTCAGAGTGGACAAGACTAATTTCTAAAATTAGTTGTCTAATTAGCAAAGAAAAGAAAAAAAAAAACAACCAAGCAGGAAAATATGTAAAGCAGGAGGAAAAAGAAAAGGTATAATTAGAAGCACTTAAAGATGCCTTTTTTTGTACTTATTCGGGATACGGGAGCCCAAGGTCTTTTCAGATCACCATAAAGTAACTGAAAATCTAGATTATGACCTCCTGGAAGTGACTCTGGCTGTAAATGCCTGGGGATGGGAAAGAATCTGAGCTGGGTTTATGTGCCCTGAAATGAGTGTTACCCTCACCCACACAGGAGGAAATGGAAGAAAGTGAGGGGCTGCGAGCTGTAATTCCTCCAGACCCTCTCCATTCATTCTGTTTGGAAAGCAAAGTTTGCTTTAAAAAAAGAGGGCGCTGCTTGGCCCGCAGGACATCTTTTTGCCTGCCGGAGTCCTGGCTGGCCGCGCAGCATGCGCTCAGGCCCAGAGACACACAACAGCTGGGAAGGGAGAGGCCTCTGCCCTCCTCCCTGCCAACGCTACGCTTCGTCCCGATGGCAGTGACCTCACCTCTTGGCACCGAGCTGTCCCGCGGGGGAGCGCCAGCCACCCTGGCGCTGGTACCCCTTTTCTTCCCTCCGCCTCCCGGCAAGGGAAGGAAGAAACCCAGGGGCTTGGGGCAGTCCTTCTGCCTCTAAAAGAGGCAATCCCAAGGATAGAAAACTGTACTATGAGGACAACTGCCGTCATATTGATAAAGGTTTTACACCCTGCATTGGCATGAAACCTTTCACACTGCTGCTCTCTAATCTTGTTCTCTGTTGAATTTCTGGAGAAAGGTGGAGCGAGGCACTTTAACCCACAGTACTGGGAGACGCACGTTATGATTCAGTCTCCAGTCAGTGTCACACTTCTGTTGTCGCCTGTGATAGTGATGTTTGCCTAAGACCTTCACAATGTAAATGGCACCCAGATATTAAAGCATAGACGAGGGGCTACATCTGTGTTCCCTGAAGGTTGCCTTTGCATCTGAGAAGTTGCCCAGAAAGCAGGAGCTATGTGTGAGTGGGGAAAGAGTAGCTCAAGTACAGTCCCAACAGGGTCTGTGTCTCCTGATCTGCCAGCAGACCTGGAAAAGACTGTCTAGGGGAAAACTCATAATCCTCAGTGGCAGCTTCCCAAGCATAGCAGTTCTCATTGGGAACAACTTTGCCTCTCCTCTCTGAAAGTGAAGATAGTCTAGTGAAGGTACCTTGTGAAGACAGGCATTGCCCCCTTTATTGCTGCACATCAAACCACAGTCCTCCTTTCTCACTGCATTGCAGTAGCACAGACTGATTCTCAAGCCAAGAGCAGCTCCTGTTGCTTTCCCCGAAGAGCTTTCAAGCTCAAACAGAGCAGACAAACTCCATGTGAGAGAGCAATCACAAGTGAAGAAAGGCTGAGACTGGCCCCAATGTCTGCAGCAGGTCCCAGGCAGGAGCTGGGTACAGGATACTGCCCCGACTGACCAGGCAAGTCAGGGAACCAAGGACCCCATGGCAGCACAGAGCTGCTTCACGTACGATGGAAAATGTTTAAATTGCTGTAGTTGGGGCCCACAGGAAACTTTTGGGAAGTGTGTGCTGGGTCTAAGACAGGAACCAAGAGAGTCAGTGTTTAAAATATGCACTGACAATGAATTGCTTCATTACTTAGAGAAAAATTGAGGGGGGGAAGGAGTAAAACTCAGCCACATCAGGAAACAGGCAAATAATTGTCTGACGGATACACCAGGTCTCCTGACTGCTGGTCTAGGACTTTGCTGCTGCTCAGCCCACATCACGGGCTTCCTCATCATGGTAAGCTTCTCCTCCAGGAGACAGCAAGGTCTCCTCTGCATTTAGTCGTTCCTCAGGGGAACGCATTGCATCTCAGAAAGGACAATATGCCCTCAGAAGATCATTTTCCTAGAGAGAAAAGATGGGGGAATGTGGCCGTTTGAAGGCTCACATGCTAAGCATAAGACCCTGAGGACAGCCTCCTCCCTCGACACCAACAGCAGGTACTGTGCGTCACAACCGCATCTCCCCCGCTGTGTGCCCCAAGTCCCCAGGGGCTGTGTAGAATGCAGGGACCCTGCAAGAGAAGTGGGATGCTATGGGATTAAGACCAAGCTCAGGAAGGTGGTGCAGTCCTTGCCTACATGCTGGTCAGCACAGCTCCTTCCCTGTCATGCAGTCCCCTGCCTTGGTGCATCCTCTCCTGTGGGATATCACACCCCGGAAAAGCAGCAAGCAGAAGCGTCTTGCATAGGGCTGCTCACCATGTCTACTAGTGTCTTGTTTTGCCCTTCTGTACTGTTTTTCTGTCTCCTCCTACACCTTCCCCTGTACATACACTCTCAGTTGAAGAACAAAAGTGTTACCCTTCAGGCTAAGGAAACTTTTGTCCCATGAGCTGCTGAAAAAAGGTACACGGACATGTAAGCCGCAGACCCCCTTCCCACAGCACTTTATACAGCAAGTGGATAGTCTCAGGCAGGAGGCTTTCTGCACTTTGAACAGTCCAAGGCAAGGAGTCGTGCAGGGCAGAGCACCTGGAGAAATCGGACCTTGTGGCCTGGACTTGCACATCCGTGAGCAGAGACATGGGAAATGTTGCCTTCCTGGAGCTGGAGTGGGGAGGGGAGCTCTGGAAGCTGCAGGCAGGAAGAAGTCTGACTTGGGAAGGCGGCCAATCTTGCATAGAGCGAGGCAGGTAACGATCATACAACTATTTATGGCTCTTTTTCGTTGCGACAACCACAGCCTTATATGGGCAAGAGCGCTCCAATCGACAGAGAGCTGCGGAGGTGGAGCCTCAAGGGGCACTCCTGATGCTTGCTCCCAGGCTATCTGCCTGTACAAGCCGCTGACCTCCTTCCTGGGAAAAACCCTGGGAACCCTCGCTGAATCCAGCTGTTTAAATTTCAAACTAGAAAATGACCCGGCACCCCTCCCCTTCTCTCCCATACCTCCTACTAGCTGGAGCTGTGGTGAAGCAGAAACGTCTGCATTTGTAATGCTGTGGGTATCTGGGAGCAGTGGGTTGGAGGGTCCCCCCGCATCCAACGTGGGAAACCTATTCCCATCTGGTTGTGATAGTACTGAGAACCAGAAGAAAAAAAAAGAAAGGAAAAATAAACAACACCCCCCCTTCCCTGCTCCCCTCAGTGTTGCTTGTTGGACACTAGTGAGTGTGTGAAAGGCTGCAGCTGGCAAATCTGGTGCACAAACTCCATTGCGGATCCTTTTGCCGCTGGATGTGTTTCAGAGCCCCCCCCCCAGTATCTCTGGCTCAGCTGCCAGTGTGCACATTGGGTTCTTACACATTTCAACCCCATCTGATCCACCCAGCTGAACTACGCTGGAAACTGCTTACAAATAAAACCGAACATAAACATGCTGAAAATGTCACTGTCATCAGATAAGGTTGCTATGCACACAAAATTCCTGACACGAGTTCATTAAACCAAGGACATGGAAAGTTAAGCCACATGCATACGGTGGCCGGGATGGGGAGGGGGGTACAGCTAGCGGGGATTCAGGCTGAAACTCCATTTTCGGGCCTGCTGCCAGCCCATAGGACATCACCCAGTGTGACTCAGTTTCTACCAATGGGGGGGTGGGGGGGGAAGATGTCACAGCACCCACCTCCTTCTGCGAACACTGGTGTGTTTCAGGAAGGAGCAGCAGGCAGGGATATTAGCCATACCGCTTGCAAGCTGCAGAAGTCTGGCCTTCCAGAGGACAAAGCACACGCTGACCACCAGCCCTCAGCAGTCTTTACCAAAAAGAGTCATATTTAGCACTCCAGGAGGCAGTTATCTCTGTTTTATAAGAGAGGAAACAGGCGCCAAGAGCTTCCTCTATAGTACACTTCTTGTAGTCATGGCTATGTTCAAGTCACAGAAATGCAGGGCTGCGTGGGCTAGATGCTGCCACATAGGCTTACCAGTTCTCAGACACCCAGGTTTGCACAGAGCATCCAGATGTAATGGCCTTCCCTTTCGTGTAATGAGTTTTTGTAGTTCTCAAGCTACATATTTTAAGAGCCAAGGAGGGTGTGGGAGTGGTTCACAGGTGGGAGTGATTTCAGGTGATCCCCCCTTTCTCCCGAGCCTACCACAACAGCCACCCCTTCACCTGCTTGCAGGCTGGCTGTGGCTCGAGAAAGAGAAGCTGTGCGCCCTTTCCCCTGGGATGGGTGACGTGGGTTAGGTTAACCTACAAGGGTGGAACATCATGTTCCCCCTCAGCCTCACAACGGTCAGGGTTGGGGCTTGATGATTGTGTGAAGCCAACCCAGGTCTGAGCAGCCCCAAAGGAAGTCCTGTTCCCCTCCCTCCTCTGATCTTCATGCTCCCAGATGACACAGCCAGCTGATCCATCTGGAAACAAACTTGAACGAAAAGAAAGTGAAATGTTTCCAACTTGACCATTGAACTACCTGGGTCCTCAAGAGGTGCTGGAAATGCATGGTCATGGGCAGCCAAACATAAGCTGGTCAGAAGCTATGAGGGAATTGCAAGCCAGGAGAGGCCAGAAAGCCTCCTTGCCAGTGATACCATGAGTTAATTTACTCCAGTTGCGTGGCTGGTCACAGGGGGTCGTTATAGCATCCCATGTGCAAGTGGTTGCAATCAGTATCTGAATTAAGGAACATATATCGCCAAACATGTAGGATTACCAAAATCACAGTATCAAGTAGTGTAGGAGGTAACTTTGGAGGTCTCCAGTCCAACCACCTGCTCGGAGCAGGACCAGCCTTAAGGTTAGATCAGGGTGATGAGGGTCATATCCTGCTGGGTTTGGAAAACCTCTGAGGATGGCAAATCCACAGTCTCTGGTCTTGCCTCTTGTCTTTTCACTGAGCACCTCTGACAACCTGACTCTACCTTCTGCATAACCTCCATTTGGGTAGTAGAAGACAGCAGTTAGATAACCTTCCTCACAAGCCATCTCCTCTCTTTGCAAACCAACACAACCACCTCAGCCCCTTCCTCATGTGTCAGGTGCTCCAGCCCCCTGGCCAGCTTCCTGCTCCTCCGCTGGAGTTGATCCAGTTTGTTAATGTCCCTCTTGCAAAGGCAAAGGACCGTCATGAAGCAGCATGAGGAATTGTCCGTTTCACCTCCTGGAGGAGAGCAAGCGTCTCTGCCTACTTGTAAGAGGACAAGTCTTTGCGAGTGCATCTGTCAGGGTGGGCATGCACAGTGCCAGCCTGTGTTAGTGCATGTACACGGTGTCAGACACGGAGCCAGCGCATCCGCCTATTGTGTAAATATTGGCTCAGAAGTTTAGGTCATAAAAATGGGTGCAAATTCACTCAAGTCTGGGGAGCTGTGCTGGTTTTTGTGAGCAGAGTGATACTGCAGGACCGCCGTGTGAATGCCATCTGCGTGTGTACTCAGGGACGTTTGTGCACTGTCCTTCTCCTTCAGTGGCTCCTCACCTTAGCAGGCACAGATCCTCCTTCCTGCTGTTATCGGAGAAGATGTTGACAGTCAGGTCTAAATCTGGTCAGGTAGCTTCTCAGTTACTCACCTCTCAGTTATTACTCTGCTTCAGTAACCCTGAAGCTTGAGGAGACAGGGTGTACCAGGAGACAGTAGCTAGGACTGGAAGACAACAGAAAGCATGTTCTGCTCTGATGATGTTGCCCAAGGGCAGTGCATCACTGCCATGATGTCATAACTGTGAGGCACAACCTTCAGAGTGTAAAAGAGAACACCCATTACTCAGTGGGCCGGCAGGTGATATGAAAGGAGGCAAGCGGGAAGGAAGACCTCAAAACTTTTCCCTGCTTGCTGTCTTGGGGATAATGGTAAGCAAAATGACATGTAACTGCAACTCAGCAGTGCCTTTTGCAATACCAGGATTGCAGCATGATGAGCGATCCCTCTGAAGTCTTCATAAAAGATGGGAAATGGGAAAGGCTAAAGTGAGCTCCAGGCTGTGGGTGGGAGAAATGCACCACCAGGATATGAGATGTCAGGTATGAGGCTGACAAATAGGTCATGGACATGATCTCTAGGCAGGCAGGGAATGAAGTGAAAGGCAGCCCAGGGTGCCTGGATGTCTGACACAGGACAAGGGGTGCCGGGTAAAGACCTCCTCGGTGTTCAGTTCCCAGCCGGAGCTGTGGGCTTACAAAGAAGAGGAAGCAAAGCAATGCAGTCTGCTGTGGGGAGCCGAGATGTCAACCTGGGTTACCGTAGGGTGAGGCGCTCAAAGGCCTGGCCTGGTTCAGAGCTGGGCAAAGCTTGTTCCCCAGCTATAGGTTATTACAGAAATGCAATAAAACAAGTTTTTACTACAAACTAAGGACAGGAATTGCCATCTGTTCACGTCACACAGCTCCCTTTAGTCTGAAACAATTTGGGGACTGCCTTAGGTGGCATGAGCAAAAGCCAGTCAGGTCAAGTCTGAAACACAGAGCTTGTTCCAGTGATCAGCATCTCCTTTGGAGACCCTTTGGTCAATCCCAAAGCAAAGCAGGGAGGTAAAATACAAACTCAGCTCACCTTCCCCATCAGTTCCACCTCTGGACCATTGGGGCCCAGCTGGGATGTGATGGGAAGCCATGTCTGTGCCACCACCGCTGCTGGATATAGGTTAGAGAGCCCAAAATACCTGCACATGGGGACTTTGTTCTCTGCCCAGGGTGGCCCATCCCACCCAGCTCTACAGCTTGGTGTATCTCACCAAGCTTATCTGGTCGCGTGCCCTCCTCCCTCCCCAGCCGTACCGCCAGGGCCAGGTTTTCCTGCTTCACCCCAAATGCTTATTTTTATTATTTTAAAACAAACAGAGCTGCGTCTGTTTTGATTTCCAAAAGAAGGTTAGAGGGAGGTCAGAGCTGACATCTGGGCTGGAGATAACATTCCCGTCTAATTAGCAAGCCCTGAATAACGAGGGCCTTCCTGTCCCATCCCCCTGTCCTGGTGCGGGAGAGGGCAGAGCCAGCAGCAGCTGGGGCAGAAACGGGGCAGGAGAATGGCCCCATTAGGTGGCATTTTGTTTCCCAGAGCCCTCAGACCGAGCTTGACGGGCTGCTGAGAGGCGCCTGTGGGTGACAGCCGGACACTGCCCGTCCTTCGTCTCCACGTGGGCACCATTTGCAGGTACCCAACCTCCATGGCCCCTTTTTCCAAGCGTTCAGCGACGGTTTTCCAAAGTGCCAACAGTGCTGCCAGGCGCCCCCGCAGACTGTTGACTGGGGACAACTCATTCACCCTTTCTGCAACACGGAGATTATGGATTTAAACACCCGGGGCGAGACCCATGCTGGTGTACGTGTGGCGAGAGAAGACGCCGGGAGACATGGTGTCGGTGGGAGACACGGTGTCGGTGGGAGACACGGCTGAGATGCGTGGTGGCGTCCCCCCCCGGCACGGCTGGGCCATCAGCTGCCCTCCCCTCCGTCTGGGGAGCCGTACATTGGCAGCTCCGTCCCCACTCTTGGAAATTGGGTCATTTTTCAGGGCGGCGCAGCCCGCCGGGCTGACACGATGCAGCTGTTTGTGCGCAGCAGCAGCAGCGCAGAGAGGAAGCAGCCATGGCAGAAGCCGGCTTTGGCCGGGACGCTGGGCTGGGGGGGAGCAAAAGGGCTATCAGTGCTGGGGACACCCAGTTTGTGGGGACCCTGGCAATTTGTAGATACAATCACCCCCCGCAGCAGGGCACGGAGATGGTGGAATAAAGCCTGACTCAGCTGGGAGAGAGTCTCCCTGGCTGAATCACCCCGGGCTCTGCGCCTTCCCTGCAGCTCCCCCGCCATGGGCCGGCTGTGCCCGGCCAGCGCTTGCCAAACCCCATGAGATCACAGGCGCAGGCAAATGTGGCAGGGGCTGAACCATGGCCAGGTGCTCTCCAGGTGAGATTACAACACCAGGTGCATCTGATCCATGCAAAACCCTGGCTGACACCCCTTAGCAGAGCCAGTGACACACCAACTTGCCGTCCCCATCAGCCCCGTGGCCGGGGGGGGAGGGATTTGCTGCCGGCAGCCTCGGACGTGCAGCCGCCCTCGCCGGAAATGCCACAGCCCGTTCATTCCTCGGAGGGGACGTGACCTTCATTCCCGGCCTCGGTATAAAACCCCACGGAGAGAAGGAAAAGAAGGCAGGGGAACAAGGTTCGGGTTTTAACGCTGGCAGAGCCCAGCCGCCATGCCCCCGGCTGGAGGCTGAAGAGGACGAGGCTGGAAACCATGCCCTTGGCTCGGCCGTGTGCTGCCGGTTGCCAGGGGCTGGGCACAGTGTCACAGGGAGGCACGGCGTCGCAGGGAGCAGCAGAACAGGGAGATGACAGCAGCCTAAGGAGTTTGCTTGCAGATATGGCCACATGCTGCCGGTTTCCGTGCTGCAGGCTCCAGTGAGACCAGCAGTGACGGGTCCCTCATGTTCCCGCATCCTTTCGTCTCAGGGGTGCTGCCCGCTTCTGCCTTCCTGTGTGCAATGCCAGACAGATTAAGAAAACCCCAAACATGCTTCCTCTGACTGTCACCAAGAAAACCCAAACTGAGAACAGAACTTGAGCCCAAGGCCAGGGAAAGGGGAACGGGAACTAAACAGGGCCCAGATGGGTACAGGGTGTTGGTGTGCCGGGCAACCACATAGTTTAGCAGCAACCCTTAATATTGCCCAACTTCCATGCTCCTGCCAGGATCTCAGGGCAAAACCTGTGGGACCCAGCCTGTCTGGGAAGGGGAAGCTGGACCTCCTCAGGTGGCGAGCTAAGCTGAAAGAGCTAAGCTGAAGGATCAGCCCCTTGAGAACAAACCCAGCGAGCGAGAAAGAAGAACGCGAGGGTTTTGTCTGGTGGCTTCCTGCCAAAAACTGGCATGGCTGTAAACACCAGCGCAGAACAATAAGATCTCCTGTCCCAGCAGCTGCTAAAGCCATCACCTGGGGAGCTTCCTGCAATCAGCCAGTGGAAGGACACAAAGGAGCTGCCACATGCCTTCCTGCAATTTGTCATATGGCTGATCTCTGCTCTGCTCGGTCCCTGCCACCCTCCCTTCCCCCAGAGCCGCCTGTCTCACGCTCCGACAAGAGGATGTGGTTACAAAGACCAACCTCTGGTGAGGAGCAGGCTCATAGTTCAGCCTTGCTTCTCCAAGCAGCATGAAGTGCTTTTCTTTATGACTTCTGAGTCATCCAATATCCTCCCCGCAGACAGTTCCCCAAGGCTGGTTCTGCAGACAGTGTGTGGACTTCCCCCGTACCTGGATCCGGGTGGCCCCGAGAGACCCGCAGCGCTCCGCAGGTCCTCTCTCTGCCTGCCACGCGTTGCGGCTCCAGGGCTCACGGTGCCCAAAGAGCTGGCACGATGCTGCCGCTGGCTTCTTTTTCAGGCCACCGCGCCTTTCCAAGGCGTTAATCTCTGGGCCTGAACGCTGCCATGCTGGATCTCCCCTCACGGGTGAGTATTTTTAGAAAGTTTGAGCTCAGACTATGCAGTCACTCCTGAGCTATGCCAGGACGAAAAGAAAACAACCACTTTTGCCTAAACAATACCGGCACGGAACAAAAAAGCCATTGCAAATGGGGTTTTTCAGCATCACTCAAAACTAGCCGAGCTTTGAAACACGAAACTTGCAGCCAAAAAAAAAAAAAAAAGAAAAAAAAAAGAAAAAAAGGTTCCTAGTGAACAGAAAGGGCTTTGACAATTTACTTAAAGAGCCAGATTAAAGCAAAACGATGTTATATAAATACCGGCGGGCGTGCCGGAGCTTGCGTGCAGTGCGGTGCTCCATCTGTGTCGCAGCCAGGCCCAGGGCACTGGTTACCTGCTGGCTGCGGTTGAAGCCACCTGCGGGGAAAGGAGCTGTGCCATCCCTGCGCCCAGGGCTACCAGCCCCACGGGGAAGCTTTATTGCCTCGTGATGGAGCAAGAAAGCAACCTCAGGGGATGCAGCTCCTCACTGTCCCCGAGGCGCTGAAGCCACTTACGTAGAGCCGGCTGGGACAAGCTGCATGGGACTGGCGTGGAGTTGCAGCCACACAGGTGGCCCGGAGGTCACTGTCTCGTCTCTGGAAAGCACCGAAATCTCTGGTGTGTTTTGTACTCTCCGGACAACTTGAAGCGGATGTTTCTGAGGACTCTCGCTGCAAAAATTTCCTGGTTTTCGGTATTGCTCAACCACTCGTCCGCTCATAGGAGCAGTGGAGCCAGGGTGCCTTCAGCAGCAGGGGGATGAGTGGTGTGTGCTGAGGAAGGGTACCGGGAGCTCAGCTTTCCCCAAGTGGGAGAGCAAGCAGGCTGGCTCCCGTCCTCTTCCGTCAGCAGCCACAGCTGCCGGGGACAGCTGTGAGCCCCAGAAGCTCCTGGCACTCTCCACAACAGAGAACAAGAGTATGCGAATGGATAAACACGCATATATATGTGCAGGGACATGGGACATTATTTCACAGAAGCTGCAGGCCATGGAGAAAACCCAGTCAATTTTAATGCATTTTTATTTTGACTATTTGGATTATCAGGGCTAGGAAATCGATGCGGGCAGGCAGGAGGTTGGGTGCTGCCCTATTGCCCACAGCTGCCAGCTCTCCTCCACCCACAGGGCATGAGCGGCTCCAGCATATTCCTCTGGCTTCTCCTCGCAGGACACTTACCCCAGTCAGGATTTTCCCTTTTCAGATCAGTTTGAAGACCTCCATCTGCTCTTGACTCTCCCAAAGGCATCTTTCCTACCCCTCTGGATTGTGTTATTAAGCTCTGTCTCAGGCCACATGAATGGCACCAAGTGCCGTCCCCTCCCTCTTATCAAGACCCCCAAGCTCATAGCCCTATTGCCTCCTCTGTTTAAAACACCAGCCCTGTCTTGCCATATCCGTGCTCCCAGGCTCGTGCTGGTTGAGCCCTAGTTGGAGGTGCAGGTGGTTCCTTCAGACAGTGGAGAGTGCATGGAGCTGGGTTGAGATCCAGGGGCTGTGGCTGCACAGAGCAGCAAGGTGTCACCAATCAAACCAACACGAGTACTTCTTGTATCGCCTGGACGCGTTCCTGTGCAACCTGCTCTAGGTGACCCTGCTCTGGCATGGGGGGTTGGACTAGATGATCTCCAGAGGTCCCTTCCAACCCCTACCATTCTGTGATTCTGTGACCTAGCTCCTCATCTCATTGCCCAGCAGGGACCTCTTGTCCCCAGGAAGGCAGCCACAGGGCTTCTCCTCCCTTTATCCCCGCTGGGATGCAGGGTGACACATTTTCAAGCTCTCCCCGGAGGTCTCCAGTTTCTACCCATTTGGCTCCTCTGGGTGTAAGAAACGCGGGGTTTCCCCTGCTGCTCCTGCCTCCATCCTTCCCCGGATGGTAGAATGCACGTTGAGGATAAAAAGCAACCAGGCACGGCTCAGCGCAGCAGCCCAGCCTGCGGCTACCACTCTCGCCGGGAACTGCAGCCTCTGTTTTTTGCCTGGGAAAGGTTTTAAGAGGGAAAGAACTGCTGAAGTGACAAGTGGAGAGGCAGAGAAACCATGCAGCTGCACCCCGTGTCCTTGAGAAGAGCTGCAGGAAGGCACCCGTGTGTGGCGATGGACTTGAGCCTGGGTGGGTTGCAGGGGCAGGTATCGAGGACAGGACGGTATAACAGGTGACCTAGTTTTGTTTTGCTCTGGAAGTCAAGCTTACAATAATTTAATCTTTTTATTGCTTAGGTATTGCAGTCGTACAAGCTGTTCTTTAACTTCTGCAGGAAGCAGAAACTCACAGCGAGCACTTAACGCAATTCAGCAAAGCTTTTGAATGACGCTGAGCTTAACATTGCTGCTAAGAGCCTTGCCGGGTTGGAGAATTAAATTGCCGATTCTGTCTGAATCCTGTAATTAGTTGAAAAAAACTGTGGGGGGAAAAAAAAAAGCTTAAAGTGATGCATAAACTGTTAGGGCAGCAGGCCCTGCCTAGGGCAGCATTAGTGGCGTCCGTTTCCCTGTTGACATGGAACTAGTCTTTGTTTTGTTCTTTGGACAAGAGGAATCATATAATATGTTGATAAAACAAAGGATTTACTGTCAATGCTGGGTGGCCGAGCTGCTGAGGCCAGACCTGATTGGAGCCAAAACGTGGCTAAAACTGTCCCCTTCAGAGCCACAGGGGACCACATATACACAACCCCCTGTGCGCTGCAAACCAGGCAGCCTGAATTTTCCATCCTCTACCAGCGCTTGAAGCTGCTCTGGGCATAGCACCCCGAGCAGAGACGGCAGCGCAGCTCTCCCTCCTCGCAGGCATTCGCCATGGCACAGAATCACAGAATGGCAGGGGTTGGAAGGGACCTCTGGAGATCATCTAGTCCAACCCCCTGCCAGAGCAGGGTCACCTAGAGCAGGTTGCACAGGAACGCGTCCAGGCAGGTTTTGAATATCTCCAGAGACAGAGACTCCACCACCTCTCTGGGCAGCCTGTTCCGGTGCTCTGGCACCCTCTGCACGGAGCAGGTGGAGGTTAAGACGGAGTTTAGTGGGCAGGCACAAACATCTTGGGGAAAGGAGCAGCTGCGTTAGGGCTTGATGCAAGCGTAAAGCCAACAAAAACGAATGGAAAACCTCCACTTGCCTGGGACTGGGTGGCCTTGGACAATATGGTGAGGATGGAGCACCACGCCTGACATTTTAAGGGGGATCTTGTCATTGAGTTCAGAATGTACCTGGGGAGGGAGAAGTGGGTTTAGCTCAGCTTTGCTTCCCTTGGGAAGGCACCGAGTGCTGCGTCCTCTTAAAATACCAACCAGGAGCATTAGAAGCTGAGAAAATTGCTGTAACGCGGGCAGGCTTGGGTGGGAGAGAGCAAATCCTTAACAGATCAGAGGAGCATTCGGTGTGTTTAACTCCAAAAGGGAAGGCCACCTGCATCCTTGCTGGAGTGAACAGAAACGTTTTCCCAGCTGACATAGAAAAAGCAGCTACTGCTGAAGAATTACCTATTTCTTCAGCTGTGTTCTTTCGGGAAAGACCAACATCACATTCAGGTGGCATGAAAATTGCTGCGCAACCCCTCTTTTAACTGCTACATAAAGACACTGCTGGTAGTGCTTCCCACTTGCAGCTCCTCTGTTATTAACAGCAGCTGCGGGAATCCCTGAAGCCTTTCCTGGCAGTCGGCAAACAGGGAGCTGAATTCAAATCCTGCCACAGAAAACATCCTTGAGCTTTGAGTCCTGTCACTGTGCAAAGTGCTTGGGGAATCTCAAGGTGCCCCCAAGCCCCTTCTTCTCTCCACCCATTATGCTGTTTCTGAAGGATTTCCACAGGGCACCATGTAATGTGGGTCTTCACCATTTGTCTCATAGAAACAGCTGTGGCTTCATATAATGCACCCTAAAGTGTGCGGGCGCTTTAATAGCTGAATGGCACCTTAGCTCCACTTTTCCTTAGAAGGAAGTGATAAAATAGCTAATTTATACTGTCCCTTAATTACACAATGCAAAGTCACTGTGTTTTTTCCTGTTCTGTAGGATGGTGAAGCATGAAAGTTGACTATTGTCGGGTACGTGACGCTGTTCCCCTACTTTTCCTGCGCATGCAGGAAAATGGACACAGTCTTTACTAGAAGTGTTTACAGAGCAGGAACACCAGAACTGCAGGGCAAATTGCCCAGCCTGAAACATGAGCAGGACACGAGCAGCATAGCTTCTGCGGTCTCCCAAATAAAATAAAATGCCATTTTTTTTACCAATTGTAACTGACCAACGGTTCTTTACCAAATTACATCCAAGTGACATCACCTCTAGCAGCCTGGCGGTGCTGAGATCAGCCCAGCCTGGCCGGGGAGGTACCCATCTCAGGGGACCAGCACCACCTTATGCTGTTGCCCAGGCCCTGGGGTGATGGAAGCTGGTGGGAGCAGCAATGCCTGCAGCACTTGCAGTGGGACACACAGGACTCGCACCACCACTCCCCTGCTCCTTCAAAGCTCATAAATCGTTATTGCAAAGGTGCAGAAAAAAAAAAATAAATTGCCTCGCCGCTCGTAACAACCTATGCCAGGGAGGTGAAATGGAGCAAATCCAAAGCAGAGTTAAGAGTGATTGAAGGACGCAGAAGCTGAGAAGGAAAAGAAAAAAAAAAGGCAGCTGGTACATGGTTATTAAGCACTTACAATGTTCTCATGCAGCTTAGATAAGCAAACTGGAATTAAGCATTACAGTAGGCATCAGCCCTGTGCTGTGCTCTGCCTACAAGCGCACGGGGAGGCTGGGAGCACTTAGAAGCCAGGTTGACTGGAAACAGGTGTATATAGGGACGAGGGGGAAGAGAGGGGAAGGGCTGAAGGCTGCTCGTGATAGGAGCACGCAACTGCCTCCCTTAGTCTAAAGGTCAGGGCAATTAAAGTCAAAAGACTGCCTTTTGGCAGGGCTCACCTGTGTGAGCAGATTTAATCATTCACGCGAGGGAGAGGGAGGCTCTCAGGCTCCTCAGGCAGCAAAGGAGTGAGAAAAGCACGGTGCGGGGGGAGCGAGCACAGCTCAGGTTCCTTATGTGCAACAAGCTGCTGTTCCTCTGTGCACAAGTCCTTCTTCCAGTGTCCTGGATCCAGCAGCACCCAAAGCAGGTCTTAGAAGCAGCACTGAAGGCCCCGTGAAAGTAATCCACTTGTTTCTTTTTCGGCACGTTACCTTTCAGTAGGGATCAAGTTGTAAGCTGCGCTCTCCCAGCCCATCCGTAGAAACCAGCCGCTGTGCTGCTGATACTCCCCCTCACCTCTCTGCACAGACAAGGGACTTCCCTGTGATTTCTGAGAATCAAGTTTTATTCTCCAGCTAGACAGCAGTGACCGATAAAGTTCTCTTTATTACAGACCTACAAAGGGAGACCCATAAAATACTTCTATTTTTCTCTTATAAAATTATGATGGGAGCTGTACCTGTCTCAGCCGCACAAGGACAGAGGGACAGGTTTCATTGACAAGGCAGAGACATTCTCAGCTTTAAACAAACCCACCCAGGGCAGGTATGTACCCACGTCTTGCAGGGAGCAGCTGCCCTCTGCTCTGTGCTATCAGATGCTAGGCAAAGAGAAAAACATTCCTCCTCTTAACTCAGCAGCAGCTCCGCACGTCAGCTCTTTGCTGATAAACACAGGCTCCTAATTCCAGCCGCATTCCCCATTTTGAGAATAAGCAGCCCCATTCCTCAGCACGCTTTACAACTACTGCTGCTCAAGAGAAGGGGGAGTGGAGGGAAGGGTTACAACACTGTCCGTTTCAAAAAAACCCCAAACCAGAAAAAAAAAAAAACCCAGGTCACACAAGGCAGGCAGTTCACGTGCCCCTCAGCTCTCCCAGGCAAGGAATGCGCAACGTGGACGTGTCCAGAGGCAGAGGTACAGCCACCCTTTTACTTCAGGCGCCGATGAGTTTCTTCAGGAATGCCTCCAGCTGATCCTCGTCCTTTATCCCCACAAACTTATCCACGACATCTCCATTCTTCATAGCCAGCACGGTTGGCACTGCTGACACCTGGGGGCAAGAGAAACAGGGAGACAGAGGTGAGCGGAGGCTGTGGGGAGCCCAGCTGCACCCAGGCCCCAAACGGAGCTCTAGAGAAGAAGTGGCCACAGGGGAGTTGAGCATACACTGCTCATGGGTAGCACGTCCGCTCGCAAAACACAAGCCAGGCAACCTCCATGTTCCTCCTTTCCCTGGGGCCTCATCTCTGCGCTGACTTACATTGCCCTGCTTAAGTCAAGGCTGAGCAGCTTTTCTGGTTTAAGACAGACCCAAGATTTTAAAGACAAACCCAAAGCTAATATAAAAAAAAAAAAAAAAGGTAAAGCATTTTCCCCCTCTCCAGTACAAATTCCTCTTCTCCTTCCCTTTTGTCCTACGATAAGCAAACAAACACAGTCTTGTATCAGGACACCTCTCACACATGACGACCTTTGGACATTTTATGGCCAGGGTGGTACGAGACTGGACCCGTGTTCTTCTCCAGACAGGACTGGAGCTGGAGGAGGGTCCCCCCCATCACTGCAAAGGCAGATTTCCTGCTCCATCCTATCCTACCACGGTAATGACAACCCCCTCCAACACATCTTTCCTTTTCTGCTCTTGTTTTCAGTGGTTTTGCTGTCTGTCCACTGCAGATCCCTGACGATTAAGCAAGGAGCGAGAGAGTCCCTCTGACCAGAGCCAGCAGGCAGCTATGCTGCCCTGGGCGCTGTTTTTTTTTAGCTCAGAACAAAGTTTTCTGGGAATTATCCAAGAAAACAGCAGTGGAACTGACAATGCTCCCCAGGGACTTGCCGGCTGACCGTTGACAGAAGAGACCCTGGGGACATGATGGAGAGAAGGAACAATCAGAGCTTGGAGAGCTGCAGCAGGGGAGAGATCTGGTCATGCTTCTGACCCCACAGCTTCAGCGTCCTTATCTCTGCAAAGCCTCCCCCTACTGAAACACGTCCTGTCCTCGCCTGCTGCCTCCCCGCCAGCCTATGGGGCCTTCCCGCGTGCGTTGCCAGCGAGGATTTGCAAACCCTTTCCTGGGAAACCCGCCAGAAGGCTGGCTTTTCTCCCATCGGGAGCCTGAGATGAAAGGGACAGACTGTGCTTCCCTTCCCACCCGGTCCCGGCCGGCCAGTCCGACACGGCTCCCCGCAGTCTGTCTGTCCTCCAAGGCTTGTGCAGTCTCATCTGAAGGGATGGGAGCGCCGGGGCTGCTGCAACGCACGATCTTCAGCTCCTCCTAGTGACTGGCAGGAGCAGATCCGGAGGGCTTGGGCCCCAGTGCTGGCAATGGTGCCACCAACATGCTCTCTTGTGATTTTAGGGATGAGAAAGGATGGTATCAGCATGGCACTCAACTCATCTCTCCCTCCTTGAGAAGGGCAAAGCTCTGCTGAACCTCCCTCTGGTTAGCAGAGTGGGTTAATAACAAGCAGAGTTACTCCATCTCCATCCAAAAAAACCAGTGTGCCCAACCAGCAACAGCAAGCACCAGGCCATTATGGGCCACGTGAGGAAAGGGCGACTCTTCAAAGCACTGCAGAGGAGCAGATAAAACCAAGTTACAGGGCACTACATGCTGACCAGCGCACCCGCGAGCTTCATGCAGCCCCAATCCCTCCATCTCCTCCCCTTTTCATGGTGGTGAGCAAACCCCAAGAATGGGTGGCAGGTCCAGGGCTGGCGCTGAAGAGCTGGGTGAGAACCAGGGGCACTGAGCAACTTGCCTCTGCCCAGAAAACACCATGCTTTTGACAGCTTCCTTCCTGCTAGCTGCAGCAAGGGCGGCCCATTAACGGAGCACGTACTTTGTTTTGCTGCTTGAGAAGCCATGGGAATTTCTAGAAGGCAAAGTTAGAGGGTCTTTTTCCCCGCCCCCCCCACTCTTTATTTTGGGTCCCATCTGCACTGAATCTAAACAAACCCTCCTCCTCCCTCAAAAGCATTTCTACAGAAAAAGCCAGGCTGCTTTTGATCAGCGCTGACCACACAGATAAATAAATAAACAAATGTGTCCATCCAGGCTATTCCTGGCAGCACCCATACCGAGGAAAATCTCTCCCATCTGAAACTGGGGCTTTTATACAAGGTTGGCTGACACAGAACGGAGCAGGGGGAAGGACTTCATGCAGGCATCGGAATGAGGCGTAACACAGGACTGAGCTCCGCTGTTGAACGACCATCCCTGTATCCAGCAGCTCTCCAGGGCTGCCCACCCGCAGCAGCTGGAGAAGGAGCTGCCCTTTCCCAGTGGCCATACGCGTGGGCAATGGGACAAGGCAAGAGATGAATCTAAAGAATTTTAGAAGACGGCAGATTAAACAAAAGTATTCCTTCTCCCTTTCCGCTCTCAGGGCAAGAGGTCAGGAGCGGGCTGGAGCAGCGGCGAAAGGCCACAACCAGAGATGAAAGGTGTTAGATAAAAGGCAGAATCTCCAGAGAAAGAACTTTTGTGTTGGGCATAACCGGACGGGGAAAGGGCGCTGGGGACATTTCCAGTTGCAGGAAACACATCCCCACTTCGTGCTAAGCTGGGCGGGCCGGGAGCCAAGGGCAGACGGCAGCGGTGTGAAGGAATGCGCCGGCATTCCTCAGCTCTTCCAGGGGGGTCTCTCTCCCCCTTGCCCTGCCTCCCCCCACACCAAGGAGGCTGCTGAAGAGGATGTTGTGCAATCCAGCAGCATGCGGCAAGCATGCGTGGGCAGGGGAATAAACATGGGTGGAAGGAGACTTCCTGGCATCTAGTGGAAGAATTGTGGAGGGGGTGGCACGGACGCCAAAAACCCCTGAAACAAAAACTTCCTCAGCCTGCAGCCATCTGATCCCCGGTGGAATGGCTTTAAAAAAACCAAACTCTCCTGATCCCTCCCAAATATCACCTTTGGTTTCCTGGTCTCTCCCAAAAACTGCCTTTGGTCCCTCTTTGATCTTGACTTGGTGTCTTCCCATCAACCCTTATGCTCACATCTCCTTAAGGGGCAACTTCCCAGAAGACTACGCAAAACCAAACGCATGCTCAGCACAAGAACCAAACTTCTGCCTTGAAAAGGATGCCCCAAACTATGTAGATCAAAGCAAAAATTCCTCCTTTATCCCTACTCATTTGCAGCTATCCTACTCACAGACACTGCCTAGGGATGGAGTTTTAGCCACGGGGATAAAGGTCAAGAGCAGACAGACACATCACCCCCAAAGCACAGGATGCAGCAATGATTCCCCAGGCTCTCCTGCAAAACAAAAACTTCATCATGTTTATAGATAAGGCTCCAGAATTAATTGCTAGAAGCCGGCCCTTGCCTGCATCCTCAGTCTTGCCTGCAACCATGCCACAAGAGCTGCAAGACAGGCAGACCCTGTAGACAAATGCATGTACGCAGCAGGCTGTGCAGCTGCTCGCTCACCATCCGGTGGAAAAGCACATGCAGCGTGTCATCGAACCTGCACAACTCGGGAACTTTCAGCCTCTTTTTAAAGACCTTTCTTCACATGCACACACTGTTTGCCATTTTCCAGTCATCTGAGATTATCCTCTTGTAATCCCTGCTAATTCGATCTACTGAAAGGCTTGGAACAATACAAGAGTTAAGCTAATAATCATAGAATCAAAGAATCATAGAATGGGTTGGGTTGGGAGGGACTTTAAAGATCCTCTAGGTTCCAATGCCCCCGCCACGGGCAGGGACATCTTCCACTAGACCAGGTTACTCAAAAATAATAATCTCTATTTTCTTCTCCTTAGTGTGGGTGCTACCAGCACCTTACCTGCATCTATTAGGATTTATGCACTTTCTGATTGCCACAGAAACAACCTCACCCTCTTCAACTTCTTCTCACCAGCACCCTCAAGCTATGTAGCCTTTGGGCTTGCAACACACAGCCCTGCTCACGAGCCAGCAGCCACCCTCCTTGGCCCAGGGCGTGCCTGCCACCACGCCACCAGCAAGGAGAGCACCGGAGGCCCTCATGCTCAGCTTGTGGAAGCTGCAAGTCATGTTTGTGGGCACCAGCTGGGTGGACACGCCACCACAGCACAGGCAGAAAGGTCTCCTTGGGAAAGAGTGGGAGGAAACAAGCTGTTTCCACTTCCTTCTCCTTCCAGCTCGGCAGGGTGTGGGAACAGCATAGAGTGTCTCCTCCAGGCTCAACAAAACGACAGCTTGCTCAGGAGATGGTTCACAGGAGTTTGCTGGGCAACTTAAGGAGCTTCCTGTGCTAGCCTCCACCCTGGGAGCAGGACTTCATCTGTAGGGGGGGAGCAGCTCCATCTGCGATGACACACAAGTGAAAATTAAGCACTTTCTTCCCTGTAAAACGCAGCAGCAGGATGCCCTGACTCTGTAGACCATGGTGGTGTTTACAAGGAGAGACAGCAAGGGTGGGCGCAGTTGTCAGAGAAATATTTGCGTTTCTTAAACTACCTAATCACTGACACAGGGAAAAGATAAATAAATCACATAAACCAAGGCCGTGGCCTTCTCCAGTCACTCTGCTTCTTCCTGGGAGCAAGGCAGCACAGGGAACACACACAATGGGTGTGTAAAACACTAGCACAGGCACCAAGGTCCGTGCTGGCCAGCAGGAGGACGCACGCTCCTATGTGTGTTCTCCGACCTGGCTTCTACCTGTCCAAACAAAGCCCACAGTGTCTCCCTGTGCTCTGGCTTAAGAACCGGACATTATCACCCACAAAGAAATTCTGAATGAGGAAGGCAAAGAGGACAGGCTGGCTGCACGAAGAACCACGTTCAAGAGCAGAACAGACTGGGGCTTGTTACTTCACGTTCCTGCCCTGCACCTGAGCAGCCCATGCACACAGTAAAATGCCACGCACGCAGTAAAACGCCACGTATGCTGCAGGCTCCTCAAGGGCAGACAAGCATTTACATTGACAAATGCCTGCAAGGCTTAGATGACACGTTTCTGCAGAATTAGAGGTGGGGATGCTGAACACAATCTGAAGAGTTGGAGGAGAGCCAAGCAGCGAAATCCACCTACTAATGAGTGACCCGAGGGATCAGGAGCCTGTAGGCACGGGGCTTCCCCTCCCCACCAACATTGCTCCCATGCAGGCACACCTCTCCCCAGGGAGGGACCTTCTTTACACTCACAGTAAAGGAAAGCCCTCGCTTGTCTGGCTCCTACCTCGTATTCAATAGCAAGGTCTGTGTGATCATCAATGTCCACTTTGGCCATCAGAACCTTCCCCTCCTGCTTGGCCACCATCTTCTCTAACCTGGGGCCTAGGATCTTGCAGGGGCCACACCACCTGTTGGAGAAAAAAGAGAGGGGACTTTAGAGGGGGCAAGTGCAGCAGCAGCTGTGGAAGTTCTTGCTGGTACGCCAGTGCCTTTACCACCATCACCATTCCATTTGAGAGACAGCCTGGAAACACCGTTCTTGAACCACAGCTTAGAAAAATGTATCTCTTTCAAAGAAGCTGTGAAGGGGTTTTTTTCTGTGTGTGTGTGTGGTGGGGGATACTGAAAGAGGAGGTCACCATTCAGCATTTGTGGTGTTTTTGATATCATTTCTATTACACCGCAGTCTGCTCTGCCAGCCTTGGTGGTCCTTCTGCCCGCTCTTCTCAGCCATTCACCCCTACCCTTTGCGCCCTTGCTGGTGGGTACGCACAGAGCTGTGACCTTGCTGACTGCAAAGCTGCCCTAGAACAAGTGCCACTGACGGGTGCAGAGGTCACAGCCCACACTCAAATTGGTTTACGCCAATCATAAGGCTATAGACTCACAGACTTCCCCTCTGCACGCATTGCAGGGTTTACAGATACTCCCCTTTAGCTGCAAAACTCACAGAGGCATCACATCTGTTCAAAGAGAGATGACCAATTCCAAATGCAGGTGCAGCAACAGCAGAGTTTGCGAGACCCTGTACAGAGAAAACACTCCCGGCATCCACTAACCGCACCAGTTAGGATGCCACGAATGTACTCAGTTCAATGAAAACAGGAGTTAAAACTCTATGTGCCCTTTTCTTTTAAAATTGAAGCTCTGCTAAACTTTGATCCCCCTCAGCCTCCCTCTGTATCAGGTTTCAGGCTTCCAATTATTTGTCCTCTCCTCCCTGGATGATCCAAGTTAACATTCATTTGGGTTTGTCAGTTTGGTCTATTTAGAGTAGAAGTTTTCAGGCTGTTCCATACTCTGTTTGCCCAGAATCAGCCACAACAGGCTCACAGGACAGCACTGCGGGACTATGAAAATACTTGAGAAAACAAAGATAATCAGTATCGTTAATCCAGCAGATAACATCTAGGAATATTTTTACTGGCAAGAGGATGACAACATTTTTATTGATGACAAATGTTGCCATTAGTATCACATGGCTGTTATTAATACATAGAGGCATTCACTGTCAAGAGCCCAGCCTCAAGAGCACGCAGCGTAAGAAAACTGGAAAGACACAACGTGACGGTGCAGGGGTATACCAAGTGCAGTGTTCTTCCATGGCTATTAATATAATTTAGTGCTTGTAAGAGGACATTTAATCCATGAAGCTAAAAAAGGGAGATATCAGAGCTTTTTCTTGATGTCTCTTTTGCAGGATGATGCAACGCCAGGACCAGGGCGACACCCAAGTACTTTGGAGGCATAGCTACACCGCCTCCTGGCACTTTTGTTTTTACACTCCTGCAGTGTGTAGCTACACCCACAGCAGTGAAACCTCTATGGATTATGCCTTAGGGGGAGAAGCACTTTTTAACACCACACGCTGAGGCAGGGCGGTTGACAACTCTGCAGCTCAGGAAGCCCTTGGGCATACCCATGTCCCCAGTGCGCCTGGAGCGCCACCATGTCAGGAAAGCAGCAGGGAAACACCTGCATGTGTGACAGCAGTGAGGGCACAAGAGCCATTGGTGGGGGGGACTTACTGCGCATGGAAGTCCACCACGACAGGTTTAGGGTTGTTCACTACCCGGTCCTGGAAGTCACTGCCATCCTGCACATTGAAGGTGCTCCTGCAGCTTGCTGAGGTGCCAAAGGCTTTGCCATGAGGTACCAGGGGGGCACGCGGTGCCAGGGGGCCAGAGAGCATCCGCTGCCCCTGCAGGGGCAGTGTCCTGATGGTGAGGGACAGCAGCCGCCGGAGCACCAGCCTTTGGGCCATCTGTGGGGAGAAGAGGAGGTATGCCATGTGGGTGCACCCCACAGCCAATCCCACTGCAGCAGTGCCCCACTCAGAGTCCCCTTGGCAGGGCAGCCCCCAAGCCAGGAGGTGCCCTAAGCAGAAAAATATGGGGCACTGCACTGGAGCACTTACTCCCCTTATGCCCAGCCCTTGACACCCCACTACGGCCCCATCCCCACAGCCGTGGGGTCCCACCTGCCATGAGGCCCTCCAGCTACAGACCCCAGCTTCCTCCCCATTTCCATGGGGCAGGGTCCCCCACCCTAAGCAGAGGGTCAACCCGTTTCCCCTTTGCCCAGAGCAAGGCCCTCCCCCCTGGCCTATTCCTTCCCACCCCACAGGGCAGGGCCCCCAGCCGCGGGATCCCCGCTCCCCTGGGACCACGGGGCACAGCTCCTTCAGCCACAGGACCCCAGCAGCTCCCACCAGTGGAACGACAGGGGCCCCCGGCCATAGGGTTCCCCCCTCAGCCCCCCAACCCAGTGGGGAACGACACCCCCCTACAAGCCACGGTGGCCCCACTGCCCCTTAGGGCAGGACCCCACCAGCCACGGGGGCCCGACTCCCCTCCGCAGCCCCACAGGGCAGGACCGCATCTCCAGAGGGTTCCCGCTCCCCCAGGACCGTGGGGAAGGTGCCCCCCAGCCACGGGACACCCCAAGCCCACAGGGATTCGTTTCCCCCCACCCGCACCTTCCCGGGCCCGGAGGTGACCCACTCACAACAACACTTCCGCTTAGCGCCCCGCCCACCCGCGCGCTGATTGGCCATCTCCGCAGGAAGGCTGCGAACAACGCACCGGCCACCCTCCCCTTCAGCCGATTGGTCGCCGCCCCTAAGCGCCGATCCCTGACTGGGCGTCTCGGCCGTCCTTCAAGCCGCTACCCACCGGCCTGTAGGGGGCCGGCGTGCTGTGTCACGTGGGGCGAGCCCCGCGCGCTGATTGGCGGCGGCACCCGAGCGCGGCGTGGGCGCCGCTCCGTCCCGCTGGCCCGTGACTGCCGCCGGCGGGTCGGCGCTGGGCCCAGGGCAGTCCCCCCTTTAAGCCCCGCTGGAAGGACGCAGCCCCGCAACCCCTCGGCCGGGGCAGGGCACCAGGCTCAACCCGCACACCCCGCTCCCACGCGTGACTACAAAATGGCGTGGGTTAACCCCTTCCTTTTCCCCCGCGGTGGCTGTCACCGCAACGCCCGGCTGAAAACGGTTCGGAGGGGGCGCTCCCGCCACATGCCAGTTCCGAGGGGCCCAGCAGGAGTGGAGCTGGAAGGGCGACGCTGGCCCAGCCACACAGGGAGGGACCGGAATCTGATCCACGGGAAGCAAGCGGCAGGATCTGGGATTAAAGTGGCCAGGTCCCACCCTGGGAGACACGCAGTCAGTGGGCGAGAATCTGGGAGAATCGCACTTTACGGCAGCCTGTGGATCCCATGTGGGAAGTTGAGGCTGGAAGAGGAAACACCTGGAGAACGTGACCAGGTGACACCTGGAGAACATGTGCGGGTGTAGGTACAACAGGACCACACTCGATGCCAGTGCATACCGGGAACAGTGAAAGGGGCTCTTAGCGATGGCCAGTCAACCCCATTTGCTCACAGGCCCTTTTCCTCCCCTGGACAATCCCCAAATAAAAAGCCCATGGTGGCAAGGACCTAGGGAGTAGCGGCACCAGCCCAACAACTCCAGGCCCCGAGAGCCATTCCCAGACTGCCTTGGAGCCAGGGCAATGGGATGTAAAGCCCATGGAAGGATGCTGATCGACACCAACTGAGAAGGTGACTGTTTCCCCTTTCCGGCTGCGTGAGAACACTTAAGCTCTTCCAGCAGGAGCAGCAGCATCCCCAGCATCACCCAGTATTCCTGAAGAGGAGGAAGAATTCATTTGTCATCTCCTTCACCTCCTCTGCTCCCCAGCCTCTCCCAGCCTGAAGCAGAGGTGGGGCAGGAACTGCAGCTTTACAGAAAGGGCAGCTGAATGCAGAGGATTGGGAGAGTTTCAGGTACCTGTAGGTACAGCCTCCCCCTGGATCTGGGCTATCGGGAAGCCCAGGTGCAGGAGGGTCTATTCCTCCATGCGTGGAAGTAAAAGCCAGTTCCCCTTCACCCCTCCTCTACTTCCTAGAAATCACAGGGACATGGTAAGGTCGAGCTCAAAAACTGCTCGTGCTTTCCCACTCCAGGGCTGTGGAAGGAGCCCGCCGGGAGGTGACAGACAATGGCAGGCGTCTGTGGGAGGGAACAGGCAAA
Source organism: Larus michahellis (assembly GCF_964199755.1). Classification (NCBI taxonomy): domain Eukaryota; kingdom Metazoa; phylum Chordata; class Aves; order Charadriiformes; family Laridae; genus Larus; species Larus michahellis. Next base: position 57,716,647 of record NC_133896.1, on the reverse strand, counting down.
CGCAGGCAGACTCCCAGTCACTGCCGGCAAGATCTCAAGGTGACACGAGGGGAATAAAAGAAAGAGGAGAAAAAGCATTTTAACAACATCAAAGTCTACCCGAAACTTTCTTGATGGGACATAGTGCAAACAGGAGAAATATTGGTCATGCTTTATAAAAGACAGGGGCTGACGTTTCAGGCTGCTTGGTGTGGGAGAAGGAAAACATGAGGACAGCGGAGCTGAGCTCCGTGTAAGTCTTTTGTGTCCCGGGTGCTCCATTCCCATTCTGCAGAGGGAAGGGTCTCTTGTAGTGCTTTCCAGAAAGTGACAAATTATCCAACATACATGGTAACTAAAAAAAAAAGACCACCCCTTTCCATTCAAGCTACGCAACTGCCCTAACTCAAACGCAGGGGAACTACCTGGAAGTCCGCCTGGAGTACCGCTTCAGGATTCGGTGCACAAACAAATCTTCAATTATTGGCAGCGTACGGCACCCAGGGACCAGAGAGCCAGCACCACCTGCCACAGGGTGCGAGCGGGTCACCTCAGAAGAGGGACGTGATGTTTTAAGTTTCCCAGGCGTTCCTGCACTCTCTCTTCTTTGACCCCCAGACGTTGCTGCAGATACCGATCTGAGATAAACTAAACACCGTCTTCAGGAAACTCCGAACTCCGCAAGGACAATGCGGGAGCCTCAGCATCACTGGGTTCTGGCCCCTTGCTTATCCTTCGGAGCACATTGGTCCTCTTTGTAACAGCAAGATCCGAGCAGGTCTTTGGCAACTCATGGTCAGTGAAAGGCATGGGGATGGACAAGGTGCACGGGAAAGGGCAGAATCCTGCTGTGGATCTCTGTTACAATATTGTCACAACAGCACCGATGGGTTTCAGCGTGGAGCGAGAAAGGTTTAAAGTTCATCCTTGGCATTAACAAGATGCTGCAGTGGACGGACTGGTATCACGTGGTCTCTCAGCAGCTGGTCCTGCGACCCTTCGCGGCTGTCAGGCGTTTTGTCACCCGAGAAATCCCTCGGAGTGTAATCCTCCAGCAGACCAGCTTCTACCGCGTGGCGCCGGAGCCCCTCGCTCCCCAGGAGCCCTTGCATTCCAACATACCCCTGCTGACAGAAGGGAGGCAGCTTCTGACGCGTGAAGGCAAAGAAGAAACAGGACTCTGCGGGGAAAGGGATAAAAAAAAATAATATAAAAATCAGACTCAGCAGAGAGCAACTCCTGTGAACTTTTGAGGACTCATTCAGAACAAAAGGCAGAGAGGATGAGGGAAGATGACTGGAGTTTCCCAGCCAGCACCCTGCCCTGGATGGCAGCTGGGTAATCAACTCAATACTGCAGAGCTCAGGAGATGCAGGGTGGGATCTCCAGTCTGCACTCAGAGGAAAAGGCACTGGATTTGAGCTTGCAGCCCTCTGGCATCTTCTTCGTACCACAGGACTGCTTCCCTCCATGTGCCACATTGCGTTCCTGCAGGAGGTTCCCAGACCAGTCTTCAGACCAGCTCTCGCATCCCAGCATTCCCATTTCCCATGGGAAAGTAATCCCATCATTAGTACATGAAAAGAGACCTGGTACGCAATGGCACAAACGAACATTTGGAAAATGGAAGGAAAGCTGCAGGTAGAAAAGGGATTGAACCAAACCTCACAGACCTCTACCTCAATCCACGTGTGCCTAGGGCGGTCTTTTTCCGGTGGTGAGCAAGAGCAAAGGCTGTTTGGGAACATACACACAGCACCAGCACTTTTTACCATCTGGGGTGCGTATCAAAGAGGTGTGACTGACAGTGAGATCACCAGCTCGCCACAGGGAGATCTCAGCTATTTGCAGAAGAGATCGCTCCTGTCGTGTGTCCCTTGCATTCCCCCTCCTCCTCCTGACACCTCAACCCTGCACTCCAATTACCTGCAAAGAAATTGCGCAGGTCAGTGCTGAGGCAGTTCTCCAAAAACCGCCTCAGTGGCAGGATGTGAGCGTTTGGGGCCGTCCAGTCTGTCAGAAAGTCCTCCACAATATGATGGACGGCATCTGGGCGGGGGAGAGGCCAGTCTGGGGGCCGAAGTTTCATCTCACGCTCTGCCAAGAGAACATGAAGGGAATCTCTCAGAATTAAAATGGCATTAAAAAGACCTTGGGGAGTGGAAAGCAGCTATGACAGCTGTTCCAGCTTTTGTCCTGACCTTTTTAATCCCTACCTTACTTTCATTTGCAATCCCCTCTGCTAGCTTTGTCCTCAACAGCCCTGCCACTGCACAGCTGCCCCTTGCCCCTGCCTGCGGTACTTCCTGTCATTTCACTCCCGTTCCCCCTGGGCAGGGACTGCCAGACAGGCCGAGCTGTGTTCAAGCTTTAATGCCGCTACCCATCACACTTCTTTCTGTGCAAGGCAGGCTGGACCCTGACCCTTGGTTTCTGGAGATGGAAGATTTAGCACACTCATTTCCCAAGGAAATCTGTTCTGACCATATCTGTTTGACAGATGTGTAACACTCATCTTCAAACCCTTGCCTTTGGCTGCCTCTATCACTGTGTGACCCCTCAGACCCAGGCAGGCCACAGAGTTTTCTTTTGGCAGCAACAGCCTCATCTGCCAGGACTCTGCAAAATACATGCAGGGTGCCAGCCACAGGGGAAAAAAAAGTTCCTCTTTTTCGGAATGGGGAAGTTCCCAGCACACCTGTTTGTTCCTGGTTCTCAAGTGTGAGGTCTTTGGTACAACCCCCCCACCCCATATTGGTCTGACTGATGGACACTTCTTGCCAACTCCCAGGTGCCCTAAAGGATGGGCATGAAGGAAGTTAAGGAGAAGGGTGTACAGTGCTTTCAGGTTACCCTGCTCTTGGGTCTGAATTATCTTCAGCCCTCTCCATTTTGCTCATATCAGATAATTAGCAGAGAGAGACAGGAAAGCTTACCTGTTGGGAGGTGTTTGTAATAGTAAATAACAGGGTGCAAAAAGTTGGACTGCCAGGCATGCTGTGCCTCTCCCACAGCTCGGTTGTAGTAGAAGACATCCTTGTCAGCCCCAGAGAAATTCCTCCCATACTCCATGATGATGACAAACAGCCCATTGGGAGCCCTTCTCCCGGTCTGCGTTTCCAGCTCGGCCAGGACTCCAACTGGGTATTCTTCCAGGTATTCAAATGCTGTGGCATTCCTACGAATTGCAACCACAACCGTCAGACTTTTCCAACAGAGAAAAGCCAAGACCCCCTCAGCCAATCGAGGCTAAGGCCAAAGAGCCATCAGATAGTAATTCTTTTTAGTCACTACAGATCTGGGGTGGACTTGACACAGAGCCTATGAAGGCTGCAGATACTGTTACAAGACTCCATTATTTTCCTGGACTATGGGATTCCTCTCTACATTAGCACTGCTCAAGGAAAGCTTTTCCCTGGGGACAGCGAAAGGGTACTACACCTCTGAGCCTAGCACGAAGGTCTGGACCATTTCAGCCCTCTAAGAGAGAATTAATTGGTGGAATTGGGCATAGTGGCACCAGTCGCACCAGCGGTACAGGTTGTGAGGTGGCTGCCTACATGATGGTAACATCCTTCAGCAGCAACGGAGCAATTTGTGTGGTCACACCACAGGAAGCGATGGTAAAGAAAAAGGAATGAAACTGTGGAGTGCAGTGCTGGGAATAATTACTCACTCACTCACTCTCTCAGCAGTATGATGTCAGCCAGGACACTGAACATCTGGTAGAGGCCCGAGGCCTCGTTCACCCGCTTGATGATGGAATTGGTCAGCTGTGTAATAGGGTAGACTGTGGATGGCCAGGGGACACCATGGTGACGATTTTCCAATAGGCGGTGGACTGCACGAGCTAAGACATTGAGAGAAACAAAGACAGCTTATTTAAAAATCCAAGCTTATGCTTTTAAGAAATCCAATCACTCTGCTGTGACACGCACAGATTCTGGCAGGACACAATAAATAAGCTTTAGAGCTCATCTGTGCTCAGGATCTCCCACCCCAGTCGCTGGTAACTGCAGTGGAGATGCCCTCTGAAAGCTGATGTGATGCTAAGTGGTTGGTGAGGGGGCAGGGGATCCTCGGGGGTATTTCATTACTTCTGAGCAGTCCTTTAATGATAAGGATGGGCACACACATATAAAGATGGAAATTCTCTCTACTGCCCAAAGCCGCTGTGTTTTAACTCCACAGCGCAGACCTCTCACCCACAGCCTGTCACGGGGCAGAGCATCTGGCAGGCAGAAATCTATTGTGTTACATAAATAAGAGACAATGGGCAAGAGAGACAGAAGACAAAACAAAGACAGACAACTAAAAACTTCAGATATGATCCCGAGTCACTTCTCCTCTACTTCAGACAACACAGCTGCAGCTTGGCTGTATTTTGTCCTTCTTACTGCCAGCACAAGACTAAGGGTGATCTCTTTCCAGCAGCAAGCTATGAATTGTTCTTTCAAAGGGAGGAACAATTCCCACCTCTGCCCTTTCTGTACACCCCAGTACTCACTTGTATACCGGAATCCATGGATAAAGCCCCCAGCAGATTTCCTGAAGTCAACAGAGTGACTAGCAGTGCCAAGAATAAAAAGCCCCCGGGTGCCTCTGGACTCATAACTAGGTTTGATCTGAGGATACTTCTTGTTATTCCCTTTTCCAGGCATCAGTCTAAGGGATCTGATGTGCAAACAAGAAGAGCAGGCTGTCAGGAAGGGTGGGGGTGGAAAAATGAAACGGGTTTCTGATACGGCACACATTATATTGCAGTCACTGCAAGACACTGCTTCATACCCCAACTGCCTTTAGTAGGATTTACTACTCCAATGAGGATCTTCTGGAAGCCTAGATGCTCATCTCAAGGTAGCTCAGTACAACATCAAATTCCAGCCTGAGCCACTGATAGTGAATTCTGGAAGACAGTGAAGTTAGCAGTATCATTTTCAACTGCAGGATGTACTAGGAGAGAAACCAAGGCGGAATGATGGTTGCATCCTCAAGGAAAAAAAGTAGACAAAACCTTTCTGTAGTGATCTACACCTAGACCATTCTCCTTTGAAAAAAAAAACCCCAAACCATAAAACATTGCTAGCCCTCTGGATGTGATCTGGCAGGTCAGGATGTTAAGTTCTAAAGGCACAAGTTTTTTTGTGTCATGCAGGTCCCAACACTGCCATTTGCTCAGCCCTGTAGCCCGTCAGTCAGAGGGCAGTGGCACACACATTCCCACTGAGACACGGCCGTAGCTGCAGGGTAAACAACGGACTGTGCAGCACCAGGTAGCTCAGAGCATGCAGAGGTCCAGACAATGCTGCCAGGAGAGGACCTACCTGTCCCTTTCCTCCCTAGTCAGGCCCTTCTTAGTCTCTCGCTCTAAACACCTGCTTCAGTACAGATCCTGGTTCTCCCTCACCTGTTGTAGATAGAGAAGTCAAACTTCCAGCCCAGGCAGCGGATAACACGGTCATAAGGCGCACGGGTGGCAAAATTATCCAGTTCGTCCTGCGGGAGGGTGATGGAGTCGATGCCTGCGCTAGTGTTCCTGTTCTCCAGGTAGAACCTGAGCGTGATGTGCAGCTTCCCTTTCTTGTCCTTGACAATAGCCAGATCTTCCAGGTCGCCTTCCAGAAGCCCATCCAGAGATTTCAACTGGTAGGTGTCCAGTAGGCCATTGTTAATTGCTCTACGAAAAAAAGGAGAACCTAAGAAGGGTGCAGAGGTGGGATCCATGGTTCTAGCAGAGAGGTGGGATCCATGGTTCTGTCTCAGCTGCTGAAAATAGGACACCTTTACAAGGCATCCCATGCTCCCCTTCAGTGCAAAGGTTATCCCGAGAGCCTCAGGGCTCACGTGAACAGCACAGGTAACATAGCCTCGCTGCTCTTGCAGGATACAGTTAACCTCTCCTCAGCTCTCCTCTGACTGGCAAGCAAGGGAACAACTTGGGACCCAGCACTTTTTAATGATTCAGTTTCCAAGGGGACATTTTCCTATTTCGCACAGACCCTGAAGAGCTCTCATCAAGATCCTGTGTTCAGCAGCTGCAACCTGGACTGCTTTAAACCAAGGACCTAAAGATAGAAGGCACCACGTTTCCTCTGCGACCCGCAGGAGCACAGCACCTCCTGTGCCAGCCCAATCTGTCGCCTGGGCAAGAAGTGCTTCTCCTTGGTCCTACTCTGGCTATGTTAGAAAGAGGAAGAGGAGTGGTTTCCTACCTCAGATCCCCGACGTAGTGGGTGGCCCATGAGAGGCGCACACGGGACCGGCTCACCATGTGGATGAAATTTGTGACGCCCAGAATGTTTTCCGCTGTCTCAAAGGCCGAGTTCCCGCGGCCCAAGATCAACACAGTTTGGCCAGCAAAATCCTCTGGGTTGATGGACACAGTCTCGTAACCCTCGACGTATTCTGAGCCAGGGAAGTTTACCACATTGGGGACCCACGTCCCAGTGGCAACCAACAAAGAGCTGCAAAAAGAGGGATAGCATTAGGGAATGCAGGAACTACAGGAAGGGGGCCACTGCTCCATCTCATCACTCCTCCCGCCTCCCGCTGTGGAAGATGGCTGTGATGTGCCCACTCCAGCTATGCCGGATCAGCTGTACAGGTCGTGGGTTTGACAGAAACCTCTCCCCAGCTTCACCTAATGGCCTGCTCCCATCTTCCCTATACTCAGGCCAATGAAAATGAATAGGAACGTCATTATATAGAGCAAAAGTCAGTGCGGATGCTGTACATATAAGCTCCACTTGTTTCATAAGTCTCCCTCAGTTTGTGAGTGTGTGAGTGCTGCTCATATGTACTCACTGACAACACATATTATAATACCAAAGTGTTTCACAGGTTGATTATATCCTGCATAAAAAAATTGCGTTAATGTAAAATTTGCATTGCCTTTTAATACAGCGGAACAAAAGTTATTTTTAAGAGGGAGAGAAAATGGTTTCAAGATTTTAAAATGTAACTCAAGCATAAAAACATGTTACCAACAATACTAATTGTTAACACTAAAATTAAATACAATAATCTTTTTATATCTCTCCATAAGAACTTTAACTTGAATCTTAGGGAAATTTTTGTGACTTAGGCAGAAACACCAGGCAGCCAAGTCTAGCGGCACTGTCTGCCGTCAAAGCCGTGCTCATGCAGTTCCTGAGAGCAAGTCACTCACAATGTGTGGGTGTTTGGGATTGCCTTCTGTCCCCTTTGAGCTTGCCAGCCAGCGCACCTCCAAGTGACAGCCAGTGTGACCTGCTGTCGTAGAACTAAGGTTCTCAGGAGAGGTGAGAAATACACTCCATATGTTCACATGAGTAACTTCTAGATGTTTTTTAGGAATGTAGCTTAGTGGCGGTACAGATACACACGCATAAGTATGACAAGGGGAAGGGGAATTCAGGGACCAGTAGCTTTGAGGGTTACTTCTCACAGTCGGCTCCCTCCACTGCAACACCTCCACTTTCTCCAGCTCCCCCCTGCCAGCTCTGTGCTAACCCAGGGCTTCAGTTGGCTGGGACACACATACTTTTAAATACTGGTTCTTCTAAGCACATGTAGACTACCAGAGGTGAGGTGTTGCTGCACTGACTCACACGAGTTTGTAGTAAAGGCAGCAGTGGCTACAAGAAGTATGGCTGAGTTATTTTTTCACAGAGAGCAATTATCTAGTGATAAAACGAAAGTGATTTGAAGCGTACCTATCAAGGATGGAACCTGCAGTGATGGGAATTGCAGCCAGTTTGTGCCTGCCCTGCCAGGTCCTCAGCTGTCCAAGGCATAATGTTGCTTATGAAAGGGAACACCTTCTCAGGAGCAGTTATTCCACCCACCTGCTGATCCCCACAAAACGTTTCCCCCCATGACAGTGGTTAAGGCTCTAAGAGGCTGTCAAATCTCCATCCTTGGAGATACTCATGCCTCAAAAGGGCAAGGCTCTGAGCAGCCTGACGTCCCTGGCCCTGCTTTGGGCAGGGGGCTTGGACAAAATGTCCTTTATAGTTTTCTTCCAGCCTAATTTATTCTGCAATTTTGTCACTTCAAAGATGCCTGTGGAGAGCGGTGCGGCTAGCCCCGGGCCTGCCCATTACCTGCACTTGTAGTTCTGCCTGTCCTGGTCTGTCAGAAGGAAATAGTGGCCATTCCAGGCCTGCTCATCCCTCTCCAATGTCACGTGGATAATGGCTGTGTTGTATTGAACCTGCAGCTTCAGCAGAGAAGCAAAGTCCTCCAAGTAATGCACCATCGCGTCGGCGTTGGGGAAAAAGTCACGGGAGTAGTGTCGGAAAAGCAGCCGGCGGTCGTGGCTGAGGAGCGAGTTCCAGTCGTGGCGGAGGTTGAACTCGCTGTTGGATTTGCCCGTGTACTGCTTGTTGATGCTGATGAGCTTGCGGTGGCGAGGGTAGAGGGCAAAGAAGCTGCCAGGAGCGTGGCTCCGCTCAAAGACGATGTAATCCCGGCCAGCTTGCTGGAGGAAATAGGCCACCTGCAAGCCTGAGGGGCCGGCCCCGATGACGCAGTAGTCATGGTAGAGAAAAGCAGCACCGCTTGCCGCACACAGGCTGCCAGCGTACAAGGCCAGACTCAGGAGTGTCCCACAGACCGCTGGGGCCATGGTGGGGCCAGGAGCTGCCCCTGCAGGGGAGAGGACCAGGGAGGTGTCACCCAGGGGCCCCCTGAAAGACACACTCAGCCTGGCCTGGCCAGCCCAGACCCGGCCGCCATGATGGCACCGCCACCCCTCGGGGCCCGAAGCCGAGGCGGGGGTGTTGGGGTGGGGCCCCGCTCCCTGCCAGCCAATAGTGACGAGAGTCCCAGGTCCTCCAGCCAATGGGGACACAGGGCCCCCAGCCAATAGCAGGCAGGGTGTGACCAGCGGGCGAGAAGGCAGGGCAGCACCTGCGGGCTAATGGCCGCGTGCCCCGCGCAACGCCTCCGCGCCCCGACAGCCAATGGGAAAGGGAGGCGCAAGACCATCAGCCAATGGGAGACGGGGTGCCCCGCGCTGCCCTCGCTCCCCCGCCAATAGGGACCGGTCCTGGCCCTGATGCCTTCCCCCCCCCCGCCCCTCCCCCGCCCAATGGCGCCCGAGGCGTGGCCGCCACTCGCGAGGCGCCGCACTAGGCACGCGGCGCACCTGGCGCGCGGGGCCGCCGCCGTCCCGCCGCACCCGTCCCGCCAACCGCCGCACCTGCACCATGGAGCTCGCGCCGCGCCGCGCCTCCCGCGCCGCTGGGGGAGGGGGCGGGGCCACCCGCCGGGGGAGGGGGGGGGGAAGGGGTGGGCGAGGGGGAGGTGCGCGCACCGCGCCCAGCCGCTGCCACCCTGCGTCACGTGACGCCGCCGCCGCCGCTGCTTCCCGCCGCCAGCGCCAGCACGCGCGCACTACGTGGCCGGCGGGAGGCGGAGCCCTTAAAGGGGCAGGGCCTGAATTATCTCACAGCGGCTCCAGCACGCCCTCCCCCCCGCAACAGGCACACAGCACGCAGCGTCACTGAACAAGTCACTTTATTCCGCTTTCTCCCCCCACCAATGCGACGTAGCCGTAGCAAGGCCCGTCCCAGAGGCACCACCACCGCCCCCGTCCCCCCCCGCCGGTCAGAGGGGTAGGTGCCGCTCCACGGGGCTCAGCTCTCCTCCTCTGGAAGAGAAGAGAAATGGGAATGATGTGAATGTTTCCGGGAAAAGAAAAACACCCCCCCCCGCCCCCAAAAAAAACCCCAAAACCCACTGTGTCATAGGTAACGCCGCAGAGAGGAGGAAACACAAGGCCCAGAGGTCAGGGCTGTTGGCCCCCACCGTCCCCCCAACCCGCCCAGGCAGCTGGAATTACATAATTCACATTCCTGAGCAAATTACACAGCGACCTAAAACTTCCATAATAAAAACCAGAGCGGCGAGGCCGAGGTTACAGCCCAAGAAAACACCAAACAAAAAGCTGGAAGATATTTTTCGTGTCACAGAATCGCGCGTCCCAGGTGACGCGCTCCCCGTCCCAGGCAGAGCAGGCGCAGGTCACGCGCCAGGACTCGGAGCAGCAGCTGCCACTGGGGCAGCACTGGTTCCCCAGAGCGACCCCCCAGCCATCGCTCAACAGCAGCGTGGGCTTTACGAAACCCTCCACGGAGTCACCTCAGCCAGGCCAGGTCACCACGGACTTTAAATGTGTCATCTTACAGTTGTTCCCATTTCTAAACCTGCAGCACAAAACCATCCCAGCACCAACAGAAACCACTACCCACCATCCCAAGATCCTGCTGCTGTTGAACAAAGGGCTCCTTGGACAAGCCCTGCTTTCCAACTGTGTGCTTTGGACCCGGGCCCTCTCCCCCAACCCTGCTGAAATCAGTCCTTGCTCAGGAGGACAGAGGCACAACATCTGCATTCCCAACTCTCCGCTATTTTTGCTTCCAACTGAGTCACTCTCAGTGTCAACTGAGACACTTCCCAGCACCATTCTCACCTTTTCCGACGCCAAGTCCCATCCTTGGGACCACACATTCTCCAGCCTCGCTCCTCTCTCGTCACTGCACTAGTCACATCTCACACTTTAGATCTGGTCTGTACCATAGGTCACCACTTCTCATCCCAACCAGCAGATCACTTCAAAGCATAGATCACCAAGTATGCTACAAACCTTCCTCTTCCTCTTCTTCCTCCTCATCCTCCTCATCTTCATCAGAGCTGAAGGTGCCGTCGGGCAAGCTGTAGATCCGGATCACCTGCTTGTTGGGGTCCTTGAGGATGAGGTACTTCCCCTCATCCAGCTTCATGCAGATGTCGATGACGCACCGCAGGATGCCCCAGGCGTTCTCTATGCTCAGGTTGATCTGGCTGGCAAACTCATTCGGCTTGAACTGCTGCGTGCCCAGGATCACGTGGCGGGCAGAGTCCTTCACGTGGTAACGGGATACGTACCTAGGGGGGCCAAGAAGAAACCAGAGGGGCATCAGGAGATAAAGCCCAACCAGCAGAAGAACACCACCAAGAAAAGCACTGTCATCAGTTTGGTTTTGTTTCCTGGGCTGAAAAATCCCAATACTCCTCCACTGATAGCTAAGAGGATCTCCTGGCTATGAGGTGTCAATCAGTAACATATCACTACCCCAGATCAGATGGAATCGTAATAAAAGAGAGTGAAGAATTAGTCCTGCAGGAAAAAATTAAGCAACAGCATGATTAGTAAGGAGTTTGGACTTAACAGATGCATGTCTCATAACTGAGGACAGAATCTAGGATTGCAGAACCAGCAGAACCCAGTTAGCAAACATCTCTTGTTCATTATCTACAGCACAGGCTCAGCCGATTTTAAGCCAACAGTTCAAAAAGCACTGTAGCAATACCTCTCCTCAACCCCATTTCCCAGTAACAGGGCACTGAGGATCTCAATCAAAATCCTGACAGGCAGCACAGCCACTGCATTTATTTCCCTTGTTGGCAATCTCAGCAAACAGGCCAAAAGCCACGGAGGCCACCTGCCCATCACATGCGTGAGGTCTCACAAGGTCAGTCACAGCAGGGGACACATCAGCCGGATGCTGAGGGGAAGCAGCTTAGACTGAGGCTGGTGCGCTCACCGCAAGCTTTCCCCTCTTCGCCACTCAATATATGGGGTGATTTTTTGATTATTCATTGTACGAATTGTTCACTTTGACATACCTGGGTAAAATCATGGAAAACGCACCTGGAAGATGTTTGGCATGAAAAGCTCATCTTACCCGAGTTTAAGATACTCTGATCCAGCCAGCAGCGCGCAACATGTCCAGCGGGCTAATTTGTAGCTGTTGTTTTTCAGCTCTGTGGCAATCACAGCTCCTCTCTGAGAGTCAAGCTTCTGGCGCCAGTCAACTCCGTTGCAATACTGAGAGGAGAATCAAAACTAGGGTCAACCTAACACGCCAGCAGCAGTCATCTCTTCAGTCATCTCGACATCGTGTAGGGAAATTTCTTCTATCTACCTTACGATACCATAGGAAGGAATGCTAACTGCAACTGACAGGGAAAGCACTTGCACTGGGAAGGAAGAAAAGCAAATAGCAGAGACTGGCCAGTATTTGTGGCACTGGTTAGGAAGGGAAGTTTGCAAGGCAAGTGTTCATAAAGGAAGCATGAGAACAGATTGGCTACTGTGCCAAACACCTGGGGACAAAAGGGTTCAAACCAGCTACCTTGCATCTGGGGGAGGATCGCATCAGCACTACTTGTCCACCAAAGTTATGGGCCTTTGGTGGAACATAACCACCCAGGGGACACCGCCAGATGTTTGTCCCATCTTGCCTGCTGTACCTGGCGTGTCAGGCAGCAGTGAAGCAGTTAGAGCTAGCTTTGGGATCTCGTTCTTCCTCACCCTGGAATCCCACTCGTTCAGTGTTTTGATGTTGATGAAAGACACTTCTCCATTTGCTCCTGTCATCACTCCATCATGTTCACAGCGGACAATGAGATCTATATCATCTCCCAGCTTCCACCTTCGGTATCTGCCAACAAACAATCCAGCTGGTTATTTCTGACCCTTGTTTCTCTTCCAGATTCACACAGGCACTCAACAAAACCCTTTCCTCCTCTATCCGTTCACTGTGAGGACATCCAGGAATCCCTCTCATTGTAAAAGCTTCTATCAGTAACACTCCTCACTCATTCTGCCTCTGTATCGCACTGACATCCTACCCCCTTGCCAAACCTGGGTATCAGAGATCAACATACCTGTATGCAACAGAGGCTACTTCATTTTTATCCATGTCATCCTCCACAAAGGGGTTTGGGTTGGGAAACTTGTATTTCTCCTTTCCCTGCAGAAGAAAACAGAAGGGCATGTTAGGAAAAAAAAGACACCTGAGGGAGCTCTCCCCTACTGGGAGAGTATAAATTCTCTTATAGTAAGAGTAGCCAAAAACGCTGAAATATTAAGACAGCTGATTGAGAAGCCTCATCTTCACATTAGTCACTTCATTGTAAGCAGTACTTCTACTGGCACTTCAGCTTCACTAAGTGTACTCAGAAGCCTGCCTGCTTCACCGGTGGGAGCGGGATTTCTTCTTTGTGGAATAAAGGTGAAAATCTTTCTACAACAAAGTCACACTGCTCACCAGAAGTAATTGCACCTCTTTTAAAACTGAAAGAGCATCAGCGTGACGTACCTCTGTCAACTAAAATGCTTGTGCTGTATTAAAGCAGCCTTAACGAAGTCTCTTCCTGAGACTCTCTGAAACACAGACCCTACTACCACGCACTGCTCAACCTTACCATCCTCAGACACTGCTGGGAGAAGTTATGATTGATGTAGGTAGCTTCCATGGCAAGGTTGCGTGGAGAATTAAAGGAGTTGCCCTCTTCCTGTGGTGGTTCGTTGGCTGTTTCACTCACTGTCAGGAGGTCTAGGAAGAAAACCAGACAGAAGTGGTTATACTCAGGGGAGTAACTACATCAGATTCAATGAGTCTCTCACCCCACATTGAAGCAGATCAATATTGAAGTTACCCCCACAGCTAGCACAGTAATTAGCTTGTCCCAGGTGTCTCAGACTGGACAAGAAGACAGAATAAACTCAAAAAAAGCCATAAAGAAAACTAGACTTTCTAGCTACCACAACAGCAATTTCTTTCAGTCCTTTTACTCACCAAAATCGGAATTGTCTCTCTTGTCAAAGAAAAGTTTGGATCCAACTCTCTGGACAATGATGTCCCAGGAATAGACAGAGCGAGTGCAGCTCATCAGTGTGGCCAGGATGGCATCTGTGGCAAACACATTCCCTTGGGTCTTTGCCAGCTACGGATACAAGAGGAGGAGAAAACTGTTTCAGCAGCAACGAGAATCAACACCCCTTCGGTTCCCCAGCCAAGAGCAGAAGCTTTAGCAAACCCAATCACGAATTTCGTTCTCCCATGCCAAGGAAGGTAGACAGGTAGGTACATCACTGACTGCTAGACCTACCCAGCAATCCAGGCCCACCCTCACCCAAACAAGGAAGAAGTAAGAAAACTATTACAAAATGTGAATTCTGTTGGGAAAAGGCATGGCTCCTTATTGCTGATGGGATCAGAGAGAGAAATCACCAAGCCCTCCTCATCTCCAAAAGCAGAAACCTCAAGAACCAGGTCTCTGACATGAAAGTTTCTTTCCCAACACAGCTCAAGTACTGGTCAGCTTGCCTTTGCAGAATTACAGCTTTTCCTTGGCCAGGATTCCTAGTTTTGCAGGAATCTAGCTCTGCCTTGAACCGAAGAAAAATAACGACACCAGCTAATACTTCTTTTCCTTTGCAAGCTTAGGGACCTGAATTTTTCTGTCCTTAACTTTGATCTGATGGTGGCAGCACATCTCTAACAACAGCATGCACCGAGAAACACACTACTGGGTTTTACAAACCAGCAAACATACCTTTCGGATAACTGGGTCATCAGTAGTAGTGACGGTATGGAAGATGCGCTTAATGCTCCTCAGCAGCTTCTCATTCCTTGTTGTAATGCGGTCGAAGGCTTTGTCATAGTATTCTAGGGCTCCACAGCACTCTCTGCAGAGGTAAGAGAACCATCTTGGTACTCCCACTACAGATACCACCACCCATGGACGGCACAGGACTAAGGGGGCAGTTGGGTGTTCTCCATTACCTCCCCCTGCTTTGGGTACCTCAATGAGAACACTGAGACCAGCCCAAGAGACCCTTACCCTCCCGCTTTCCAAAAATCCAGTCAGTTCAGGAAGCAAGTGTACAGGTGCTTTAGGAACTCACATGTCCTGCGGCTCCGACACCTCCAGGTAGCGCATCTTCATCAGCCGAGGGAAATCCATCTCTTCTTTCACCTCCCAGTCACTGCGAACTTCAACAGAGGAGTCACGAGGCTTCTGCTGCGCAGCCAGAGGTGGGATGGCCAGAGAGAGAAACAAAGACACAGCACATCAGGACTTGCGCAAGAGGAGCTGCCCTGTGAGCGCAGCCAGAGAAACCAAACCATGGCAGGGGGCAGAAAGCTTGTTAGTTTACCTGTGATTTTTGGTCCCATTTCTGCCTCACTCCAAACTGCTTCTGAAACTTCTTTTGTAGGCGCAAACGATCTCTAAAATGACAAACAGGAGAAAACCCATGAAGAGAAGTTCTCGACTCCTACATGCTACAACCATTCCAACGCTTCCAAATTACAACCAGAGGAGCAAGGCTTTTAGGCACCAAGCCACTGAGACATTTGCTGAGCTGTCTGTTGATCAAGATGCCTGAGGCATTCAAAGCTCCATTCTTTACTCTGAGCAGCTCTTTAAGTATTTTAATTTCTAAAGACTGCAATGAGGTTTTCAGAAGGGGTATGCTCTGCTTTAATACATCATGCTTACTTTCTAAATGTGAGTCAAAAATGCTTCTAAATTCTTAGATAGCTGTTTGAAACCCATGCTTATGACTACCTATGTTCTGCTGATGTCACCAGACCTGAAATAACCTGAAATTCTTCTTTGCTGACTGTTCACTCTAGTGGGTTCTGTTACAGTAACTTAACAAATTTATCAACAGTATGTTCGCACACTGCAACCCAAGTACAGTAGGCTCCTATCTGTAGCCTCACCTCTCCTTCTGCTTGGCACTCTTTGGCAGCGTCTGCATGCTGAACTGCAGCATGTTCCGACGGTCCTTGTCTCTCCGAAGGTTCCTCTGCAGAAATGAAGGAAAGAAAAAAAAAAAAAAGAACGCTTTAGTTGCAAAATAATTCTGTGCTGCTGAAGCTTTACTCTGAGCCTGTTTCTGAAGACACATTACCTGTGCAAATCGCATACGATTCCTCTGGTACGCCGTTTTCTGTGTTCGCGCTGTATCCACCAGCTGGAAGCTAGTCTCATCCTCCTCATGGAAATACGCATATTGACTTCCACCACCAAACTGCGATGAGTACTTGTCTGGAAATAAAACAAAGCATCTTGACACCAAGCTTCTACCAAAAAAACCCTAACATTTTGCCCCTTTCTCCCCCACGATTCCCTCTAACTGCCTTCACATAAGTCTGATGCATAAAGTGGGACTCCGGCCTTCTTACACCAGCTTTTTGTTTCCCCCTCCAAGCCACCTTGAGAAGGCCCAGTCATGAGGCAGTACAAAAGTCAGGAGTAAGCCCTAAGGACAGGGAGAGCCCCATGGAGCTCTCCCAGGGGTGAGGCACGCTTCCTAATTTAAGGAGCTCTCTCTTGCTGAGGTGCGCAAGTAACCACCAGAATGGGTGTGAGACATGAAAGCAGGAATGATGATTGAAGAAAACTCTGTACGAAGTAAGCCACCGGAACAGCCACCAGACAACACGTACTTGTATATCTTTTATCCTGATACGTGGCTCCCGTCCAGTCAGCCACCTAAAGACAAGCATAAACAGTCAAAATAAGCGAGTATCAACCTGATGGTTCGCCCCACCTCTGACTTTATATGCAGGACCCCAAGCAGCAGAAGCAAACACTGCTGTATGCTCCAGAACTAATCCTTTCAACCCCCACCTGCGCTTGCCAGCCCTTAGAATTGTTCACAACTGTGTTAAGTGTTAGCACTGGGTGTCAGAAGACCAGCCACGGTAGTAAGAAGCGAAAACGGGCTGCAGCGTGCAGAGGTGGGATGCCAGAAGGAACACAGGGCTCGTTCAGCAGCGGCCCAATGCACCATGGCACAACTGAGGTACCTTTCCCAGGCGGTCTCCTTTACTGAAGGGCTGGTAGGGCATGTCCCTGAACTGCTCGGGCACGGCACAGGGGCCCCAGCCGGAAGGGTTGTCCTGGATCACGGGTGTCACAAACTTCGCCATTTTTTAAACTTCTAGAAGGGAGAAAAATAAAATAAAACACTCAAACCCTCAGGTGCCGCACGGTGAGCCCCGCCGGGGGCTGGGGCACCGGGGCCCGCGGCCCTGACCCCGGCATAGGCCAAGGCGCAGCGACAGAGTGAAGGGAGAGCGGGGAGGCCGCCTCCGCCAGCCGGGTCCGCACGGAGGGGAGCGTCTGGGGTGAGGTGAGGGGGCGCAGGGGAGAGGGAGGGTCCCGGTGGCCGCCGGGAGGGGCGGAGACCCGGCCCCCACCGGAACCGGCGGCAGCGCCGGGGCGGGGCCGGGAGTCCCGGCGCCGGCGGGACAGGGGGCCGGCCCCGGGGCAGACCCGACACCCCCCTCACCTGGGCGGCCCCGTCACGGCCCCGATGGCGGCGGATGCGGCGGCGGCGACGGCGGCGGCGGGCGAGGGAAGAGACCACGCGCAGGCCCGGCCCGCCCTTTCCGCGTCAGCGCCGCGCGACGGCCAGTGTCGTAAAATTTTTAAAAAAAAAAAAAAAAAAAAAAAGCAAAGTTGCGGAGCGCGGCTGCCGTAAAGCGCCCCGCCTTCCCGTGTACGCGGTACGTCCTGGCCATAGAGAGGCAGGCGGGCCGAGCTAGAAAGGTCGCGGTGGACGCGAGCGCCCCCTGTGGCACGGTCCGCCAGTGTCCCGCCGGGAGGCGGGGAGCGGACGGGGTGGGACGGGGCAGGACGTTATGTCCGTGGCTCGTCCTCTGGCCGCGGCATCCCGGAGGCAGCCGGGGTTTCCTTTCGTGGCCGAGGGCGTTGGATCCGCCTGTGTCCGCTGCTGCGGGGCCGCGGCCCGGCGGGGTGGGCGGCGGGGGCCCGCCACGGTGCGGCCTCCCGTGTGGCCTGTGTCCGGGCTGAGTGGGCCGCTCCCCCGCCTTGCTTGTGCCTTCCGTCGTGACGGTGTCATTTGCCGAAAGCTTGCCTCCCACTTAATTACCGCTTAATAACAAGAGCGTGTAGGAGTGGGAAGAGAGTGACGTTAATGATAGTAAATTTGCCATGTTGATTAAAAAGCTTGGGTTCGGCTTTTAAATAGAAAAGCCGGGGGTGACACATGACAAAACCGTTCGGTTTGTAGCCGTCTGTCACAAAGAGGAAGAAAACGTTGTTTCCTGCGGCTGCGGAAAGCGCGGCAGCTCACACAAACAGCGGCGAGGTGTCAGAAACATCTCCAGTGGTAATGAGGATTAAACTCCCTGGAAACGTGGAACTTCTCATAGCAGAAGTACTTAAGCCTGTGGTAGGCAAATGCCTGTTGGGAATGGGCTTGTTGTAATTGACTTGCCTGATAGCAGTGGGATGGGAGAGGTCGTCTCACAACATTCCTCCTGTCTTTCCTCTACTCTGATGAAAATAACTTGGGCTTCAGAACCACACAATGGACTACCCAATCTCAAGAATACATTTTTATTTTCTTTTTTCTTTGGTAGAACTTGAATTCAAATTAACCTGGCCTATAATCGTGTACTGGAAGACTACTGATCCTCAGCTTAGTCGAATGAAGACTTAATTTAGACTTAGCTAGTAGTCAGATGAAGACTACTAGTGTGCAGATGCCCGTGTGTTTGTGCCAGGTTGTTTTACAGACATGAGGTGGAGTTACTGTAAAGTCTCATAGGTAAATTTCTGTTTTCACAGATAAAAATGGAGATAGAAGTTAAGAGATTTATGACTTTGATAGAGAACAGATTTACAGGGCTCTGGACAAGCCCTGTTAAGCCCTGTAAAGCTACATGTCATGGCAGGAAACACTTAATCCCGTGCCTGTTAATTTTCTCACACACGCAGCCTATTGAAATAAAAACGTATTCCAAACCATACAATGGTTGTATAGAAAAGCAGGGACTTTTCAGGTTGTATGATCATTCAGCCGATTTCATGTTTTAGAGGTTGTTATGAAACACTCAACTTTCAGAGGTAAAGATGTGCGAAGAATGGTAATTGCAGTTGCCCTTGCTGTGTTCACAATGTGGTGTTCAAGGGCTTGCATTGTCCCCGCTGGCTTTCCTTGACCTGCTGGAGGTCTAAGTTCCACCCAGGGCTGTAAGTTCGGATTCAGCCCTACAGCCTCTCTAGGAGACCATGGACCAGTCATTTAATGCAGTATGTGCCTGAGATCCCTGTCTCTGTAATTGGGATAGTATTTCTTCTCAGGGATTGAGGGCAAAAAATCATTAAATCTCAGATGTTTACATGCCAGAGTGATTGAAATTTTCTCTACCCTAAAAAGAACAGGATCCAGTTTGCAGATCTCTTCAGCTCGCAGGCTAAAAACTAACTCTTCAGAGAATTTTACTGGGTTTCTTCTACCTAAGAAGAGTCTCGATCAATATTTTCCAGGCAGAGAGGTGTGCATTTTCTCCTTTATTTACCACTTGAGAAAGAACCAAAGCCGCAGCAGTCTCTGTTTTGCCAAGACACCCTGCCATTAATCAGAAGTGGGATTATTAAAGCACTTTTCCCCGCTAGCGAAAAAATCCACTTATAGAAATACGGTTTATAAAATACAATTTGTAACTGTCTCACCTAAACAGCCTTTTTGGAGACAAACATCATTAGTGCTGGAACTGCCTCACCAGTCGCTGGCGGTGGCTCAGTGTGATCTCAGCTCCCTCCGCAGCACCCGTCCCTCGCCCTCCCCAGCCAGGATGATGGGCTGAACGGGCTTAGAGGAATCATAGAATGGTTTGGGTTGGAAGGGACCTTAAAGATCATCTAGTTCCAACCCCCCTGCCATGGGCAGGGATGCCTCCCACTAGACCAGGTTGCTCAAAGCCCCATCCAGCCTGGCCTTGAACACCTCCAGGGATGGGGCATCCACAACTTCTCTGGGCAACCTGTTCCAGTGCCTCACCACCCTCACAGTGAAAAATTTCTTCCTGATGTCTGATCTAAATCTACCCTCTTCCAGATTGAAGCCATTACCCCTTGTCCTATCACTACATGCCCTTGTAAAAAGTCCCTCTCCAGATTTCTTGTAGGCCCCCTTCAGATACTGGAAAGCTGCTATAAGATCTCCCCGGAGCCTTCTCTTCTCCAATCTGAACAACCCCAACTCTCTCAGCCTGTCCTCACAGGAGAGATGCTCCAGCCCTATAATCATCTTTGTGGCCCTCCTCTGGACCCACTCCAACAGCTCCATGTCCTTCTTATGTTGGGAACCCCAGAATTGGACGCAATACCCAAGATGGGGTCTCATGAGAGCAGAGTAGAGGGAGAGAATCACCTCCCTCACCCTGCTGGCCACACTTCTTTTGATGCAGCCCAGGATGCAGTTGGCTTTCTGGGCTGTGAGCACACATTGACGGCTCATGTTGAGCTTCTCATCCCCCAACATCTCCAAGTCCTTGTCCTCAGGGTTGCTTTCAATCCATTCTATGCCCAGTCTGTATTTGTGCATGAGATTGCCCCGACCCATCTGCAGGACCTTGCACAGGCCCACCTCTCAAGCCTGTCCAGGTCCCTCTGGATGGCATCCCTTCCCTCCAGCATGTTGACTGTGCCACACAGCTTGGTGTTGTTGACAAACTTGCTGAGGGTGCACTCGATCCTAACACCCATGTCTCCAACAAAAATGTTAAATAGTACTGGTTCTGGTACCGACCCTTGAGGAGCGCCACTCGTCACTGCTCGCCACTTGGACATTGAGCCATTGCTTGGATATCGAGCTGTTGGAACTGACTGCTTAGGAGATGGTGATAAAAAGAGCAAGAAATTCTGAAGAGAAAACTGGACTAAGGAATGAATAGAGAGAAGCAATGACAGAGACTGACAAACTGAAAGCCCTTCCTTTCCATGGCTTCCTCTTCGCACCTGAGCCTGCCTGAGGTACTTAAAAGAGAATGTAATGCTGCCACTGTCTCCCAGAGATGACAGATCATGTGCAGTTTGGGCTTAGCCCATCAAACTATCTTTTCTGGGGACAGAGTTGGGTATAGGCATGGGTCAGAGGAGAGAGCGTGCATACGGAGTTCCCTGTGCAGGGTAAATGCTCCTCTGGGCATGGACGTAACCTTCCAGGGAGGAAAGATTCTAAGAAAAAAATCCAGTCTTGAAGCGGGTGAGATTTGCTGCCACGTTTAGGTGAAATTTACCAGGAGAGGGGAGGCAGAGAGTCTGTCTCGCTTTCCGCTTCGCACCAGGCACTGCACCTCCTGCCTCCTGTGCCCTGCTGCGGCTGGGTCCCTGCAGTAGCCTGCGCCTCTCCTCCTCTCATGCTGACGCCGCACACCCGCTGCCGCAAACAGCCTCCAGCTTTCGTTAAAGGCAGGTGAGATACTTTGTTTCCTGGAAAAGTACTCAAAATACACTTACTTGCAATCATTCGATCCTTGATCCGTAATTTCAGTTCATCAGTTTAATTAATCACTTAATCAGTTAATAAGGGTAATCACTCTTCCCTGGAAGATGCTCATGAGAACAGCCAGGATAAATTACTCCCATCTGGTTTTCTGTTCTTGTCTTCCACTTCTCCGTTTTTGGCCTCTGTGCTGGTGTTAGCAGATCTGTAAAAGAGGGGCTCGTTCCAGCACCGTGGCTGTTCCAGTCCAAAACCTTCACCACCATCAGCCCCCACCGCGGCTCAGGGCTTGTTGGAGAGCTGTCAACAGCTGAGTTGTTGTTGAGTTGCTCTGTGTTGAGTGTGCACAGTGTGTGGCTCAGGCAGTGTCACCAAGGGTTTGCCAGGTTTAAATGGAGGAAGGCAAGTCCAAGCTCCCCACTCATCAGGGTCCTTTCCTAGAAAGATCATCAGATCACCCAGATCACCTCTGCCTTGACTGAAGATGCCTTGGAAAGCCTTAAGACAAGGGTTGCTTTCTAGCTTGTGTGACTACTTCCACTCAAAGAGGCAGCTGAGGATTGGAAGACTAATGTTCACATTAAAACACTATTTTCCAGTAGTTTCTTTTTCTCATTCTTAGAACAAATGCATCAAAAATAGCCAGTTGGGTTCTTTTTCCTCACTAAACATCAAACACACCGTATGCCTGTGCCATATGCTTAGTCTCCACTGCCCTGCGCTTCTTGACAAACCCAGAAACCAAGGGAAATAGTCTTCAGCCTTAACGCCTTCTCCCTGCAGAGAAGCCTGACGTTCACACACATATTCAGTGAGACTCTTCTTCCAAAGTCATTGTCATCATCTTCAAAGCAGCGAAACTCACTGCTGGCTCCTGGGCTCCCTTTTTGCAACCAGTCTTGGCCGTATATGAACTGGCTCCTGCCACAGGCTGGTGTTCACAGGCTGGGAAGCCCTCCATCCTTCCCTGGCCTTCCTGTTGGCATTCCATCTTTCCTGTCGCACTTTTATCTGCCATCTCAGTCTGCTCTTCTCCCAGGCCAGATGCTTCTCTGCAACGCGTGGCCTCCTTTCCAGCACCTTCATCCCTCTCCTGGTACCCTGGAGGCTGGTTGCTCACCAGCTTTTTTGGGGAAATGTTTGATCAGATTTTCAGGAACTCTGGGAAAACAGCCATAAAGCAACTTTACCGTGCACGTGCTGTGAATCTGATTCTTAATTTGCTGCCTGTGTGATCTAGCGGGGCTGGGAGCAGGTGGCACCTGGCAGATTTGCTGTGTGTGTTCAGACCGGCCATGTCCGTACAGTAAGGTCCACGCAAGGAATGTGCTGCGTTTATGGTTCTGGGTAGCAGATAGTGCTTTCACTGCGAGGCTTTCTCCCTCTTCCTCCTCCTGCCGTGCTGAGCTCTACCCGTGGTGGCTGGGCCGGACCATCTCACCCTCAAGGACAGCCAGAAACCTGGCAAGGGCAGGCTTCCCCTTCTTAAATCATGTTGCTTCTGTAGGCTGGGCTCAAAGCCTGGCCTTGCGTTGTTTGCTCCTTCTATGCTACCAGGAAAAGCCACAAAGTTATGATGCATGCAAAAACTGTCATTCTCTGAATTTGTGCTGTCCCTTGGCTGGCTTTGACTGTTTTTATCACCAGTGTCAGATCTCTCCCGAGGCTTCTGCAGCTTTGACCATCAGGACCTGGACCACAGGTATCATCGAAGAGGCAGCGTGTATCATGCTCTGTCCTTGTCCTCGGCTGCTGAACACTGTCCTTTCCAGAGCTGTAGAAGGAGCCTGGGTCCGGCTGTCTCCCTGCAAAATGTCAGCAAGATTGCCTCCTTTGATCTGCACTCAGCGCTGGATTTTGTCCCAGCAGCCAACAGGCTAATTCCACAAGTTTATTCTACGAAGCTCAATTAGAGCAGCTGGCGCCGGCAGCGTCCCTGCTGGCTCTGAGCCTGCAGAAGGAGAAGAATGCTGGTGCAGTGGCTGGGGTATGAGCCTGGGAGTCCACAGGCTGAGCTGCAAATCCCCGCTCTGCGTCTCTCCTCCAGGCCACCCCAGTAAGCCTTCCCAGTGGGGAGCCTGGCACTTCCGTGACATGCAGGGAGGGACAGCATTTCCCTGCCTCACTGGAGGAGAAATGTGTTTTAGATACAAGATATCATGGTGATGGGGGACTGTGCCAACAGAAGCAGATGCAGGTCATGGCTGCTGCATCTGGGAAACACTGCGCGGACCCAGCCAGACCAATGGCGGAGAAAAGGATGGGGCCCCGGGTGACGTAGGGTGTGGGACACACCATGCCTTCTCGCCACTGAGTTAGCAGTTTGCCTTTCAGCTGTGGCAGCCTCGCTCTGTGCCCTCTAGAGCCCAAGTTATATTCAGCGCTGGCCTGAAAAGGATCCTGGTGTGTGTGAGCAGAGCTGAAGGTAACGTGGGCTTTTTTACAAGGGTCCTTGTCCAGCACAGAAGCTCCCACAGCTACTTCCTTCGAAATCAGCAGTGTTACAGTAACCTCCGTGAAAAATCAGAATCTTCTGGGGCTAACCACGCTCTTGCAAATGTTCCTGCCTGGCTGGTCCGTCCTCTGGAAAGTTTACTGCTTATGCCAGACAGGCAAAGAGGTCTAAGCAGGACATCAGGAGGCAGAAAGAGAGCTCAAGTGATTTCTGCTAGGAAACAGAGTCGAACCCTAGTCGCGCAAGACCTAGTTACCAAGGCAGTAAGGAGTTGAATGCAGATGCTACCTATGCATAACATGCTGTTCCCTTCCCAGGGGCTCTCAGGAAAGTCCCCGCAAAAGAGAGCAGGGGCAAGGGACACACAGCAGCTCAGTGTGCCCACAGTTGCCATTCCCTTCCCTGCCCCTCAGTAAGTCAGAGACGGGGTTGGCCGACACGCTTGGATGGGGACAAATGTGCCTCTTGGGGTACAGGGAGTGCGGAGCCTCGGGGCTATTCCTTCCTCTCCTCTTGAGCAGATTTCAGCGCCATCTGCTCTCTTCTGTCTTTGGAGGAGTCAGCCGGGCGCTTTTGTCCCTTCTGGCAAAGCCGTGCTGCGTATGTCCCCCATCGGGCGTCAGGCACCCCGAGGCAGCCAGGAAGGATGCGCACTCTCAGCCTTGCTCCAGAAAGCTCCCACTGCAGCAGGCCAAGGTCTTTCTTTCTCTCCTCTTCCCTGTTCGCAGCCTGTCCCTCTGGATGAGGCACTTCCCAAGGTCGCAGCTGATTCCCAAGGTCAGGGCTGGGCTTTGCTGTGGCCTCTGCAGGAGGGGCTGGGAAGAGGCTGGGGCTGGGAAGGGACCCTCCCTGTGCTGCTCATTATCCAAAAGGGCCCATGAGCAACGCCACGTCCTCAGGGGGGAGCAGCAGGGGCAGGAGGAGATGTGGGGCAGCTGTGGGGCTCCCTGACCTGGGAATTGCTCCGTAGGATTGCTCTTTTCTCTGCACGCATGAAATATTTCCCCTCCTAAACACTCCTGGATGATCCCTGGCCTGGCACCAGCTGGAGACCAGAGGAGCTGCAAAATTTAAGGGACAAGAGGTGGGGAGGGTTGCTGGTTGCCAGCTTCTTGCTGGGACATGCTGCCTCGAACCTCACGGCCACACCAAGCTGAGGGTAAGAGCTTTGTGTTTGCCCTCCTCTCCTAAAATCATGCCCCTGGGCTGGCTGGAGCCTGTCCCCAATGGGAGAAAGCCGAAGCCCCATGTCCAGGTGAGTTACGTCGTCGTGTCCCCAGCTGGAAGGAGAGGGGGGACAAGAGGAAGCAGGTATCGAGGAGTCTGGCAGACTGGAGGTGGTCCCTGGCCACCCCTGTGCACCAGTGGGACACTAGGTGAGGGTCCCACGGCTGCGTCTCCTGCGGGAGC
Organism: Larus michahellis; assembly: GCF_964199755.1. Lineage (NCBI taxonomy): Eukaryota > Metazoa > Chordata > Aves > Charadriiformes > Laridae > Larus > Larus michahellis. The sequence continues at coordinate 57,691,715 of NC_133896.1, read as the reverse complement.
TGTGCGGCTGCTCTGGCTTCCGCACGGTGCGGCTGTGAGACTCGGCTGCTGTGCGCAGCTCATCCCACGGGATGGCACTGCCTGCTCAGGAACGGGCAGCCAGGCCGGCGCTCCTGGCAGGCATAAATTCAGCAAATTAAACGGTGGTGGCAGATTCTGATTGACAGGTCCCTAGAGAGCAAAGTCCCTTGTTTTCTCCATCCCCAAGGGCATCAGGAGCAGCAGGAGGAGCAGCAGCAGAGAAAACCTTTTCCCAAGCCCAGCGCTTTGTCCTTGCAGATCTGTTTTTGGGACTCAGCCCATACCCGTATATCTTGACCCCTTTGCTGAAGCTGCCATTGCCAGGCCAGCCGGCTCCTTTGCTGCGGACTTTCCGCAATGTCAAGGGCTGACCACTGCGGAGGATGCCTTGTCCAAGCCCTGGTTGCACACACAAGCAGTTGCACCCTTGTTGCTCCGTGCCCAGGGTGCAAGGCCTGGAGGTTTCAATAAAGGGCAAGCGAAATGAGGCCAGCAGGGTTTGGCGTCATTCACACGTTACTCCTCTCCATGGTGTAAAACTGGCACAAATGACAACGCTCTGACAGAACGGTTCACGTCTGCCTTGGCTCTGCCGGAGCCAGGTCAAAGCTGGGATTTGCAGCCTGGGAAGATGAGGGCTGGGTGAGGCTGGTCTCCTGCCTCTGCTGCTGCACCCGTGGGAAGCAGCATGGCCCAAAGGGGTCCTGGCTTCTCTGGCAGGGTCCATCCTCACTGCAGCTCCATGCCTGGCAGGTCCTCAGCACCCCTCTACCAGCTGGTGGTTGATGGCTTTAGGATGGAGTATCCATCATGGACACTGTGACATCACAGATGTTTGCCCCTACTCTTGTGGGCACAGATGCCTAGAAAAAGGTCTGTTTTAGGACCTGTCCCATGTCCCGGGGATAGGTCCCTGTCCTCTCTCCTGGGCTGGAGGGGAGTTTCTCCTCTCCATGGGGTATTTTGGCTGCACAGCTGCTCTTGAGCTCTGCGGAGCCAGCAAAATGTGGTGTGGGTGTGCTCGGTCTCGTTAGGACTTCTCGTAAATGCCCCACCTGGGTGAGGAGCAGCACACTGAACAGCAGCCCTCGTGGGGTCGAGCTGCCTGCCTCAGCTTAGCGAGAGGGACGAGTTGTTCTCTGCTCTTGAAAGAAAAACTCAAGCTGGTGGCATTTAATTCATATGCCCTTAATGGTCCTTGGTTTAAGGTCCTTGGCTACTCTTAAAATTTACTCTCCCTCTGCCTCCCATCCCTACCAAAATTGTTGCCTCTCCTTTCTGTCTCTCCAGGGGTTGTCCAAAAGGGCCTGGGGAGAGGAAGGGAGAAGTCCCCTGCAGCTGGAAGGCACACGGGAAGGGAATGCCGAGTCATCTGGAGCCACCACTGCCCTCAGACAGACCTCCAGGACATTCTGCTGGCCTGCCTTGCTTACCTAGAAGCTTTCGTTAGGTTGGCTGTTCTTCCTCACAGATGCCCTTTCTCCATCGGCTCTCCTTCCCCAGCCTCTCTCCATCCTTGGCCTTGGTGCTTGGCTTTTGAAAGGTGAGATAAGTGGCTGTCTTCATCCCACCTGTCAGTCCTCACAGGCAAGAAAGACAGTCTGATGCTTGGCCTCTCTCTGTAGTCATTTGGCACTAAAAATTATCTGCAGAGAAAAGTACTGGGCTCCATACCTGGGCCTTAATTTCCTCCCTCACCAAACCACTATTACTAATTACCACTCCTCGGTGTTTAAACCATTTCAATGATTCTGTGAAATGCCCAGCGTTAATTTAATAGCCAAGTATCTGGGTTTCCCCACATGAGGAGCCCTCAGAGCATCTCCCACAGAAGCAAAACCCAGCCAGCCCTGGCTGTGGTCCATACGAGAGAGGCAGCAGGGGATTGGTGAGGACATGTTAACAGCAGACCCACCAGCGGCAGGAGCCGGGCGTTACTCAGCAGGAAGCGCTTTCTCACCCTGTACTGTTCCCCAAAGGGTGCCCCCTCTTCAGCCATGCTGCCTCCACAGTGAGGGAAGACCTGGCACCGCTGCCAGCGCCAGCCTCCATCGAGTGTGCCCTCTTGAGCTGGGATCCTTTGCCAGAGCCATCCTAGGGGATTGCTCCATCTGAGTGGGGCAGCACTCTCCCTGGCAGATGCCCTGCCTGCCTTCCACCCATCCCCGGCCAGCATCTGAGAGTGTGTCCTCAGATTTGGAGGGGGGGCTGTCAGAAATCAACGCCATGCAGGGCCAGGCTCAGCTTTCCTCTGCCACCTGAATGCAGGGAATGGCCATTGACCCCAGGAGAGGTCCTGGGGCTAGGGCGCAATAGCGATCTGGCTGAAAGCATCAGAGCAGGCTTCGCCTGCTGCATCTTCGCTCCTGCCGTGCTGCAAAGGGCCTGCTGGCTCTCCTCCCCCACTGCTGGGGCTTGGGACTGGGGCAGGGGGACTTTTCCAACCCAAATATTTTCACTGACCTCTCAGTCATGAGTCTCTGGCATCCACAGGACCTCAGTGGCTCAGTACTGTGGAGGAGAAGACCCTGGTGCCCTGCTCACCCTTGGTATACCCACGGCCTGCTGGAGCATACAGCCAGCGCTGGGAGAGGCAAGCAAGTGCTGTGGGGAGCACTGGGACCCAGGAGGGGCACAGTGTAACATTTTAGGGTCTCGCACCCACCCAAGCGTTAATGTGCCCTGAGAGAGGGGGGGAATGAGGGCTCCAACTCATGCACAAGCCCTTTGCTTTCAGACATCACTTAATATGACAGATTAATTAGTTAACGTTTGTAAAATGCTTTGAACATGGAAAGTGCTGTATAAGTGCTGAGTATTAGTATTAATTATTATGACATGGAGGCTGGCGCCATCTGAGCAGCATTCCCCATGCCTAATTTCAGGCTGGTGCTGTTTCCCTGCCTTTCCCCCTGCATGGCTCCATCCTGTAAAAGCCAGACGGAGGAGGGGAGAAGCAGAGAGGAAAAAGTAAGATCATCAGCACCCTGTGGGGAAGGAGCGCCTTGTGGAGTCATATGGAGGGGCTGAGCCACGCACCCCCTCCGCTCCAGGCAGGGCGTTGCATGGGAAGTGGAGCTGCATCTCCCCAGTGCCCCACTGGCATAGGGGGGATGACGAGGGAGCCCCCTCTTGCACCCAGCTCTGCATCAGGATGGGGCTGGAAAAATCACAGGGAGGATGGAGAAGACGCTGGGGGGTTTCTCCAGCTCATCCCACCCATGCCTGGGTGGGGCATCCATCACTGGTGGTGACTTCAGAGCCAGGCAAGGGGATGTGAGGGGGTGAGAAGGTTTTGGGTCTGTGATTTAGACAGGGCGGGGAGGCGTCTGCGTCCTAGACCTGCGCATGGTGGGGCTGGGAGCTCCCTGGCGTCCCCCAGAGCCAGTTCCTGGCCCGCTTTGCTTCCTCTCCCCTCCTCGCGCCCTCCTTCTCGGCGAGGCTGCTCCTGGGAAGGGTCCCCAGAGGAGGAGCGGCAGAAATGGGGCGCCAGGTGCCCCCAATTACCTCAGTGGTGAAGTGTCCTGCTGGCTGGCCCATGAAATGTGCGTGCTGACAGGCACCCCGGGGAGGCGCAGGGTGGGTGCAAGGTGCTACTGGGGACCCAAAGGAGAGGGGTGAGCTGGAGGAGGGTGGGATGTGGGGAGGGCCAAGTGGGGACACACAGGTGCCAGCCAGGGGATCCAAATGCTGAGCACTGGTATCAACCTGTGCAAGGTGCATCAGGCGGTGGGGGAGACTGCGGTGCTGTGATTGCACCCATCGGTGTCTGCCACCACCGGTGTCTGCCACCATCAGTGTCTGCGGGGACACCTGGAGCCAGGTGTGCCTTCACCCCACTGCCCCCCTGCTGCCGCTGAATTAAACCCCCTGGTCCCACCTGCTCATTCAACTCATGGTCTCACTCACCCACCATGGGGCAGACCCTGCCCACACTTTGGAGGGGCTTTGTCACTCAAGTGGCTGGTCTTGCTTGTCACCTCCCCAAACTGGTGGTGATGGGGTCTGGTGGTGTTCTGGGTCCACTCCAGAAAGCCATGGAGGGTCCCATGGCAAGTGGGACCCCAGTGGAAGGTGAGGGGATCTTGGTGTGTTGGTGGCACCTCTGCTGCCAATGGTGGGGTGGGAGGTGAGGGGACATGCCAGGATCCCGGTCCCCTCTGAGGGGATCTCACGTTGCTGCCCTGCTGCAACCTCACCTGTTTCTGGGTCTGCAGCTCCAGCTGTAAGTAACCCCCACGTTCTGACGAGTGGCTGAACAAAACCCCAAAACAACGTTAGGCCCACTTTCTTTTCTCTGTCCTTTTTTGAGCCCTCAAGCCTGTGCAAATTCTGAGCTCGCCAGTGGTTCTTGGCTTGCCACCACGAGAGCTGCTGTCTTCGGGTGGGGGCTGAGGCATCGTCCCTCGTGGTAACACCACCCTGGGAGGAACGGGACAGGAGGGGCAACAGTGGGGGCTGTATGGGGGCTGGAGTAGATGTTTTGGAGGGCAGCAGGGAAAGCCCATGTGCGTGACTTGAGTTTACCTGCACTTACTTCAGAAAGAGTTGTGTGGCAAAGCCCTCTCCTCTTGCCTCGTCCTTCCTCCTTGTATCTTGAGGACCGGCTTGAGAAGAGCAGTTGAAGCGAGACCGTCCGCTGAATCACCAAAGAGGACAAAACTGTCTGCAATAGTTGACTCTTTTGCTGGGTTTCCAGGTACTGCTCTGGCACAGCAGGACAATAAATCACCCCCCAGGAAATCCACATAAACGAGGACCAAGTTATATATAAAAAAAAAAATCTTTATTTCATGTACCAGGATTTTTTTTTTTTGTCATTTTCTCTTTTTAAAATTTTTTTTCTTTTTAACAGTCTGAAAAAAACCCACGAAATAAAGAAAATGGAGGTTGGTTTCTTGTACTGGTTTGAGCTGGACATGAGCAACACCCTCGGGAAAAAAAAAAGCCCCCCCTCCCCTCGCCAGCCCCCCCCACCTTCCACACATGTTCTCCAGGCGCGCTCCCACCTTCTCCCCCTCCTGCCGGCCCCGGGGGCTCGCTCAGCCCTGTGAATGCTCCCGGCTCCGTGCAGCATCGGGCAGACGAGGGCAGATGGGGATGGAAACCCCCAAGGCCACCATCCCCCTGTGCTGGGGTCCGGCAAAACGGCTTTAACTTATTTCTTGGGGGGGCATTGCAGGGGAGTGGGGGGTGTTACCTGTGAATCTGTTTTCAAGGGATGGGGGTGGCAAGAGGGGATTTCAGCGGTGGTGGCAGGGGGGTCTGGATACCCAGCCGAGCCGCTGGTATCCTCCTCTTGCCCTGTGATGCTGTTTTTGGGGGTGACCTCCTTCCATTGCTGCCCCCCCTGCCCTGCCCTGGAGCGGGGAGTGGGGGGTTAAAGCAGCGAGGGAGGGGGTGCAGGGAGGATCAGGCTGCTTTTAAGCAGAAATCCCGCTGGGACCCGAAGCAGGGGGACTGCACGGCTCCTAAAACTGGAGCAGCAGGAACGGGGACGGGAAGAAAAGTCGGAAAGTGGGTCTGAGCTGCCGAAGGGCTCGGCGGCCCCATCCGGCGTACCCTCAGCCTCCTGCCTGCCTGGGCCCTGTCGCTTTCAGGGAACAGACCCAAAAAGGAGACCTGTCCTTGCCCCAGGCTGGCCGGTGGCTCAGCGGGTGTCACAGAGGCCCCCATGGTCCCCTGCCGCTGCCTCCCCTCCTGCCTGTATCCCCCCATTTTGGGAGGAGCTGGATGAAAAGTGGTTCCTGGCACCCCCAGTGCCCTGTTCCCCCCGGCACGGCAGGGAGGGAGGGGAGGGAGGGGGCTGCAGTCAGGCTGGGGGTCCCGGGGCGGGATGGCGAGGGGGGGCATTGCCACTGTGCATGTGACCCCCACGGTGAGGTGGGGACGAGGACGAAACCCAGCAGACGTGGAGACGCCTGGAGGCTTCACACCTCTGCCTTCTCATGGCCACCGGGACTCGAGGGGGGGGCTCAGGCCCGGAGTGGGGGGCTCCCTGGGGTGGGGGCTGGGAGGGGGACACACGTGTCAAGGCCAAGTAGCCGGCAGCCAGCTTTGGGTCAGGGCGGGCTGTCTGGGCCTCGCCATCCCCCAACGTGGCTGCAGCCCCACTGGAAGGACCTGAGGGGTGGTGGGGGGGTTGGGGGTCTGGGCAGATTTGGGGTCCATGCGGCGGGAGCCTCCGGAGCATTCACAGGAGAGCGGGCACCTGCCTGGGCACGCGTGTGGGAGCAGGGACACGCGTCTGCGCCGGTGCCGGCCCCGCCATCGGCACGTTGCCCTTCGCTTTGGCCTCCCGTGTCATCCCCCCCCTCCGCACCACAGCGGCAGCGTCCTGGAGGGATGGGAGCCCCGGTGCCCCCCCGCCAGCAGCCCCCCGCCTTCTGCCTGTGCCTCCCACCCCACTCCCCGCTCTGCCTTTTTTCCTCTTTCGTTCTTTTTTTTTTTTCACAGTTTAAAGCTGGAGAAAACAAAAATGAAAAGAAAAAAAATACTATCCGTTTTTTTTCTTGCAAGTAAATCCACTTATTATATTTACATTTATTTATAGCTGTTGTTTTATTAAAAAAATTGCCACTTTTTTTTTTGTTAAGAAACCTTTTTTTGTCCTTTTTTTTTTGTCTCTGTGTGTGTGTCTTTATTTACTGTGTCTGTTTGCTTTTTGCACTGTCACCGTTAACCCCAGGGTCCCCAGGGCTGGGGAAGCAGGGACCCCCCCCCTGGGGACACTGCGGAGGGGCGACTGCGTCGGCTCCCCAGGGACAGGAGTCACTCTTAACGCCTACGGACCCACGGCGGATCCCCACGGACCCTGGGGAAATGGAGTGGATACCCACACATCCCAGGGGAATGGAGCAGATCCCCACAGATCCTGGGGGAACGGAGCGGGTCATGGTCGACCCCAGCACCCCGGGAGCCTCCATAACCAGCCCAAGGACACTGAAGTCACTGCCGGCCGAACCCCCGTTCCCTGTCCCCTGAGGAGCCCGAGCTGAGTTAAAGGTAAGTGGGAAACAAACCGTAAAATTAAAGAATAAACCCCCCCAAAATCCAAAGAGCTGCCTCCTCCTCCTCCTCCTCCCACTTGATTTATTGTCATTTGTTATTTCTTGGTTCCCTTTTATTTTTTTTTTAAGTCTGTTTTTATTAAATGTTAAAATAATGGTACATGGGAAATCATGCATTTTCTTTTAAATTTATTTCTATTTTTAAATCTCTTTCTCTCAGTTTTAAAGTTTTTCTTTTTTTTCCTTTTTTCTTTTTCTTTTTTTTTAAATAATTTTTTTCACTGTTGTCTCTTTCCTCGCGTTTCCTTTGCATTTGATTGTTTGTTTTTTTTTTGTTCGCTCGCTTGTTTGTCTGCTTAACTGCTTGTTCGTTGGTTGGTTTTTTTCTTGTTTTTTTTTTTTTGTTTGCTTTTGTTGTTTTTTGTGGATTTTTTTCTTTTTTTTTTTTTTTTTGCGTTGGGAAGGTCCCCACCCCCCCAAAAGGGGCGCGTCCACCTCCTCCTTCCCACCCGCCTTGCCGCCCCCTGCCTCCTTCCACCCTTCCCACCCCGCAGCCCACCCTGTCTCCTCCTGCCCACTCCTGCCCCATTTTCAGCTCCTGGCGACGGCTTCATACCGGGGTGGTCCGGCGGTTGGCTGTGTTGGTGTGGATAGAGTCCTTGTTCTCTTTCTGGATACAGTTGTGAACCTGGAGGAAACTGTTATCCCTGTCGGAGTTGTAGGTGGCGGTGGGGGTGGTGGTTGCCTTCAGCGGGTCCCTGGTCAGGGTGTACATCGAGATCTCTGTTGATGGGAGGGTGTTGAACCCTTTGATCCCGACGGGAGAGGCATCCCTGGAGTGTGAAGGCTCGGTGGAGCGGGAGCTGGAGCGGCTGCGTCTCTGATAGCGGTACCGGTAGCTGGGGATGCGGGTGATGGCGGAGGACTGGAGGTAGTCCGTGGCACGAGCATTGGCGCGCAGCTGTTTGTGCCGGTCTATGAACATGTGGACGGCCAGCACTCCCACCATCTCGGCTATAATGAAGGACAGGGCCCCAAAGTAGAAGGACCAGCCGTAGGAGTAGCTGTTCTTCTTGGAGTCACTCTTGGAGGGGTCTCCAGCGTTGGCTGATATGTATACGATGATGCCAATTATATTACTCAGACCTGCCAGCCGGCCAGCGGGGGAGAGAGAGGGAGACAGGCATCAGGAGTGTCACACATGGTGGCGATGGGGGCCGTGGGGTTGAGCTCCCAGGAGGGCTCCCAGCCACCCATCCCCTCCTGGTGGGCAGCTTTCCTTGGGAAACTCAGGCAAGACCCTCCTTGTGTGCCTGCTGCATCCCTGGACTGCAGTCCGGGCTGGTCCCTGAGAGACGCCGGATGGGAAACCCTCTCCCTCCAGCAGCTCCCAAGCAGCAGGAAAGCCCCTGCCTGCAGGGCGCTGCTGCCTGCCTCTGCCAGGCAAGCCGGCAGGGCGGAGAGGCATCTTTGGGAGGCTGCTTTCACCCCGAATAAGTCTCGTCAGGGCTGGGAAACACATGCACTCCTGCTCTGCAGGATGCCCTGGCTGGGCAGCCCCCCCACGCCCCGGAGCCCATCTCTAGGGCGTCAGGTCCTGTGCATCCCTTTACCTGCGGACACGAAGAAGATGCCGGCACTAAGGATGATGTTGTGTCGGGTTTTGTAGAACTCGCTGGCTGCAATGCAGAGTCCACCCATGAAAAGCAGAATCACACTCAGGATTGGGAAGATACTAGAGGCTCTAACAGCCCCTGCGGAGGAGAGAGGGAGAGGGGCGGAAAGAACAGCACAGGTGTGAGAGAGAGGAAAACAGGGCACGGAAACGGCGCCGGGGCGAGGGGGGGCAGGGGGGACACAAGCACATTTTGTAGGTGGGGGCAAAGGGGAGAGACAGAGGGCAAGATGTCGGGGAGGGAGTAATTCAAGGAGGGACAAAGGCGTCGGGGGACGGAGGGAGGGAGGGAGAGAGAAACAAAGTGTGTCAGAAAAAGAGAGAGGTCCGAAGTAGCTCTCCCGTGCCCCGGCTTGCTGTGAAGCCAGTGGCCTAGCGTGGGGAGATGGAGGGGACTGAGATGGCATCTTGCCCGTGCTGCCTATCCCCCATCATGCTCTCTTTTCCTCCACTTTTGGGGGGACTATGGGCTGGAGGGGGAGCCCCGGCACCATCCGGCTTCTCCTCCTGCGGGGCGCTGCTGCTCGAGCCCACTCTTCAAAGAGCAGCAACCCAAATGCTTCCCACAGAGCTGCTCAATCTCGAATCCTCCCGAAAGGGCACGAGCATCTCAAGGAGAGATTTTTTTTTTTTTTTTTTTTTTTAAAGGGCTGGGAAGGAGCTCTTGGTGCCGTGCGCTGCTCTGCGGCTGCAGTGAGGACTGAGAAGTGAAAGCCCCATCCCTGTGCGCCAAAACACGGGGCTTATCCTAGTGATTAAACGACTGGGCTCCTTCCAGAGGGCAGTGATGGGTTCGGATGTGCCAGCTCCCACACACGCACGCTCTCCATCGATCGATACGGGAAGAGCTCAGCCAGCAGAGGGCAATGGCATAGATGCACGTATATGCTCATACGCGCATGCAAAACATACCCCAAAGCTTCTGGGGGGGACTCTCTCATGTTCACGCAGCGAAAGGCCAGGGCTGTGTGTACGCACAGCTGCGCACACGTTCATGCACACTCACGCTGCTCGTGGGCCGTTCAGTGGGTACCAACAGCCTGCCTGAGTTTGTGTTGCTATTATTCATGTTTTTTAACTAGGAAGGCCTTCCCCCCTCCCTTCCCAAGAGAAAATAAGCTGTTAAACTGTGAAATGAAGCCTTGCTTGGTAAAGAAAGGTATCAGATGGGCTGGTGCAATTCTGCTTGTGGAGCAAAGATCTGGAAGCAGGGGGTGAAAGTTAATCCCTCCTTGCCTGCAAGAATGAACCCTACTGAAGCAAGTGCAGGACTTTTTCCTAAGCGGGCAGGAAGGACTGGAAAGGAAGGAAAAAGTCCTTCCTGCTTCAAAGACCCTGTTGGCATCAGGATCCTACCAGGCACAAGCAGTCGGCTCTTCGAGGGGGGCCCTAGCCCACAGCCCGGGCATAGGGAATTCAAAAGGCAGGGAGAAACCTCTCCTGCTTGCTTTCCAGTTCTGCCTGGCTGTGTTTCAGGGAACAGGATAGTGATAATAACCATCTTAATAGCTTCTGGAAAGCAAGGCGGGATTTGACAATATGAAGCTTAAATGGCAGTAAGCAAACATCAAGCAGACATCCGCTGGTTTCTAGAGGGATGCTTGGTCAGTTCCACAGCCTGGCCCTGACCACATCAGTTTTATTTGGGTCTTAATTCTGAAATTCATGTCTGTTGGGAGAAGAGAAAGTTGCTGGCTGACCTGGGGAGCTGCGGACGTTATGTGGTGGGGGAGGACAGCAGCCTCGTTCGGCCCCTGCTTTCTGCCCCTCAGGAGAACCGTGCCAGCAAGAGAGGGGCAGAATCTCATCCAGTCTTCCTGAGTCCAGAGCCTTTGGTCTAAAGAGGAGGAGACTCATGATGGTGTTCCGATGCTCCCTCGTATCATCTGCCTACTCTCAATCTTGAGTGTCTTCTAGCAAAGAAACGCAGGGATGCTTCTGCTTCCTCTCTGACAACAGGCGTTTGATTTCAAAAAGCCTAAGATACCTTGTGTGGGTGGCTGGCAGAAATAAAGTCTAAGCCCTTTAGCCAGGCTGTGGACACTGTCCCCCAATCATCCTGGTCCCCTGAATGAGGGAATTGCCCAGCCTGACACCAATAAACAACTTCCTAGCTGTTCTTGCCAGTACCGCCAGGCATTGCCCATGCAGAGTGCCCAGGGACTCTGGTTTGGCAGAAGCCCTGGGAAGAAGCTGTTCAGTGGGGTCCCTCTCCAGTCAGGTCTAAGCCAGCAGAAATCCCACTTCCCTCAGGAGTGACACAAGTAGTCCTTTATTGACTTGTCAAATCCCTCTTTGAACCTGGTTCTTTCTTAAAAAAGGGCTTTACACCTGGGACACCCCCAGGTCCTGATGTTGGGCCAATTTTTGTCTTCAGATCTTGTTTCCCTCTGAGGGAACAGACCCATCCTCCTTGAGATGTTCCCCACCTTCCCACAACTCTTCTTTCTGAAGTGTAGCTCATGCTGCAAGCAGCTTCCTCGCTCCCAAACAACTGCAAAAGCCGGTTTGCCCTCAGAGGCAGCCACTGTGCCAAACCGGATCAAAACCCACTCTTCAGCTCTGCTGTTCAGGGGCCACGCAGCAATTAAGAGACCGATGCTGCAGAAAAGCATCTGAAAGAAGCAGTCTCCCTGGGTTATTTACAATTTACAGTGGATGAAGAATTGTTTGAGAAACCAAGAGGAAGCGGCATAAAATCCGCCTCTTTTCACATAAAAATGAGCCTCACAGAGCCTAAATTATCTCTCTCATCCCTGCCGCAGGGCTGGGTCTCCACATCTGGCTTGGAGCACGCCCGGATGACAAGGAGCTATTCTGAAAGACTCCCGGCCTTTGGAGAAACTCTGATGCTTAACCTTGGGAGGTCAAAAGCTCTTATCTCAGATTTCTGAAGGGAGAAGATCTCGTGATGTCAAAAGGCATTGGGCTTGTGGAGGGAGGGCAGGATAGTAAGGTGGGCACCTAAGAGGAGGAGTGATCCCTGTTCATCTCTGCTAAAGGAAGAGCAAGCTCCTGTTTCTGGGGCAGGTGGAAATGCTGACTTGTCATCAGGGAGGGATGATGTGGATCTGCCCTGCTGGCCCGGCTGCCTTCCCTGTCCCCATGCACAAAGCTGCGCGAGCTTCACCAGCACCTCCCAGGCCGGACTCGGAGCTCAGGTTAGGTTTCCTTATGGAGACACTGTGTGCCTGGGGTACAGCACCTCTCCTAGAGGCTCTGGGTGAGCACCAGGTCTTTCCTTCGAAGGACTCTGATTGTCCTTATTCCTACTTCCCCTTCCCATCACTAAAATCCCTAAAACCGGCAAAGATCAGATCTGCAGCCTCTGTAGGCAAGTGGTGTTTGGGGAAAGGTGAAGATAGAAATAGGTACTCCTCGGACACAATCTGGCTAATTTCTTAAATCTGATGCAACTGGAGTATCAGGTAAGGAAATAAAAACTTCCTGTACTTTAGGAGGGGACACACACACTTGCACACACTCAACGTGGCCCCAGCTAGCCCAGTCTTGACCTTATGCCCACTCAGCAGCTCTCCAATGGATTTGAATCAAGACTCTAGATTTATAGTGTAATTAATTGCTCTTAATAAAAAATGCCACTGGTTGTTACTATGAGTTCAAAACTTGCACCGTCTCATGGGCAGGGCCCCAGGGAGGTGAGAGTGGAGCTGGTTTTGGGGGGTGGTGTATCTCTGGGATCACTTCCTCTGGCCCACTGAGCCTCACAGGTCCCAGCATCTCCACCACCCTACCTTCAGAAAGCAAAAGGCACCCGACGCTGACACCTACGAGCCATTGCAAGGAGAAGAGCCTGCGGACTTACGGAGGAAATATTCTGCTGTATCGGCTTCATAATCTGCATCCTCAGGGAAGTGATCGATTTGCTTACACAGACCTTTAAAATTCCCTAGGGAACAAGAGAAAAAAAGAACAAATGAGAACACCAAAACCTGCCTCGCAGGAACAGCTGCCCTTTGCGTAGCCCTTTGTGCCCACCCTGCCTTCCTCCCAGGCAGCACGCCCACTCCAGTATGGATGCCCATTAAATGCCGAGGTACTCTCCTCGCACACTTGCACATGTATCCCCCTCTTATTTGCCCAGGAACCTGGGATTTGCCTTCTGGATCCAGCCTGACGCCCACCTAGCCCAGCACTCCTTGTTCTACAGGGGAGAGCACCAGAGGCTTGGGCTGGCAGGTATGACTCCTGCCGCAGAGGGACAGGAGAGCACTGCCCACCTCTGAGGGAGGTGGGATGGGAAGCGGAGACAGAGACTGAGTCACGCTGAGAAGCCCGAGTGTCAGGGTCCCTTCCCTCAGCATTGACTGGAGTAACTGTGGGTGTTTGTGCTTCACCCTGGTGTGGCCCTGGTGGATCCCAGCAGTGCTGTGTGCGGCGGGGTGATCAGGTTTGGGTGGAAAAGCGTTTGTCTCTCTCAGCTGTGAATTTGCTGCCTGTTCATTTCATGAGCAGGATATATCCCGTTGTTATGGTGCGGTAAGAGAAGAACAAAAGCTCTTTATCTACTTTTTCCATATGACTGCTTGGTTTTGCATACCTTTATCAGGCCTCCTCTTGTGTCCTCTCATAGACTAAGGCTACAGGAAGCTTGGTGCAAGTGTGTGTATGCAGCTCAGCAGGAAAACGCCCTTTGCACTGGGGGAGTACAATCTTCCATCATAAGTGAGGGAAGCTGGTCACCCTCAGCTTTGTCAGGCTTGTTTATGTTCAGGGCCTTCTGCTAGTGCTGGGACAGCCTTTTTCACACACTCCACAATCAGCAAAGCCATCCCAGCAGGAGGCCAATGACATCTTCCCAGACTTTTGTCATCTGGGATGTCTACCGGGCTCTTATTTTCATCATTCATGTCTCTCTCCTCTTGAAATCAGGAATACCACTCCAGAGAAGCACGTCATCACCATGACCACTGGTTCACTAGTATCTCAAAGTATCAGGTTTTTATGCTTCTACAGAGGTGATCGTATGTCGGGCAATTTCATTATACCTCCTGGGGTTCCCCTAAACTTTTTCTCCCACCTTCCATTACATTTCCCCCTGGACTCTTGCATTGTCTGGCCATTAACACAGAACTGGTGGACATACTCTGTCCAGAAAGGAGGAATGCAGTGTCCACATGAGGTACGTGGATAAGCATGGCGATCCCATGGGCCCCCTCACCAGACGTCAGCCACCAAAGTGGCTCAGGCTGATTGATCCCTCAGCAGAAGAGTTTGGAGCCTGAGTCTAGAGAGTGACAAATGCTGTGGCAACGTGGGAAAGCCTCCTGCCACCCTGGTCCCAAGCCCAGCCTCTGGACCAGCTGAGTGTGCAGGACAAGGGAACAATGAAGGCACCAGACTTGTGGTTGTTGCCTGGGAAGGGTTGCTTGTGAGGAACCCAGAGGTCTTCCAGGCCAACCCTACCCAGGCTGAGACCTGCACGGACCATGTCAGGTCACTGAGTCACGTCTCGTAAGGTTTATTCCAGATGAATTCCAATAATCTTTCAGGTATTTGGGAATAGCTGGAAGAAGGACCAAGCTCAAAGGATTCCCCCTGAATTTCTTCTTGAGGCCAAGCCTCCCTGGAGCAAGGTTTGGGATGCTTTGGGAGGCAGTGCTGAGCAAATAGCTGAAGAAAGCAGGTAGCTGGGTTCCTCTAGGTCAACCATGAAGCTCAGCTCCTTCTGCATCCAGTCAGCTTGCGTCTGAGGCTCCTGAGGTACCTGTTGCCTTTAACTACTAGTTCAAAGAGCTTCCGTGAAGAGGCTAGAGACAGCAGAGAGGAGTGTGTCTGCATGTAAGAGGTAAGTAATAGGAGAAGACAGTAGGAACAAAGCCTCTCCATGTACCTCTGAAGTGTTATTCCCACATTGAAACGGCGGGTTATGAAAGGTTATTAATTATCCATCCCCAATCCAGTTACCTCGTTCAAGAAGTGTCTGCTTCTCAGCCATGGCGCTTCTGGAAGGAAAGCTTCATAGCCAAGCAAATTCCCTTGCCACACTCCCACCCTGCTACTTGCCCGCTTAAATACCTGTGAGGAAGGCAGATACAGCGTAAAGGGGGCCCTTTCCCATGCTTGCCCCTGGCTGCCTGGGGCCATCTGCCCGCGACAGATGAGCAGTTCATCACCCTGGTGCTTTGGCTGCGGCCACTGTTGTACAGTGCATGTGAACACTGCTGCTCTCAGAGGCACTGGGGAAGTCTCCAGCCTCAGATTTCAGCTCCTCACCCAGCAGATCCTGAATGTTGAGTGCCTTCTGCCCTCAGGCAGGGGCAGGTGGAGCCTGTGTGCATCTCCCCGGAAAGGCTCCCGGCACACAGCCAGAGCCCCCCAGTTGGAATCAGCCAGGGAGGGCAGAGGCACTGCATCTGGAAACCCCCTCGGTCTGTGCCATCCTTTCCCTCCTTCCTCTCTTCTCTCTCTCCCCTGCTCCGTTTCTTGCTGTATTTGAGCTTGAATAATTCCTATGCGAAGAATCAAACTGCCTGGGAAAGATGCTGCATCTTCTGCAGGGTGTCTTTTACATGGACTTGTGTGGGACAGCTAGTTAGAGGTTCAGCCGCTTAGGCAGGATGGGGGGGACATGCAGGCTCTTCGAAAATCTGCTCCTGGTGCTGAGTGTCCGAAAGGCCTTGCTGATGTGGCTCAGCAGGGTGCTTGGCCATCGGGGTGTCCAACCTTGGCTCGCTTAAAACGCTGTGGCATTGAGGAGCTGCCTTTCACTGCAGCTGGTCCCTCTCCCTGGCTCAACCCTGCTGGGCTTCGTCAGGGCAGGGTGGGCAGCATTAGTCCCTCTTCAGCCCCTGCTTTGTCTGTCCTCAGCACAGAGCGCCGTGGCTCTGGATGCCAACTGTTCGCCTGTGCTACCACACCCTCTCCTCCAATGCCTCCTAGCTCCTCTGGGTGACGGATGGGGAAAGGATGCAGAATTTAGGTCATTAATGCGCTAACTGGGAACAGGAGAGAGCAAGATTCGGTTTTTGCTCTGCCACAGGCGTGATGTCAAGACCACTTCTTCTCCCTGCCTCAGGGTCCCACCCTGCAAAAAGGGGGCAACGGCACTCCTCTGCCTCGTGCCATGCGGGGAGGTGTTAAAGAGGCCACGGTGTGGGTGCGCTGCCGCCGCCGGCAGCTCTGTGAGTGCAAGGGTGTAGGTGAGCGGTGGATGGTGGCGGTTCAGCCATCCGCTCAGTGCCGGCCAGGCTCCAACATCGCTTCTTGCACCGAGGTCACTCGGCAATTCTCTGGCGGACATCTGTAGCCTGCTGAGATGGTGCAGCAGCCTCCTGCCCTGGCGTCTGCGCTGGTGTGGCAGGGCCGCGGACATGGATGGGGAGGGGGATGGAACAGCTCAGCCGCCACACCGAGGTCTGACACAACAGCCTTGGCCCCTACTGCATGTGTGGCTTGCGGAGCTGGGGAGGGAAGAGCCATGTGCCACCCTATAGTTAATAGTCCTGAATGCCTAAGCAAGAGCAAATCATTATTTGTGAGGGTGTGCAGGGCTCTGAGAGCCCCTCAAGGGAGTAAGAGCAATGCCTCCTCTGTACTTGTGTCCCTTTGCCCTTCCCATTCTTCCCGACTTGAGCGATTTCGTGCTGCGAACCCTGAAACAGGCAGGTGTTAAGCTCTCTGGCTTCTCCCGCACGCCTCTCTGAGAAACTTTGAGCCACGCGCTTCCACCTCCTCCCTGCAGCTCTCCCAGCACAGTTTGGGCTCTCCCCTCATCCTATTTCTCCTGCTCGCCCACCAGATCTTCCTCCTGTTTCTCAGTCTCTCTCATTCATCGCAGACACCTCCCCCTCCCTGGTATCCGTGTGGGCATCCTTGGAGCAGCCTGCTTTGGGATGTGCAGCCTGCAAAGGAGGCGGGGAGGAGCTCTGACTTGTCTCCAGAAGAAAAGGCTGGGGATGCCCAGCTCTGTGGAAAACCACAGAGCAGCCCCCAGACCCCTGGGTGTCACCAGGAGTCCTTAGAGGAGATCCCCACCGTTTGCTTGTTGCCTGCCCAAGCTTTGGAAAACGCAGTCTGGAGGAGCTAGGACTGGTGCAAAGCGCACTTCCCTCAATGCCTGCACTGGGACAGAAGTTGCCCAGCTGGGGCATTAAGAGCAGAGACAACCTGCCGTACTGCCAAGAGGGACTGAATGTCTAAAATGCATAAAAATCAATCTTAACTGCGCGTTCAGCCCTCGGAGAGACCTCCTCCACTGCGGTCAGGTCATCATTTGGGTACATGCTGTCTATCCAGGACAGCTGGCAGCCGTCAGCTCTGCTGCAGCGAGAGTCAGACCGAGTTACCCCCGATGAGAACCTGGCTCGGTATTGTTGGTGATACGGTTTATTTTTGTGTCGCTTTGTGCAGCCCTGTCTCTTTCAGAAGTCTCGCTTGCCTGCAGAGTGCAATCCATCGCAAAATAGTAAGTTCCAAAGAATGAAAAGCTACTCCCTTCCTGCGGGGTAGGAACACTTTTAAATGGTCAGGACTGTACATCTGAAAACCGGGAGCCAGAGGCAGAGGAAAAGACGTCCAAAAGGAGAGAAGCAGACAAAGAGGGACGAGAACAGAAAGACCTGTTTTCCCAGAATGATTTGTGATATTGCCATTTATGGAAAAAAGCAATCCACTGAAAGCTTTCCTTCAGTCTCACTCTCTAATTTAGTAGAAGTTTTGGCATGATGGCTTCTAGAGAAATAAATAAAGGGGGCTGGATATAGCTGTTGTCTCTAAAAGCTCGGAAAGATGGCTTGGTGTTGGCCAAGGATTCAATACCTCTTTCTGCCACATGCTCCCTGTAACATTTTAGGCAAGTCACTTTAACTCCCCCTCTTCTTTCACTCAAAATTGGAATAATGGTATTTCCCTGCCTCAGGGAGATATCCTGAGGGTATTTATACTAAAAATATGAAAGTGATCAGACACTGGATCATTTGGGCCAGATGATAATTCTCCCCACCTTCCAGTTCAAACACGACATGCTCATCTTTGCTGTGATCTTCTCCCAGATGAACGCGAAGGCTGCGCACACACGAAAGCTCTCCCAAATTCACACATGTGATTCCTGCCTTAGAAGTAATTTTTGTTGCAGATTAAACTAATATCTGCTGTCTACCCATTAAAGAAATGCGAGAAACGGCACATGAAGGGCAGGTAGTCGGACACAAACACAAACATTTCTTTCTGCTTCGGGACCCTGTTTATGAGTCGTTTGGTAGCAGGTGGCGAAATGGGGCTTAGAGCCAGCCTCTGGGCTGGGAAGACAAATTCCACAGCTACCTGGCAAACTGCTGGCGTGTCTTTCTCACACATATTGGCAAAAGGCTTCCAAACCAGGAGAGGAGGTCTGCCGTCCCTGTCAAAAAATGACACTAGTGACACTGAGTTGTTAATGCCCAACCTGACATGACTTCAAGAGAAAGGAGAGAGGTTTGATGAAGCGCCAAGGGAAGCACAGGAAAAGCCCTTAGAAGGCATTTCCATTGCTCTCCACCCTTCCAAGAATGAAGCACTCGAGAGCACTCGTCGTTTTGGGGGATTTGGAGCTGATGAAGAGCACAGTGGCACAGAGTACAGGCAGTGCTCATGGGCATCTGCTTTTACCCACCTGTGCTGACGTGCCCAAAAGAAAGGCTGGTTTTTCAAAAGTGCTCATGATCCCTCTTGGGGAATCTCTCCATAGATAGCACCTTACAAAAATTAGGCCATCGTTTCACGTGCCTTGGTACGCTTTTAAATGCCTTGGTTACAGGCTGTAGGGTTATACCAGCAAATGTAGCCACGGTGCCACAAGGGGTGGTCATTTTGGGTCTTGAGAAGGTGGTGCTCCAGCAGCTCTGACCCTGCACAGAGGCGGGGGATGCTGTGCTAGTGGCAATACCTTTTGATTCAGTCGGGTCATTTTAAGACCAAAGAGTCCACAGCCCTCCTTAGGGACAGAAGAACTTTCCACTACAAGACGAAGCTTAGTGGGGCAGCAAATGGGGTCTGTGGGAATGAGTTGGGGACAACTGTAGAGATCCCACAGGAAAAAAAGGACTACCGTAAATCTCTCCACCTTCCTGTCCAAATGCAATGCGCCTGCTTTGATGTGGTCATCTCCAACACAAACGTGCAGCAGTGCATATGTTAAAAAAAAACCAAACAAAACCCTAGCAACATAACCAGTATGTCGCATACATAATTCTCTCCCTGGGGAGAGGATAAAAGAACAAACCACATGTGACTGATATCAAGCCCCATCACTTAATGTGCCACTGGAAATCATTCAGATATCGTGGTGAAGAAGCCTGTAAAAGAACTGATGCAAAATAGAAATTGATCTTATAGTTATCAAAGAATATCCCCCCTGCCTACAAGTTAGAACCATTATACCAGCTCTCCTCATCTTATTATTAATAATCACGTTTATTGCAGCTGTTGCCATGGATCAGATGATAAAGGGAATTTACTGCAGTAAAAATGGTACAAACACTGCCTTACAGACCATTGCTGCCCTGATGAGCATGAAGGAAGGGGTATATCACAGCGCATTGGCAATGACCAAAGTTACGGCAGTAAAATGGCCTGATAATACCAATTCCGGGGAGATCAGTTTAGTCAGGAGATAGTTAATAAATAGAAAAAGAAATGCAGACATAGATGGGCAAGGGAGAAAAAAGGGGGAGAAGCCACTATGGGGTAGCACGGAGGAGGAGATGACGAGGTGGAAGGAGAGAGGTAGAGTGAATAGCCACAAAGGACAGGGGAGAGAAGTCCCATCCAAGCCAATACCAGGCTCCTGTCCTGCCTTTTTCAGCTCTTACTCCTCACTTGCCCTCTGCAGCCCTCCCTGACAGTCACCCAGCGAAGGAGAGGGGGCTAATGACAGGAGAAGACAACCACGTGTGCTGCTGGAGGCGGCTTGGGTTTCCCCCCCGGGTAGAGCCTGGATGGTGTGAGAGCGCAGAAGGTTCCCCATCACGTCCCGGCGTTACCCGCATGGTCCCCCTGCAGCGCTCCGCCTGCCTGGCGCTGCAGCTGCGGCGAACGGGCATCGCGTTGCATCACTCGCAGCCGGACCCTGCGCCTGCTCTCAGCCTTGGATCGCTTTGCGTTTTCCCTCGGAGGCAGCCTCCTCGCCTTCCCAGCCGGCTCCCTCGCACTGCTGCGGGCTGCTAAGTAGCCGATAGACTCTGCCTCAGCGCTGGCTCTAGCTGTGCCTTCTACGTGGGTGGAGATGCAGTGGTAGCAAAACCTATTATTAAGATTATATGACTATTTCCATTTATAAACACCCTCTTTTTACAGGGTTGTAACTTTCAAAAATATCCTCACTGTGGCTTGAAATTTCCCATGCTTTGTCACAGGCAGAGAGCGAGATTGGCTGGGAAATGTGGGCAAAGGCTTTTGCACGCGATTTGGTGCAAACACAAATCCAGCACGTTTGAGCTTTACAAGCTGAAACATTGCGGGTGGCTGGTTTTCAGGGACTGCTAGACATCTGTCCAAGTTACAAATGAAAAACCTCGACGCAGCAATAATAAAAATCATTCAAAAAATCCTTTTTGCGTACATCCAGTACAAACATCTCCCCCAGTAAACAATTGCCTCTATTTTCTAGACTTTGCCAGAATCAAACCTGAGCTGAATTTCTTCTGAAAATAATGCTAAACGCAAAAATGTATTAGGCTCATCTAAATCATCTAAAGCTGTGGATAATTTTGCTCCTCCTAATGTTGTATTTCTTGCATTTCTCTGCTGTGCTGGCATTCTGAAATTAAAAATAGTCTTATGTATACATATCTAACAAATGCATGTTATGATTTCATATATATGAAATAATAAAATAATTTTGGTTTTCTAACTGATATTTTCCTGCGTGATTCAGTGACTATGTAAAGCATTGGCAATATCTCTGATACCTCAGCAGAGAGGTTAGAAACTATTCTACAATTGTTAGTGGGACTAGTGCCACTTTAGGTAGGAAAAACATATGAACTTTCTGACGTACGAGCCCTGTTGCAGAGTTTTCAAGGTATTTCAGCTGAGTCGGTAAAAGCTATTGCCTTTGCCTTGCAAGAAGAGGCAGAACTGGTCTTCAAATGAGCTGGGAACCAGAAAAAGAATTGAGAAAAGGGTTTGTAAATAGTTGTGCTCAGATGTTGTAGCATGATGTCGGGTTTTAAACTCCAGGAGCACAACTTAAGTGCTGGAGCTTGCAGGGGTGGAGGATGGAAAAGTGAAGGCAGAAGCTGATCAGGACATGGAGAGAAGTCCAAGCAAAACAGAAAGGGTGAGAGAGAGAAATCAAGATATTACACAGGATTTAAAAAAAAATAAATAAAAATCTGGCAATTTGTAGCAAGAACATTTGTGTGTGTGTGTAACGAGTCAAATGTGACACTACAACTGTGAGCCGAGTGACAGGAAGGGTGATGCAATTATCTGCAGTGAGAGAGAAATGATGTGCATAAGGTGTGGGAGGAGAGGAGGTGCTCCAGAGCTACCACAGGCAATCCCAATCCACGGCTGCACATCCAGATGTCAGAGGAAGGGAGATACTAATGTAAGCTTGGAGGGAAAGGGGTGGATGGGCTGAGGGGAGTATTTAAAAGCTGTTGCTTCTCTTTTTTTTTTTTTTTTTTTTTCCCCCTCCCCCTATCACGGCAACAATATTGTAACTAGGACAGGTTTTGCATACAGGGTTACAACATCAAACTCTCAGAAATCAGAGCACGTAAACAACACCCGAGCTGGATGAGGACATAAGGACTGAACCATCTCAAACTTAAACTCAAAGACCCAGAGCTCAGGCGGGTTAGTCTCTCCCCAGAAGTATGCAGAGGAAAACCGTTGGCCAGAAAAAGTATAATTCAGCTCATCCTATGGGGTTGCATTTTTCTCCTCAGATGTAACCGTGTTGCTGATCTGTGAGTGCGCATCACAGTACAGAGCCAGGCTCACCTCGTACAGTGGGTCATGTTTTGGGTCAGTGGTGAGACTATAACTCTAGGGGTAATTGGAAGTTACCATGCACAGGCAAGGATTTATGAGGCAAGAAAAGAGGGAAAACCAGCTCCCCCTTACACCATGGAAAGTGGCTTGCACAGACATGAGCTGTACAGTGCCTTGGTTCAGATGCGGGCTGAGCCCCTACCCCAGCAGGGACTTGGTCTTGGCTCCACCTGCAGTACTGTATCCAGCTCTGGAGCCCTCAGGACAGGAAAGACATGGAGCTGTTGGAGTGGGTCCAGAGGAGGGCCACAGAAATGATTAGTGGGCTGGAGAACCTCTCCTGTGAGGACAGGCTGAGAGAATTGGGGTTGTTCAGGCCGGAGAAGAGAAGGCTCCGGGGAGACCTTATTGCGGCCTTTCAGTACTTAAGGAGGGCCTACAGGAAAGATGGGGACAAACTTTTTAGCAGGGTCGGTTGCAATAGGACAAGGAGTAATGGTTTTAAACTAAAAGATAGTAGATTCAGACTAGATATAAGGAGGAAATTCTTTATAAGGGTGGTGAAACACTGGAATAGGTTGCCCAAAGCGGTGATAGAAGCCCCATCCCCGGAGACATTCAAGGCCAGGTTGGTTGGGGCTCTGAGCAGCCTGATCTAGTTGATGTCCCTGCTTATTGCAGGGGGGGTTGGACTAGATGACCTTTAAAGGTCCCTTCCAACCCAAACTATTCTATGATTCTATGATTCTATGATCAAACTCCAAATCTTGAATCTTGCAATTGTAATGCTGTATTCACAAAGCTTTTTGAATGCAATTTCCTTAGTCATTTTTAAATAACAAAGGAGGTGAAAAGGCAATTCAAATCTTTCATCTCCAACTTCACACTGCATGTCTCTGACATATCCAGCTGGATCTACAGGGGGACGCTGTCCTCAGTTAAACTGGTGTGAATCTAGTGTGACTCTGAGCTGCTCCTTCTGCAGATATGGTCACAACCAAGAGCTGGTAATTAGCTCATGAAGTATGTGCTGTGCTTTAGGGTCCTTCAGGATGCAAAGCACTATATAAAAATTATTATTAGTTATTAATAATAAAAATACCCAAGAACCCCAGGGAAATAATCCAAAGAATGGAGCAAGTCAATGACAGAGGCAGCTTTCAATCCATCCTCCCTCTTCTGCACCGCTTAAGCTCTCCTCCCCCTTCCCCTCCAAGGCTCAGACACACGGAGGAAGGGAGACCCCCCCCATCACACGTGTTTGGTGATTTGGCAGTCTCAGCAAGTCTCCTGTGTTCTCCCACACAACATCGTCAGCCTGCAGTAGGAATTTTCAAATCTGCAATGTAATTGACAGCCAGCAGTAGAAATTTTGGGGAATAGCAGGGCGTGGGAATTCCTCAGCTTACTTCCCACGGGAAAACTGCAGTCCTGCCCTGGTGGTCCTCAGGGCCTTTCATCTCCCTGCGCTCCCTACCCTTGGGAAAAGGACTGGGCAGGTAGGCACCGGCTGTTTTCTTTAATGATCTCTGGGTGAGAATTGGGGGTCTGGCTGTGGTCGCCTGAGTTGGAGTGAGCAGCTCCACTGGGGACACACAACCTGTTTTGTCTATTCCAGTCCAGCAGATGAGTGTGAAGTTTATTTTAGTTGAGGAAATAGAACAAGGGAAGGTCTGGGTTTTCTCTAGCACTTTTTATACCCCAGGGAACCCAAAGCCCTTCATGCAACACTGAGAAAGATCCCCCAGCGCGGTGGCTCCGCAGACGAGCATGGCAGCCATTACGCGCTCACTGAGCTCGCACACGCTTGCCCTCGGAGAGCGGAGGCGGCTTTACCCAGGCAGGGAATATTCGTTATCCCTCACTCCGTTCAGAAAGTGCACTGGGATTTTTGCCGTCCCTTCAGGCAGCCCACCAGAGATGGCCGGGAGGGAACTGGGCGCAGGGTTTCCTTGGCAGAAAGCCCTGCTGACAGCAGCGCTTCGGGTTGAGCTGCGAGGCGCAGGGCCGTGCACTCGCGGAGCTTTTCTGCCCTGTGCCCTTTGTGCCCTGAAATGTACCACCTGCGATCAGAAAATGAAACCCCCCCCGAGGAAGAGGTCAGGACTTTTGAATTTTGCAGTTTCCTCTAGCAATCGCTACCTCTCGCCCTGTGGTGTTTTGGGAGAAGCCCAACCCAGAGCAGCTCCGGAGCCAGGCCAGGGCTGCCCAGCGCTGTGCCCTGGGGAGCACCCTGGGATGAGGGGAACATGGGTGTGCTGAACCACTTTAGGATGCACACCCCTGGTAAATCCACTCCTGGCCTGGACCTCACTCACAAAATGATCCAAAGCCTCCCAAATGCTCCTAAAGCAGTAAAGAATAAGAAACCGGAGGGAAGGCGGGGCAGGGAGAGTGGAGGGCTGGCCTGACGTACAGCAAGCCCTTCTTACAGACAGCTGGGGAGGAAGCCGCTGGTGTCTCCAGCTACCCAAGAAAGGGGAGCTCCCCGCCTTGGCAATGTCCCCAGGGTGGGGACAGCATCCATTCCAACCCCTTCCCAATCAGCCTGAACACTGAATCCAAAGGTGGCTGAATGTTGTTTCTTGCATTTCCCAGCTATGCTGGGATTCAGGAGATGAAGAGTTACGTGGGTTGTGTGTATGAGTCCCAAGCAATTTTAAGCTCTTACTTCCCTGGGATTATTTTGGTGCAATTGCTGGCAGGGCAAATATCGAGAGGAACAACCAGAGTGCTCTGTGAAAGCTGTAGGAAAGCAGTGCCCTCTGTGCTAAAAGAGCCGGGACACAGAGTTTGCTTTGGTACACACGAAACAAACATCATGCTTATTTTTGACTTGAGTTGCTGGAGTTCAGAAAGTGTTGGTAAACACCGTGTATATCCCACAGGGCCGAACAGGGTAGCTGGCCTGTGTGAATCTGATCAAATTGCGTTAGCACAGCTATGCTGCGGCTCTCAATGTCTCCAGACGAGCTGCTGCTGTTCCAACTTGCTGCTTTACTCATAATCCACATCAAACATTGGGTGTTAAAGTAGATATTGCACAGATTTGATTTTAGGTCCCTTTATATGCAGCTGAGCAGAAACCAAATGCCAAGCTTTGCGAGCGGTGTTAGCTTTTAGAGGCTGCTATTAGAACATTAATAATTTTATTATTGTTATTTCCTCTGGGTTGCAGGTACCCCAGTGATTTACAAGGAAACAAAGTGACTTGGCCCTCTCCTGAAGCGCTTACAACAAAAGTTAGAGTTAAGCACAGCACTGGGCTTATTTAACAAGCAAACAGTGCCAGCAGGGTGTTGGGAAGAGGGAGGTTTATAGCAGCCCAGGATCGCGAGACATTTACGGTTGGGCGTGCGTGTGTAACCTGTTAGTTTATGCTGGCTTTCAGAAAGAAAAGCGTGGAGGGGAAAAGTGTGCTAGATTTAGGGGCGACGCCTACGAGAAAGGTGAGCGGAGGTCGGCAAGGGAAGGATGATTTGGAAAGGGGAGGATGAAGGGGGGGAAACTGCGAAGGAGGAGTGCGAAACTACCTGTGGCACAGCCAGAGAAGGCATACGGGGGAGCAGGTACTGCTGCTCAGTCATAATAACCCCTTTGAAGCTTGACTGCAAGCCGAGCTGCTGCACCAATATTTTTTCATCCATTGAGCACGCTAATTCATCACAGAAGAGTCTGTAGGTGTGAGCTATGTGCTAGGGCTAATCTCTGAAGCGTTTTCAGCTACTCTACACATAACATTACTCTTGCGTCCTGGGGAGGAGGCTATTCATAATGGGATAAAATTTACTCACAATACTAGACTAGGGAATATTATTTCTAATGTGATCTGGTCCAGTTACACTCAGTTAGAAACCTGAAAGGCCGTTTCAGGGTTTTGAATCATGTCCAAGCCAGGTAGCAAGCCACCTTCTGTGGCCAGGATTGTATTATCTGGAGACATGCCCATCAGAGCTTCTTACACCAAACTCTACCCCCCCACCTACCCCACACGTGGGGTAACGTAGGTCTCAGAACTGAAACTTCACTGCTTTAAAGTCAGTAAAACAAGAACTTGTCTCCTAAAGACTGCCAAAACCCAAACTCCTTCCAGATTTGTACGCTTTTCCTTGGAAAAAATTACAAATTCTCCACTGGAATCACTGGTCTGAAATTCCAGGCCCTTCCTCAGTTTCCAATTTACTGCTATAGCAGTCTGATGAGCAACAACAAACATTGTGCTGCACCTTAGGTCTTAAACTCATTATCTTACCTTCAAACTGGCGTTGCCAGTCAGGAAACGTGCCAGGATCAAAGAACAGCAGCATTTCTGTCTGACTGTGTGTTTGTTCCTCCATGAGAAAATCCCTTTTTTTGCCCATGCTACAGCCACTGACGAAAGTCTTTCTCTCTTGAAGTTGGTCAGGGTTTTTCAATGAAACCTTCTCAGAGGGATACAGAGATTTTGACCTAATCACCCAACTGAATAAGGTGAATACCTGAACTATTGGTTTACTGACAATTTCAGTGCACCTAACTCATGGGTCTGGTCTAAAAGAAAGCCTTTAAAAACCATCTTTGTCCCACCCCTGTGTAGATCAGGAAGCTTTACAATGTCAAAGTTTTGCGAGACAGGAAAATAGTTCTCCATCTTTTTCCAGCCTGGTCTCTGCATCTACCTGGCTTCATGTCAGCTACCATGTACCTTACTTAGCTTCTCTTTGCAGGTTTGCAGGTTTGTAGCTTCTCTTTGACTCCTGCTGGGACAGCTGTGGCTGCTGAAGGTACAGCTGGCCAGCTGTTCCTTGGGGACCTCTTGTCCACTTAACTCTACCCACTTTTGCCACATCTCAGTCTATCAGTCCGTTTCTTCAAAACTGACCTCTGAGATATGTCGTGCACCAAGACCTTGTCCTCTTGGTCCTCTTGATCAGCACAGCCTTGGAAGGCTGTGCCTTTGGTTTTGCCAAGCCAGCGTTAGAGTCATGTCAACCTCAAACATAAAATTCAGTCTATGCATTACTCTCTGGCTCAAACTGTCTCTCCTGGAGCCACTTTTAGTGAACACCAAAATGAGTTTTGGCCAAGACAGAACTAAAAACGTGCGGGTTTTCTTCTCTCTTCCTCTGTGACCTGACACAACAAATGCATTGTGCAAATGCCTCTTCAGGGCTGCCCTCCACTCCTACTGAAGGGCTCCTCTTTTCCTGTAGTGCACTTCACAGTGTGCTGCGGAGCAGAGGCGGTTAATTCATCAGAGCGAGAATGAATGACTTTGCCTAACCACTGGGATCCTGTAACAACCCTGGTACTCGGAGATTCTCCGGTGGGGGGGAGAAGAGAAAGCATTTCTTGACTAGCTGGAAGCCCTGTGTACAGAATACCTGTGGAGACTGGCAGGGAAAGCGAGCGAGCTGGGACTGGATGCCTTCCAAGCATCAGAGCAAAACTGAGTGTCTCAGTGGAGGATGCTAAATTTTGACAACGGGAAAGAAACAGATAGACAAAGGGTGAGTGGGAGGGGAAATCCTTTCCCTGCTAATGCTGTCTGCTTGTAGCGTTAAGCGTTATTATGTATTTCCACATGCCATCATGTGTACACGGCGTTTTACTGGCAGGCAAAAAGGCAGGTTCTTGTCCCCAGGACTTCACAGGACAAGGACCCCGGCCTTTGGGACACTAGCAAGTGAGGATTCTGAGCTCCTCAGAAGAGGCTCTTGGTGGCTGTTAGGCAGCAGCTGTGAGGCCTGGATCCTGCTTCTGGTGAGGTCAGAGGGAAAACAGTGGGGACAAGATTAGGTCTGAGATGTGCAGCCTGGAATGAGGGAAGGAAGCGCCTGAGAAAGGTCACAAGCTGAGCTATGGCATGTTCATATCTTGTTTGCTCCTGGCTTTGGCCGGGTATCTCTGAATCATTCCTCATTCGAAAGATGTAATATAGTAAACAAAGTTAATAGTCTAGAAGGGACAAAGCTTGCCAAGGGCGTAGGAGAAGTGGAAGTCATTAACGCAGGGAGACTAGCTGCAGTAAATGAGTCCTGAGGGCGGTCATGGGGGAGGTGAATAAGGTTGTGCGGTGAAAGGAGGGGAGCAGGAGAGAAGGAGCAGAGTCACTGTTGGAGGGAGACGGAGGGGGTCCGGGGAGGGGGAGACGTGCCAAGTGAGGACCGAGTAGGCTGGGAGAGGAAGGAGGGAGCAAGCTCCGAAAGAGCCACGTGAGGCCTTGAAGATGAAATGAGGAGCTGAACTTTGATGTAGAAGGAGACTGAAAGTCGGCACGGGGATTCAAGAAGAGAGAGTGACACAAGTGGAACAGCAGGTAAGGAAAAGATAATGTAGCTGCTGCACGCTGGGTGTTTTAGTGTGAGTATTAAGCCTCCCCTGTCGTCCTGCTGGGCCTCTCCGGCTCTGAGAATTGAGTGGGTTTGTGCTTTCGTGATCTGGTCTAAATAGCTTGGTAAAGCGTTGTCTCTATATTGCTTTTGCCTAATCAATCAGCCACACATCAGGAGTGTTAATTTGCAAGGGGAGGCAGTCACAGGGAAAGGGCTGTCTATGAGCAGTGGGATGGGTGCCATCACAGCAGCAGAACAACATGACACCGAGGGGATGAGGATGTCCCGTCCCAGCCAACAGGTTGTGAGGCGCAGAGAATTTCTACAGAGTGGGATTGCCTCCAACCTCAGGACCTCCCCAGAAGGCGGCCAAGGTGATAATCCCAGCAGTAGAGCATTGCCCGCACTCTGCAGGTTCCCAAGGAGATCAATACTGCTGTCTCTGTTGTTTGTTGCGGCTTCCCTAGATCATGTCTTACCAAAGGTAGTTCCTGCAGGACAGAACTGCCAGCACGAGCAAGAAACTTTCTCCCGGGAGAAGCCCCATCTCCCATCTCTGAAACTCTGAGTAGATCCTATGTCTTTTTTTTTTTTTTTTTTAAACAGCTCATCTCTCTTTTCACTCCTGAAGCCATTTTCTGCATGTAAATTTCTTCTATTTTCTTACCTTCCATGATCTTTCAGACTTGTTACAGTCTTTGCTATATTATTCCAACTGTGGTGACTCTTTCTTCATGCTCCCCCTTCCTCTTTCTTCTCCTTCTTTCCAACTATTGTCACACAGTTTCTCACCTTCAGCTTCCTGATCTCTGGGACTCTGTCCTAATGACCCCGACTTTTCCCTCCCTACCCAGTGCTGCCTTACTTAATTTGCACCAATCCCTGCTGTCTCTTCCTCTCAGGGTTACACTAAACCTTTGATTCCCTTCAAGCATTCTCCCCACATGCTTTTTAGTGCTCATCTACAGTTTGACTGGCTCCCGCCTTTCCTCTCTCAGTCCGTTATGGCAATACCTGCAGTGTTGTGTTAATCTCCATTCCCGTCTGCATTAAAACCCAAAGCCAAAACCAAACAAAACCCACCACTTCAAGATCTTCTTCAGGATACTTTGTCTAGTCTTTGATTTTCAATCATTTGAGTTATACTTTCAGAAACAACAGTATGAATCCCTGCTCCATACCCAGCAGGAGACTTAGGGCAGTTTATTACGGATAGTCCTGTTCGTATTCCTTCTTTGTTTCTCAAGCTGCTGTTAGCCCTTCCTCCCTGTTTCTCTGACACTGGTATTCTTCCCAGCACACCCATGTTGTTCTCGCCTCTTAGCCCTTTTCCAGACAAGTACAATATACTTTTTTCATCTTTCAATCACAGATTGCCCTGATTTATCTCACTTAGACTTAACACCCCCCTTTCCTGAGCCTTTCTCATGCCTCTCCTCCTACTCTCTTTGCAGCCCTGGAAACATCTGACATAATTCAGTCGCTCAAGAAAACAACTACTTCTCTTGACCCTGGTACCTCTCATCATTTAGGCCTATCTCTGCACTCCAACTTTTTACTTTACTACAGTTTCCAGTAATTCCTTAGCTTCTGGTACTCTGCTCAGCTCTTTGAAAATAAGCCATTATCTGCTGTGTCCTCAGGCTCCTCCATCGACACCGTCGTTCCATTTAACAAGCACCCAGAGCCTCCTTATTCTTCATAGAGTGCTTACGAGAGTCACTCCCTCTTATCTCTCCTACATGACTGTCCTCGTCCATTTTCATTGTAGGTTCATGCAGACCGTAGTGCAGAAATCTAATGATCTCCTTTCTGCTAATGACGCCTGGTCCCATCTCTTTTTCACCTCGTGACAGCCTTGTGAAATGGTTGCCCACTCCATCCGTCTCGGGGTATTCATTGCGATGAAGGTTCTCTGGTTTCTTAGCAACTGCTCAACTTTCAAGCAGTTCTTCGGACAGGGATGCCTCTTCTGTGCTGGGATCCCTTCTCCGGGGATAAATGAGCCTTTAAATCTTTTTCTAATAAAAATTATAATCATACTTAACATTCACACTGCTTTTCTTCTGTAGTGCTCACAGCGCTTTGCAAAATCAGTAAGCATCGTTTTCTCCATTGTAGAGATGGAAAAGCTGAGTCACAGAGATATTAGGGCCAATATTTTCATGTGTTCATTCATTTTATGCATCTTCATTTCTGGGAACCCAGTCTGAAATAACTTAACCTAATTGCTTTGCCGTAGGACTTGAAAGGGAGCAGTAGGTCTTCAGCACCTTTGAACAATATAGAATAGAACAGTAGGTGCAAAATATCTCAGATGAGGCACTGAGAAATGAGTACCTATGAAAATGTAGTTGTATACCATCTGATCAAGACCACACAGAGCTCAGTTACTTCTGGCATCAGAGCCAGAGACCTCCATTCATGAGGATACTGCTGCTTCAGGGTCTTCTTTCTGCCTTAAGTGGTGAGAGGTGTGTTGGTGCAAAGCACCAGGGTATTTTAGAAGTTTCAGAATAAATCTTCAGTGCATACTGTGACATATCCGTACCTCCTTACTTGTTTTTTTCTTGTGAGGAAGGGAGAAAATAAACCTGCCCTAGAAGAACTAGTGGTCTGGCAGCTGGGCTTAATATTGAAAGGATGGAGACTGGTTCAAAATTATTCTTCTCACCTAGCAAAGACTTCAGCCTGGATTTCCTGTATTCTAGATGAGTTAATTATTTGGCTCTTCTGTTTGCCTCTTCTCTCTCTCTCCTTCTGACTAGTGATCCCATCTCACATCTAAGCAACCTTTTCTGCTGAGACTAGAAAGTATGTTCCTGCAGAGCGTCAGCTTCAACAAACTGACATTCACAGACAAAAAAAGTGTTTCAGTAAAAAATTCCTGTGAGCTCTACCAGCCACTTTAATATCAATGGTACTCAGATACACATATCTGTTACAACTGCACCGGCTATTCCCTGCTTACCTGCAGCCGCTCTTGCCTAAGAAAGCTTCTGGATTTGTATCAGCTTTTCTCAGTTAACTCCTTCACAGGTAGAACAGTTCCTCTTAAAGTAAAATATTTCAACTATTCCATATTTCTTTCCTGTTCCTCTTTGAAACTCGTTCTGCATATGTTAGGCAGAACCTGGACATTTTTGTGAATTTTTAACTCATGTTCTCTACCCAGGTATGTCACAACAGCAGATCTACCTGTCATAATGTCTGCAACATGGTCTGACCTTTGAAATGTTCTTACTCAGGGCTTTTCCAAATTTGGGTGTACAACTAAACACAACTGGCATTACATCTGTGTCTTTTCATCTCAGACTCTTGGTTTCCCATTTGTTTCGAGGCAATTTTTCAAATTCCTCTCCTTTATTTTCGAAGCTGATTTGCTCCGGTCTGTACCATTACTCACATTTCCCTGCTAGCGCTGGCTCCCTCAGTGTCCCACAGCTCCAGCTGTTCACATATCTTTTTCCAATACCGCTTCCTTGGCCTGGACTAATGTTTCGGTCTCTCTGCTTTTTGGAGTCTCGCTTTCTTTCCCCTCTATCTTGATTTCAATTGATCTCAGATTTGTTTTCAATTGTTTTTTAAAAATTTAGTCTTGTATTTTTCCACTGTGAACCCAAGCCAGCCGGCATTCCTCTAGCACACAGTACAAACGTTACAGAAGATGGGATTGAAAAGCAATGTAAAAGTACAATTCTGTGCATGATCATCAGAAAGCCCTCCTCTCTTTTGAAGAGCCTGGGAGATATCCACTCCCACAAAACTGTTAACCCTCACTCCCATCTGTTTTCAAATAGTTCTTGGAGGAAAATAATAATTTCCCTTATTTTGTTTGTTGATTGACATCTTTTGACAACATAAGGGCAATTCAACCTCTGATTTGTTTACTAATCTGTTTCTGCCAGCATTGCTTTAAGTATATGAGATGTGAAATTCAGTTCTTTTCTGTCTGTAGACATATACTAAATGACTTTTATTCTATGCCATCAACTGGAACTGGAAGATGTTTTAGTTTCTGTTGGCCCCGCAAAAGGAAGAACATATAAAAAAACCCAGATACTTTTGCAGCTCCTGTCATTATATATAAATTTTAAGTTTCCCTCAGATAAAAGTTTCCAGTAACAATTTGGTAGTGGCTTTAACTCATTTATAGTAGTGTCTCATCAGAGTGAATACTTTTGGTTATAGATTTAACATTTGCTTTTTCCAAACATGTTCACTTAAATGTTGCTGTTTGAGTAAAATCTGTGCCAGTAAAT
Source organism: Larus michahellis (assembly GCF_964199755.1). Lineage (NCBI taxonomy): Eukaryota > Metazoa > Chordata > Aves > Charadriiformes > Laridae > Larus > Larus michahellis. The sequence continues at coordinate 57,659,491 of NC_133896.1, read as the reverse complement.
ATGTTGCTGGAACAGTCACAGAAGGCAGACAAATGGAGTGGGAACACAATTGAAGCAAATTTGTTTAAAGTAAACTGAATGATCACACACAAATATTTTATGTGATATTTACTAAAACCTATCTCCTTGCCCATCTGATAACCACCACATAATTTTTGCAAAGTAAGATACAACATCCTGAAGACAGGCCCATCAAAGCGTAACCTGTCCCTTCAAATGGTGAGAGCTAACCAACAGTGGGAGACGTAGCATGCTGAGTTTTCATTAAAAGGGTAGTCTTAGAGGTTAGTCTAAATTTCAGGCCACATACACTTTTCACAGCAAATGCACGAATACGCTCAGTCCTGGTTTGACTGCGGCCGCAGAATGCCTCCTTGATGAAATAAGCCATTTAACAAAGAAAATGTGACTGGAGAATCAATACTTAAGGATAATGATAGGTAGAGGGTATGAATTGCTACCTTCTCCTGGTGGAAATATATCAGCCTTCTCAATTACTGGTCTGTCCAGATATGTTTCTTTTCTGGGCTGCTCCAGGAACGCTACTATTGTAGTATGGGGTAGACTTACAGGTGCTATTAGGAGCACCACATCACTATCCTGCTTATTGGGCAGCAAGGGACAAGTGCGGGGGAGTCCAGCAGTAGTTAAGGCAGTTTAAGTTGTGTGAGTTATGTGCTGGCAGGACAGAGAAAATGACACATTACGGCAGCCCGCGCTGCCTCCACTTCACTCAGCTCAAGCTGTGAATGCAGCCACATGTATAAGATTTGCTGGCATTTTTATTAGTTATAAACTTCCATCTTCTCCATCCGAGCCAATGAAACTGCTCATGTAGCTCTCTGGATGAAAGGCCTTTTGGTCCTGAGTGGAGAAGTCCTGAAATTAAATCCCAGATGTTGTGTGCAGTGAAATGGCTGCACTGCAAAGTAATGGCTGCGGGTAAATAAAGTTAGTATCGGAGACTTATATTGCAAACATCTGATGAACTGTTTAAAAGAGAGGTGACAGAGATGACAGTGTCACCGCATCTAGCCCTGGATCAATCATGTTTCTGTACACCATTACATGCCTAACATATAGATTATAGGCCGGCTATAAAACCGACAAGCAGCCCTGAGAATGACACACATTTCAAAACCAACAAAGCACCAAGTGCTCATCTACCATATGTAGCACAGTGACACTCTGTGCCATGGGGCGTACCAGTGAATATCAGTGAGCAAATTTGGGGCCATTTGCGAAGTAATTTGACTGGGTTCCTCTGGCTGCGCAGCATTAGGTTTGGAGTACAGTATCTCTCTCTAACACAGCCCCGTTTCCTAGCTGGCCTGGGCAGTCAGCTCCAGGAAAAGCGGGATTAATGGTAACCAACACGCACGAGTGCAAGGAAATGCTGGAGGTGACAATAAAGAGAAGATGCCCGAGAGCAGTGCAGCCACTGCTGTGGCAAAGGGGGAAGCTTCTGACCATACAAGAGGCCCAAGCTGTTGCCATGGGTCGGTGCAAAGCTGTTTGCAGCCCTACGGCCGGTGTCTCCAGAGCGTCAGCGTGCAGTACCACCCAGAGGTGCAGCCTCTCTCCGGAGCCTGGAGTTTGGGAAGCTCCTCTGGCTGCAGGTTTGACTGCCCTGACTGGACTAGATCCAGTGGGCCAGCCTAAAGCCTTTTTTATGTGTTTGTCTAACACGTATCACAGTAGGAGAGCCTAAAGCCTTTTTTGTGTGTTTATCTAACGTATCGCAGTAGGAGATACTGCTTTATGAAATACTTACTAATTACAACCCAGGGTTTTCCAGAACAGTGGCACTGGCTGACAGACGTTCACGTGGTCTCAGATTGCCTTTTACTGTGTTTCTCAGCCTCTCGTTTGTCCAATAGACCATTGAACTATTGAGCAGCCCTGGCTGACACAGTTTTACATCTCTGAGACCTGCAGAAGTAGATCCTCAGCACATGGGGACTATGATCCTTTGTCACATTTAGGGGAAAAAAAAAGAAAGTAGTTTTCATCTGAAACAGATAAATTGGCTGATGTTGCTGTTAAAACTTTCCTGTCCACTTTGCACTGCATGATGAGAGTAGTATACTCCCTGAGCTGTTGTACAATTTCCTGAATAAGGAGACCAAAAAGTTGGATTTCAGAGAGATATTTTTCTCCTTGTCCCTCCTGACAGGGTGTTATACCTCGCTGCGGGAATTCAAATCCAGTAGCATCCATTCTGACCAGAGACAACTTCACCGGGTTCATACACCTGCCCCTTTTCCCAGGACTCTGAGAATGGGCAGGATGGGTTATGATATGGTGATTCCTCCAACATCACCCTTTGCCAACAGAAAGACGTAAGTTCCTGTTGCATGTGCAGAAGCCCATGAGAGGTGGCTCACAAAGAGGAGTCCACTCACCCCCAGGGCAGAGGGGAGCCCCATGTGCATCTGACTGCAGGGACTAGAAATAGGGTGCGTGGGATTTCACCTACTGGTGCAGAGAGACATCAGAGACGTTCCCGTGGGTCCAATGTGCCTCCAATGTGCACACAGTGAGCTCCCAAGGAGCTTGATACTGCAGATCACATTTTCCTACATCTTTTACTCTCTGGCTACTCTCTAGTTACCACGATAAGGTAGATGAAGCACTGCTTTCTCTCTACTTGTGTGCACCACTGAGGAAAAGTCATACAAAGTGCTTCCTTTGTTTTTCTTAGCAGTATATGGCCCAAGCAGGGCTTACACCTTCTATTGATTTGAGATACAAGATGGGCTATTCTCAGTTCTTGATCAGTACCTACCAAGGACTGCTAGACTGGGGAGCTGGAATAAATTTCATAGGTGTGATATACGAACCACTAAGACCAAAGTATTAATTTTTAAATAGCCGTATGCCTCTGGAAGTTTGGGCAAGGCTGTTCTTCAATGATATACCACTCTCATTTGAAGTTCTGCTGGAATATGATATCAAACCTGGCCCTGGCTGGATAAAGCCTTGAGCAAACCGGCCTGGCCTCACAGCTGATCCTGCTTCGAGCCAGTAGCTTGGACTAGAGACTTTGTGAGATCCCTTCCCACCTGAATACTTCAGTTATCCTATGATTCAGACTTAACTAACGCAACTGCCTGACCTACCTTTCCTTTCCCAACATCCCCTGCCCTGTGATTGGAGGGTGTATATAAACAAGCACGACTGGAGGTGAAAGTCAGTGCTATGTCATTGCAAAGCCTGGCAAGCCAGTGCTAAAATACATACACAGCGTGATAATGACCGGAGTGTAAATACCTACGGAGCAACTGTAAAATTTCATCCTACCAGAGGATCCAGGTGAAGAAACTTGTGTTATAACTAGAACTTCAAAGGAGGAAAGGAATTGGATTGAAAAACCCGTATAGAGAAAAACAGACTTTCCCAGACTGGCAACATATTGACAGGCTTCTGTCAGTGAATCATATATTAAAGTAAAAGAAACTTCCATGTTGGTCTAGACATAGGAAAAGGGTGAGTGCTCCAGCAGATCCACCCCATTGGCTGGTCACGATGTTCTTCATAACTGCTAAGCCTCTGAGGACATTTTGGGATGGAAACCCAGACTTCATCTAAGATTCATGATGCATTATTATTTCCAACTTACCAATGAAACTGAATCAGAGAAAAAGGACTGAAACTGAACTCTGACTTAGGCCAGGGGTGTTTTATTTGGCTTGGGCTGACCACGGTTCCCACCACATTTGAGAAATGATGTGCGCAGAGCAGGAAAATTGGAATCTGGAAATCCTGATGAAGCAATCTCAAGAGCCAAAAAGCAATGCACTTCACCGGATGTTGCTGCATTCTGGTGGAAAGTAAAAAGTCAGTCACAAGAAATAGCAGCAAGAATCAAAAATACCCTGACTCTTAAAACCACCAGTAAACCCCATTTCCTTCCTTCCCCAGCCCTGGGCACAAGGATAAGGTTTCCCCAGAGGCACGCCAGGTCATTTCTGGGCATGCACTTGCCGTAGAAAAGAGGATCGTGATTATTAGTTTTGTCCCTTCTCCACTGGGGCTTGTACAAGTTCATTCCATTACTGCACTGACGAGACTGGTGAGGGCAATGAGGTCATGACTGCAGTTACCTTGGACCTTCGAGGGTCTCTGAGGAATTGTAGCCCTTTTCTCTAGGAATGCAGCTGCACGCTTTCAACCTGCATTTATCTTACAAAGCAGCAAGTCTTGAATTCAAGTTCTGCACAACAGGATTCTTCATAATGGACTTGACAAATCTGGGGCAGTGCACAGAAAATCTCCCTGCAAGGGAACAGGTTCAGGTGCACCGACACCGATTTTCACTCTTCAGCAGATGGAAGGCTATTTAGAGGTGGAACACTGAAGATGGCGTTATTGCCAAGACTTGCACCCTGGGGTTGAAGGGAATGGGGCTGTCAAGCAGAGAGGTTATGCTGGTAAGAAACTTCCGGACCACCCCAACTCCATTGCATCAGGAGGACTGAATGATCAGTGACCTTGAGCAGACACTTCTTTTATGGAGACAAAGGGCTTGATAAAGAATTGTCCCTGTGAAATGTATCCAAGGAGAGATCTGAGGAAAGAATCTAAGATGAAACAAGAAGAGTACAGGCATCCAAGCAGATGGAAAGTGGTAGCACTGAATGGCCTGACAGACTCGTTTGTATGTGCATGGTGAAGCCTGGAGATGAGCTGCCAGGGATGGCTGGGCGCGTTCTCTCCCCGAGGACTTCTGGATGGGATCCTTAGACTGGGGTCTCCCTGCAAAGTCAGTGAAGCACACACCAGTTCCAGACTGTGTTGCCATGCTCAATAGCTTGTGGGAGAGGAGTAGTACAAAGACTCCGGACTTCAGAGGTTATTCTGGCCGGGGTCAGGACCTTCACCCTTCTGCTGGAATAAAGGAAATGTCCCAGGCTGGAACAGAGTCCTGGGGGGGTCATACAGAATAAAGCTAAGATGGCATGCTTCAGCTTCTGATGAATGGCAAAAGGAGAGGGATGACCAGGCTTTTCCTTTTGTTGCCCCACCCTGCCAGTAGCTGTTGGACTCTGTAAGGCTGCTGAGGTATTGCTAACTCACTGTGTTAAAATCTGCTTGTTAACTCCCCATGAATAGCAGAGAGGAGTGAGGGCTCATTTGGGAAAAGGCAGAAAGAGAGGGAGTATGAAAAAGATTTTGGAAGGAAAGCCAAGGACAATCAGATATAGTCATGATGCTTTGGCTGGGATGTATATTGAATAATACTTCCGAGTTGCCCATAAAGTCAAGATCCTGGCAGAGGAGCTTGATGCTAACTCAGCATTTGTGTGCTATGGTGAGAATACCGTGGGGACTCAGTCCATTTTCCTCATTGAAATGATCAACTCAAGTGAATTAATTTGGTTTCCACCTCACCCAACCTAAAACATCCTCCTTTGAAGTTCTCCTTCCTCATTCATGCTATGTTTGTGCCCTATATATGAAATGTATATGTGTCTCAAAGGCTTCTGGGGTAGAAACCATAGAAGGGACACAGAGGTCTTTTACCCAAACCAGAGCTACACAGAAAATTAATCCCATTTTTGGACACTGTAACCGCTCTCAGAACAGAGAGACAGAAGAAGGTGGCAAGGCTGAACTGCTGACTATACCTCTGCTTGCTGCCCTTGAAAGGGACTGATTCAGGGGACTTTGCTCACCCACACTAAAATACTTGGTGAGTTAGAGGAAGGTGGAAGGTGGAAAACCCTGTCCTGATGTTACATAAACACATCATGTAACTTAAACTGAGGGATCAGTTCAACTCTGTAACTGTGAGCAGGCATAGCTGTAGTGTAGTAAAATTGTCATCAGAAGGAGTGAGAAGGGGTTTAGGGACTGACTTTTCTGTCATATCTCTCAGGGAGAAAATCTCAATGAAAGCCACCAGTATTAATGAAAGCCAATTGGAACTTGATAGGAATTATTTTGCTATTTTGTCAGCGTTGGTTGGAACACAGGGATTTAGACAGATTTCCTTTGTAGAAGCACATCTAGGAATGCTGTGCTGTCTCCTCTGAGCTGTGAGATGCTCAAACCTTTGGGAATTTGTATTTCTCTCAGGATCTGGTTTGTATTCAGCTCTTCAGCTTTTTATGGGAGACCAACAAACCTGCTTTACTGGCACCCATTAACTGGATGGGAACACACCAGCGCAGACACAAATCTTACCTACGTGCTGTGGGGGAACCAAAAGGATGGAAGAGAAATTCAGGTTGCCAGCTCTAATCACTGCACCTCTTCTAAAAATTACCCCCATGAGCTAAAGAGAGGAGGACCAGGATGGGTAAACAAATACTTTTTCAGAGTGGGATAAACTGCCAAGTCCCAAAGAACAGGATTCAGAAAAGTACTTCTCAAATCATTAAACAGGACATAGAAAAGAAATGGCACATAAGAAAGTGGCCTCTGTTGCCCACTGTCATGATGGGCCCAGGAACTGGAGTGGGAAGGGGACACGGTAAGTGGGGACCAGCACAGCAGGTAGGGATCCCACAGAAAGGCACATGCTACAGCTGAGACATTTCCTAACTACATTTGCTGCTATTGCACCAGGCTCTGACCAGAACCATTCGTTGCTCTTTCTCGGGAGCGCACAAACATTCCCTCCCATTTAAAAGGAAGGAGAAGGAAGAGCTCAGCTGGCTGCAGGGGAGAATAGAGAAATCAGAGAGCAAGGGAGGGAGCAGAGAAGGAAAGAGCAGGTATAGTGCATGTCCGATGATGTCCATCTGTTCCTCATTAACCAGCTGTCCCCCACCCACCTCCTGAAGTGCCATTGACTGTATATTGTCAGGACAAGAAGGGGATAACAATGCCACCATGGCGCAGACATTCATACACCAACAGGAGTCCTGCCATGCAGCCATCCTTCCCTCTACTACCCTTCCAGACTGAATGCCAAGTCCCTCTTTTTCCTAATCAGCTTTTAAACAGTTACATCCTCATAAAGCTTCTTGCATTATAATTGCCATGTGTTTCTTCCCGCTCTGAAAATGGCAAGTTATTTCAGCCCAGTTTATCAGAATCAGACCTTACTTCCTGTAAGTGTGTCACCACTTCCTGCAGTGTTTAAACGAGAGAAGAGTGAATCCTTGATTTAAAAAGTGATTTCTGCTTGCCAAACTTCATCATTTTAAGAGTCAGAGAGTCCTTGGATTCACACCTGTATCCAAAGAACAGCAACAGATTTATGGACAATTCAACCTACTAAAGATTATTCAGAAATGCAGGAAGAGCCATAAATTGCTTTATCTATGTTGTTAGCCAAGGATCATTTATAATAAAAGCCCATCGAGTCATCCTTACTCCAAGGGTGATCTGTGCATTGGTCTGTGTGTGGTCATGTCAGCGTAGGAAGATTCTGTCTCATACCCTCAGCTGTATTCACAGCCTGTTCATGGGAAGTCTTCCCTTACCTCCATGTCCCTGATGAAACCAAAGCACTCTGTCCTCTACCCTCTAAATCATACTGCAGCACGGCTCATAAATCGTAGTGTGCAAATGGAGCATCTGCTGAGCTGCAGCCACAGATAACATGATGCTTCCACCTATTTCCCTTTATAAAAATACGCAGGTTATGCTGTGCACTGCGTCCCTGGCTCATGTAACAGCTAGAAGATAACCTGTGTCCTGGTCTTGTCTTTTTGCTCGGAGCTCCTGCGCAGGGAACTTGAATGGGTGGAGAAGATCCAGGTGGGCAGGTGTCCTCCAGAACCAACAGCTCTGAACGCTTGCCAGATGAGAAACTGAAGGCCCCCATCACTTGTTGAGATAAATACCTCTATCTCTTTCAAAGTCATTGTACTTATTGAGCCTGCAATGCTACTAGAATAGCACTAGGTTTAAATGCCTTTTCCCCAAGTGCCAGCTCTTGAGCAGCTGGTCCTGAGCCTCACGTTGATATGGGACCTCTGCATGAGTTGTGCACTCCCCTCGATGTCATGGTGTTATTACATTGCTGTAACTATGTGTGTGGCTTCAGTGTGGACGCCTGCTCACCATTAGGCAGAAGCGCCTTGCATACATCATTGACAGCAGTTGGTCCTTGAACCCCGGTGGGTGATGACTGAGACTGGACACAGGGGTGGTGGGATTGCTGGGCCCTCTGCACAGCACAAAAAGCTGAACAAAGCCAGGTAAGGATGCAAAGGATTAAAGAAAGACTGGGCGAGGAACAAAACAGGAGACTTCATCAAGAGACAGGAGAGAATGGATGGCAGAGAGGGGAGTGAATGGTTTTTGTGAGAAAAAAGCCTAATTTAGCAAATGTTCAGAAAATACAAATTATGAGCTGGCAGTCCAAAGGCAGGAGAACCCCCACTGAGTCAAAGTGAGAAGGAGCAGTGGGTGGGGACATTGTGTTTGTTGTTTTGTCATGATCTGTATTTTCTGAGAGATGCTGGGCTCAGCCATTATGTGCAAAGTTCATCTTTATCACACATGTGTTACATCTAGCAGTGCCTGATGAATTAAAGCGTAAGCCAGAAGACTCATGCCTCATGATAAGATTCTGTGAAAGGCTGTACTTAAGCTACCTGGGGAAGTTGTGCAAGCCTGCAGGGAGAGGCAACTGCAGTAGGAGGTCAAGCTCTCAGGAAGGGATGGTCGATAGAGGCTCTGTGCCCCTCAAACATCCCTGGAGATGCCCAGTCAGGTGTAGTGCTTTTGTCTCTCTTTACGCTCCAGAGGCTAAAAGCACGTTGGAAACTCAGCAGCTGGATTCTGCCGCCGCAATCTGATGAGTGTCCAACAAATGGCTACCAGCCAGCTTTGTGACAACCTGATCAATCAAATTCAGAAAAACCCTTTTTAGGTCCACAGCTGACATTGGAAAAGATCTGGGAACGTGTTTGGGAATTGAAGGCACCTGCTGAACATGAATGAGAAAGAAAAAAAATGCAGACAAGCAGGTGGAGAAAGGAATGAATGGACGACAGTGAGATGATTCCTTTTGCTGGTGTGTGGAAGAAAGCAAGCAACGTGAAGTGCCAAACTGTCTTTGCCTGCACCATGTAGCACACATAAGGCTGTGCTGCGGTAGCAAGTTAATGTGGATGCATTTCCATGTCTTGCTTTTGCCATAGAAAAACACACCTGAAAAATGTCTCCAGGTGAGTTACAACTGACATGTAAAGCCTGAGGAGAAAGCTAGAATCCAGCGAGATGTGGAAAGGCATACCCACAGTGACTGTTGCTGATATTAAACACCATCTGTCGCAGATGTACACAGGAACTCAGTATTGGATCCTTCTTACATCACACAGGTTAAATGAGATAATCTGCATCTTAGCCTCATACACATCATCACTGAACATAAGAGTCAGTGGTTCATGCTCACTTGTAGTGGCTATGGATTTGACCCAATATGTCAACTTCAGGCCTTACTTCCCTGGCACTGCCCAAGACTTCAACAGCATGGATATTTGGATATAATTTTTCTTTTTTCCTTTGCTGTTTTCTTCTTCTCACTCAAAGCATTGTAGGGTTGGTTTGTTTTTTAATAAAATCTTTTTTAGGTACCAAGTAAGTCTGCAATTGCAGCAAGAACAATACCCCAGTGTTCTCTCTTTCCCCTTTGGTTCTAACAACCTCTGAGTATCAAATGGGCTTTGCTTTGGAGAGAAAAAAGATAATAATGAATGACTTAAAATAGCTCTGCTGAGGAAAATATGAGTTTGATTTCAATTGCAGAGGGAATAACTTTTTTCCTGGCTCGCTCGCTGACTCCAATAGAAGACCAGCAAGATCTGATGGGGCTCCTGCAGAGACCTCCTATGTTCAAAGGGTCTGGGAGCTTGCAAGAAGTACTGTAGAGCTTGAATCGTCTCTAATACGTTACTGATTGCAATCCATGATATTTCTGTGGTGCTTTAGAGATCATCTATGCACTTCACACATGGAAAACAGGCAATACCCTTCTGTGAGGTGATAGGCAGTGGGGCCAGGTAAACAGCACTCTGGAAGGATGGTGGAGTGATCTGGATACAGGCTTAAGACTTGGCGAAAAGTGAGTTCAGCTCTGCTGCAGTCTTTGTGTATACTTGGCTAAACCCTTAACCTTCCTGTGTCCGAAATTTTCCACATATAGAACGGGCATGGGAGCATTTTCTTGTGCTCCAGGGACACTGGGTGACGAAATGCATCAAGGAGTGAAAAACCATGCATTAGCAGAATGAATTCTGTTGCTGTGAGCAGAGGACAGCAATGGCATGCATAGAAAGCACAAGTTGAAACCTCACCAGCAGAACTGTTTTTCCTGACGAGAAATGGGACGTTTCCTTCGGTAAATCATCTGTTAGTCTTTGTTTACCCGACCAGCGATGGCACTAGTGGGTTGGGAACGTCATCCTGATTGGTACCAGTAAAACTTTCATACCACAATCTGCCACTCTCTATTCTGGAGCTGCCATGTGTGTCATGGAAAATAAATTTATTTTGAGAGGTTTAAAAATGCTATTGAGACTATTCTCCTGTTCCTTTTCTGTGAAAGCAAGCATCAGTTACTACTCAACTATCCACACAGACCTCACAGGAGGCCGTAATGATCTCTAAAAAATCCCAGAAAAGTCTTTCTATGCATAGAAATGTCAGCATTTTAAACTCTTGCCATTCAAAGTGATTCTGCAGGGAAGCTGTGGATTTCCAGGTTTCTCAGTGGTATCTGAAACAGGATGGATGGTGTGGGGTTTCAAGGTGGCTTTGTGCTGCGTTTGTATTTTTCTGACCATCAGACCAGAAGAGATTGGCTTAGTCTCTGATGCAAGTTAGAGTCACCTCAGGGCTGTACTAACATATACCTGACCAAATCATAACTCAAAACAAGGTACCACTAAAGCAGCAGACTCCTGGAACATGATGTCTTGTTACTTGTACTATTCGTCTTTTGTCCACACCCCCTAATTGAGGGGAGGTTTATGCATTTCTTGGCTATGTGGGCATTTCCCTGTGACAGGGAACTTAAACCAGCCATGTGCAGCAATGTTAGCAGAGGGCAGGATCTCTTTCTGACTCCAAGGAGTCATGCAGCAATATAATTAACCGAAATAGCATGATGTTTTCTGTTCTGAAAAAAAGAAGTCACTGTTTTGGGCCTGGTGCAGGTGTTGTTTCGGAGGCAACGAATCACAAAAGTCACAGTGTCTGTTTAAACTAATAAACGAGACAAATGCACATTTTCCAGGGAAGAGGTACTTCAGCCATGAGAAGAGGCCATAACCAGATGCACTAGAAGGCTACGCAGCAAACCCTTCTCATCATTCCCCTGAGGTACTCCAGCAGGGCTCCTGGTGAGTTCAAGAGATGGTATCTGAGGAAACCAGCATGACCCCGTGACCCAGCAAAAACCTGTATGACACAGCAGTACCTGATATAACCAGTGCAAAATCACCACAATAGCCTAGCATGACCCACAAGATTGACCCTGTGACAACTTTTGATTTATTACAAATGACATGGATTTAATCACTCACCGGAGAATGCCGAATGACGCAGCACAGCGTTGCTCACTGTGGCTCTACTGAACTGGCACGCTCTGATTGGCTTCGGGAACACACCCATTGGGTGATTCATCCAATTAAAGAGCAGCCAATCCTCCCAACGCTAATGAAATACATCTCTATTTTACTTGTAGCACTTTGTAGCAACCCATTTAGGCTTTTCTGCTGCTCTCATCACCCTAAGGTATGAGCACATCGTAACCGATGGACAGCTAGTTTGCAGTTGAGGCTAAAAGGAAAACCTGGTTCCCAATAGGATAGAGTTGAATAATTTGTGAGTTTATAATCAGAATACAAATGTTCAGTTAGCTAATTAATTACTATAGTGGCTTAGCACAAGTTGGATGATGTCCCCCACCCAATAACATTAACGTAGAACTGTTAAGAACTGTGTGTACTAAGCAAATCAGTGTTAAAAGATTGTTGTCAAGTGTGTGTACTATTTCTCAAATATGGTTTGAGATTTCCTGCAGACCAAGAGAAAGATACTGTGGTTCTTCTCCACTGGAAGGAAAAGTAAAGATAGCTTCAAGGTGCATGGCAAACTCTTCACTAAGAGCACAAAAGAATTAGCATATGTCAGCCAGAGAATAGATATAGGCCTCAGTCCTCACATTCATTCCAGTTGTTTTACTCCATTTAATAGCACAAAACAGCAAAGAATTTTACTTAAATTCCATCTGAAGACATTCTGTATGTAGGGGTAATCCTGGATAACATAAGTTCAGGGACATGTGAATGTGATGGTAGCTTAATACTCTTTTCTCCTCCTCTGTCATTCTGGACAGAGTATAATCCAGACACTCTGGAAGATCTAGTCCACATATGAAGGACAGCCAATAGGGCCTGTCATGAACTAAACTGGTTCCATAGTATTGTCTCAACCCTCATAATAGACTTACTTTTTCCTATTAGAGCCTCAGTTTCCCTTACTCCCTTTGCATGTCCCTTGGTCTAACATCCATGAGGTCCCAGGTCACTTCCTTCCCGGCACGAAAATTAAATCTCAGCTGTAGGGTGTACCCCGATTCTCCACTGATTTTGCTGCTGTATAAATACAAACCAGATTCTCCCTCATTCACTTTCACCATCCTCCTAATCTAATGCCCTGGTGTTATTCTCATAACAACGTGTAGAAATGTGAACTGCTCTGCCTCCCATCTTGTCATCTTCTCTCACATATCCGACTCAGTTCCCAAGGTCTGATTTTGTACAACTATGAACATTTATTCTTGAAAATTGATCACTGGCCTAGAGGCTAAATGTTTGTTACCCAGAAAAAAAAATTTAAAAAAGATGACATTACAATTATTTTAGGTCCTGAAAAGGGCAGGATGTCCTACTACATTAGAGTGAAAGTAACAAGGGTGGCTCAAGAGGGTCTTGGCAGGCTCATAAAGTCACAACATTTGAAAGCAAAGTCCACATTTGATCACCTATCAACAATTTATCAATAGCTCAGTGATGAAAAACAAAGCTCTTTCACTTCATTAAGCACATTCAGTGCCATTTGCTCTACATTCCAAATGGCTGAACTGATGTTCCAATGCAGCCTATTTTTAGTATTTCTGATTAGTTCATTATTTGGGAAAAGCTACTGCCTGTGTATCTGTTGCAGGGATCTAATTCTTCATATGGATCCCAAAGAAGAGCAGGGCTTCATATAGGTCTTAAGAATTTGTCTGGATGTGGGTTCAACCTCTGTCCTTGCTGTGGTGCAGCTCAGTGAAGTGATGGCCATGGAACTTTCCTCTCCTTGAGTCCTTTCCTTTGTTTTTATTGTAGAGAAGAAGCCATGTAACATATTACACCTTTTTCCAAGAAAACTAAGATCAAGAATGACAGAAAACTAGCAGTCTCAGTGAGAATTAAACAAGATACTCAAAATAAGTGATCTCTTGGGTGTCTGAGTAAATTACCACCTCCAGATCAGATTTTATTTATTTTCAGAACAAACTATTTCTTTACTGGTAAATCCTGCAGTTTTGTCATGAATCCAATGAATTTTCACTGGTAAGCGACAACCCTAGAGACGTAAGTGGCCGTGTATCCCCGGGGCAGATACCACATGGGCAAAAGCATTCCAGCGTTGCCTCTTCAGCAAGCTTCAGCCCTCATGTGAAAGAACAGGATCTGCAGGTCACATGGAGATTAGTCTCTGTGTCCTTCAGCCCTGCCTGCTAAAACTGCAAAGGAGAAATCCAGCCGCGATGGCATCTTCTGGCTCCACATTTCTCAAGCACTTGGAGACATGTCTGGGACCAACCTCCCTCTCAGAACCCCAATTAATACAGTACCCCTCCCATAGGAACAGAATGAGATGTGATCATTCATTCATTTCAGACCGCCTGTGGTTACCAAGTTTGGGGAAACCCCTCCTCCAACCATGTAGGCATGCCCGTATGGGGATACGGGAATTAGATTTGGATTGAGAGCTGACAAAGGCTCTTACTATAAGTCTCCATGGCACAATGGAATGTGACCTTGCACGGGTCTTGGAAGCTGCGCACCTGAGCAAGCGCTGCATCCTGACAGCTCTCAGACACACTGCTAATTTGCCTGTGCAGAGCACCATGCTTGAGTAGCCATTAGGGCTTGAAATACCTAAGGTAGCTTGCTTAGAGTTATGTGGGTATCTCCTTCTGGCACTGCCTGGCTCTGGACAGACATGCCCTCTTCTGCATTCTGCTCTGCCTGGAGAAGGAGATGAAGTCAGTTCTAGGTGTAATACCCTCTCACTGATGTCAAAAGCAACAATGCAGAAACTAGTTCTACACGTTTGCTGTCTTCTGCTTTGCTGCCTTTCATATGTCATTTGTCATCTTAGATTGTCACTTCTTTGATGTAGGGACGACAGCTTTTGTGTATGTACAGTGTCTAGCATAAAGGTGTTTCCACCCTACGTGAAGTATTTTGGTGCAGCTGCAATGGCACAGTGGCAATAAAATGTGAAATACTCAGAAACCCTCTGCTGAAGAGCAGTACCCAGAGAGGAACATTAAGTTTTGGTTCCTCTGCTTTACCAAAGGTCATCTGGCCAAACCATGCGTTCTCTGCCATGAAAACTGCACCCCAGGCCTCCAGAAGAAGGACAAATTCATGTGCTTACACCTGTGAGACCAGCAGAGAGCCTCTGTGTGGCCATGTCTGCCTTAAATTGCTTACATAAATAAATTCCTTGACATCAGCAAGTTGGGACAAAAAATTTTATCCTCCAGCTCCTTTGATTCTTCATCTCCCCAGCTTTCCTTTGTTAGACTTTTTACGTGTAGCCGCGACCACTGGTTACACTTTCCAAATTGCTGCAGGTCCGTGTTTGGTTGGTTGGTGTGATTGATCCTGCCCTGTCTATGGGTGTCTAAACCCTTTTTTCTCCCATGGGCTGTGGCAGGGGGAGAGGGAGAAAAGGCCTTTAGGGGGTGGCAGTAGCTGCCATCAGGCAGGAGAAAATCTGCCCCATTCCACAGGGCAGAGAAGATGGATGAGGAGGTCTGTCTCCATCCGTCAGCTCCAGCTGATATTCCTGCTTCTCACAGCAATTCAATTCTCTCCTACTTCTGAGTCCCAGGGTTTCTCCTGACTCACCCTTCCTTTCCGTATTTCTCAGTTATCTCCTTCCAGCACTCACGCTGCATTCCTATTACCACCTCCCCATGCCATGCTGTGGCCAAGTCCTGGGTCCCTTCTTTCCTAGTGTTTCCTTCTGGCCAGCTGTGCTTTCCAGCTGCCACAGACCCTTCCAGCCCCAACCGTTTCTAGCATGCAGAGATGCTTTCCTCCAGAGTTGAGTCAATCTACTCCCAGAAAAAACCCCATCCCTTCAGTTTCTGCAGAAGAATATAAATCCTCCCTGGCCCTGGTGTCTTTACATCCTCACAGTGTTCTTTCTCGCAGTCTTGCATTTCTCTGAATGCTTTCCCCCTCACTGTTCCTGTAAATGTGGGCCAAGCTGTAATGATGCAGCACACTGAAAAACACCTTTCTCCTATGATCTTAGACAGCCCCTGGAATTAATTCCTGGAAAGCCGTTTTTGGCCTTTCTGAGTTATACTTTCCTGCGAACACACTGACAAAGTGATGACTGAAGTGGGGAAGAGTGGAGCGATGACTGGGCAAGACTGGCGCAATGATTAGGTGGTCACCTGAAATTTTGGAAAATTGTCTATCCCATGCTTTTCCTGTGTGCTCTGCTGCTGTTTGCATTGCAGTTCACTCGGCAGGGTAGACATATTAGTTTCCCTGTTGCTCCCTTTCCCAGGAGCAAAACAGCTGCACTGCTCTGCTCTTGGCAGTTGTTTCCTTCGAGACTGTTGAGTACAGTTGCAATGGAGGTGCCTCAGCTAGAGGACACCGTGCAATGTTCAGCTCCAATTAATCTCCAACACCAAGCTTGTTCACAGCTGCTCTGTTACCCCAAACCCTTGCACAACATGATAGATCCTGTCATCCTCCCTGGTTTCCCCCCAAACATCCTATTGAACTTTTCTGTGACTTTTTTCTTCCTTGAAAGGAATACATGGCTCCTACTTTTGGAGACACAAGGGGAGCAGAAGAGATTTAAATAACTCCATGACTGGAAGACTTAGGGGCCCAGCCCATTGTGCAATACCTCCCAGCCTGAAAGATATGACTGAATGTAGACCTGGTTATTTCTTGAGGGAGCAGCTACACGTCTCCACTTCTCTTGTTTTACAGGTCAACTTACAATTTCTCTTTTTGCTGCATACACTGAGATGATAGAGCTCTAGGCAGGCAAGTTATTTGGGGAATATCTGGGACACAGGCTTCTACACCAAACTGTAGCAATCCCTATCCCAAAGGCATACACTGCAGGAGTGCTCTGAAGCAAGTTGGAGGAGAGAGGAGCCTGGAGATCTCTGTTCCTGGACTTTTCCTCTCCCTCAGCTGCATTTCCACAGTGCGTTGGGGATCTCTGTCTTTCACTTGGTTGTTTCCTCTGGACACCAGCCTCTCTTGCTGTCTCCAGAATACTCTAAACCAGCTCTTTACCCTGCCTACAATGTTCCCATTGCCTGTGGCCAAGTATGAACTCCCAAAAGCAGGGAAACCATTCATCCTGTGGTCATGTCATTCAGTAAAACTTCATAGTTGCTTCAACCTTGTCCCTGTACTTTATTTCACCTCTCAAGCACTGTTTCTTAGTCTCTGAATATTTGATTTCTGTCTCCCCCTCGCCTTCAAGCAGGATGACATTCTTTTCTGCTCGAGTCCTTTCAGGCGCTACTGATCTTGAAGCTCCCCAATTACAGCCACTTTTCTTGTGATGGTGACACCTTAAGAGACAACAGCAGCTGCCTATAAAGGGCTTCTGCCATCTGTTTCCTCTGCCATTTCTTTGAGACGGCTCTAGCTATATACAGAAAAATATTTCTCACAGTTCATTCACTCTCTCACTCAAAAATGAGCAAGAGAAAAATGTCTTCTTTCATGATTCTGCCACTGCCCTTCAAAAACCCGTGACCCTCAGCCTAAGGAAAAGGGCAATGCTTGAATCTAAAAGGAAGCAGCAGAAATTCTTGATGATTGATCCCTTGAGACCCTGTACTCTGAAGGCAATTCTGGGGGGCATCTGCATTTGGAAATGACTCCTCATGTCTGTCTGAAAGGCAAAAGTCAGAGGCAGGCCATTTCATCTCAACCACCAAGCCTTCATACCAACCGTATCTGAAAGGAGATGCACATGTGCACGTGTGCACACACACACACAAACACAGTATGTTCTCAATCTTTTTCCACTACCTCTCCATAGAGGTTGAATGGGATGGGATTAAGAGGAATAGTTCCTACCGAGGAGAACTATGGGCTAGAAATGTAAAGGGAAGAGAAAAAAGGTCAGTAGGAGTGAGGGCTGGGGGAGAAAATGACAGCCATGAGAGCTGATGTGGAGAAAAAGGGAAGAAAAGAAGAAACAGTGAATTCTGAAGGGGACTGATGAAGACAACGACGAAAAATTAAAACCAAGAATGAAAAAAATTGAAACTAAGAAAGAAAAGTATTAGGGAAAATCTTCAGGAGGAAATAAAGCTCCAGGAACAGGTTCTCAGAAATTTTCTGGACAGGTCAGACTAAGGTTGCAGGAGGCAGCAAATAGGGTTTGATCAAGAGTGGATTGATTGACAGTGCTCTATGATACTGAATGAACACAACCATAAACCTGGGAAATGTTCTGTGTTCAAGCGTGATCCATCGCTCTGCAGCTACACTGGTGGTATAAACAAGACCTGAAGAGAGTTTTCTGAGCGATAGAAAATTTAAGAATGAAATGTAGTTATGAAGCAGTGGGAGGAGAAAAATAAAACAGACACTAAAAAAAAATCATGTTCAGGAGGAGAATGAAAACTGAGAAATAGGAAGAGAAAAATCAGAAAGGGATAGAAAATCCAGGGGACGGAGGTGGATAGTGTTATTCTTTATTTGACAGAATGTATACTTTATAAAACAAGCTAAATCAGAAATTTATAGTTGTTTGCTTCTAGCAAAAACACACATCAGAGGAATTTCTACCCATGGATAGGACGGCATTGCATTCTCAAGTTTTTGTATACCATCCTCATTTTCTGTTTTTCACAGCTAGCAGGTAGGAGTATATGCTCTGGGGGAATAGGAGGTGCAGGATAAAGTCCATATGCTTCTCTGGGGAGTTACAGATTTGATAGGAAGATAGTATAAAAACTTCAGCAGCCTGTGCCACAGAAACACAAGTGGATTTCACCTATCCTGCAGGGCTTGTTATGAAAACTCTGATTGTGTAGTTGGGAATTTTATGGGAGAGCTTTTCTGTAACACAAAAAGGATAAATGGGGCTGGGAGACAGAAGGCTGTCGGTAAATAAAAGGGATTCAATGAAAGACAGAAATGCAGAAAGAAGAAAGAGAGCGAGGTGAATGCCAGGGGGTTCATGGTCACCTCTGGTATTTTACACGCTCACCGATCCAAGGTGAGGAGTCCGTAAGAGGATTTTTACCCCACAGGGAGGGCAGCCAGGTTGAATTTTTCTAATGAGGGTGAAAGACAATGAAAATGGAAATAGTTAAAAAAAGGAACTGCTGGACTGGGTGAACAGCTGGCAAAAATAAGCACAGAATGTCATTATCCTTGTGGCTGTTGCACCCACTCACACTGGAAGTGAATTTAGCCCCTGGTTTGCCGGGTATAGCACTGGCAAAGCGGGGACACGCAGTGACCTTGGGGGCATGGCTGTTTAAATCATGCACAGCCCTTCCTCAGCCTCATCCTCCCCTTGCCTACACGGGGAGGGTAAGCAGCGTGGCTCTGTCCGAGTCAGTGAGGTTGCATCAGTGCAAACAAGGGGAGAATTGGGCCTTCATCTCTTGTGCATAGAAACACTACTGTATTGTACGTCATCGGATGCCAGTTCGGTAATCATTTCCACAGATACAAGAGAAAAGAGACAACCTCGTTTCTAATTTAGTCATGATAGCATCAAAGAGACCCAAAGCCTATTGCTTTCTGGGAAGCAGGGACTTCAACAATAATAATTCTTCGCACATATATAGCACCTTCATTGCTAAATACTTGCTTTATACCCTGGGGTGTGAAGAAAAAGGACTCCACTTAATTCCATATGCTCTTAATTGCTCTCTATCCCAGATCCTTCCTAGAAAAATATGATAGAAATACCTAAACTCGCTGTTAATTTGTCAAATTAGGGCAGTCATTGACACCAGCAGAGACGCAGGCCTAGTTTGCATCTTATATTGCCACTGCATAGCATAGCATCTAGAAACAAAAGAAATGCCAGACTAAGTAAATCTGAGCCCTGTTTAATCCGTGACAAATGTTTCAGGGAAGAGGCAAGAAGCACATGGTAGTCAGATAGGGGATAGACTGCCCTTGTGAAATGTTATCCTAGTTTTTATGGCGACTGGCTTAATTGCTGAATTACGAAACACCCAAAATGCTGTTCACATCCATTAGAAGGACGCTTAATTTTTGTGAACTCTGTCGTAAACGGCCACTTGCTTGCTAAATGTGGTTAAAATCTTGGCCACGGGAGCTCGGGTGGCAATGAGCTCCACAGCCCTGATACGCATCAAATGAGAAAGCTTTAACTGGGTCTCCGGTGACTCACGTCAGGTCCTCTTGTCTGTGTGTTACAAAATGGGGAAATCAAGAGCTACTGATCCATCTTCTCTAGCCCATTCATTATTCAATACAATCCAATCACTTTCCCTCTCATTCACCTCCTTTTCCAAGCAAACACGTCTAGCCTTGCAGGCTGCCTTCGTACACACGGTCTTTCCTACTCCTCCTTGTCCCTGTCCCCTTTTTAATAACCCTCTTCTGACTTCGCAACCCTCTGCCTTGGATGGCCCTTGCTCCTGCACTCTCTGCTAGCCCCCCTGCTCTACTCCTGATGCCTGGGGACTTGCTGGTGGTGGGTTTTCTGTCTACAGCCATGGGCCGCACTGGGCCACTGACAGCAGTATCCCTGTTTCTGGCATCCAGTGAGCTGTTGTAGTTCATGTAGAGCCCTGCACGGTATGCAATCCCCCTTTTCCCACCACCCAGCAGTACCCTCTGACCTGACTCACTCAGGTTCATTCAGCAGATCATCGAGATCCACTGGGCTTGGAGACCCCAGCCCCATTCACCTCACCCCCTTTGTCGTTCCTGAGAATCACAGAGAAAATCATCCCCCTGTAAACAGCTTGAAAAGGACGACTGCTTGCTGAGACACTTCTTCCTGACAACCAGAGATCCTTCACTGTAGTGCACAACAACTGCCCCAGGGTTATGGCTACAGAGACCCTTATTTTCCATTTGGATCCTGGCCTGATCCATGTCTGAGGGTTGCCAGGGAGGGTATTTAGGGCTGCCGTGAGCTCCTTCCAGCCCAGTTGCTGGCTGCATGCAGATGAGCCAGCTCATCAGCTGAGCTGCCAGTGAGCCCTCCGGCCACGAGAGGCTGGAGGCAGCAAAGTGAAGGGATGTTGACTTGACCACAGGCAACGAGCAATGAGGGGACCAGAAGGAGGGGCTTGAATCTCACCCCCCTCAGTGGTAGCTCAGCTGCCCTGGGGGCAAAAGAAGACAGTGACTGCAACTGGTGTCATACACTGCTTCAAGGAGGGGGGACACTGGCCAGAGAAAGGAGAAAGGGGAAAGCTGGAGAAGGGTTGGAAAAGAGTTGCTTTAGAGCGTAAAGGCAGCACAGCTCCAAAAGGATGGGGTCCTTCAGCTTGGGAGAATGCTGATGTGTGAGATGGGAGAAAGCCAGGGGGAAATGATGGCAGAGAGAAGAGGAAAGAGGACAGAGAGATGAGATGGCAGGAGCAAAGGGTACAGAGGAGAGCAAGAACAAGATAATATAACAGAGGAAAGAGCAAGGGGGATGGGCCTCAGAGAACTTGGAGAGAAACAGGGAGAAATAATGAAGGAAAAGCTGCTTTTAAGAGAAAGCACAGAAGACACATGAAGATGAAAGAGAAAAATAAAGAAGAGAAACAGGGGAGGGAAACGAGAACAAATTAAAATGGAGATGGATAGAATGAGTCAAAGATGGAGGGCGAGGAAAAAGCTGGGGTCATACAGGCAAGGGAAAAAATAACTTTTAGGTGTATTGTATTTACAATACGCTCTGCGTATGCCTGACCTGTTCTGTGCTCTGTGTTTCGCCTGCCGGGTAGCTGTCGCCCTGGGATGGGGACTGCGAGGGGAGGAGACGGAGCGAGAGCCCCGCTGCTAACCCATTCCCCTGGCAGCAGCCCCCTTCCCTCCCCCAGAGTCCCCTGCAAGGGGCAAGGTTTCTTGCCCGTGAAAGGCAGCAGCACACCCCCTGACAACGAGTGCAATATGGAAGGGAGAAGCAGCGCAGAATGGAGCAGCGAGGGCTCCCCCTGGGATAAACTGGGTATGCTTGATTGGGAATCTGCTCTTAAAACAGGGGCAGGGGGCAGAGCCATCTGAGAGCCTGAAATGTTCCCTGCTCCCCCCGGCAACCTCCTCGCTACTGCTTTTAAATTAAATAAATATGGAGCTTCTGCTGTCAAACCTCAGCTGTCCTCCTCCCCCAAAACTCTTGCTTAGATCGTACCAAACCACAGAGAAGTGAGACGGGGGTTTAGAGGGCTGCATGGGGAAAGAGATGGGTTAAAAGGGAAACATTGCATAGGAATAGCTCCTGGTCTCCCTGGCAAAGAGACATTTGTTCTATCTCTGTGTAATTTCTTTATACATTACTGCTGCCACACTGCATCTCCATGTCCCTCCCACCGCATTTCGCTCTCACTCTCTTCAGCAAGGCAATTTCTGGTGCATTTCAGGACAATATTAACCCATTCCTCTTTCTCTGTCAGTAGGAAGATTCATAATTTAAAAGCAATTTAAAAGTCGGTTCTAGCAACTCTCTGATGAGTAACAGCATTTCCTTGTCAAACCTTATGAAGGAACTGAGCTTGCAAGTCTCAGCCCCTCAAATCCCTACCTTCTCGGTAACTTACAGTCAGGTGTGAATTGAAGCTGAGAGGAGAACCAAACCCATCCAAGTCTGGCATGACGAGTAATTGTCCCTCACCATCTGCCACCCCACTTTTTAAAATCCTTTGTCTTCCTCTTCATCCAAGGCCTGTCCAGCTCTGCATCCTCCTTCTCTCTGGCAGATGCAATGCCAGCAGCGATCAGCTATGTGCCAGGCCATTGCCTCCTGCTGCATCTCAGGGCTGTGCTAGGCTGCTTCTGGTCCTGAACTGCGAAGACATGGAGACCCCGACTTAACCTACCACTATTTTCACTGCGTGTTCAGAAAAGCTCCTGGATCAGAACAGCAAGAGTCAGGGGAAAGGACCCCAGTAGATTTGTGGATCCTTGGAAGTAGGACGTCAGGCAATTCCGCAGCGCAAAAACTAGGAACGCTGACAGAAACGAAGGGTAAAAGAAAGGAAATCGGGAAAGGTGAGAGGGAAGATAAGGGAAAAACAACTCATAAGATGCGCGTCAAAGGAAAGAAGTGGCCCAGGAGCAAACAGCAGTGGGAGAAGGCAGAGCGAGGAAGCGACGCAGTGCCAGAATTGTCTGGCAGAAGCTTGTCCACTGCCTGTGCCCTGCCTCATTTTGCTGTCAGCTCTTCATTTTTGCAAACACTGAAACTGCACTTAACTCTCATGCGCTGTTCAGATATAACAAGCTGGAAAGGGAACAGATCAGCTCATTAATTTTCCTTGGGAAGGGTCTCTAGGCAGGAATTATTTTCTGCACCAACATCCATTCAATTACTTGCCTTCACACCAGTCAGATCTACAGGGATGTCTAACCCCATGCGCATCACTCATGCCTGCCTGCCCTGGACTCCTCTCTCCCTCCTTCTCGGTATAAAAGCCTCCCAGACCTATCCCTTTCCTAATAATAATGACAACATGACAAAACCAATAACCTACAGATACAAAATACATTTCATTTGCTTGCTTCCTAAGACCCTGATAAGGCATCGTCGTTCACTTTTTGAGATCCTGTAGGAGATCTACAGGAGCTAATGAAAGAATTAGACAAGGCATCACTCATAATAAAAAGTGGTTTTAAAGCATTCTCTGCCAAGAAGGAATTAGGCTGGAAGATCCGCAGCCATTTCGAAGTTGTAAGAGGTGCAGTATCCATGTGTGACATGAGCTTGCAGATCTCAATTTCTTGGTGTACGTGTGTGTTGTGCCTACACAGTTAAAGGGCAGAGAAAGGCCATTTTTCTCGAAGGGCAAAGATTTTTGAGTGGCCTGGAGGCACATTTGGGCAACCCCAAAGTCTGAGAAAGAATTATCTCAAGGAAGATTAGGAAAAAATTCAGAGGTGTGATCTACAGTAATGTGAACCGACACTGCCTTTCTGCTTTAGTCCCACCATGGAACAGGGGCTCACTGTAGGACACAAGAAAGGGGGAAGGAAATCCCAACAAAAGAGGAACATGCCAAATGACACTCCTCTTTGGAGCAATACAAAGATCTGAAAATGCTGGCTGAAAGTCCACTGTGGGAAACAGAATGACTGAAGAGAAGGGAACCCAAAAGGAACTTGCAATTCTGACTGTAGCATATATGTGTATACAGCCCGAGACTGAGTCCCCATGTCCATTTTTGCTACTGGATATCTTGGCTAAGAAAACAAAAGACAATTTAGTACAATATTTTGAACATGAAGAGTCCACCATCTCTGACAGCCTACAGTGTTGACTAATGCCAGCTTTCCCCCACATCCTCAGAAATGAAGGCAAGCTCATCAGAGGCTTCCTACCTAGCAGGTAGCAGGAAGCAGTTTGGGCTCTTTTGATCATTTTCTTGTTACAAAGCCTCCTGCCCTCCTCTTCATTACCTCCCCTCACCCTATAGACCTGCCCTGATGTGCACCCCAGGCAGTAGAAGCATCTGTCCCACACCTTTTGTCAGGTGCCTTTGCCACACCATGGGCAGGGTCTGAGCAGAGTCCAGGGGTTTTGCCCTTTTTACAGCCTCTTGGGACCAAGCCCTTCCCTCCACAAATCAGACCACCCTCTGCATCATGAGGGAAAGGAGTCTTTGCTGCACACTTCTCCCTCCCGCTCACCAGCAGGCAGCTTTCAGCAGGGAGAGTAAGTCAACCAGGGACACTTTTCTGATTCCTTCTGCTGAGAAAGATGATAGCCCCCTGTAAGGTGATCAGAGGTGACAGTAAGAGGCCTGCTGTCCTGGGGCTGGTGTGGATATTTGTCTGTGCTGTCCTGGGAGCAAGAGAATGCCAGCCACCAACCCGTGCAGGCTGTGGGGTTGCAGGAAGCCAAGTGGAGGCATCCTGGCAGTGGTGGTGCCAGACCTGTGCCGTGCCATCCCATGAGACAAACCCATGCCCAGGCCCTGCTCAGCATGTGGCTGTAGGGCTGGTTTTGCCTCCTGCTGAGATGCTCTTGCTACGGAGTCTTTATTCAAGTTCTGGTGCAACCTGTGCCCTCAGGCTAGGGACTCAGACCTGGGCTCAGCTCCTGTGTGGTGCATTGCACCCTCCTATCCCTCTCACCACTTCTGCCTGGCGTCCAGGGGCTGGGGGAACGGGCCAGCCCAACCCTCACATGGCTGGGGCGAGTGAGAGCACCCTGCCAGTGCCAGGCAGCTTGCGCTCAGGCTGCATTTCGCACCCTTCATGCAGGGCTGCAGTTTGAGCCCACTGGAGAGCATCAACAGGCAGGGCAGGGGGACTGGGAGGGCAGCACTTGAGGGGGCTGGGGGCACTTCTGACCTTTTAATTGGAAGCATCCTGGCACTTTCTTTGGCCATGCAAGCCACTTCTCCACAGTGCCTGTGGGGTCCTGTCAGACGTAAAAGAGAAGGAACCCCGAGCTCCTCCGATCTGACAAACCTCACCCGCCCCTTCCTCCTCCCCCTCGGACCACGTTCCTCTGGGTATGGCTCTGTGGGCAGATAGACATGATCTGAATTCACTGCCTCTCCTGGCCGGGGTCCTCATACCTCCTGTCTCCACCCCAGCCTCCCTCCGCCCTCCAGCTTGGGGACATGTCTCAGGGAGGGAGTTCTTCCCTGCAGCCTCCCTTACCCGCATGGCTTTGCATTTGGGTTTCCTTTTTTTTTTTTTTTCCCTTCTCTCTCTCATTAATTTTTAATTAAGGAGATGTCTCCTTCCCCAGTTGTAATGAATAGCTTTGTGAAAGGCTTTTCATTTTTTATTAATATATACCTCTATATATTTATCTATATGGAGGAAATGTGTGTGTGTGTGTGTGAGTGAGTGTGTTTAAAACATCCCCCATTAATTTACTGCTATTGATTTTCTGGCGTGGAGACAGCATATAGTATTCAGCATAGAGCTCCTCTGCAGGATATGTTAAAAGGCAGCAGTTTGGGTTGACAAAGGGCACTAAATGCAGTATGCGTCAAATAGACCATCGCTCAATGAAGTCACTTAGCTATTCAAAACATGTCCAGCCATCACTCAACCGTTTGCACCAAGAATGGGGGGGAAATTCGCGCTTCTTCCCGGACACAACCATTTTCAAACAGCAGCTTTAGCTTGCTTTGGTGAGAGACATCAGGACATACATAGTTTATTCCCCCCTCCCCCCTGCCTTCCATCTCCCAGTGCTGGGCTTAGAAAATCAGTTCTGCGGCACCCACTCCCCGCTCTCTCCCATCGGCGAGCTCCAGGCACACCCAGCTCCGGTGGACACCGACAGACACCGACATTATCCCTGGATGTCCGTAAACCCCTGGCAGCCCACCTTCCAGCTGGTGGCTGATTCATAAACAGGGCTTTTACAATAGGTTGTAATGTGCGCTCTTGTGCTCGCTCTCTCTCCTTCTCGCTACGTGTGTAACATAAACCACGCATTTACATCGGTTGCCCCTATCCCTCCAGCACAGGCTGAAGACCACCTCCCCAGCCCACACGTACACCAATAGCAGTACTGAGCAACACATATTTAAAAGCGAATCACTGGCCCCTCTTTTCTTTCCCCCTCCCTTAGGAACATCTGATTCCAGAAGTTGGCTGCGGCGGTGTCTCTTCTGCCATCAGACATGTCACTGAGTTGCTCTTCAGTTTCACCACATCAGACTTAGGCTGATTTTTCCGTTCAGAGACCTGTTTATTTTTAGCCTTTACCATAAACCTTAAAAAAAAAAAAAAAGAAAAAAAAGAAAAAAAAGAGCCCCAAACAAAAACCCACCCCCCAACAACAAGAAAACGTGGGAAAAATCTCAGCCCCAACCAAACCAATCAGCCGCCAACTAAACCCCTCTGAACGCAGCCCAGTGAGATGTGGTTGCTTACAGACATTACGAAATGCTCTGAACTCTGCTCGAGATGACTTGTATTGTTAGATTCACTGTACCAGGCATTTTGGACATAACAGGGTTGCTTCCCTTTCTCTCTTTTTCCCTCCTCAAGTGAACTAATA
Organism: Larus michahellis; assembly: GCF_964199755.1. NCBI lineage: Eukaryota > Metazoa > Chordata > Aves > Charadriiformes > Laridae > Larus > Larus michahellis. The sequence continues at coordinate 57,633,064 of NC_133896.1, read as the reverse complement.
ATTGCATCTGAAGTGCTTTGCAGTCACCCGCTCCCCACATTGCCCCTCACTGCCAGTCTTGTCTTTGTAAATAAGCCATTTGCAAAGAGAGCAATTATTTCACTCTGTGGTTACAGCCGGAGCACAGCAATAATACAGCATTTTGGCATTGCTTTCCCAGGCAACACAAACAAGCTGAAGACAGACAGACCGCAGAGTTGCTTTTTGCAAGCATCTCTCAGTGTTTTTGTAACACACACATTATTCCAGTTGGAGGAGGGAAGTGAATTTTTGAGGAAGGGGTGGGAGGAGAGAGGGGGAAAGAGGAAGGGAGAAGGGAATGGAGCAGAAAATGTTTTGCCTGTCTTCTTGCCTCTGTGCCCTGAGTAACCGAGCCCACCACTCTCGGTCTGTGGTGAAAGGAATGAAGTGAGAAAATGGTGGAATGTGGAGGGATTTATTTGGAGGGGGAGAGAAATACGGGGTGGTGGGAGAGGAAAGGGGGAGTATGTGGAGATCCAGAACCAAATACCTTCCAGGCAGCAGGTTCTCCATAATCCAGAATGGGTCATGACTTCCTCGTTCTTTTTGCTGGTTTCGTTCTCACTGACAGTTTTAGTCTTGCAAACCCCTCTGGAGTAAAGCCAGTAGTCGGTCCCCACAGCTATGGTCATCAGGCTGAAGGCAGCGAAAGCACCAACGGTGGTTAAAAGCATCTGAACACCTCTGTCAAAGAGCCCCATAATTCTTCATTATACAAATACCCAACCGCCTTCTGATTCTTGGGGTGTGTGTGTTTAATAAAATAAAAGAATAATAATTCCGACTAATAATATAATAGGTATATATAGAGAGATAGATATCAAAAAAGGGAGGTAAGAAAGCCCACGGAAAAGAGTGTAAATTAGAAAGACCACACGGGAAGAGGCTTGCCTTTTAAATCGGAAACGTTCTGGTCGAAATATAAAAAAAGGAAAAAGGAAAAAGAAAAAAAAAAGAGAGAAAAGAACCAAGAAAAACCAAACAAATAAAGAGAGAACCCCCCCCAAAACGAGACGCCTTAATCCCTTTTTCTAAAATTCTGGTCTCCAGTTTCCATATGTAATGGCTAATTTGGAGATGGCTTCCACAGTGAACAGGGGAGCAGCAGCAGCATCCTCAACACAATCTCTCATTATCTGGACCTAGACAGTTAGAGACTGTAAGAGCAGAGATGCAACCTTCAGTCTTCTTGCTTAGCTCTGCAGCCTGCGCCATGAAAATCCTTTTCCTTCCAGTTATCTTCCTTGTGTTTTTATTTTTTTTTTTCCCGGCAGCGGCAGTCGCTCCAATCCTCTCTCACTTTTTCTTCCTTGCTTCTCCTTCCTTTCGCTCGCTCCTACCACCAAGCCAGAGTGCCCAGTATACTGTAAGCCCTTGATTTCAGCTGAACAGGTGCCGAGGTCTTGCCTCCCATGGCTTTTCCGCACAGCCGCGGCGCCCGCTCCCGGCGGAGGTGGGCGAGGAGAGAGGGGGGCTCCCGGAGAGGGGGGGGAAGGAGGGGAGGGAGAAGGAAGAGGAGGAGGGGGGACAGTCGCGGCGCCCCTCCCGGGCGGGGGGCGCGGAGCGGAGCCGGGCTGCGGCACCCCCTGCCCCGCGGCGGCCCCCGGCGGCTCCCGGGCCCCGCTACTGCATCAAGGCGGCGGCGGCGGCGGTGCTGGACGGCTCCCCCGCGGCGGCGGCGGCGGCGGCCGGCGGTGCTGAAGGACAGCTCCCGGAGCAGCGGTAGCGGTGGTGCGGGAGGAGCGCTGCCGGGCCGCTGGTGCTGAAGGACAGTTCCCGGGGCGGCGGCGGCCGCTGGTGCTGAAGGACAGCTCCCCGGCCGGCGGCGGCGGTGCGGGAGGAGCGCTCGGCGGCCCGCCGTGCTGAAGGACAGGTCCCCTGCCCGCGCCGCCCGCCCTGCCCGCGCCGCCCGCGCCCCAGCATCCGCGGGCGGCAGCCGCCCTCCTCCGCTCTGCGCGGGCAGGCAGGCAGGCAGGCAGGGAGGGGCAGAGGGGGGGCAGCCTTCCCCCCCTCTCCCTTCCCCCCCCACCCTCCCCCCGCGCCTAGCCCGCCGCTGACAGCCTCGGGAAAAGGGTCGCCTCCCCCCCACCCCCCGCCCCGGAGGCACAGAGGAAGGCGTAGCTGCGGTTCTCTCCCTCTTTCTCTCTTTCTGCTTTTTGTCCCCTCTCCCCAGCTCCCCCATCCACATCCCCCGCCGTACGCGCGCAGAGCTTCGAGTGCAACCCCGCAAACCCTAGCCAGACCCGCACAAAACTTCGGTGGTCAGCCGTTTCTCTCCCCAGGAGATGGGTGAAACGTAGCGTGGAAGGGTTATTTAAAAATAAGCATTTATTACTGTTATTATTGCTGCTGTTATGATTTTTAAGTGCTCGCTCTTCACTCTTCTCAGGTTCGCTGCAAGTTGCATATGTTTTGGTGTTGCTCGTTTTCCGTCCCTCTGTCTCCCCCTGACCAGTGTTGTGTGAATCCCTGCGTTCTGACTTTGTCTTTATAGCTTTCTGTGAAATCCCAATGCCTGCTCCAAGAAGCAGACATTTTGGGAAGATTCTTCACGAGAAAGGACAATTTATTATTATTACTATTATTTTGTTAAGGAAGGAATGCACCAAAACTGAATGCTTTCCCTCCCCCAACCCCCGGAAAGCAATCCACCTTTCACATCCTCCTTTTACACAGAAAGATGCATGAGCTGAATGGATTCAGGCTGAAATCTATCACTACTTAATTTTCCTCTGTCAGACACATCCCAATAGTACCAGGAACATATACAAAATAGTGCAATACTGACATCTAAGTATGTCATAATCCTCTCTCTCTTCCTCAGCAGTATCATTACACCAGGTTAATTACATTAGTCACCTCCTGGTTCTATACATGTAGCTGCTCATTAATGCAACAATCATAAAGAAAAGAAATAATCTAATTCTCGATGCTACCGATTTTGTTTCTCTCTGATCGGACTCATTGTTCAGTGAAAAAGAGACCAGAAGAGCTGCTTTAGGTTCACTGCTGTTCTGTGCGGGGGAGCAGGGCTGAGGGAAGGGGGTGTTGGGAAGTTGAACCAGTTGGAGTGCTTCAGCCACATTGCAATTTCATAATTCCATTTATCTCTGCTCCCTTCTCCCTCTCTGGGTGCAGACCAGGGCTGCCCTTTCAGGACAATCTGCTCCAGGACTGTTGGACATGAAGGGCTCTATAGCAAGCAGCTGGGGGGCCATTGGCTGCCCTACAGACCACCGATCATTTCCTCAATTTGGAGGGCACAGACTGAGCTCCCCTCACAGCTGAGACCAAGGTAGAAGTGTTTAGCAGCAAGAACTCGTGGTGTCTGGCATCAGCCATATGCAGATCACCAGCAGCAGGCAGGAAAGGCCCTGGGAGAGGCAGGAGAAGGGATGGAGGGAGCAAGGGGTGGTAGGAGACAGAGCAGGTTGAGACCACTGACACATTTTGTGGGGAAAAACACACAGTCCCTAACCTTACCTGGGGGAACCCTGGCCTTGCCCTCTGCCACAGGAGCTGGGGGTCTCTTTCTATGCAGAGGGAACTGCCAAACAGCTGAGGATGGGCAAGGGGGTAGGTGGCCCCAGTGCAGCTTTATCACTCTAAGTACAGCCTGCTGCAAGAGTGTGGAGGATGGTAGCTGTGGACAGGGTCTCTAAACCGTTGTCCTGGGTTCAAAGGAATTTGAGAGGCAGAGAGATGTACAGAACACCCCTAAGCTGTTGGGAGATTATGGTTCTACAGGGATGGCCTGTGTTGAGGACGAGACTCTGTGAGGCTCTTGGCTGGGGAAGCAGAGAAGATCACCCTAGGACCTGTCCTCTCCTTCTGAGACATTTCCACTGAAAGAAGGAAGGGGTCTTGAAGAGGGAGACTATTCTGGCACTCCAATCCATCAGGCACCAGCATCACATGTATGGATGGGAAAGCCATTCTGGAAAACTGTGTAGCTCATAGCTCCAAAGAAGCCAGGTTCCTCCGTTACTCTGTACTCTCAAAAAAAGTGCAGCAGCACTCTTCCAGTAATGCCAAACGAGCAACCTGGCTGGAGTGAGTGGAAGCAAAAAGGGCTTAGACACTCTGAAAGCTCACTCAGCCTTACACACCAGGATTGTTCAAAGAGGAGAGGGAGAGAAGGGGTCATACTGTGTGTTTTCACTTAGGGCTCACCTGTGTAGCCCACACGGTTAAATGTTTATGTTACTGTTACAAATGGTAGTGCTGCTTTGGGTCAGGGTATGGTGGGCTCTACAGACAGAGGTTGTCTCTGCTGAGGAGCTTGCTCTGTTGCTACCCGAGTTTAGCAAGATTAGTAGAGTGAGAAGCAGTCACTGTAGAGGTTGTGGATTTGGGCTTGCAGGGGACCCTAACACTGGGAGAAATTACAGATTTCATCTATAACAAGAACAATATTGCTGAAGTGCCAGATTACATATCCTTACATTTAATGAATCCAGTCAGATGCAGAGGATGACGCAGCAGCTGGGTCAAAACATAGACCCTCAAACCAATCCAGAACTACTGCCTTTATTAGATATTTCTACAGCTTTGGCAAGTTTGTTTTCAAGTGACTACAGCAACAGGAGAGGGGCACATTGTCCCCAAAGAAATTGCTAGTGTAAGAAGGCCAAGTTTGCAGGGTGATGAGTTCTTTAAACTCTGGCTAAGAGGAGTGAGACCTATGAGGGCTCAGCACATCTCAAGATCAAGACTAAACACGGCTTCCTGCCTCACACTTCCCAATTTCCAGAAATAATTCTCTTCCTGTTACCCTACTTATATACTCTTAGACCATTCACAATAATCCCTCTACAGTTCTAAATGCCACAGGAGAAGAATGGAACAAAGGCAATGCAAATGCCAGGATGTCCTGTGTGACTGCTTGTGCTGTGGCTAGATGCTGTGCTGAGATTTCATCTTTCCTACAAAGAATCATTAAAAATGATAATACAAAACAAGAATACAGAATAAAAACACTGTGGCAGATTCTTACAACAGTCGCATCTTACTGAATAGCGCAACACAGAATGACATCTATAGAAGAGTAAGGAGAGAGAAATTAATAGTCTGGAGGAAATAGAGAGATTTTAAATTACATTTTAAATTACTTGAAATGAGAAGCTGATGAGACAGGGAGCTGCAGGAAGTCTGCTTCCAATGGCAAACTAAGAGTGCTGCTATTTGTGGAGAGAAGGGGCAGTGCTGTAGGAAAAAAAGGGGCACAAGAAAGATGCAGGAAGGGAGATGAAGGGCATGAAGTCGGAAGCAACTCCATAGGATGGTAATGGAACTGAACAGAGTGTTTGTGGATTGAGTGCTGCAGTGGAGTTTTTCGGTACATAGGAGAAAATCAGACAGCAATAGCATATGAAAACTGGTATCTAGGAATCTTCGTCCTGGGGAGGCCAGCTCAGAAGGAGCGGCTGTAATGAGATGTAAAATAGATGGAGTTGATGCAGCTGTTGATGCAGAGCAGAGGTGTTAATAGACAGATGCACCAGCAGAGGAGATGTTAGGAAAAATAAATTGGGGTTAGGGTGATGATTATAGAACTGGAAGCCAATGGGCAGAGAAGACAGGAGTGAGATATGATGCCAAAAAAGATGCTAAAATTTAAGAGTTTTCACTGGAGAAAGTTGAAAAAAGTCACATATCTGTATGCTTAGACAAGCAGAGGGGGTGATCAGAGTAGTCATCTCTAGCATCCAAAGCTGAGGGTCCCAAAGCACTTAAGAAACATTATTCACACCACATCTGCATGCTGGTGGTTTTGTTAGACCAATTTAACTAGCAAACTAAGGCAAGAAGATTTGTGGTTTTGCCAGAGAATCAGAGGTGGAGATGTTAGAGATAGAGATAGGGAGATAGGGATAGAGATAGAGACAGCGATGGAGATGGAGATGAGATAGAGATAGGGAGATAAATACAGATGGAGAAATCTTCAGTGGTCCTCTTATCTTCAGGTTCATATAACTTGAGGATTAACATAAAAGACAGTTTAAACATCAAATATATAGGAGAGTAATCTCCAGCGGAACACTGTGACCAGAAGGGAAGAAAGGAGAAGGGAGATACAGGGCACAGAGGTCTAACAATTAAAATGAGTAGGTTTCCATGCAAAAGTGGTGCTAGTGCTGCCCTGAGAGTGCATAAAAAAATTCCTGTGTTAGACAGGAGTGGAACTCTGGCAGGGACCAAGTATGAGATTATAAGGTTGCAATACATAACTCCCTCAGTTTCTGACCTATATCTTCTTCCAAGCTAAATGTTGCGCAAACAATTCACTTAGCCTCATAACACTATTAAAGTAACGTGTTCATTAGTTTGCAGAAGCGCAGAGGCACTGAAAAATTCAGAAGATAATTGTAAGCCCACCAAAGTGGAAGTATTTGCACTGATTTTAGTGGGACCTGCGTGCTATTATAAATGAGTTAGGTACCGATGGATACCCAAGATACCTGTTCCAGATTGTGTCTTGAAGCTAGAACTCCTGCGCTCCATGCAAGACTCCTTTTTCTCATGCAACATTTTCTTCCATTGAATGGTAAACTTTGAAATGTTTGCTACTTGAAGATGGCTGGAAAAACAAAAGTGTCATCTCAAGATCCCCGTGGCTTGATTTCTTCAAAAAGGGAAAGGCTTCCTTTTTTACTTGAAAGAGATAGTGGGAGAAGACTGGGATTCCCAGGATGAATTTACCACCATGATGAATTGCTGGGATGAGAACTGTTTTGTCTCCCTTTCTCTTTGCATGCTGTGCTGAGGTTTGTATGTACAGCAGCCTCCTAATCAATAGGAATCGAAAAAAAAATAATCAATGCCTGCAACCCATTAGCTCTAACAGAGGGCAGGCTGCTAACAAGTCACTCTAGCTGGAATTCCAGTATTTGGTAAAGTATCCTCAGTGACAATTATGTATACATATACATACAAACTTACTGAAGAAGACTGGCAGAGAAAATAAGTTGTGAGAATGTTCCCCCTCCCACAAGTATGTCCATCCCCGTGTATTTGCATAACTATGTTAAACTAAAGACACTAACCCCCACTCAGATGCTGTCCCTCATACTTTTCCACTCCAGCGCACATATTTTTCTACACTCGATCTATAATCCTAGGCTACCTTTATGATGGACCGTTTTGTATATAAATAAGTAGATGCCTCTGCACCTGCATAAACCATAGAGCACAGAAATCCAATTTGAGACCCACTTATTCACAAGCATACAGCCATTCCTTCTCCTTTGCTGTATCCCCAGATCCTTCATGGAAATCCTCTTTTTTCTTCCCACTCATACCCAAAACCAGGCACAGATAGTTCCCACCGACATCCACAATACACCCAACCCTGGGAGCATATTCCAGGAAACAAAAAGTTACTGAAAAGGTTATGGCACCGGTTTTATAATCAGAATCTGCTCTAAGGCCAAGGCACAAGGAAAGGGTCTCCAAAAGGGATCAGAGAAGCAAAAGGTCTCACTGCCCATTGTGCATGAAATAAGGGCACAAATGACTGTCTTGCTCCCAATAAAGCCTTTGTCCGTCCATCCACTGACTATAATTAGAATAGACTCTTGTTCCTGATCTGCCTCTTATGGAATGGATGGTCTCTCCTGGTCAACTTCAGAATCCACAAATTAAAAAAGTTATCTTTTTTGACAAACAGGTTTATGAAAATCCTGTGAGGAAATGTGCATTGGCTGTGGTTTGGTTCTTTAAGAAGAAAAAAGCCTGTTTTCATGTAAACATAGCAGTAATCACAGAACTGCAAAGAATAAGGCAAGAAAGAGAGAGGCCTTGTTTTTTTCTGAACTGAAGGTTTTCAGAATCTTTGTGGAAGCATCAGCACAATGATAAATGCTGAGGGAAAGGTAAGGCCTACAGTAAGGATGGTTCATGTTGACACTGATCGATATTCCGTGATACCAGGCTTTCTTCCAGTGTAAAGGGCACAGATGGGGACAGAGAAGATGATTTTGTGCAACCTCATCTATTCAGAATCATCATTTAAAGACACAATCCAGCCCAAACATGAGCTTTTGCCATCTGGTCTTCAGCAGATGCAGAGGTATCACTGGGGCTTCCTGTATGGGGCAGACTTGCTCTCCTAGGTCTGGTGGTACTGAGGCAGATAACCCCTCTGCAAGCCAGCTATACACACTTTGATCTTCTTTAGGACATCCCTAGCTCTTCTTCTGTCAGATAGTTTAGGGTATCAGGGGAGGAATATTGAAGTTTTGATTTCTCTGATGCTCAGTAATAAATCAGGGTTAAAAGAGACTCTTGAAGGAGCATCCTAGGAAAAACAAGAGAAACTGTTAGTCTCTGGGATAGGTTATTCAGTCCCTCTGACTTTTCAGAGGGACAGATCAAGAGAAGCACATATCACAACACCTATTCAGGAGTTCAGTGAGCGGGCAATCTTAGGAAATTCAAAATCACCAGGTCCCACTAATGTCAGTAACAGGCTACCGATTTTCATTCAAGAGGTTTTTTTTTCTGTAGTCTGACATAGTTGGGGAGACATCCCATGAGATGTACATGTACTTCGGACCTGGTTTTAGAGAAAGCCAGCTGGTGTATTGTGTCCAGAGGAGCTGTTATCTGAATTCCTAGGATTTGGTTTTACATTACCATTGTAATGGTTTAGGATCCCCAATGTGAATTCCTATAGAGGAAGTAGGTTAAACACATCAGATCAAGCCAGTCAGATGCTAGACTGGAGCATTATGATGATGCACAGAATAGTATGCCATGGATAGAAATTGTAGAGGTGATATTCTCTGCCCTGGGAATAGAGACCTATTTTAAAAAGAAAGGAAAACACATACGTCTTTTTAGGCTTCTAACTCCATGTTTAGACATCGAAGAACTGTCCTGATTTTCAGTTGTGCTGAGCAGTCAGCATCTCACATTGATTTTGCAGAGATGTAGAGGCTCCAAATACCTCTGAAAATGTGGATGTCTGTTTTGATGTCTTAATGTCATTTTAGCAGATTAACTTTGACCTTGTATAACAACAAAATTCTTAATGTAAATGAAATCAGAAGTCCCAAGTCCAAATGCCAGGCACATCAGGATTTGCCACATTCAGTCATTCACTGCAGCTACTGACCACTTGTAAAATTCCTGGGAACAGTCTGAAAGCAGAGTTTACTCATACGGTGGCAAATCATGAGACGCGAGGAGTCTACAGCAGAGCAAAGCAATTCCCAGCAGTGCACTTGGCTCATGCAGCTCCACCAGATCAAGCTCAGGACCTTGATGATGCCTCTCTGCTGGTTATGGGGGTCTCCTTGGCAGCGCCAACCCCAGCAGAGACTTGCCAAACACTCCAGCCCATCTGCCAAGGGTGTAGGGGTACAGTTCTCCCTTGTGCTTCTGTGGTTTGTTTGCTCTGTTGTTGTCCGCTTTGACGCAGTGAGCAGGTCTGGCGGGGGGCACAGGGAAGTTTATCTCAGCCATGCTCCCCTCTCCATATCAGGGACACAGGAACATGCACAGGACACAGCTCAGAGCAGGAAAAGGGAATCTCAGGCTGGTTATTCCCTGGGTTAAGGGGGTGGCTGGGAGATGAGCAGTCCCCTATGCAGAGCTGGTCCTCCTCCCACGCTCACCACTACTGCATTCTTTAACAGGACACTTTTCCAGGTTGCTTGATTCTGTTGGATAAAACTATTCAGTTGCCATCTTTCCAGTAGCCAGTCTGAAGCGACAAAGCACTTCTCTATTTCTCAGACCATTGGGACGCTTCTCTGCAACTGACCTATATTAGTTATAAGCTTCATTCGTTCTGGCCTGCGCTCCTCTCTCTTCTCCCACATGGAGCACTTGCACTGCTCCTCCCCCTCAAACAAACACCTTTACACATCCAAGGACATTGTAAAAATAAAATGATCACAACCTGGCCCTCCGGGAACCTCAGTTTTACAGTTTGTCCCGCTCTGATGCCAACAGAATTCACAACCCAGTTCAAGAGAGACAGACAGTGAGTGAGAGCAAGCAGGCAGACAGGCACAGGCAGAAGGAGACAGAGGAATCAGGGAGAGATAAAAAGCAGCAGAAGAAAAGAAACAGGGCAACCGGAAGGAATAAACTGCAGCAACAAGGGAAGGCATGTAAACTAGGAGTCTAGAACACAATAGAGAAAGGGGGATGGAGTTACTGGGAAGAGTAAAAATTTAGAATTATAGAAAGTTGAAGGAAGAGAGAAAGAAGGAGAAGGAAAAGGGCAGAGGAAAGAACAGAAGAGAAAAGAAATGGTCAAGGGGAAGGAGGGGAGGTCAAGTCAGGCAGCAAAGCAAGGTGCTGTCTGTGACACAAGGCAGAAGAATTAAGAAGGTGCCCGTGAATTTGGGCACTGCTTTTTCACGTCTCCTTTTCCATTAAGAGTACACTGTGAGGAAAAGGGCAAGAGGAGGTGGAAGAAAAGGATAAATAAATGCCTGAGCTGCCATCTTAAACACCTCCTAGTAGCCAAGTAGGTACACTGGAAACAGGCAGTCCACAGGTTGGAAATGCTCAGGTACGCATCCCAGTTCAGCAGGCAGGAAAGAGTCTGGACTAGCACAGTGGCATTTACACTGCCCGGTCCACTGGGTCTCTGTGTGCACTGGCAGAGAGCCCTGCACACGTAAAAATGCTGCTGGTTAGTACTGGGTAGTTGTGCTCTGCTCTCTGCCCTGCACCCTCTCTCAGGTCCCAGTAAGAAAACCTCATCCTCAAAGACATGAGTGCTGCTAGTCTCCCTCCTGCTCATACGAATCCCCTTCCTCCCCCTGCCTGATCCCAGTTCTTGATCGCACTCCAAGGGCTGCCTTGCCTTCTCCTGCCCTCTCCACGGTTCCTCTCTAGCCTTGCTCTTTTGCTCCTCTGCTTTCTCTCTCTCCTCTTTCCTTATGGCTCTTCTTCCTCTCTGTCATGCATTCAGTTCCCCCTTACACAGGCCCATATAAACACCCCCTCCCCCCGCTTCCCCCTTATCTCCATCTCTGTAGTTATCCACTTACCTATAACTGTAGTACCTGGCTGACACACATCTCTCCCACAGACAATCCATCTATCTCCACGCCACACACCTGCCAAATCTGCCTGTCTTTCCTTCCTTCGCAGCCTTTCTCTTGCCGTCCCCCAGCCAGTCCATTTCTTTGCCTCCCCCTGCCCCAGTTCTTCTGTCCTTCACTCTCTACAATCCATTCCTCTCTCCTTCTTCCTGACTCTGCCCATCTGTCCCTCCTTCCCACAGTTCTCTCCAGCTGATACACATGTACCCCGGCCTGTCTCTCTCTCTCTCTCTCACCCCTTCTTCCCCCGCTGCTTCACACATTTCATCTCTTTGTGTCTCCTACACACCCAGGCCCACGCTTGCTCTCTCCCATACTGAGAGGAGGCGGCAGCAAAGAATTTGCTGCTGACCGCTGCATTGCTAGGAGGCAAACACATGGCCGGCCTTGTGCAGGCCAGTTTCTGCCTGAGTGCCCCAAGTCACATATCCCCAGCATCATCTCCAGCACTGGGAAAACAGATGGTATAATAAATGAGCGCAGTCTGATAAAAGGAGGAAAGGGTGCCTGCCTCGGATGCCCCTCACCCGCGCAGAGACACACATCCAACATGGGCACAGCTCTCCCGCTCCTATACCAGTCCAGTTTCGTGCCAGAACTGGCCAGCTGAACAAGGCACAAGCTCTACCCTAGTACCAGATGGAGAGGAGAGGGGTAGAAGAGGGTGGTAGTGGATAGAAAGACCAGTGTTGCTTTTTTTTTTTTTTTTTCTGACAGCAGCTTATAACCCCAGAAAGAAAAGTACATGGCGGGGGACGGATCTAAGCGGTCTTAAGGTAATGGGGAGGGCTGCTAGCATGGGAGCTGTAGCGGAATTGTGGGGATGTATAGTTACAAGACCTCCACGTGCAGAGACAGGAGGAAAAAGGCAAGAGGCATGGACAGTGTAGAGGAGTCAGATATCAAAATGGCTGTGGACTGAGATGGCATGCAGTGATCACTTCTGTCTTGGTGAAGAGAGGGAAAGCCACCTGACTGGCAGCCTTAGCTGGGAGGGCCATCAAGAGCAATGACGTAGTCCGCTTAAGGGAAATATCCCCAGGTCTCAATAGGTGCAGAAACTAGAGGACAGTCTGCATTGTTCTGCTTTTGCCCATACCAGAACTGTCGTCCTGCCCTTACTCAGTTCCATGACGTTGCCCAAGAATGCTCCACTCCTCCTCATCTGCTCCACTACCTCCCCAGACATCTGCATGCAGAGTCTTGCAGCGTCATTTCCCCTGTGTTTACCTCAGTTACAAGAATCCCACACTTGTTACCCATTTCCAAACCCACCAGCATTCCTTTCCCAACTAACGTTTTCACATTCATTGCAGCCTGGTCTCTCTCTGCTGACAATAGCACTGAAAAGCATTATCTTAACCTTGTAAAATGTCCTTCTAGATACTCTGTTCTGCTGTCCTTATGAGCTGGTTTTATGCCTGATGCTTCAACTGCAACCTGAATTCCAAAACTTCCAGTTTCACAGTCCCCAAACTGAAGCCACCCAACATCACAAAACCAAAGTCCTAGAAATAACACACAACGGCCACGCACAACTGTTAGACTAAGAGAAAGTGACGCTTCGTGGCAATCAGAATATATTAGCAAAAGCAGCGAAGGGAAACCACTGCAGAAAAGAGATTCCTCCCATGCAGAGCTGAAGATATTTTTTATTGTAGGTAATTTTATTCATGAACAGAGTGATTTCTCTCTGTTTTACATTGACCTCACACACATTGCATTTTGCTATTTTTTGAGGTTAAATATTGATAGTCTGGGGAGACCTTCTGCTGTATGAACTGATTGTGAAGTTTTTGTTCGGAGATGTCAATGCTCGAGTTGTAGTGGGCACTTCTGCTTGGTCAGGTGAGGTGCAGGTTCTCTTTCCATTCCCTGAATGGATGAACATAATGTATTCAGGATGCTGCAGCACAATTAGGCACAAGTTTGTGCGTTGTCGTGTCCCTCCCCCCGCCACCCAAAAAAATAAAAAAAAATAAGCAAATAGATCACCGCACTTTCTGGCAAAAGAAAATAGAGATGGCACCGGAACTAATTTGTGTTTTAAATGACACAAAGTTGTGTGGTTAACAATTGTGTCTACTTCCCTCCACTCAAAAATCCCCTCAGAAGAACTGTACACAATCTGAATTTCCAACACCACTTCATGCTCTTCCACCTTGATAGTCCAAGAGTGTCCTTAGTTTACCTACTCTGTTTTTTCTGGTCTCACCTGGATATGCTGTTTCCAGCCACTGCTCCTCACAGAATGACAGCCTGCTGTTCTTATCTCCCCACACTACTCCTTGACTTACCTTTCTGGATTCTCGCTATCAAATCCCAGCATCAACCCTGTCAAGCAGACTTGCCTTGTACTAATGCCGGCTCTACATCCTGAACCTAAACTGATGGCTACCATTGACCTTCCTCACCATGGCTCTGAATTCTCCAAACTGATCTTGGCCCTGAAAATCTCTCTTCAGATTTATTTAATCTTACCACCTGCCCTCCCACCTGCAGTGTCATCCAGCTCTACCCTGTATCCTCATTTTCCCTCAATAGCTCTTACAAAAATTACTTTTCCTCCCACTTCATTTCCATACATCATTCTACAAGCCAGGAAAAGCCTTAGGTCTTCCCACCCCTAACTCCCACCCTGCCTCAGCAAACCCTTTGGGCTCTTCATGAAGGGATATAGACCCCACTCTTTCCTACACATTCCTGTTCTCCTACTGCTCCTGCATTTCCCCTCTTTGGGACACAGCAGCTGGTCATTTCTGCCTTTATACCTTTCTGCTTACAGTTCCTAACTTGAAGCCCTCATATTGTGTATTTTTCCAGTACTTGTGCAGGAAGATTACAGGCTCCACATTTCTCCAATTGATGCATATCTGGCTGGAGGGAAACTCATCATACTGACCCCATCCCTGACCCTGGCTTGACATGTAGGGTCTGTCACATTTCCCTTTTAAACATTGCCAGATTTGGATTTGATCTCAGAGACCAGGAAAGAGAGCAATTCCAGGCTTCTCTTGACAAACAGCTCTAGGGGAGGAAATATGTGAAGCTGTGACAGAAGAATGAGAGAAAGACCCCCAAGGAGTGAAAAAAAACAAAAACCAAATGAACCAACCAACAAAACTCCAAGTCAGAATGAGAACAGCCAGTGTTTGCAAAAGTTACACTGCAGCAAGATCTGAAGAGCCAAGAGGAGGCTTGTCAGGACTCAGCTGGGGGTCTCCTGCCAGGAAATTACACTCTAGACTGAGCAACATCCCTATCTCTCGGATGACTTCAACAGGGAGTCGCAGCACCTAAAGAGGCCTGAAAAGACCAGAGATTGAGTAGCGCTCTTCTTTCTCCCTCCCCCAAGCATTGTTGTTCCAGGTCAACAGAGCCAAGGGCAACTAGCACAGAAGACATTGTTCTCAAGGCAAGATGACAGCAGGAGGAAATAGGATGTGAGAAGCAGAGAGATGATGCGCCCTTAGGCTAAGAGACGTTGTGGGGGCCAACATGGCCCTTGAAGAGCTTCTGCTCAGACTCCACCTCTGCTGCAGAAGGTCCTAGAAGTCCCTTAGCCCCAGCTTCCATGGAGTTCCATCTGCAAGATGGAAAAATTACTTGCTAAGAACAAGCAGAGGTGGATATTCTACATCAAAAGTGGATATGAGAAGGAAAAGAAGGACTGAGAATGCATGGGGAGAGAGAGGTCCCATCATGAATGGTGTCAAGAATAGAATGTCTTCCTGCTCCAGCAGATAATCTGCCGTCACACTGCTGGCTTTATACGAGCAGACAAGACAACAACTGCAAGCCGTTGCCACCTGAGCATCATAGATAGAGTAATTATTAAAAGCTGAGCATAGTCTTGAGCGGGGTATGGACCCCCATGGATCTGTGTAAGCACCAGTAGAAAGCAGTTGCTGCCTACAGAACAGAAATGCAGTGTTTTCCCTGCTGTCAGCACCTGCGTCAGGCTCCTGGGTTCTCTTGAGATACAGCCCTTAATTGGGATAGATTGTACGTTTTCTGCTGTAGCCCAGCCCAGCTCCCAGTTTAATTGCTAGTTTATGACTTAGCCTGTTTTGTGCTTTCCACGCTACTTCTTTCCCCACTTAATCTAATAGAATTATAGAAAGTATTGCTGGGAGGACCTCAGGAGGCCACACAGTTTATCCTTCTGCCCCAAGGCAGTATTTCATTTTCAACAACATCATGTGTCTTTTGCTATCAGGTCAGATCGGTCCAAGATGTATAGCGGGTAAAGAAATGAAGCTTACCCAGGGGAGTCCAATTGGCATAAAAGACTAAATCCAGCCCTTTAAGTCACTGTAGTTATATCAGAAATAACCCTGGTCCAAATGGTGTCATTTATCAGATCAGCTTTCTGAAAGATGTCCTTTCTTAAGTTTTAAGTCTCTAAAATGAACAAGTCTCTAGAAAAAAAACTGTTCTGACAGGCCCATTTCAGTATATTTAATGCTTTATTATGAACAGCAGTGACCACTCCATTGTTAAGACTGAACAGATCTTATCACAGTATGATCAGCTTTGAAACTCCTATTAACTCCCACAATAAAACCTGATCTTTCTGGAATTTTACATCCTGCATTTCACTCCACAGTAGAATATGTCTGGCAAGACAAAACAAAACCATTAAAGCATCTTTAATATGACGACTTTACACAAATGAACTCCCAGTAAAATTTCAGAATGTCAGTCAGCTTCTTAAGGTTCTTTCTTCCAAGACAATTTGACTAAAAATTCCACTTTTGTTTTCTTTCGTCTATTAATCTCTCTAAGAAGAAATGTCTTGCAGCCTTGGGAATAGATAATGCAGAAATTAGAAGGAAAAAAAAAAAAATCAGCTGGTGATGTATCAAGCTAAGTAAAGCAGGGCACAAGTATAACAGGGATTCTATGCAGCAGAACCATGAGGACCAAACGAAAAGTAAGGAGGGACTCCAAGGAGGGAAGAATGGTTTTGTCTGATCAAACAAGCAAGCAGGAAAAAGAAGGAGTATGTATCTCTTAAACATGGTTAAAGGCCTGTTTGTTTCCTCCCCCTTCTTTTGAAATTTCAGTTCTGGTTGAGCTGGGTCTCTTGTGCGTTGTAAACACCCCTGCTGAGCACCTGCAGCACCGCACAGCTGGACAAAGTAGGGGAGCTGTAAGAAGACAACAAGCTTCCTGGTCAGCAGACAGGCTTTCTGTCTTCCTCCCACTGTTCTCCACCGTGTTTGTAATCCAGAGTGATGCTAAGGCTCTAAGCAGCAAACATGCAACCTCACCCTACAGACGTGACTGCAACGGTTACTGAACGCAGTAAGAGAAACTTAATAATGGTTTCAGATTCTTACTCATCCTGCTTGTGCAGCTCACCTTCTCACTACCCTAAACTCCATCACACAGACACAAAACTATTTTCCACCGCTTTCCTGTATCTGGCTCACATGTTCTCTATCCACTCTTCACTACTAGCCTCTACAACAAGGTCACAAATAAGCTAGGAAAATAGCAACAAGCATCACTTGCATCATGCTGGTACTATATAGTACATTAGCCAGGAAGGACAACATATTATGCTTTTAAAATGCATTTGGAATGACTGAGATGGTTATTGTCAAACACACCATTTTGAAGGACATGAAATTGTGTCTACATTAGTGGTTGAGATAGTCCTGTAAAAAGCAAGTTGGACAACATGCTTTAGACACAACCTCTTTTCTAATTCTAGTCATGGCCTGTGGAAAGATGGAAACGGGCAGTGGGTGATTCCCTACTGCTAGCTAATTAGATCATACATTTCCTCTCTCAGGCAATATATCTTTCCCTGCATGGGATGCATTTTTCTTCACTAACCTCTCAAAAGCAGCTTCCCTATAAATCACAAATCACCACTGCCAGCATTCCCTTAATGAGATCCTCCAGCTTTTGCATTCATTTAATAAAACAGCGTTCACCAATCTTCATCTGACTGGTGCTTTTAGGCTGTTTATTTGAAGTTATGGGAGGTCCTTCTGGTGCAGGGAGATTGAACTCCCTGGTCAGACATTGCATAGGATTCATTTTATCACTCATTCCAAAGGCATTCGTCCCCCCTATATACCACGTCACAGGTGGCATACACACCTGGCATGCTGTTTTCAATATGAAAAAATATCTGTCTTGTGTTGTAATTGCATCATCAATAGAACCAGGGGGAAATGAGTTACTAAATCAAAACAAACCTTCTTCAATTCTTTAACGAGATCAGCACAGCATCCAAAATAACTTTTATTCTTAATAGTCAGAGGTACTAGCACCTGCAGGCAAGACTCTACTCAGCCCATGTAAATCAACAGACACTCCCCAGGATTAACAAGACCACCCATGTAAGATACAAATGCCAGTAACGCTAATCCAATTGAAAAAAGAGTGAGTCTTCTGGTTACCCTAAGCCCATGGAGGAGTCCTTCCTTCTTTGGAGGAACCAAGAGCTCTCCCAGCTGGTTCTGTCATTTTTTTGAGGTAGCTTCTAGCAAAAGAATCTATTCATTTTCTTTTCTTACGGGCTGAGCTCCTACTTTACTTAACCTCTTTACCTGGTATTCATGCTCCCTAGCTAATTCCCAGCCTCAACAAACTGTTGCTGGTGAAATGAGCCCAGATGCTTCTCCAGATTCTTGAAGTGCTTCATAAACTCTGCTACAACATCTGCAGCCATATTTCTTATGTTTAATCCAATATACTTGTCTTAGCATTGGGCATAAAAATGGTTATAAAATGCACATGTAAAAGTCTTGAAAGACAGATTCCTGGACAGCCTGCTTGTAAAATCATTCAGCGCTCACTCTCTACAAAATTCATCTCCCCTTGCCCAAGAAAGGCTAACATAATCTGGGAGAAGAGAAAGATTATGGTTTTGAACTCCTTGGTGTTAGGGTCAGTGACAAGGCACTGCCTTACCACGGATGCTTTCATATACTACATTAGCAAATAGACTCTCATGCCCACAACATCAGTACTCCACATAAAAGAGCAGTTCTCTCCAGGCTTTTACCCTTTCTGATACGAAACTTCTAAGCAGGCAGGGCTGAGTCAGAGTAACTTAGACAGACTGTCTTTCATTTCCTTGGTCCTATTTCCACTAGTGACATCAGAATTGTGGTTTTTAATCTGAAACTCAAGGACAAGCAGGGACAGTTCAACAACAAAGACGACTCTGATTCTAGTAAGGGATTGAGAACTGAACCTAATGAGAACACGGTATTGCCAAATTCAGCTGACAAAAAGAAAAATGACACAAAACCACTTAAGATGACAAAGACATAAAGAAGAAAGGATAATTTGTTTTAAATTTTGGACTCATCTTTAGAATAAGACGTATTCTTGCTATCTGACCCCATTTTGCCGATAAGGCAACTTAGATGTGCCCATAGGAAGTCCTGCTTGCTTCAAGAGAGGTAGCTTCTTGAGAAATCTTGTGACCTGGGACCAGCAGAGGGCACTGCATTACCAAGTGACAGCGGTACAGGTGCAAGACAGTTCCTACCAGGCAGTGAAAGTGAGCCACGCTGAAGAAAAAAAACAGATTCTAGAAGTCAGAAACACATACTGGACACCAGCATATCAGTCCTACAACTGATAAGAGTAATACTGCTAAAACAGGCCTCAATCAGTGCTCAAACAGTGCTCAATCTCTTGGGCACTCCTAGAAACACACCTAAATCCAGCTCAGACCCCACACATCTCAGTCTCCATGTGTTGATTTTAGGGCATAGGCCTCGTACTGACAATGCATTTCTAGCAGCAGGGCCAAATCGGTCCTGCCCTGCAACATATGTATCAAGGATGGGTTGCTTAAATTAAATCAAATCCTGTCAGCTTCCTCTCTCCTTCCCCAAACCTCTAAATCCTTGCTTGTAGCAGCAGGAAGTCTGTTCAAACAAGAGACAAGACAATATCAAAGCAGAGAGCTGGCAATTTCCATTCTGCCCTCCCTTTTTACTCCCCGCCTCCTCCAACCTAGCAGACTTTCAGTGAGCAGAGAACCAAGGTAGAGGACATGAAAGGAATGCTGAGGTAGCAGCTTCGTAAGAGTGTCTTTCCACTTGCTTATTTCTAGTTTATTTTGAATTACCAGAAGATGACCATGAAGAAGCAAATAGCTCATCTTTTTTCTTCTCTCTGTATTCTGTTCTGCAGGATTCTGGACACTTGGAGAAGCTTAGAGGATAAATAAGTCATTCCAGTCACGGCCCTCAAGCTAGTGAGTGAAAAGTTTCCACTTTCTCTTTGTACAGTTGGTGGAATGACTTTGCCAGGATGTGAAAAGGAGCCTCAAAATTTTTCATCTCTTTCTGTAAAGAAATAAGAAAGTTGTGAACGACAGATGGAATAAGCATTTGACTATATCTGCTCTAACTGCTTCACAAAAGACAGATTAAAACTGAGGGTGAGTTAGATGACAAACAAGTGGAAGAGTCCCCCTGCATTCATCTTTCTTTACCTGAAAGAGAAGACAACTTTACAAACAGCCACTTCCACAGACGGTAAAAGGAGCAGATACTCACCACTGACATCTCGCAGTATTCCAGGCCATGTTTCTCAGCCCACTCCTGTGCTTGTTTCTGCTTCACAACTCGACGACCAACAAGGTCTGTTTTATTCCCCACTAAGACACCTACAGAAAAAAAACATGAAACAAAGAAAAAAACAACAACCCAGAAATGCTGACTTTTTAGCAATAAATGCTGGAACATTTGTGGAAGTAGCTGAAAAAGTTGGAGGCGTGGAGAACAGTCTACAACTACCTAGAAAAGATTCCACAAAGGAAACATATTTGTGCCTTATCCGCTTTGTGATAAAAAGCAAACGAGTTGGAGGAAGCCATGCCTGCCCCTGGCTTAAAATAAATGCTGTATGCCACGTCTCAATGGGAACAACTGCTATCATACAAGAGGGCAGCAGATTACATGAATCTCACCCATTTCTTACCTGGGATGTGCACTCCAACTGCTTGAGCCCTCAGCTTCTCCAACCACTTGGCACAGTTGTTGAAAGACTGCTCATTAGTGACATCATACACAAGGCACAGGACGTTGGGTTGCTCCCACTGCACAGCAAGAAAGGAACATTGTCAGCTCTAATGAAACTGATGTGGTCAACGGCCAGCCTGAAAAACACGGCAAACACAGATGCTAAGACAAAAATAAAAAGCCTAACATACAGGAATCCTATGCCCTGGCTGAGGTTTCACATTTCACTTGAGCTGACTAAATGGGTAGCTGGCACTGGGAGAGGTGGTCTCGCTCTCTTTCCCCATTTCTGTCTCCACGGTCCTGCTCCTTTACTAGTATTGGCTCTGGCACTCATCTGATCCCTGGGGAAGCTGATTCTTCATGCTGAATCAGCGCAAAATTAATCCTAGAGAAAAAAGTAGAAAGGTTTTCTTCCAATTTGAGAAGCTGAGCCAGCTTCTAGAGGGGTCCCTCGCAAACCAGATCTAGTGCAAGGGCAAAAGTGGAATCGCCTCTTGTAGAGCAATGACCCATTAGGTTGTCTCAGCCATCTTATGAAACCTCACATCAATTAATTGATTCTACTTCTCAAAATGACATAACACAACAAAGAACTGTACAGGTAAGGACACAAATGCATGAAGGAAAAAAACCCAAGGGCAGTATTATGCTCAAGGACAAGAATAAGTCTTGTTGGATCAAATACGTCACTATAACAAAAAAAACCCACTGTTGAAGCAGCAGCAAAATAGATGTTTTTCTAAGAAATAAAAATAACTTTAACCAACAGCACTCAGCAATTCTTGGTGAAATATCCCTATTTCTTTTGTAAGAAAACCGAATGACTATCTATCTGCCTTCTTTCCTCTGGAAAGTATTTCTTCTGGTACTTCTACAAGTTTCAGAGAGGTAGAACAGGATGCATTGGCAACTGAGGCAATTGCTCCCATTTACACTAAAGACAAAGTTTGCTACATCTGCCAGACTGGGGAGTTCAGATCTTCAAAGCAAAAGCACTTCTTTGGAAGAAGAGGACAGTTACATAAGACTTACCAATTTCTCCAGCATTTCAGAAAATAGATCTTTTCCTGCAGAGTCAAAAATGAAGAATTCCTGAAAGCGGAAGCAGAAAGAAGGCTCTTGCCAGGAAAAATGCAGTGTAGGGAAAGTTTTTCAAAGTAAATACTGGAACTTGTAACTCTTGCATTTTGTTCAGCACGGCAGTGTCATGTTCCTATGGGACAAATTCCCTGCACTGAGAATACTCCAGTTCAGATAGTATGAGAAAAGAAACAGCTATTTTTCATGTACAACCAATAAAAGGGTTATCTCCAAGGCCCCAAGTCTAGTTTCCATCCCTACCGGAAACAGAATATGTGGAGTGGGACAGTAGCCTGCACTATTTATAAAAAATTATACATGTGGTCCACATTCCACTAGTGGGAGTATAGGGCATTAAGGAAAAATAACAGATAAGTTCCAGCTTCCATAGTTCTATGAAACATGAACCAAAACTGTGTGCCCTAAAGGACGGAACAGAATTCTAACAAAGCTGGCAACAGCTTTGGTTTCAGATGTCACGTTGGATACAACTATGTAAAACTTACATTTTTAAGATTAAACTAACCCTAGAGTATCAGCAATTGTACATGATCAGCCTCATTTCCTTAATGCAACTTAATGGTCTTATGAACATGCAGAGCTACCTTCCACCGAAATGAGACTGAAGGGAGGCTTGAGCTCTGGATGTCTCTTTCTGACCCAATTTATGTCACAGAAAAACTCACCACACTATCACTTGTCTCTGGAACCGATACAGCCTTCACCAACAGTTCTATGCCCGTTGTCTGTCAAGAAGAATCAGGAAAACAAGAATCAGACGAGTTTTTACAAGCCTGTCCAACTGCATACCAACTATGCATTGGATTGAGGCAATTCTTGTGAATCATTACGATCCCATCAAACACAGACTGCTGGGAACTCCTCAGCGCTGGTAACGTACTCCCACCTACATGTCAAAGCCACATAGATTTGCTCCGATGGGGGAAAAAATGGAGAATAACATCCAGCGACCTGCTTATACACAGCTAAGAGTATTAGCTGAAATCTGCAGGGCTATGCTCACTATCACATCGCTGCTCTAAAGCACACCTTAGAACGTTTTGCGCCAACCGTGTAATCAGCTAACATATGGGACTGAGGTTATTTGTGCCTCTTCCACCTTTTATCTCATTCTGCTTTGTAGCTTGTTTGTTTGTTTGTTCTATTTCTATCCTTAACTTCTGGTTTCCATCTTTATTTCAATGAATAAACATATTTTAAGGGTTTTTTTCTACACACTCATATTTTCCTTTTCTTACTTTACTTATATTTACTTTTACTTTTATCCTGCTTCTGATTAGTCATCATCATTGATTCTCACACTGAAAGACTGCAAACTGTATCCTCTTCATCTGGGAACAGTTTCTGTAGATTATAATTATCTTGGGGCTATGCAGCACATCTTCATGTTTGCATAGCGATAAGCACACTGTCCACACGCACATTTAATAGTTGGAATTAAAAGCTTTCTCCTTCAGCAATGTTTTTTCATAGAGCACTCCCTAAAGGGGGAAGCTCTCTAACACCACAAAAGCTTGTAAAAACATTGGTTCAGCAGGAAAATTATAAAATTAACTAAATTACTCTGCATTAAGTTTCAAAACCAGCACCCACATAATGTAAAGTCTTAAAGAATAGCAAATGGTTTCTCTTCAGAATATAGGGTATAAGAGAAAGAAAACCCTGTAAGACCCCACCTTGAATGCCTCAACTTAAAATCCTGTTATTTATTATTCTAGACTTTCTTAGTTTTCTCATGCAACTCAGAAAAATGTTGGATAGCAGCTTGGGCCTGTTGTATGCTTACCAGCGTGTAGTTCTTCTGAAAATGAGCCCCATCATTGCGGAACATCTGGGCTAAAGCACTCTTCCCCACAGCTGGATCTCCTGCAAAACCGAAAACATAAAAGATTTTTGTTTCATGTAGAGAATCTTATTTTCCCTCAGTTCTGTTACTATCACATGCCATAAGAGCTTGGATGCTATAACTCTGAATACAGGAAAGATAACTGTCATAAGAAGCACAAAACAATCTAAAAGGTAATACCCACATGAGGAAATTAATGTTGCCATTATGCATACTGGTGCTGACATCAGATTTCTGCTCTATGAATGACAGTAAAGGTCCCCCAGATCAGGATGGAACTGCTCTTTGTCCTAAAATTCATGTCTACCCTATAGCCTTTACCTAAGAATTAAAATTTCCTAGATACGTTATCACGTAGAGAAAAACACAATGTGATAAGGGAGACTGGGCTGCATAGGCGGCTATTTCCTCTCCTTAGATTACCCATTTCCTCAGATTCAAATCCTTGTTATATAGTGAGTTTAGGGAAGAGACAGGTCATTTATACACTACAAATCTGCTTAAGCTGCTAACATTCTTTGATGAACTCTTCTTGCTGACCCTGCTAAGAGAGCAACTCTTGCTGACTCAGTGCTGCTGGTGGCTCATTAGTTGCATCCTGGGCATAACGGAAGTAAATGTCACTTGACTGGAGAGAAAGGACCTGCTGATTCATCCCTACAAGGAAGGAAAACCAAGGGGCTTTAGTTTTTGCTCTTCTAGAGCCAAGGTTTTCTGGAATGGCTTGCACAACACTGGGAAAACCTGGCAGCTGCCTGCTTTGGCCTGCTGTTACAAAATTCTGTAAGATCCAAAGCAATGGCAGAGAACTGCAGAATTCACATATGCCCATATCACTCCATGAAAAATATCATAATCCTCGCAAAACAAAGACTTAATGTTCCCAAAGGGCTTATCCTCTCTTCACATACTGTGTCACTAGCCTGGATAGTTCAAAGGACAGGAACCGGGAATTAAATACCTCAGTGGGTCTAGCTTTACCCTTTGAGGAAAACTCATGACAGCCAGGCCTGGAATGCAAGTCTTTTATGTTATGTTATTAATAAATAAACCCTGAAAGGGGTATTTTTTTACCCTATTACAGCTTCCTAGATGGTGTTTTAAAGGAAATTGGTAAAGTGATCTGCTAACATAACATTATAGAGGAGAAAGGGTGTTTTGGATAGTGACAACTGCTCCTAGACGCATTAACCAAAAGTAGTCCTTGTTTAAACATTTTCAGCATGCTTGCTTACTTTGAGCTGAGTTGGGCTCATAATATTTAGACAGGAAAATCTGGTAAGTCAGCTTGTTTGTTCCCTGATCAGTTCAAGCTTGTGTGGAAGACAACACTCTGTTCCGAGTGGAAGCTATTCTGTATTTCAATAGACAATTAGATCCGTCTTTGTAAAATGAGATAGAGATGCATACATTGCTCCAAATTGCGCAGGCATCATCCACTGCAAATTCTTAACTAATGTGTTGCCTTTCTTCAATTTGACAGCCCCAGTTGTTCTTTCCCTCTTCTTATTCTTTGCCATCCTCTTAGCCCATTACATCACTACACTGTCTCAAAATAAGTTTCCTTGCCCTTTTCATTTAGTTTGGTCTCATCTGCCAGTACTGCATCCCACAGTATTTATTCCATCCATATTTCTGTTATTCTGCCAGAATCTGTAGTTTGTCTCTAAAATGCCTGATACTGCCAACTGCCTTTCTACAATGAAAACCTTTTCATAATGTCTCTATAGTAAGCTCAAACAACAATATCTTTTACTGTGTGTCTGTAAATTGCCCTTGAGATAATACAGGAATCGCTTTCTATTGTCAAGTTAATAGTCTCTCTTTTGCTAATAAAAGGCCTTTTCCCCTGTTGTTCTCTTTGACCTTGGTGCAGCTCCCAATGCTGGGAGCCACTCTATTCTTCATAACCATTTCCTTAGATACACAAGAGTTCCCTGTTCCATTTCTGATGTTTTTGCTCCTGCCTATGTAATTGCTTTTTCTTGTTCCCTTTAGGTTGTTGTGGTTACTCATCTCTTATGTCTCTTTCACTATATTGGTATCTTCTGCAGGAGAGAATTTATTTTGCCCGGTCTACTTCATCAATTTATTATTTTTAATAATATATGGATATTATTGTAGTACTTAGGAGCACTACATATGGGACAAGTCCTTCCTGTTGTTTGTGTTGTGAACAGAATTGAAAAGGCAGCTCCAGACCCAATTAGAATTAAACACATAACTAGGTCATCCAAAGAAAACCTATGTGAATTTAAAACGGTCATGGAATTGGCCTTTGGTAACACTAAACAAAACTTGGAAGACATAAGCAAAGCCTACATATTGGGACCTGGAAACTGCCAAATTGGAAATGATGTGTAAATTTCAAATCTAGAAGACAGGCAAGATACACATGCTGTTCACAGTAACTATCAACAGAGGCATGAGGGAGATTAATTCTTTTGCATTTACCAAAGATCAGACCTAGCTTTGCACACGTTGATGGTTAGCTGCTTCTGAGGTTCAAAAAAAGCAAAAATTTTATTCCGGATGAAAGAAAACAGGTTTGGAGCAAAGAGTTAAACTGGGGCGTTGTCTGCATGCAAAGGTTTTATGGATTTGTGCTTCAGGCTGAGGATGCACAGAGCTTCAATGCAGAAGGAGGGAAAAAAAAAGTTTTCTTCCCACAGTGTTAACAGTCAGATGCACTTACTTTCAACACCTCCATAATCCATCCTGACTAAATAAACCAGTGTCTTCACCTCACTTTTTTTTCAGGTTAACCTCTAGTTTCCTTAGGGAAAAAGATGCTTCTGTGAAGTGCACGTGCTTCGTCTTTCAACTCTTTGCTGAGGCTCTACTTTTCCATCACACTCTCAGAATCATCCCAATTTCTGCCATGATTTTTTCCTCCAGCACAAAGTGAGTATGAGGCAGGATTCAACTGCCTACCCTGCTCCTTTCAGACCTTCCCCACCTTCACCCCACCTTTCCACACTGTAGAAATACTCTTTTTTCTTCTTCCTTTCTTTCTTTTTTCCTCACCGTTCCCGTCCCGAGGGACCCGAGGTCCCCACCTCTCTCCTGTCACCGCCTTCCCCACCTCTTCTCCATCGGGGCGACCCCTCGACGAGAGGCTGAGAGAAGCCAGGCCGTCTCCCAGCGCGGCCCACCGCCACCACCCGCCCGGGCCTCCCCCTCACTGAGGGGGCCCAGGCGTCCCAGTGCCGCCCCACTGCCGGCCTCGCCCCACCCCACGAAGCCCGCTCTAGGCCCCTACCACCAGCGGGGCGGATGGGACCGGACGGGCCGGACTCACCTGCCAGGAGGCACTTGGCAGCGAGCTTCACCATCGCCCCGGCCCGGGAAAGGCGGCGACAGCCGCTGCCCTCCTGGCCCGCCGCCGCCACGGCGCTCTGCCGCGGCCCTAGCAACAGCGCGGCCCTAGCAACCGAACGCCCCGCCTACTTCGGGGTGCGAACGACCGCCCTCCCAGCTCGGTTGGCTGTGAGCTCTGCTCATCAATGCCAACGCGGAATTCTTATTGGTTCTCTTGTCTTTTCCCGCCCACCAAACGTCCTGTCAGTCAAACCCGACCTCCCCCGCCCCTTCTGGGCGCTAAGGCGGGGCAGAGCGCTCAGCGGGTGGCGCCGTGGTGTTACGGCGGATGAGGGTGTAGTTTCTGCCCAGCAACTAAGTACGTTATCGGGAGCCGGTTTATTATTGGGTAGAAAGTAGGGGACCGTACCACAGAGCCGAAATTAACCCACGGGGGACAGGGCAGAAACTAATAGAGTTACTGGCTACGAGCTATGCAGTGGGTGCGCAGCAGCACCAAGGAGGGAAAAGACAAGTGAGAGGGAGGGAGAGAAGGACGAGGAAAGGGTGGAGGGAGAGAACCCCCCACGTCCTTCCTACGATCCGACCGAATGGGATCTTCCGTGCGGAAGCGCCCTCACCCCTACGCCTGGCTGAGGGCTTTCTGCGCATGCGCGCGGTCTGCTCGCGTGCCCTCGGGAGCGGGGAAGGGCTTTTCCCCGCCCCGCGCTGCGCACGCGCAGACGGTTAACGGTCGGGAAGGCCGGCGCGAGCCGTTGGCCGTTAACCGTGGGCGGGGTGTCCGTTGTGCGGGCTGAGGAGCAGCAGCAGTGGCGGCGGCCGTGGGGTGGGAGGTGTGGGGCCTGCCCGAGGAGAGGGTGCGGGGAGTCCCGTGATTTGGGTTACTTTTCCCGCAGGGCTCAGAACTGGAGTCATAGAATCAGAGAGTCATGGAATCATCTAGGTTGGAAGGGACCCTTAAGATCATGGAGGCCAACCATCAACCTCACACTGCCAAAACCACCACTAAACCATGTCCCTCAGCACCACGTCTACCCGTCCTTTAAATACCTTCAGGGATGGGGATTCCACCACTTCCCTGGGCAGCCTCTTCCAATGCTTGGTAACCCTTTCCGTGAAGAAATTTTTGCTAATATCCAATCTAAACCTCCCCTGGCACAACTTGAGGCTGTTTCCTCTTGTCCTGTCGCTTGTCACTTGGGAGAAGTGACCGACCCCCACCTCGCTACAGCCTCCTTTCAGATAGTTGTAGAGAATGATAAGGTCTCCCTTCAGCCTCCTTTTCTCCAGGCTGAACCACCCCAGTTCCCTCAGCTGCTCCTCATAACACTTGGTCTCCAGAGCCCTCACCAGCTTCATTGCCCTTCTCTGGACACGCTCTAGCACCTCAAGGTCTTTCTTGTAGTGAGGGGCCCAAAAGTGAACACAGTACTCGAAGTCGGGCCTCACCAGTGCTAAGTACAGGGGGACGATCCCTTCCCTAGTCCTGCTGGCCACAAAATGGTGGTGAGTCAAATCGGAGTGGGAGTTGGAACTGAACCCTGCTTTGGTCTTTGCTGCAGCTGCTTATAATTCGGCCACAGATCTGCTAAATTTCACAGTGCTGGTTGGGTCAGCATGTTTCAAATGGTCAGTTTATGAGGCCTGTGTGTCCAGTGTGGAAGTTGAGCAACGTTTCATCTCAACTTCGGCCAACATCTGATCTGTTATCATTTCCTCCAGTTCATACTTTTTAGAATCATAGAATCTTGCTCAATTTTTCTTGCTTTTGACTGTTACTGTTCTCCTGGACAGAGCTCTCTTCTTGCTCACCAATTTCTTAGTTGCTTTCTTCTTAGTATTTCAGAGTTTTGTTCCTTTTGTTTTTCCTTTTTCTTTGTTAATTTTGTAGTCTTTCACACTGCAGTAGGTTGATTCCTTTAATTATTTGGTTTTTTTCTTTTTCAAATATTTTTTACTAAGATCTCCCCTGATGACTTTTAAGCTCTTTCTATGCCCTATTCTTAATCTTTAAACTAATCTTAAGCAGTCCAAGTCAACAGTGGTCTTGGGTTAGAGCTGAAAAAGATGACCGTGAAGCTTCCTGGATTTTCCCCTCCTTCCAATCTCTTTGAAAGCTCTTACGCTGTTAGAAAGCATGTCATTAATAAGAAACAATAGTTTTTCAGGGTATAAACTTTGCTTGTCTACGCTTTAGGTGCTTTACTGTGGAGTGCAGAATCTGCTTACTATGAAAAGCAGTAAGTAAGCTTGGGAAGAAGAGAATAATCAATAATGCATCAGTATTCAGGTTATAAGATTGGACATTCCAAGAGTAGAGTTGGTTGAGAATAAATTTTTCCAAGTTTTATTTTAACCTCAGGGTAATACATGCTTAGAAAGCAGCTTTTTTGGTCTTTTCTGGTATGAGTGACCCATTTTACATATCTGGGACTCTGTGACATATTTGCCAGACATCTAGCCAGACAAGCAAATAACATAAAAATAATAAGTACCTATAACAAAACCAAAGGAGCACATAAAAATTATTATTTCTGTGATAAAAATATGAAAGAGACTTCTTTAGCCTGAGTGGGCAGAGACTTTAATTGTAGATGATGACTGTAGCAAAGTATAGTGATGGAGTCACTACTAGGGGTTCCTTTAAAATGGAAAAGAAAAATTAATCCCAGGTCTCATTATCGCTTTCACTGTTTTCTCTTCCATTCCTGAATCCTCCATCACATAAAACGGGTGTGCAGTTATTGATGTTCTCCATCACTTATGTCTAAATGGCTTACCTTCTTTTTCATCTTTTCTGCCTGCTGCTCCATCCTCCAAGAAATTCACTTGTCTCTGTGTTGTTCCATTTTGCAATCTTTGCATTATCCTTTGTTGCCTATTTGTAATATTGTCCTAGTTTACTGATAGGTCTGTATGCGAAGGCTTTGAGGCTCCATTATGGTGTACTTGAGATTTATTGATCGTGGCTGTAATGTAGTGGTATCCATCAGCATTTACCGAGGCCTCAAATATCTCTACCATTTTACACTGGGATCAGTGTAATAGAAGGCATAGATTATGTTGGAAGTGAGATATTCATTGCTATTGAAAAATTCTGCGTGGAATCTGTCTGTCTCCTTTCAGTTTGCTGCTTTCCTATTAGCACCATGGTCCTCAGTCCCATTCCCTCATTTCCTACTTAACTCCGCATGCACTTGCACACAGAGCTCTTAATGGACTTGTGTCCTCTCTATTTCTCCTGTCCTTGTACCCCACGCTTTTTTTTCCCCACAGTCTCAGTCTTTTCCTCTGCCTGACTTCTCACAGGTAAAAGTTGTTTCCTTACTGGCATTGACAGTGATAGATTAAGGATGGAATTACTTATCTACACCTTGTAATCCAGGCAGAATCGCAGTCTGCTGTTAGCAGTCCACAGGGGTTGCTGCTGAATAAATTGGAGTACTGGTAGCTGTGCTCACTGAAGCTTCTCTCATCTTGAATACGTGAGAAAGAGAAGGGAAGAGAAACCCTGTGGATTTAAAAAAAAAACCAACTCAAAACTAACAGAGGATGATGTTCTTACCCTAGAGAAGTGTTTATTAGGTTAAATCCTGTATTTACCAGCTAAAGAGAAATAGACCACTCTTTTTCTTCACACATTTAATTTCTTCCTCAAATAAAGCAAGAGTCCTATGTGTGGGAAGTGCCCCTTCTCTAATGTGAGCAGGATAAATTGACCTGACGGCCACAGGACCCTGAAATTTGAAGTCACATTCCTTTAGGCAATGGTCACAAAACAGCAGAGAAATTGCACGTGTCTATGTGCGGCTCACATTTCGTCGGGCTACAGAAGCCAGCAATGGTGGAACTGCAGCTCCAGTAGGAGCAGCAAGGAATTTCATAAGCAAGGTAAGGCTTTACAATGAGGATCAAACCAAGGGCATTCAGTCTTTTAGATTGATGCATGGCTTGTGTTTCAGATTCTGTCGGGCACTGCGCAGGTCGCTTTATTGTCTCCTTCACAACATGTACCTGCTAAAAAGTGATTTTTGTGAAGCAGAATTCACAAATGTTCCTAGGACTTGTTTTTGTAGTTATTCAAGTATAGATGCAAACATTCTGGATATGTTCTGAGTTGAGCAGGTTACAACCTGTAACTTGAATGTGCTGCCTAATAAAAGCTACCGAGGAAGTAATGTATCTTTCCTTGGAGTAAGGAATGCTTCTCAGGAGGGCATTAATGTTGAGGAAAGGAATTAGTAGATCTTTCTGTAAGAAATCTCTTAAACCGTTTCAGCAGTTCTTTTTTAAATCTTAGGTTACTAAAAGAAAACAGTGTGACAAAACAAAATCAAAAATATCTTGCAAACGGGTGAATATTCAGAGTTCATGCAGCTTTTAAAATCTGTATAAAGTCTTACAGAATCAACTATGAGTGTTTATTGATATGTCTGGAGAGCTTTGAAAACTGCAAGAACGGATGTGTAAATTTTATTGTAGATTTCCGTTCTTTACACTTTCCCCAAGTAGTAGAATAAATAGAAACTTCGTCTATTTTGAGGGCTATTTCATTTGGCATCCCCCAAAATTGCATTTTGTTTCTCTTCAGAGTGGGGCTATTAGCACAGAAGTATGAATTTGGATGCTTTCTATATCACTGTTGATAATGGCATTATAGTTCCAGGTCTTCAGATTTTGCTCTTTTGTGGTAAGGACTGAGACACGGATATGAAGGCTTTTTGGCTGAGACTCAGTGCACTGAAATGTAAGATGATTATGAAATGGTTGAATCAGCCAAAGGATTTGTTGGCAGTTACAACAGCACTTCTGACTGATGTGGTGTATCTGTCGTTTGTTTTCTGACCTACTATGTTGGGAAAGTGGAAGTTAGCAATGAATGGTGGTTGTGGCATCAATGAAAAGTGGTAAATTGTTAGATGTAAGGTAGGTACCTACAAGGCTGTAAACTTGATTCGAGTATGCTAATTGTAACTTATGTCCTCTCTTCTGATGAATATGGAATGAGGGACAGATTTCTCAAGGATGCATTCAAATCCACAAGAATAAATATAAGGAGAATTTTGGGGGAATAAAATGAGCACAACCACATAATTCTTATTCCTCTTTGTATTAAAGCAGTAGTAAGCACTTAATAATTTGCTATTACCTATACATTTTGGTATCTTTCTAATGATACATTTTTTTAAACTGCATTGCATTGTGAAAATACAGGAAGTGGAGTTTGTTAACAATTAAAATATTAGTATTAAAAAAATCCTTCCAGGCAACATTTCCAAAACCTGAAGGTGTCTCTGAACCATTTGGCTTTTCGGCAACGCATGGACCTTCCCTCCAGTAATCAGCAGTTAAACATTTGACCTCTTGTCCTGTGCCTCTTCTGACCTGTCTAGAAGCTCTAGTGGCAAAGTGGGAATTAACAGAGAGTTACCGTGTTCTTACCCCCCGAGGGCCTAAGTATCCC
Organism: Larus michahellis; assembly: GCF_964199755.1. Classification (NCBI taxonomy): domain Eukaryota; kingdom Metazoa; phylum Chordata; class Aves; order Charadriiformes; family Laridae; genus Larus; species Larus michahellis. The sequence continues at coordinate 57,601,237 of NC_133896.1, read as the reverse complement.
CTTTGTTAATACCAGTGTTGTACCACTGTAACACCAGTGAAACCAACTGTATTTTTGTACATAAACCATTAATTGCTCAGACGAGGCTCTCCTAGAATTTTGTATATGTCTGGAAAACTTCCAGCTTGAATCTTTATTTGTTCTTGCACATGGAAGCTAGAAAAATCAAAGTCACAATTCAGTGTCAGGTTGCACTATAAAAAAGAGAAAGCTAGAAGGGCTACAAACAAAGCCTAAATCTTTATGTAGTTTTTAACAATATATTCCAAAGCATTAGACGTGAATAGTTGACCACGGCTCTGGAACTTCATGCAGAAAGTCTTAAAGCTGTGTAGATCTCTGCTTGGGGGAGTGTCTGTGACAGACTGAGGACTTGCTGTAGCCTTGTGTGTGCCCTGAACCTCTCTCAGCTGTGAGTACGCTATTGTTGGAGAAATCACTGTCATGCTCTTTTGCACAGAGTTGTGTATAGAGTGTTTGGATGCTGGTAAGTGAGCGTTAAGAATGCTTCTGCGTCCTGGGGAAGGGGTTAATCTGTTGAATACAGAATATATGACATCTTTAAATGAGCTACCCATAATTCCAGCATGCCAGTCATTATATGGTGATGATGATTATGATATCAGCTGGGAATCTTTTTTTGGATCTCTAGCTGCTGTCTGCTTAGAAAGCAGCTGCTACGTTTACACTAATGCCATATCTTAAGTTAAAAACTGTAAGATAGATTACATTGAATTAATGAGATTTATTAAAAAATAAAAGGTTATATTCTGTTTGTGTTTTTAGGGTTTGAATGTTCAAGGTTTTCTCTACAGGCATGACAGCTAGATTTTTTTTTTCCCTTGCTGAAAACCAACAGTCAGCCATGTGACTCAAGGACCTGGAGCTTTAATGGAGGAAAGAGAAGAGAAATATTTGAGACTCCTAATTAAATTTTCAAGAGTTTACAATACTCTGTTTTCTATCATCTCCACTTTTCTAACTGGTTAGTTTTTAGGCACAAACTTTTCCACCTTATCTATGTCCTTTCTTTTCAAGGTCAATTTATTATAATGTATTTATAATAAAACCTTTTCTGCTCTAAGCTTTTCAAATCCCCCCTCTAATCATCTCCAATCCTTCCTGCTCTGGATTTCCTTTTCCCCAAGTCCCAGACCCTGAATTTCTGTGTTGTTCACCCTCTGGCCCCTGTCTCGGAGCTCTCTCTCCATGTATTGCTGCTCTCTCCTTCAAAAGCAAGGCTCCCCCTCCTGCATTCTCAGTAGCTGTTTATACCAGATACTTCCTTCCCGTTTGCTGCTGAGCCTTGCTGGTCGAAATCTTTGTGGCTTTCTTCCTACAGATGTAGGGCCTTGGTTCCTGCTTCTGATGAAGTCTTAAACATCTGGGCTACGCAGTGAACTTATAAAAATTCTGAATGAGAAGGATCCTGAGCTTGTAAAAGTGGAATACACACAGGAAAAAAATTACATGGGAGCCCTTCATTGTTATGTGTTCCGTGATTTATATTCAATAGACTAGATGAAATTTCAGGTTAATTTTGACCTATCAGGGCTTCAGTGAGAAATAATTTAAGTTCTTTTGTATCAGTTATCTTCCTTTGGAGCATTCAAAATGAAGATACATTTGAACACTAGGATCCTCAACAGGCCAAAAAAAGACGTAGACTCATTAAATCTATGGGCAACTGTCTCTTAAGACTCCTCTGCTTTGCTAAGAAGGCTATCATGTGTGAACAAGAAAGTTAATACATGCGGAGAGGAACAGAAAAACACTGGCTCTAGTAATGGAGATTGTTACAGAACATAATTGAACACTGACTGCAGCAAAGCTAGAAGGAGACTTGCATTACAATGACATAAAATCTTTATTTTTTCCCCTAACCTCTGATTTCAGCTGTCTGACTAAGAGCAGGTGCTGGGCAATAGCTCAATTTCAACAACCCATTGCAGCTGAAAGAGTAGATGCAATTGTGCTGTATCCAGCAAAATTGGAAATTACTTTAAGGGGGAAGGGGAATGCAAATGTTTTCAGACAGAAAATCTTCATTCATCTGCAGAAGGAAGCATAAAATTAGCACAGCCACATAATTCTTATTCCTCTTTATATTAAAGCAGTAGTAAGCGCTTGATAATTTGCTATTACCTATACATTTTAGTATCTTTCTAATGATACATTTTTTTAAACTGCATTGCATTGTGAAAATACAGGAAGTGGAGTTTGTTAACAATTAAAATATTAGTATTAAAAAAATCCTTCCAGGCAACATTTTCAAAACCTGAAGATGTCTCTGAACCATTTGGCTTTTCAGCAACGCATGGACCTTCCCTCCAGTAATCAGCAGTTAAACATTTGACCTCTTGTCCTGTGCCTCTTCTGACCTGTCTAGAAGCTCTAGTGGCAAAGTGGGAATTAACAGAGAGTTACCGTGTTCTTACCCCCCGAGGGCCTAAGTATCCCCTTTGTTAATACCAGTGTTGTACCACTGTAACACCAGTGAAACCAACTGTATTTTTGTACATAAACCATTAATTGCTCAGATGAGCAACTCCTAGAATTAAAAACTGTTGTTGCAATAAGATTTTGACATACTGATTCAGGCACTGACAAGATCCTTTCACTTAGATTTTCCTAAGTGGAAGACCAAATGAGTTTATGAAAAAAACGTCTTATCTAGCTGTATGTTCCATAAGCTTATGAAGTGCCTTCCAGTATTTTTATTTGGATCTTCTGATCCATTTACTGTTGTAGCTCATGCAGTCCCTTCTATTTTTCTGGTGGCTGCAGAAGGGTCTCTAATATTTGTACTTACATTAACTTCTGTCTTTAAAGCTGTATCAACCTTTCTTAAGCTTTGTTACTTTATTAACCAGGAGAGCACTAACCAGAAATGTAATTCCTTCCTTGTGAAGTAATTATCCCACATTAGGGGATCCTACCATCTGGGAAGGTTTTGACGATTGATCTCTCATGCACACAGCTAACCCCCTTCAGACACATTTGGCTTTCATCTCTCTTGCTTAGGAGAAAAGTTGTTTTAAATGTTGGAGCTCTAGAGAATGTTGGGATTTCTAGAGAGTTTGTCTCTTTGGAAAAGAGAAATGCCAAAATACTCACTCAGAATGAAGGTGCAGCAGCTCAGGTTCAACTGCATTAGTCATGAGAGAGATCAGGACCTAGAGAATATATTTTAATCACTGGGATGTGCTAAAGCCTGTGCTCTTGTATTTGTGTTACCTACAGCTCCTGCATGGTGTTAGAACAAGAATATCAGCACATGCTTTAGCCACAGCTGAATTCTGGTGTGTTAATGCATGCCATATAATTTCTTTTTCATTTGCAATTGATTTATAAATAAAAAAATGTGTTCTGTATCTGCTGACTACTTAAATCTCCATCTGAGATTTTAGAGTCAAATGAAGTTCTTTTGTGTTTTATGCTTATTAATAAAAATTTTGTGGGCTGATTTGTGTCTTCAATTAACCTTGTATAAGTTCATAATATTTGATGATATTTTGTTGAGGCAGAACTTGCTGCAAATATTGTGCAACGCCACAGTTTTTAATTCCATAACAATATCAACTCTGTTTCGGACAGAATATTGTTAGTGTTTAAATATTGTAGCACAGAGGCTTTGATAAAACTATGTGTGTGTTGCTGGAAAGGAGAACATTAACTGCATTTCCAATCTTTGGAAGTATTCAGAAACTAGGGAAAAGTGTCCTTACTTGCCCCCAAAAGATGCAAAATCAGAAAAGGCGAAAGAAGCAAACAAGCAAGTTTTGCTTTGATGAAGTGAACAAAGAGTGGAAGCAATCATAGGACATTAGGCAGTGATGAGCTCAGGGTCGGTGGATAGGCTGTAAATATAAATCCTAGCTCAGCTTCTGCAAAGTGAACAGGTGTTATGGCCTCCAGTCCATTGATTCCCAAAATAAGACATGTGGAAAATTGCTGATCCATGAAACTCCATTAAGAGCTTGGCAGGACCCTTAAAGCATAAACAATTATGAATTTGTTGGTTAGGGGTTTAGTAATGGTAAATGGTGATCTGAGAAATTTTAAAAATTGGTGGTGGTCTGTTGGTACAAACCCTTTTTGTTAAATGCTAATGTCATTTGTTAGGAAATTATGCTTTGTCTATGACTTGAGGATTTGGCTCTTCTTCCTTTTGAATTGTAGCTGATAGTGAGCTGTATTTCTTTCCTACCAATATATAATACCAATGTGAACAAGTTGTGTCTTTTTTTGTATGTGTAAACATAATTTACATATCTTAAATCACCCAGTTCTGTCTCGTTACAAACCATTGGCTGTGAATCCAAGGAAAGGATGTGTACTGATTATTTAAAATTTTGTTTTCAACATGGTGGCTGGAGTTGCAGGTTTTTTTCATAACTTCTACTGTATTACAACAGGGGAGAAAATTATGGAACACTTACTGTCCAGGACAAAGAAGTAGTAGTAAGATGCCAATTAATAAATTTAAGGTAAATGTTTCGTGGAGAAACTTAATTTTGCTCCTTTGCTTATGCATGTGAAAATTAAAACATCTTTCTTTATTAAATAGTCCATTGCAGGGTAATGTGGATTTTTTGTATTTATCAAGCGTACTATAGTCCACACTCTGCTGGAATCCTGGTTAAATTTTGTAGTAAATTCTGGTTCCTTCAGTCTTTACAGTAGTTTCTGTGACAGTCTTAAAAAATGAGAGTGATATGAAAATGAAAAAAAATAACATATTGCATGTATAATGTTTTATTTTATGTTTTATTGTAACTTAAAATTTTGCATTTGTTTGCTGCATTTTGAGCCACTACTAGACAACTTTCATCTAACAAGAAGATTCTAAGAATTTTGGTTAATTGGAAATGGAGCAATTCAAGATTTGGGGAAGGTTTGGAAGGAATTTGGGTGGGAAAAGTAAGACTGTAAGATAAACATTGAAGAGCCAGCAGTGAAAAAAGTAATAGTTTGGTGGTGATTGATACAACAGTAATTTTAGGTTTGTGCAGAGATTTATTTTTATTACACGTGTTTGAATTTTATTTTTCTTTAAATATTGAAATTTGAACTTTGAATTTAAAATACAGTTGGAAAAAAAAGTGGTTTGAAACAGATTTTATGAGAATTCTGATTACATAGGTTCTGAGTATACCAGTTGCATATTTGAATAAACTGAATATCAGGTACTGTCACCATGAAAAGTAAAGATGGTACTTTGAAGGTCTCTCTACCCGTTGTGAGTGACATCCATATTGTAACTTTTTTCAGTTTGACTGTTAAAGGGTATTTCTTTTCCTGTTATCCATTAGTATATAGCTGAAAAATTTCAGGCCAAATTAGGTACTCAATGTTGCTTGTTCATGAGTGATTGAGGGTATAACGTGATGAAAGACCGATAGAGAAATCATCGGGGTCTACAGACTTTTATGCCAGTAAAATATTCCCATTAATGTTGTTGTAACTTACTTTATTTCACATAATGTACTACAAATAATTTTTTAGACTCATTAATGGCTATGTTCTACTGTGCTATTTTTTGTTAAAGCCCTGGATAAAATTTCAGCTTTCATGCCATCAGGTGAAGCATTAAAATATAAATCCTTGAAGGTTCAAAGAACAGAAAGACACTGTAAAGGGCTTTGCTTACATAGCGATTTTTATGCCGATTCTCTGATTCCGTGGATCTTCATTCGTGATACTTCAGTACTCGGTTCCTAATGTTTTTACTGTAGCGCTGTATACTCTTGTAATTACACTGTATTGCCACTTGAGGTCAGCAGCTGCCGAGAAAAAGTAAATAAACGGTCTTGCTTCACTGCAATCCTTTTTCATTTGCTTTATTTAGAATACTTAAAAATCAATACATTATTCAGATCTGTATATACATTGTGCAAAAGCAGAGGATTTCTTTTGAATGCGCAGCAGCTTCAGCAAAAAGTCTTCCTTGCAAGTTACTACAGAGTGAAAATCTAGAATGGCTTTAGGGAGCGTTTATTGGCTTCCCAAGTAGCATTGGGTAATCTCTCTGGCAGACAATGGTACTCTGTACAATGTGATGGTGACAGAGTTTCAGCCTTATCTTTTTGTTTATACTAAATTAGTGAAATAAATCTGAATGGAATAAGGTATTATTGCTGCAGAGAATAGTTTGGAATCCAGCAATGTCAAATATGCTTCCTTTTTATTCCAGTAGTAATCAATGTTCTGTCAAGATGTGGGGAAGATGTTGCCTAAAAATGATGATTTCTCCCCCCCCCCCACAATCTTTGCTTTAAAAATAGATAAATAAATAAAAAATAAAAAGCGTGAGCTCGGTGACAAAGTTTCTGAATAGGATTTGGGAAACAAACGTTTAGCTCTTGGCTCTGTCATAGGCTTATGGTTGGCTAATCACTTCCTTAGCTTGTATCTCAGTTTCCTGTATGTAACTCAAAGAATTCAATTCTCTGGTAAAGTTTTAGACGAAATAATTTTTGATGGGATTTTTTGAAATAAAATTTTAACAGTGGGAGTGTCAACAGTAGCATCAGACCTGAATCTTGGTGTCCACTTTCCTGAAATTCATACTGTTGTTTCTTGTGAGTATTCTGTTTGTTCTGTCCTAGATAGTTGTGTAACATCACTAGTAAACATACCCTGGTTTTCAGAAGTGACCGCTTTTTAATAGTTTACGAAGTTATCCCATGCATGATTGGCACCAACTGATATTCCTGTCAAACCTTTTATCCAAAAGTCCCCCTGCACCAGGCAAATTTAACAAATGATACAGACAAGTATCAATTTACCGATCACCAAAATGCAGCAGGGAAGATGTAGGTTAAATATTAGGAAATACTTTTTAGCTATAACACTGATTAAGTCGAAAGAACAAACTGCCAAATGAAGTTGGGTAATTGCCATCACTAGAGATTTTCCAGGCTATGAGTATGCATCCATTTAGCAGGGATGGCTTAAAAATAATGCAGTCAGTTTTGCCACAGTTCAGAACTTGGACTGAATGACTCATTATATGCATGTTTTATCCCAAATAATTTTTTAAATTTATTCCCACTTTACCCTAGCGAAGGATAAAGCAGCAGGGATGTCATCAAAAAGAGTAAATTTTTCTCTCAGCATGTGCCAAGCCTACATGACATAAGAAACAAGTTATAGTGAGAGAGAATAAAGCCCAGATTGATGTGACCTTTATTATTTTAACAGTGTCTTTCAGCACAATTACAGAGTTGCAGGATTGCAGAGAACAGAGCTGGAGTATAAAATAACATAAATAAATAGAACAGGAGCCAAAGCAGTCAGCAGGAGGTGGTTGGAATTGGGCAGTGAAGGATGGGTGAAGGGTTTGCATTGGTCAAAGCCTTTATGATTCAGCCACCAGAGTTGCAAATTCTGGAGAAAGGAAAAATTGAAAAAATAAATATTAAAAAAGAAAATGTAAAGAAGGAGGAAGCATATTACAATGATTACAGAGTCACTGGTGTAGCAGAAACATCACAATAACAGAAGAACAAAGAAATCCAAGTTAATTGAAGGGAAAGTATGACTTGGGAAATCTTACAGTGAAATGAAAGGATTTTTTGAGGGTAAGGGAGATATGTTATACGTGCCAGACTGTCAAGACTGTCCACCGCTATTAATCTGAAGAACTTGATTAGTTCCCTGTTATTCCTTTGTAAATCTCAATGGGATGAAGGCAAGAATGAGAAATTTAATTTTGCAGTGAGATAAATTTCCTTTATATCAGAGTTTGGCAAAGAGACTTATTAATGAGTCTTTCAGAGCATTCATGTCCCTGTATTATAAATATATTACATTTAAACTCAATTTTGTAATGGCAAATTGACTGAAAATGACAGATTACAAAAACAAAACCTGACACAAACCTACGTAGCAATCTCTACCACATTGGTGATAACAAGAAAAATTCCCATGATCTCAGAGGGCCAGGATTTTACCCTGTGGCTTTTATGAGCATTACGCCCATAATATTTACATAAATGTATCTATCTGTGTTTTGGGGTTTTTTTATGCTTTGGTATGTATAACGCCTTTCAGCAGGGTGATAAAGCATGGAAAAGGCACATTTGTATCCCAGTGAATAGCTGCCTGGCATACTGCACTCTGAATACTGTATTACCCAAGGAGGTTATAATTCCTAACTCCATCTAACCTTGGAACAGTTACACTTGAGAATACCTTGCATGGTTGTGTGTGCCTCAGAGCATTAAAAATGACAGACTGGAGGGAATCCCAAGAACGGCAACAAAGATGATAAAGGGATTAGAGGGTATACAGAGAGAGTGGTTTATAGGTTTAACATAATCAGCTGAGAGGAAAATGACAAACAGGGGAGGCAGTCATCTGTAAAGGCTGAAGGGAAAATTATTGACGTTTGCCATAATGAGGAGTAATGTCCTGCAACTAAAAAAGACAGATGAAAATTAGGCATTTTAAAGAACATTCTAATGTTCAGTTGAAAAATGCTAAACTCTTAACAAAGTGAGATCTTTACTGACTGGCGTGTACAAACAGATACCACTTTTGACGACGTTTCCAAAAAACAGGTTGCCAAATGCTGACAAACCATACTGGAAAATAAAAGTGTCAGAGGGTTTAAATTAAATCCAAATTTATCCATCATTTTGAAAGATGTAAATCCAAATTAGGATTAGTGATGCAGATTACTTAACACAAAACATGTATAAATCCTGTGTACGGTGGGTACATAGGTCAAAAGTGTTGCAAACTGAATTTAAGAGATAACATAAAATACTTGTGGTAGAAACCTAGACTGTTCTGGGCAAAAACTGAAAAAGGCTATGATTATTAAATCACTGTGTGAATAAATCCTGCAGAGAGAAACATGAACTGCAATGGATGAAACCTTTCCAAAAGGGAAAACTAACTATGCGTATTCTATTAGAACAAGTTGTCATGCTTGTTACAGCTAAATTAAATCCTTTTTATAATAATTTGTATCTATGGAATATGTTTGGAAAAGGTTATTCAGACTTGCAGCCAAATATTTTCTATAATACGTTATGATAGTGATATTATCACTTAATGGCAATATATTTCACGGGTACTTTCTCATAGCCAGCAAACCATAAAATACTCCTTTTTGAATAACTGCTATACGCTTTATACTTTTTTTCCAGGATTTTCAATGGACTTTAAATACTTCAAAGCTGTTCCGGTTGAAATATCTTATAAACTAGTTCACTATTTATTTTCCCATGAAGCTTAGCCCAAATGCAGGTGGCTTCTGGAGGCATTGTTACGAAGTTTATTCATATATATGCAAAACTGAGATAAGGCACTGTATATTAGCCCCTGCCTGATGGTAATTTTTGTAAATGTTTATTGCCTCTGACTGGACGGTTAATGAGAGAATCCTTGTGATGGACTACATCCTGTTTTCCAGTCGTAATTCTCCTTCCAAACAAAATTATATCTTTCTTTGCACAAATAATAGTTTTAAATTACAAGGGTTTAGACTATTTTGTCATGTAGAACAATTTACTAGCTACCTTGTGTCAAAGCTCTGACTTAAAAGGAGAGGATTGTTTCACTATGTTCAGTATAGTTTAGTAGTTTATAGCAGTCTAATGCATGCCCTGTAGTATTTTACTGAAATGACAGATATAATTACAGAGGACATGTAGGCTAATGATTTCTCTCATCGGATTGTGTTTTTTACATTATCCGTACAATAGCGAATCTGTTTAGGAAACTTCATAAGCAATGACTTACACTAATTCATTTTAGAAGATACAAGAGCACAAAGAGGGATAAGAAGAGGAGGACTTCCAAAAGATTTTTCTTTTCTGTTTTGACTTTTACCTGTGGCAAGATCATGACTTATCAGTTGTAATTTTGAATGCTTGATGTCTCATTTTTACAATGTTTAAAGAAAATAAGTGAAATATTTTAAAATGTCTGCAGAAGTTGAGCTGTATCAAGAAAAATATTTTGACTTACTGGGATAAAAATTTGGATTTGTTCTGTCTACGGTGCATGAATTTTAAATTCTCTATGTACTTATTCAAGTCTGTCAATATCAAGAAACTGAAAGTCATGATGTGCATGTCCAGTACTAATACACAAAACAGAGTAAAAAAACCATTATGAGCAGAAATCTTCATTTTCTTTTCTCCTCTTTCTTATAAATGTTCTCCTGAAGCTAACAGAGCTGCTTCAGCATCGGTTGCCAATCCAATCTGCAAGCTAATGTTTGTAGTTTTATTAGGTAACCTGGCTTTGTCCTGAAATTTTTTTCCTGTTCATCCTCTTCTGTTCACATCAGTGGAAGATGAAGGGTGCTCAATGTCACACAGAAGATGATCATGTCTTGCATGAACAGGCTGCAAATTTTCAACTGTTTGAAAGTGGCAGATCAGCCACAAATTACAAATCTTGATCAGACAAGAGATAAGCTAGTGGAACTATTTCTGAGCTGAAGAGTCTTGCAGGAATGATAAAAGGTTTAAAGCACGAGACCTAAGAGAAAATTTGTAATGTGAGGCCTCTAACTGGAAGAAGGCTGACTAGGTTGAGATTAATGTTTGTGATGATAGGTCTGAGAAAGATGGCTCTGTGGTGTTAAAAATCCATGAAGATTAATTCCTACAAGTGCTATGGGCTCCCAAGGGACAGTGTTCAAGGGCCATGTAGGGAATTAACATTAACCCCTGTGAAAGGCTGCATGTTTGTGATCATTTAATGGTGTACGATGCTGATGTTTGAAACAAGGGGTAAAGGTGAGGCCTGACAATTCAATTATAGGGAAACAAAGAAATGGTTTGCAACAGAAATACAGCATTGCAATACTGAATAGGAATGTGATATACATTCCTGACTTTACATTTTGTTTACATAGGTAGTTATAATCTGGAATTGGATTTATGAACCAAAGGAAATGCTGGAAAGTATCTGTCATCCTCGTCCTTTGGTCGCAGTCCCAGCTGTTAACTTTGCATGTATTTCAAGTCTTTCTGGTGTAACAATTTGCTGTTGGAGCCAAATTTAAGAAATGGAGAAGAAACAGATAATATTGTATAGTAGGGATATGACCAGAAGAAGCAAAAGAAAAAGGCCCTTCGTTCTCTTCTCATTACCATTTATAAATTCAGAGTAATTCCAGTTCAAAGTTAAGGAAGTGTAAAAGTTACAGAAGAAAGAGATAAGAAGAGGTGTTTCGTATTGCTTTCTTACAATGTACTGGCTTTCAGGCATTGTTTCAACTTTAAAAAAAAAGTTATGGTCAATCTTAAATAAAAAAGTTAATGCTATATCCTCTTGTATAAGCCAAAGTCATTCTGCAATATCGTTCTTTTATTCCAGTTGGTACTGCTGTTGTTTTCCAGCCTTCCGGGAATAACTGCAAATGTATCTGATGTGAGGTTGGTGGATCAGCTGTAGGCTTACTTACCTGAATCAAGTTTTCCTGTTAAAATCTTGCCCACTGATTTTAGTACCACTGCCACTAATTTTAATGGGAGTAAGGAGGACCCATATAATAAAGCATACAAAATGTCAAATAACGACACACTCCTCGGGTTCAGTAGCACTGCTAAAGTTTAGCAGGAACTTCCCCTAAATGTTTCACAGTTGCTTCTTTGCAAGTGTATTATAATCATGACCTGAGAAATTAACAGGCTTTACTCTAGAAAAAGGATCGTAGTCACTGATATGCCAGTGTGATTATGGACAGGCAGTTTCACCAGTATATTACCTGACTAATATGTCAGTGGGTGATTTTGTACGTCACTTTTTCAGCTTCTGAACTGGGAACCTATGTTAGTTTACCTTATTTTGCTTTTTATTCCTTTTTTAATTGCTTTTTAGTTGGAGGCAACATTTTTTACAAATCCCAGAGATCAGGTAACACAGGGAGATGTGAGGTTTTTTTAGATATTTTTTAGATTTCACCCTATCATATGGCTTGTCAATATGGTGAAAACTTAGCAATTGCCTGCTGCCTAGATGATTTAGTACTCTGACCACAAACCTCTGCTACTATCTCCTACAATAAGGAAAGATTTAATTCAGAAATGCATCTCTTCATGTCTGTTCCAATGTGTCTCGGGGATACAGAAGAAAGAGAAAAAAGGAAAAATGTTGTATGTGGGCTAATTTGATTCATCCCAAGGAGGAACAGAAAACAGCAGTAATTTTTTAAGCAATGCTGTGAGAGGAAAAGTTGTTCTTTTCTTGTAGTTCTTATGTTTAGTGAAAGGGAGTGACAAGCTTTCTCAGCTGTGAAGGCCCACATAAACACTGGCAAAAGATGGGTAGACAGCTACTGTATAGAAATTCGGTAGCAACTGACTGTACTTTGAATTTTAAGAGCACTGCTTTGCTAAGTCATGCATTACTTTCCTATTTACTAATCATCAAGCAGAAATGCTGGTACTCAGCTTTTTTTTTCTTTCTCTTTTCTAAGTTTTATAGTCAAGCCCGAGTCATCCGCACTCCACTGAAATCAACAGAAAAATTAAACCAATTGAAGTAGAAGTTGGATCGCCACTTAGTCCTGTGCTGTAGTGTGCCTTAACTGTTATCTAGATTTCTGTAAACTCTTGCCCCCTCTAGTGTCAGAACTTGGCTCCTGTTCCCCCTAAAGCCTGCAAGCAAGGTATGGCAAATGTAGCAGGACTTGGCATTCCATTAAATCCAAGTTGTGCCCTTCAGAAGGTCACAGCCCCCAGTGATTCCTAGATTTCCTCAGTCCTTGTATATAAGAGTAATATTCCAATGTTACTGTCAAAGTTTACTCCTCTAATCACATACCATCAGCGCCAATTTTACCATCACCGTCCTTATCTCCAGCAGCCAGAAGAGCCTTCGTTTCTTTGTCTGATAGGTCTCTTCCCTCTGGGGTAAAGCCCTTCAGTACAAACCTAAAGAGGAGGCATGGAAAAAAGGAAAGTTTTTTTTCCAGAACAGTTTCACTTTTTGTGTATTTTTACCACTGATTTGATATCTGAGTTGGAGTCTATGATTGTATCTTCTGTTATTGACCTTCTTTAACTTTCAGGAGTGCTTTACTCTGAAACTGCATTTGAACAAAGAACTACCTGCAAGGTATTGATCATTCATGTGTTTCAGGGTCCTGCAATAAAAGCTACAGCTAGCTACTTCCAACACACTTTAGATCATATAATCAGCAAACAACTGATTATTGCACACAAATACTAGTCAAGAGATTGAATTGCATTCTATTACCTGGAGTCTTGTGAAAAAGAAAACAGGAAAATAGACTCTTAAGGCAAGATTATATGAGAAAGGACATATCTTTACTTACTTTAATTCTTCCTCTTCAATGAAGCCGCTTCGATCTTTATCAAGAATATGGAAAACCTTCTTCACATCTTCTGGGCTCTTCTTTTTCAATCCTACCATCTCGAAAAACTTCTTGTAGTTGAAAGATTCAGCCGCTGTAGGAGATGAAAAGCCAGAGAACTGCTTAGGGAAATCATTGAAACGTATACCAACGCATACCTGTGGTTTTCTTCCGTACTGCTGCGTGTCCTACCCTGGGAGGCACCGTCTGCCCCAGTTGTGGTAAGAGCTAGACATAGGCACTGTAATCGTCCATGCTTCACAGAGACCAAGTGAAATAAACGAAGGGGCAGAGGGGCAGTGTCTCCATTTTGCAGCTGAAGATCTGAGCTACAGAGGGATGGAGACTTGCCCAAGGTCACACAGGAAGCCTGTGATAGAGTTGGGAGCTGAAGTCTAACATGCTTGATCTCATTTCAGTGCCTTAACCCCGTTTTTTTTTTTTTCTAAGTTTTACGCTAAAACAGTCATCTGAGAGTGGACTCTGACTATTAGATTGCTGTCATTTTTTGACATTTACACCGCCGGAAAAAAACCAACAAAACAACAACCCCGCTCTTGCTCAACTCCGGAGCCTAGCATTGACGAGAAGTGTTTCAAGCACATGGCTATTTCAATTTTGTTTCGTTTTTTCCTGAAGACTTACTAGAAATCAGTGTTGCGTTTTGACCGCTAAAGGTATGTGCAGTCGTGGTTTGTAAGCTCAGACACTGCAAGGGAGCGCCGTTCCGTGTGCTGCCTGCAAGACCTTGTGAGGCACGCTCGGCGCGCAGGAAAAAAAAAAAAAAAAAAAAAAACAAAAACCAAAAACAAACCCAGAGCCCTTGAAATCGGAGCCGAGATAAATGAGTTTACCTGCTCCACCTCTCCCGTCCTTTAACTGCACCCGCTTTTGTCCCACCCATGTAGCCTAACGACTGGATTAGAAAGGTGTGGATTAGGAATCCAATACAGTGACCTCCAAAACGTGCTGTGGACTTCTTTTTTTTTCCCCCATTGCATCCTTATTCCCGCCGCAGCTTTTCCTATTACGTAAAATTAAGGAGGCTCAGTCTTTCGGGATCCGCTTCACTGAGATCTGTCGTTAGTTGCTGCTAATTGCACCTGCTCCGGGACTTGGAGCAGACCCCAGAACAATGGAAGCTAATGAGAAAAGCAGCTGCTGGATGGAGCAAAGCAGTTTGTCGGTCCCTTTGACTCTCCGGCTGCTGAGTTCATTCGGGCTCAGCGGGTTTTGCGCTTCTGCCTGTGTGGGAAGGTCACCGCACAGAGCAGGACAGAAAGAGGCTGCTCTCCCGGGTGGTGGGATCAGCCAGGTAGTTTTGAGGGAAAATATAACGTGTGCATCCTGCAGCACCATTGTTGGCGTTTCCTCGGGAGCAACCTTAACTACGTGGATCCCTGTAACCGCGAAGAGGGTTGGCTGTCGGTTTAGGGGTCGCGATGAATTAGAAGGGCAGGGAATATCTGAAAGCCGGAGGGGTCTGAGAGGGAAGCATGGATCGCCGCAGCCATTCGTCCTGCAAAAAGCTTCTGCAGTCGAGCAGTGCACCCTTTTGCTCTACTCTTGTTTTCTGCTCCATCCCGAAAAGCAAAGCCCACCCCGGGGATTCCACACAGGAAGTAAGAAAAGAGCGGTTTCTTATCTCCTTGGAACGAGAAACAGCAGTTCTATAATACCTGAAACTGAATTTCGGAGGTCAGTGGGAAGCTGCCGACATCCACGGCTGACTTCCTTGTCCCACATCAAGATATAATCCACCCCGGGTCGCCGTGGGTTTTGTTCCCTTTGAAAGTATCCTCTCTGTAGAAGCAGAGTCTGTCCGCAATTACTGCTTGCCTTCCTTTAAGTATTTCACCTCTCTAATGTGCAGAGCAACTTTGCTGAGGATGTAGCCCTGCACCTGATAAACCTGTCACGCTTTCACTGCACTTCTGAAAACACATCCTCATTTGATATTTTGTCTAGCAGGATCCTTTAATCTTCCCCGAGTTTAAATAAATACACTGCTATCCTCAGCTGAAGAGGCGAAAGGGAGTAAAAGAGAGGGGAGAAAAAAAAAAAGCACTCACCTGAAAAGGCTCCCACAGCCTTCTTGATATCCTCAGCGCTGAGCACGTCAGTCATAGCCATCCTGCAACTGTTTGAACAGGGAAGCAAGTGCGAAAAGATTAAAAAGTGCTTTTCTCATCATTTCTGCTCATATGACCAAAGCTGCAGTGCTGTGTGGGGATGGCACACCGGGAGAGGCTGGAGCCGTGCCAGCTATATAGCTCTGCGTGGAGAAGTGCCACGGGCTGTCGCTCGCCAGTTCGCAGAGCACCAAGTAGTCCACAGACGCGAGGGTTCGGCTAAAGAGAGGGGACGGGGGATGCCTTTTGCGGGGACCGGGGTGGGGGAGGACGCGAGGTGGGGGGGGTCGCTCCCTGGAAGGTCGGAGCCTGAGCCTTACTGGAGCAGCGCCAGAGTCTGTCGTGATACCGGAGGGGAAAGAGTTGTGCCAAGGTCAAGTTCTCGGGTGCGGTGGAAGAGCCGGTGGTGCAGAGCAGAGCCTTTTCCTTTAGTAAGTCAGGACGAGCTTCACCAGTTACATTCGGTGATGAGTAAGGAACTGCAGCATATGCCAAGCTTCAAGCTGCTCTTGAGGTCGGGAAGCAAATGTAATGTAGCTTTTGAACATTTGCCTTATCGCTCAAACACTTTAAACATCCCCCCCTTCTCCCTCCCCCCTCCCCTTCACGCACATATTCCTTTTAGACCTCGTTTCTTTCGGGCCAGTCCATATTAAGCATCATCCTCGCTGAATTAATTATCACATCCCTGCGAATCCCACAGATCCCGTTTGTAATGCACAATATGCTGCAGAGCCTTCCGCGATATGATATGGTGAAACGAGATGCGAGGTGACAACATGCTCGTGCGGAGCTCCTGTGCAGTGGCGGGCTCCTCAGGCGGGGCCGGGCACTTCCCGACACCGCCAAAACAGAAAGATTTAGGAATTGTAATGTGTTTTCTAGGGTTGTTTTTTTCTCCAAGAAACTGTGCCCATATGGCAAGTAGTCCAACTCGTTCTCAGAGCTTGGGCGGGAGCCATTGGGCTGAGATAGCCAAGGTTAGGGCCCAGTAGTAGGGCAGATCTCTGCAGGAGCATTGGCATCTCTGCTTCAGGACAGATGGGGGAGGGCAGAGCGGTGGCAGCGAGGTCCCCGCGCTGCCACCAGCGGGTACAGCCCGGTCCCGCTGACGCAGTGGCACCCTGGTCCTGGGAGAGCGGCCTGGAAAAGGAGGCGGCTGCTGCAAAAACTCCTGACGCTCCGTCAGTGATTCCTCAGAGCTTTTAAAAGTACGAGCCCCCATCCTTTTCTGCGCGGCCCAAGTTCAGCTATAACGGGTGAGTCATCAGCATGTCACTCAGCGCAGAAGGACGGAGGAGGAGGTGACATTGGGGTCCCCCCTCTTTTTTTTTTCTTTTCATTTTTAAACAGCGACTCTTCGTTGTGGGAGGGACTGTCGTTTTTCTCTCCCTGGAACTTCCCCCCCCCACACTATTTCCGTGTATTTCCTGAGATACAGGAGAGGCTTAGCTTTCTCCAAGGACAAACAAGGAGACGGATGGAGGAGCCGAGTCCCTCTCCCTAAGCTGAACGCATCTTCTCCCCGATGGACAGGGAAAGAGGAGCGGTGCGCTCGGATGCTGGACCCGAGATAAGCTCCAGCCCCGCAGACGGGCTCCGCAGGGGTAGTTCCGGCTCAGCTGCCCGCCTTGTTTCGGCGCTGAGAGGTGAAAGGGTGTGCGATGAAGACGGTACCCGGGTTACTCGTGTCGCTTGCTATAGCAGGGTTCGGCTGGGAGAACGGAGTTGAAAAAGCCTGGTGTAGCACAGGTTAAAACCCAGTCGTTACTCTGTTTTACGCCTAGGTTAAATGTAGACCCATCAATATACAGGTATTTACAAGAGAAATCAATGTGCACGAGGTTCTGTAATTGGCGTGCCTTTGCTTTTCCTTAACAGGCGGAAGAGGGAAGAGTCCCTCCTGGTCCCCAGGGCAGACGCCTGCGGCCTGATGCGACATGGCCGTCCCGCTTCCCTGCTCTGCTCCGCTCGGCATCGGTGCGGTCTGCAATGGAGCCGGACCTCAGCCCCCACGGTTTCTTTTGCTTTCCTACGAACCTTTTGCAAACCCGTTGCTGAGGTTTCCTCGTTCTTGGAGGCACGGATCCTCCTTTTAGGTCCCTACAACCGGGAAGGCCCCCCGACGGGGAGGCCAGGGAAGATGCTCTCCTTGCGGCTGAGTCGCGTTTCGGTGTCAGCCCCGCTCTGCTGACAGGGCAGGGCACATTTGGAGGGCTGCCCTCGGCCGTAACTCAAGCCGGTGGCTGGCAGAGGCGATGCGCAGCGCTGCCTGCCCTGCTGGCAGACGCCCATCGGCTCAACTAGCCTCATGCCAAGCAAACCGGCCAGAGGCGCGTCGCTCCCCGCCGTCGGAACCGCATTCCGCGGCCGAGTCCCGGGGACGGCAGCCCCGGCAGCTCCCGCCGCATCCCTAACGATGCGCCAAGCGTTTCGCTTTCCCTCGTCATCGGATCCGTCGGGCCGCTACGGCCTCATCGTGCTGTGACGGCGAAAAGTGAGAGGTGCCAGAAAACCGAGATCAGGTGGAGCCGTTTGTGGAGCGTAAATAACACTTCCCCCAGCTTCCCGTCCCCTGCTCAGGAGCCGGGAGGCCGGACCGTCCGTGGCCAGAAGTGTGAAAGCAGCGACATACAGGTTCACAAAGCGGACAGTGGGGGATCTAACACGGAGGGGTGGCTGAGGCCCGTCCCTGATCTCAGCGGTGCATCCCTTTTAAGGACAGCTAGCAAACTTTTAGAAGCTTTTTAACCACCTAGCTGTAGTTAAAACTGTTATGTTATTCTAATATAAAAGGCGTTTCACGAATTGGCAGTTTCACACTCGACCCTTCACCTTTTTCTCATCATCCCTGCGAGATGAATGACGCGGTTTTCTTTATTTCTGAGATTTTGCCAATTTTCCCGCCCGAACTATTTGCAAAATCCACACCGTGGATTTCCAAGTTGTCTGCACAGAAGCTTTCGCATAGATCAACTCCCCCTTCCAACGGCGCCAGAATGATGATATTCTTACTAGAGTAAACGATCAAGTAAATCAAGTAGAAATCAAAACGCCCTTCTCAAAAGCAAACAATTCAGGGAGAATTGCACGAACAGCAAGAAGCCCCCACGCCGAGCAGAAAGCCGGGAGTCCTTTGAAAAAAAGGTGACACGTTTCCTTTATCTTCCTAATGACCGCACCAAGGAGAGCAACTTCATCCCATCGTTTACTATCGTCTGTGCATAAAGAGAGATTTCACTTCTGCGACGTGTTTTGGTTTTTGCCCTTGGTTCACGACTGAGCATTTCAGTAAATTGTGTTCCCCGAGTCCTTGCTCGCGTGCTCCTTCACTTTCCCCCCTCCCCTTCCTTGTTTTGTTATTTCCATTTTCTCACTTTCTCCCCTCCTGTTCTCCTCGATCCCCCTCAATGTGTTCACCTATTTCCTTTTAATAGCCCTTTCTTCTCGTTTTCAGACTTCTCTGCGGGAAGCCGTTCCTCTGTGTTTGGAAGATTTGCACCTCTTTGCCCTTGGGCTTTTGTTTGTGGGCAGGGGATAGGGTCGCAGTGATGGAAGAGATCCTTATCTGCCTTCCTCCGGGCGAAGGTCCTGGGTTCCTGCCGGGAGCGGGCGAATCCTCGTTTGCTGTGGAAGTTTGAACATTTTCTTGCTACTTACCTTTTGGTTCTCTCCTAAGCACGCTTGAAAAGGGTGTTAGATATGGAGGTGGTCAAAAAGAGGTGGAACTCGGGGTAGGAACCCCACTTATATAATCTCCCCTGCTCTTTCTATTTTTAGCAGGTGATACCCACTTCTCACTGGTATCACATATTCAGGGATTTTGGTGGCGGTGTCACATTAATCTTTCCCTTAACTAATCAAGGAACACTATTAATAATCCTTGGCACTCACCTTGCCCTGGCTGTGAAAACCCGTTACCTCGGCAAACTGATGGTCCACTTGAAACTTTATTGTTAAGGGTAGAGGCAGGAGGGATGAATCAGCTATTTGGGGGCAAATAGGCCCTTCATCTTCCATCAAATGGAGGTGGCAGTGTCAGGGAGATCCATCACGATGAATCAGGAGGTTTCAGTTTGGGAGCTGGGACTCTGCTCAGAAGGATGCGAATAGGAAGATGCAGCCTCCTCATCAGAGAGAGGGAAAGCGAAGACTTAACTTACATCCAGGAGTTAGTCCTTTTCTCTCTTTACCCCCGGCAGATACCACTCGAAACAAGAGACAACAGCCCTAAACTGCTTCCCGCATGTAAAGCTGCAACATTCAGCTTTACTTCTTGGCCTTGAAGGAAGGCAGAAATAATTTTTCCTGCAAGCAACAGCTTTCTGGGGCATCCAAAAATCCGCATTCTGGGCCCTAATGGACAAGGCGCTTGTAGAAGTCTAAAAAATGTACAACCTGAGCTTTCTTAGGAGAGGCGGAGCGTTGTAAATGAAGAGATACTATATATACAGTCATAATACATTGACTGTAACCTTTTCGGCATATAAATTCTCTTTATGCTGAATTGCTCATTCCAGGGAAAGACACCTTTGAAGACACCTCTATTTTTACTCTGTCAAGCAATAATAACAACAATAAAAATGCCATTGAGGCCTATTTGCCATTCTGTAATCCGTCTGGGGACACTTTTCTTGATATTTAATGTTTTTCTGGCAAGAAGAATCATTTCATAGAGGCCTATGAATCACATTTATCGGGAGTATATTTGTGAGTAAAGAAAAGAGTATTTTCTGTTTCAGGACTCAAATCCTGCAGTTCTTAGGTTAAAGAGCAACCAAGGCTGTTG
Organism: Larus michahellis; assembly: GCF_964199755.1. Classification (NCBI taxonomy): domain Eukaryota; kingdom Metazoa; phylum Chordata; class Aves; order Charadriiformes; family Laridae; genus Larus; species Larus michahellis. The sequence continues at coordinate 57,580,968 of NC_133896.1, read as the reverse complement.
TGATACAACTGAAATTATCTTTTGGGAAAGGCAGGTGCTGCAAAAGTGAGATTTGTTTTTTTCTACCTTGATTAATTGATCCTGGAATGGAGGAAAGATAATTGAGGTATGTACAGGATAAGAATATTTAAAAATATTTCTCTACTGCCAGTATCATTTTGATGCCGAGTTCTATGATAAAATGGAAAATCTCCAGCAGCTTTAGATAATTTCTAAAGAGGAAGCTTTATTGAATCAAACATGACAAAGGCTAATTCAATCAGTTTAATGTTCTCTCTCTTATTTATTTTTATTACACTTCCTGTAGTGGTTTTTGAATTTTCAGTGTGCTACAGCAGTAGGGGAAGTAATATTACCTTTCAGGTAGCTTTATTTCTCACAAACACTGTGTCTGTACCCTAGTTCAGAGCAGGTGAGACTTTGTATTTAATTACAATGTGAGATAGCTGACTCTTGTGGGTCCAAATGTTTCAACCAACAGCTGTGTTGCCTTTGGAGCAGTATGTTTCACAGCACCCTGTTCGCTAAATACAGTGATGTGGGGTTTGCGTTACACTTTCACATATCACATACCCTTGATGTTGTCCCAAGATTAGATTCTGGTTTAGAGATACCAGCATCTCATGGTGGTTAGCTGGGTGCTCTATTTCCATTTGGTAGCTGGCAGAACAACTATTCTCTCTCACCTTCTTCTGGCAGCTTAGAGAGGATAAGGACTGTAGAACCGTCTTTTTGGCTACTGGAGTGTGATTTCCATTTCCGTCTGTTCCATTGGGATGAGTGCATTTGTCCACTAGTGAAAGGAGAGCAAATGCCGGGCTAGTCATTGTGATTCCTATGTGTAATTCAGCCATGTGAAAGCAATCCTGATTAGTGGAAATCCTTTCTTATCCTTTCAGTTAGTTCCTACTAAGGCTTATTTACAAAGAGACAAGCGGCTTTATGACCTTGTTGGGCATACAGTGAGGTCTTTGGTATATGTCAAGTCATTCATTAATTGAAAGTGGTTTTGTTGTTGGGATTTTTCTTTTTTTGGTGGTAAGAAGAATACAATCAAAACCTGACACTTCTAGGTTATTTGTACAAATCTGCCTGAAGCTGAAAGACATGCGGAGTTGTGGCAACAGGATCACTGAGAGTCCACCTATGTGAAATGATAAAATTTAGGGAGGAAGTTTGTGTTACCGCACTCATCAGTTTCAGTAATGTGGTTACACATTTACTATAATCTCAATCAGGTTAATTCAGGAAAACATTAGGGCTGGGCTTCCCCTTTAGAAGACATATACACTGCAGCGTTAATTGGGATGCTCATCCGTTGTAATTTCTTTTTCTCTTTCCCACCACACAATTGGGAATTATTAGGAAGATGAAATGTCAAAACCCACATTAGAAGTTGTCCAGAATTTTAGCACGAATCTCTCCTGGTAAAAGTACCGCTAAACCTTTCATGTTGGTGAGTACAACTTGTAGCTTTATCAAAAGATACATTTACATAGCAAAGAATGTAGTGCTTATGAAATTTAGTCTGCCGAGAATGTTGTGATGTTGACAATTTTTACGCGTTGGAGAGGAGAATGGGCAAATTCTTGGAAGAGAAATCCATCAAAGGTTACTAAACTCATACAGGCCACATCCAGCTTTGTGAAGTTCCTGACCTAAAGTGGTTGGGATTTGGGGTAGGATTAGGGGAAAGTGTCATAATGTGATTACCATGTGCTTAGATTCCTCCAAAGGCTTTTGTGTATGTCCACTGCTGGGAACTGGATACTGGGTTAAAGAACTAGAGGAAACTTATTTTGATCCGGTATGGTGGTTCTTAGCTTATTTACCTCAGTGTAATTTATAATACCACACATGTGTGAAAAGTGGAAGGATCAGGTGGACAGAACGTATATGAAAAAAAAATCAGTTAAAAGAATGACTCACAGTACCCATAGAAAAACATCTTTTTCCTCTCTAATATAAAACAGGAAACTTCAGTCCATGTTTACTGTGACTGCTTCCATGCTGCTCTTGAGTTCATATATGCCCTCTTTAGGCTGCGTATGAGCATATTTATTTTCAGGTAAATACATATTTTACACTACTACCTTGTGACTGAAAATGTCAGTTGTTTTGTATATACTAATTGTCATTTTCCTTCTGCCAGATAGAGTATATCAGACTGATTCAGGCTTTTTAGGTTCCATTACTTCTTCATAGCCCGTGCAATGGACTATTCTTTGGTTTGCCTGAGAGAAGTCTGTATTCCTAAGATCAGAGCTTAGTGGTTCCATTTTCACGTACGGCTCCTCTGATAGTTGTCTCAAAAGCTGGGAACAGCGAATGGCTACAAGAGATACCCCAGAGGCTAGAAGTAGGTCACTAATAGTCCATGCTACCAGTGGGCTTTGGGGACTTTACAGCTTTTGTCGCAAATGGTGTGGAAAAGAAAGTCAAATGTCTTGAACAGTATCACCCAAAGGAGATAATACAAATGAAAAACAGCGATAGGTGTTTCTGTGTAAAGCCCTGGTGTGAGTTACGCTCAGATTACCACACAAGAAAAAAACTAGTGCTGAAAGAGTAGGTCTGTGTATCTCAACACCTCTTAGCAACTCTCAAATGGATACTTACAGCAGGAAAAAAAGCTGTTAGTCCCACTGGGAAAGCCTGACCCCAAGGTTAAGAGAATGGAAACGGTTTTCTTTACAACAGACATTTGTGGGTATCAGACATTTGTCATAATTGACACTCTGGTGTTGTTCACACTGGGATGGATAAGCCCATGTAATTATTACCACAGGGGTTATATTCCAGAAAAACTAGCACAGCAGAAAGACGGCTTCATTACTTATTCCCATTTATCCTAGGCTGCTGGTAGGAGAGCAGTCAAAGCATTTAGATCAGGGTAAACAGCTTTTGGGAAAATTTGACTTTAGTTTTAGCAGTTGGAATCCTGTGGTAACCCAAATTTTGATAGTTATTTTTTAATGAATCTGTTGTGGTTTTTTTGTTGTTTTTTTTTTTTTTTTTTCTTACACTCTTATAATTTGTTTCGGAGCTGTTAGTGCACAGTGAGATGGATTTAAAAGTCATAGGTTTGTAAAGGAGTCATATCTTTCTGGATAAACGGCAAGTGGAAAGAATTTTATAGCAGTGATGCTCAAATGGCAAGTTGGGGCTTTTCCTTCCAACTTCCCAAGTGGAAATTGCTGGCTATGAAAGTCTATAACTAGCAGCAGAAAAGGACCAGGGTAGTGTCAGCTGTTTATTTAATGTCAATATTTCATCAGAAAACAATTCTTCTACTTACATGGTTGGTAAATGAGATAAATCTTCTCATGTTTAGGTCATGATTTGAATCCAGCCAAGGAGGATATCAGTAAATAAAAGTCATTGTTCTGTGTACTACAGACTGTGTTTCAGTCACCCTGATGAAATGAGTTGAACAGCCCCGGTCTGGTTGTTAATAAACAGATAGACACAAAACAAACTTATTTGCACTAAAAGAATATCTCCATGTAGTTCACAGCCTGAATCAGACCCAAACACTGAATTTTCCAGTACTTTCTCTTCTTTATCTCTTTAGGTTGCCTAAAAGGAGAACTGCAGGAAGGAAATTTCTACTCTTGTTACCTATGCTAAACTTCTTCAGAGAATGGACGGACATTCAAGCGTTAGCTTGTTCAGCAGCATTCACTTCTGCTGCATCTGGGGTTTTCCCTGAGCTAAATGTCAAATTGAAAATTTGAGTTTATCTTTTGTAGCATTCTTATCCTCTGTCTTCTGGAGAGAATTTTATTAAAGAAAGACTCACTGGCGTATTCCTAAGGGAAGTATATTTTCCCTGCTATTACCTGTGTACCACAACTTCTTACAATTGCCTTTTAGATATTCGTTCTGATAATCATCTTATCACCCTGTTCACAATCTTATGTATGGGGATTTCTTTTTTTTCCTAGGCAACGTGAAAAGAGTTTATTCCCATGTTTTAAAACATTATTTGCAAAATAAGAAATAGTTTTATTGGACTAACCCATTTTATAGAAACTTACTTTGCATTTTCTATATTCTGCACATTTGAATTGATGCTTATTATGGGCATACTTTTTTTTTTTCTTGGATGTTTGTATTGTTTCATCTTCCTAAAAAGGTTCACAGTGGTGGTCTCTTACATAAATCACCTTATTGCAGGGACTTTTTGCACTCCTTTCAAAACTTTGTGAATATTCCTTGTGTAGGTAAAATACATGTTTTAATCTAGAAGTGGAGCATTAACATGGCATGTGGTACAGATCTAAATGATACGCAACAGCACTTTAAACTCATGCTATGGGATTTTGGCAGTTATTTGTATGAAGCAGTTTGAGTTTTGATATCAGGAGATATTTGAGTTTTGATATCAGTGGGACACATAAGCTGCTGTCTTGAAAAAGAATGAGATATTTCAGTAAATTGATCATTAATATCTTGCTTTTGGATGAAACAGAGACTCACAAGGTACAAGTGATGTGCTGATTGGCAGCATTTTGCCTCTTTGAAATCACAGACTGGTAGGAGTTGGAAGGGACCTTCATCTAGTCCAACCCCCCCTGCCGGAGCAGGGTCACCTAGAGCAGGTTGCACAGGAACGCATCCAGGTGGGTTTTGAATATCTCCAGAGAAGGAGACTCCACCACCTCTCTGGGCAGCCTGTTCCAGTGCTCTGCCACCCTCAAAGTAAAGAAATTTTTCCTCATGTTCAGATGGAATTTCCTGTGTTCCAGCTTGTGCCTGTTGCCCCTTTTCCTGTCCCTGGGCACCACTGAAAAGAGTCTGGACCCATCCTCTATACACCCGTCCTTTACATATTTATAAGCATTGATGACATCCCATCTCAGTCTTCTCTTCTCCAGGCTAAACAGAGCCAAGTCTCTCAGCCTTTCCTCGTTATAGAGATGCTTCAGTCCCCTGATCATCTTCGTAGCCCTCCACTGGACTCTCTCCAGCAGTTCCCTGTTTTTCTTGAAGTGGGGAGCTCAGAACTGGACACAGTACTCCAGGTGTGGCACCAGGGCAGAGCAGAGGGGGAGGATGACCTCCCTTGACCTGCTGGCCATGCTCTTTTTAATGCACCCCAGGGTACCATTGGTCTTCTTGGCCACAAGGGCACATTGCTGAGATGTATCATCTCTGTTATTTTTCTGCACTTCTGTTGATGTTTCTACCCTCTAATTTGGGAAAGAAAGAACAAGTAGCAGGGCATACTAAAAACCTCATTGATCTCTGAGGTAGTGTACCTCCATGTCTTCCATTACTATTGTCTGACTGTCTTGGGATTTATTGTTCCAACAACACTTTCTCCTGTTAAAGGGCAGGCAACCGAAACACCAACAAACCAACAGTTTGCATGAGACCACACGATAGAGTGGCACAAGAAATTGCATCTTGCATCCTGTCCTGGGATAATATCTTCCAAAGTGGACCATACTCTTCTTTTTTGTTGCTCTAGATCTTGATTGTGAGAAGTACAGCTTGTGACAGCAGTTTCACTGCCCGCAGCAGCGGGATCATCCGTTTCACAGAGAGGATCCATTTGTTACTTGACCTCTTCTTTGCTACCAGGTTCACCCTGTGTATTGCACAGAATATTGTCTCTTTTCAGTTGGGCTTCTCTTACCCTTTCTTAATAGAGCTAAATTTTTTCTAATTATTAATATTATTCATAAGTGAATTTATTAGAATAATGCTTAAAGCTGTAATCGGAAGAGGCAGGGGAAGGAGAGTGGCTCTTGCTTTTCCCAGGAGAGGGAAAGTTTGCTAATGCCCTGTGAGGGAATAACAGATGATTTCTCTCTCAGGTTACACACGCTCTAAATCCTCTTCGCCATTTCTCTCCAGCAATGAGGAGACAGATGCTACTGTAACAGCACAGAACTTGTGCGAATCCCTTACAAGGACCCTTTATTACTGCTATGAGTAAAAACAAGCAACTTGCTTAGCCTTTCATCCTATTTTTAGAGAGGTTTACATTTCTGAAGGACATATTTGATTCCCTTACATGGCTTTGGCTAGTTTTCTGTTGTTGACTTTTTTTTTTTTCCCCCTTTTCTTTTAGTGTGATATGGGAGGATGAAGGTGGGAGAAAGCAAGCGTCTGTTTCTCTGAGCTGTTGTGTTGGAATTTGTTAACCTGACATTTTGTGTGCTGTGATGTGCCCAATTCCCTTTCTAGCTGTTTCTAGTAGCCATGGGGATACAGACATCAGAAATCACACTTCTCACACACACTTTCTGTTCTGAAAAAAAAAGCTGGTGAAAATGATAGACAAATGATTTTGGAAACATATCTTTGATGTGTCCTCAGAGTAAATGCTATGAAGTCTTTGGAGAGGAAATTTGTTTTTGTTTCACCAGTTTACTGTAACCTGCTTTGCAAGAATTGCTTTTACATCCAGAGAGCTGTAGTCTCAACTCAGTTGTCTTTTTGGGACCTGAGCCATCTTCCATATTTGTCATTGGGACTCTTTCTGCCGTTTTTAATGGAGAAATTTCACCAGGCCCCTCTTCTAGAGCTTTTTACAGAAATTGCAAAGACATAAGGATCAATTAGTACCACTGAATAATTACCTTGTAGAGAGAAGCCCAATATGTTAGGAATTTGATTGACAATATCGGTCTATGTGGGTTCTAATCTCTTGTTATATATCAGTGCCTTCTGAAAACTACTGATGGTTTAGATTGCAATTGCTTTCCCACACATAAAAAATCTGTATCTTATGCCATTTCCTCTTAAGCATCCATGTTTTTTCTATGTGCTTTTTTCTTTTTAAGGAAGAGTACATACTGGATTGTCCCTTTTTATGTTCTGTTTTGTGTGTCTGTTTGTTTGTTTTGTGTGTGTAGGGATATATAATTGTCCTCCTTGTGACATAGAAGAGCCATAGAAGTTCACAGTTCTGGAATAATAAGGGATTATCATATATTGTAATCAAAATTGACCAATTATTGATGTTGACACGCAAATTATTTAAGACACTGTATTTTACTACTCACTAAAAGCAGGAGTGAGAGCAGGAGGGATATCTGTTCTGATAATTATTTATGAGTGTGAGTGAGAGAAGCAAACAAGGGACTGGCTGATAGTGTGAGGACAAAGACTGGGGAACAGATACATGTGCGTATGTGAGATATATTGATATATGTAGATTAATACCTTTTCACCACATGTGTGTCAGTTGGAATGGATGTCTCGGCATGCATGCAGCCTTAACCTAAGTGTGTGTGTACATATACCTCCTCCATATATAATATACACACTTGTAGCGGAATGTATGTACCTGTGTGTGAATTTACGCACATGTATGCATGCACGCACCTGCTATGGAATTAAAGGACAAGTTGCTCTGTGTGAATTTATGCACATGTATACATGCACACACCTGCTACGGAATTAAAGGACAAGTTGTTTCAATAGTTCAATTCTTGCTCTTATAAAATCAGGGAGATTGTGGTGATCTTGAAAAATGTGTGGCAGCTTTGAGAAACCTTTAGAGAAAAGCACGGTTCTCCTACCTCTTGGTAAGTGGAACACTTGGAGCTTTCTGTTCCACCTCTCCTACCAGAAGTGCATCTGATACACTGTACAGGGATTTCGAAGTTTAATTTAGCTTAACTAACTCTTGGCTGCAATCAACTGCTGATAAATTTAGTTGGGGGATTAGGGATCCTTAAAGACTAATAGCTCCTTAAAAGGAGCCTGAAGATGAGACAGCAAAACAAAAACATCTGCTAAAGTCTCCCTTAGAATGGTAGCACACCATACAGCCAGAGTTTAGAGAAATAAATAGGTTGCTTTCAGGCGAGAAGGGATTTTTGTAGATAAAGACACTTGGAGAAAGAAAACCAGATGTGTAAGTATTTAAGAGAGTTGATCCCTTTACAAAGTGAAGGAAAGGATATCCTGATTGGAAGTAATACCATATAGCAAATACCCTTCTCCTGTAGTTCTAGATAGTTTGCTAGACCATAAAAAATAGCTATTGTTAACTCCTTTTCCCCATTACATCTTTTTTTCATAGACTGTCATGTTTAGATAAAGTCTTTACACTTCTGTGGCAGCATTAATTCAAGTCTGAATTCTTAAGCGTGGCTACCACATCTTCTTAACACACTCTGTGGATAGTAAAGTGACCAGTACTTCATATATGCAGCCAAAAATGCAGACTGAAACCAAATCAACACAAGAAAACTCAGTCAGATATTTATTTGGAGAATAGACCTATTAGAAATCACTAGAAGCTTCTTTTCCTAAGTGCTTCTTTCTCAGTTCTGTTCATATTGCTTCACATTTTGTAGACCCAGCTGTCACTTAGGCCTTTCGTTAAGTATTGTACTTCGATGTCTCGTAGCAAGGAACAATTCTTGTGTCAAAGGCACTGTGATCTTGCACAGCGTTCTGCTTTATGCCTAACTTTTAAACTATGAATAGTCCATCTGAAGCCAGATTTGGAGCCTAAATGAGAATCCAGTAACTATTTCATGCCTTTTTTTTTTTTTTCTTGCCTTCTTCACGCAGCTTTCTGCTGTCCCACAGTTACATTTTTACATTCTATTGCCCAAGGGCCCAAGAAAGGAGTTAGGTGAGAAAAGGTTAAAAAGAAAAAAGTATTTGAATAATTATTATTCAAATTAAGATGGAGTAATCATTTGATAAAATTTAAATCTGCTTAAAAAGAAATGTCCTTTCACAGTGTTTAATTATCTTGTGGGTTTAGCAGCTGGATGGCTATTATTTCAGCAAAGAGTTTATTGAGATTTGAAGAAGGATTATAAGTAAAAGCAGAGTATCTGCTCTTTGCCTAGCTAAATCTGGTGGTCTTTGAAAGCATAAGACAATCACCAGCAGAAGTAAAAATGTGAACTATGTTGCCATGGCAAGGAAGTGTGCTTTGTATTCAATTTTTTTTTTCTTTTTTCTTTTTTTTTTTTTTTTCTGCAACATATGGAATAAAGCACTACTGGAAAGAAAGTATTCAGAGTAGAAATACAGGTCAGCTCTGATGAATCATGAGCGAGAGAAAATAACAATTTTTCTAGTATAAAGATTTCTGATGTTCATAAACTCTTTGTATAGTTACATCATGATGTGGACTGGTAAGCGTACATGAACAGTGACTTTTGTGTAACTGAGAGCAAAATTACACTGAATTTTCAAATTATGTCTCTGAAATACCAGTTGGACTTATGTAGTTATGTGGTGAAAGTGTTATCTTCTGTGATTCTTGTTCTCTGAACCAGACATGTTTTTATAACTCTGCAGCCTTTCTGATTGCTCACTAGTTAATGGTCTTAAGAGTCCAATTTCAAGTTGTGTACATTTGTCTTCATCCTTTTTTTCACTGTCAGACATATAGGCAGGCATGCTAAGTTTCTATAACCAATCTATTTCTTACAGTAAAACTCTTGATGTCTAAAGGTCACAGCACTAACAAGAATAAAGAGACTGAAGGTAATGGGAGCCAAGCTATTAAGGCAAAAGAAAGACTGAAGAACTATATTTATAGCTAATAAAATTACTGCAGGTCTAGTGCTTGTGTGGTGCATAAGTTTAGTCTCTCTACCCATTTTCATGGTAGCCAAATTCCCCTCCTCCCTCCATTTCAAGCACCGAATACTTGATGCGTCAGACACCATTTAAAGAAGGCTGCTCCATGGTACTTTAGGCATCAAACTCTCTTGTTTATTTTACATGATCATTAATGCAGACCAGGCTTTCCCTGGGATTACCAGGTCAGTTTATGGGCTTCTTGGTCATTCCAAAGCTTCCTCACACACTTGATACACCTGCTGACAAGAGAGAGCTGACAAAGCAGGAACGGGCCCAAAGCCAAATATTTAGCTGCTCTTTAGGGGAGGTGCCTTGAAGAATTATTTTCTGACTCGGGATCAGAGATTTAGGACTAGAATAAAGGGTGAGATAGGGATCAAAAAAAGACAAAAAAAACATGACATGGAGAGGAAAGTAGGTTGGGGAGGAAGATAGGTTAGGAGAGGGATGAGTGCCACAAGGGGGAATGGTGAGGAGGGAAAAGTTGGTGTTCAAAGAGAAAAGAATTTGTAGGTGCATGAAGTAGGTAGTATAAGCAAGGCACAGAGGTCAGTTGATTGCTTCTTACTGTCAATCCAATCTGAATATCCACCAATATGTTTCGCTATGAAGTTATTAAAGTTAATATTTTTAGAAGTCTTGTTTTTAGGAGAACTTGTGTTTCCTCCCATTCCTTTTTTTTTCTTTTTATACATGAAATTTAATTTTATAGCACTGTACCATAGACTTTCTGAAACGTTCACAGTTGCCAAATGCCTGTGAGATTTTAATTTATGGCAAGCATATTGTCTTGGATAAAGTGACCAGTAACTCTGATGGAGACTTTGGTTAGCTGAAGATAGCATCTGGTATCTGAACATAGAATAAATAATGTTAGAAGGGGCCACTGGACATCATCTATGCAATGGCCTGCTCGAAGCTGGGCTAATATAAAAGATCAAGCTTGTCTAGTCAAAGTTTGCAAATCTCCCCGGATGGAGACCTCATAGCCTTTCTGGGACGTTGTTCTAGTGTGCTGTTGAATTATTTTTTCTTATTTCCAAGGAGATCTTTGCCTTGTTGCGACTTGTGATTCTTGTCTCCACCCTTATTTGTCCTCTGTTGAACTTTATCCAGGTTGTCAATATTTCTCTTGTTTTGGGGGCTCCAAAATTAGTGATAGTATTCCAGATACAGCTTTATAAGCACTTAGTAGAGAAGAAAAATAATTTCTCTTGACCTACTGGCTACTGCTTTGTTAATGCAAAAAAAAAAAGAAAAAAAAAGTGCATACATATATATATAGAAATAAAGGAGATAAACAATGAAGTTATATGAAAGAAGAGGAAAAAGCAAGGATTTGAGCAAAGCTTGCAAGTATCAGGGATCTGAAAGTGTAGTTGTGCTAGGCAGCCATGCTATCAGGCAGTGTAAAAAAGGCTCTGATCTATCAGCTTTTATAATGGAGAGGTCTTGGCAAGGAATATTGCCACCTCAGGACACCTGCAGATTTTAAGTGCCAATACAGTATATCCCAGGCAGTGCCCACGAGGGCAAGATTCTTACTCGTCAGTTTTCCCTTCCCCTCTCCTAATGTAAATCATTTTGGCTTATCTAAGAGACATAATTTATGGCCAGCCTGCTGGCTGGTCAGCTTCACGTCTCTCATAAATTAGATAGCCAGACACATGTGGGTCAAGTTTGGAAATGCAATGTATGTCTTTAGAGGAGGGGTGGATTCTTCCCAATCCTTCTTTACATTTGATTGTTTCTACACATCCCTATTTTTATCTTTTTTGTTCCTCTTTTTGTCATGTGCATTGTCCTTGTTTTTCCTCTCATTTTCTTCTTTTTCTCCAGTTGAGAATGTTGATGGCTGTGACAGATCAGTATATGAACTTATCTCACTTTTATGCCTAATCTTTTGTGTAGCCCACCCCCCAGAAATGGAATAAAGAATTACGTTCCTCTTCCCAGTCTTTCCTCCCCTGCCTTGTTCTGTCTACGTAGGCACATATTTCATGATGAGAGGCACTGCAACGAAAGTTCTCTGCGTGTCAAAGCTCACAATGTTCTGTTGCAGCTGAACAGCAGTAAAGTCCCAGCTCTTCTCAAATTCTCAAGAAAGATTATATTTAGTCTCAGATAGGTCTGTGGGCTATAATCGCACTTGCTGTACAGCAAGGCCTGAGATCTGTAATTTTTAAGACCAGGTCTGGTCTTAATTCTGCTGGTCAACATAATTATAAGAGAAGAAGCATTAGTGAGGAGGATGCTGTACCATGCAAAGAAATCTTTAGGCAGTGCAGTTTATTTTTTTGTTCTGGTGTAAAGTGTTTGCAGTAGAAGTTATTGATGTAATTCTGTTATCAAAGTTCTTTTTAACCTGTAGTTTCCTCACTGTCTATTGGTTGATGCAGTCCAGAGAAAGAAAAGTTGGAGTTGGGAGAAGACAGTGGTATGGAGTGTTCTCCTTCTGGCATTATCAGCACCAGGGTAGAAGTACGTAGTATCAAAAATGGGTCTAATTCAAGATTTTCTCTACTGTGGAAAGTGATGATTACACTGAAAGACTTCAGCAAACTTTGGTCCAGTTAGCTGGAAGCAAAGAAAGATGTCTGGCAACAAAGGCTTTTCTAGTCAGTTAATGGGGATACATCCAGTCCAATCCTCTTTTGAGTATGATCAGGCCAGGTTTTGAAGGTTACTTGTCCATTCTCTTTTTAGTGGAATATATTTCAGGGCAGTTTATCTCTGTGAGATCCAGAGATGTTAATGAAGGTGGGGAGAAAGAGGCACCAGTTTCTCTTTTAAACCCTTGATTATAATCCTGCAGAAATCACTTCTTATTGTGTCTCAGGGTAGTATTGAAAGAGCCTTGTGGCCAACAGCCTGACTGAGTACTAGAGCAGACAGATAGAATCTAATGTGGAGAAAAAAAAGGACAAAAGCGAGTGCCTTAAGTTGACTGAGTCTTTGTAATTGCTGGCAAATTCACTGGACCGCTCTGTTGACAAACAGGACAAGCAGAGCTGGAGATAGATCCCTGGTAGATCTGAGAGCCAAAAATCAGCCAAACATCTTGGACAAGTTTGGAAGCTTCTTTCTTGTTTGGCTCCTTTCCTTCTCCCTTCCCCCATTTCTCTGCAGCAGAAACAGCGTGAAGGGTGTGTACTCTGGCAGGCTGTTGGAGGAGTCTCTGGCCTCAAATTACACAGCATGAGAACTCTGTGCATAAAATTAGCAGCAGAGTTCTGTGTATTAGGCGCCAGGGAAAAATGTCACATTCAGCAGAACTCAGAGGCGAGAGGTGGAACAGAAAGAACTGGAATGGGACATCAATCCCCCTCTACCTTCTACTGTTTTGCAGCAGACACATCTGAGAGTGTCAGAACCAGCTGGCTTGGAGCAAAGATTGTTTGGGTAGTAAATAGATTTTATTGCATGTCGTAGTAACAGGGATATTTGATTTTTCTCTTCCTCTCTCCCCCCTTCACTTGCTCTTTATTCTGAAGATCTATTAATTTTTTCTCTTTTTTCAAGGAAATCACTTTTAGCTCATGAAGAAGTCCTATTGACACACAGTTTTCTGCTCTCCTTTCCACCTTCCTGTGGTCTGATTCCTGGTGAGAAACCCACTGTAGTGGCATTACATTTGAATTCTACAATAGCTTACACAAGCTGTTTGTAGTGAAATCTGGAAAACTAAAGAAGGTGCTGGCAAACAGGGCAAAGGCACTTAAGCAGAGAGAAGCAGCTATTCAAGGGCTAGATTCTTTAGATATTATCTCAGTAGCAGCTATCTCATTCAGAAAAAACTGTTACAGAAAAGGTCACGCTTTGAGGGTGTGTTTTGGCTCCTTCCTTACATCATAAAAGCAGTAAAATCCTTGCCACAACAGTGTTAGATTGCCCTGAAGCATATGCATGAGAGAGGCTGCATTAGCATCTGTATGTGGAGATGGATTGCCAAGAGACATAACTGTACGCTTGCCTAAATTGTTTGGGGATGTACATGTACACACATACATCCACTGTGTTGTCAGAATGCTTTTGTAAGACAAAGTTATCAGGCAGCAATGCTGGTTTAATGTGTTCCTTCCCTTTCGTTCTCCATATTGATTTCTGTGCTGTGAGCTGGGCTGGGAAATTGATCCGTGGCTTAAAAAAATATTTTTACAGCTGGACCACTTAGCTGATGTGTTTTGCAGCACAGCGTCAGACGTGCCTTCCAGTGGGGCAGGAAAAAGCAAGAGTACGTGAAGACAGGGAATTTCCTAAGCTGATACTCTCACCGTATAGTCATTTCTTGAAATCACAGCTTCAAATTCCCCCATTACCTTTGTTTGTCTCAGATTATTGTAGCAATCCACAAGCAGGATGATGTATTCCTGGATTAGATACTGCTCTGAGACAGACGGCTATTCTTCATTTTGTTTCCTTGTTCTTTTCCATAGTAGGGCAGGCTTCTGCTGTTCAACATATCTGATAGTTTAGCAACTACGTTCTTTTCTAAGGGTTCCGGAATCAGTTCTAAGGCCTGGCATCAGAGCATTACTGGTACATTTTTAAAAAGCTACATATTTATATTGTTTTCAGTTTGCACTGTAGGTGAATTTTAGTGCTAAGGCTTGGGTTGCTAAGGATAATAGTTGTAATTTCTCACTTTTCACCTGACTTTCCCAAAGAATTATACTTCTATTGAGCCTTTTTCCTTCTCACTCTCGCCCATGAGGAAAGTATTACTGTCAGCCCCATTTTACAGATGGCAAAGCTGAGGCACAAGGAGTCACGTAGCAAGCCAGTGGCTGAACTGAATACAGTTAATTGAGAAGTCTCTTATTTAGACCCGGCCTCAGGTAACAAGGCAGCCTTCTGTCTCTTGAGGTATTGGAGACACAAATTCCAGCCTTCCACACGTGAAACGGTCAGACTGGCAGCTGGCTTGAGAACAGTTTGCTTTTTGGTACAATAAGCTGATGGACTCATTCCACAAGTTTATCTGTCAAGGAATAAAGGCTGAAGTAATAGAAGACCAGTAGGTGAGGCAGCAGGTGAGGCAGGCTATAAGTATACGCTGTGAGGAATACTGACAGAACAGAACTTTGAAAATCACAGGATCTTGATACTTATTGCCTCTATATTTGCCACTTGCCTGCCTATCCTAATCTCTAGCCCCCTTGCCCCCCAATTTTATTAGGGAATATTGTCCTAATTTATGAACGATTATAAAATGAGCTGTAAACTCTCTATAATAAGCAGACTGGATATGTCTGCACCAGAAAATTGTGCTGCTTTGACTATATCAGTGTAGCTTAAGTAGTACAACTCCCCTAGGGTAAAGACAATTATACCAGTGTAAAAGTGCATATCCAAATATAGCTCAGTCCCGAATGGGAAGGTACCTTTATACCAGTAATAACTAGGTCCACAGTAAGGCACAGATTTATTTCCTTAACATTAGGAACCTGAGGTGTCAAAATTGGGAATATGGTTATTTTATAATTCATGTATATTCCAAGGAGACAGATAAAACCTTCAGAGGGGGAATTGGCCCACTTGAGGTCTGATTTACTGGCCAGTAGTGCCTGTCTCTCTTCTCTGTCTGTTCAGAGAACTTCCACTTAACTAAAGGCAGTTATCTAAAGTTTCTAAATTAAGTAAAAGGAATTTGGTCACAGGATTTCATCAAATGGATGGGGAAATTAAACTATTAGGAACAGTGTAGGATGGTTTGAATGCATCACTGCACAAATTTTAGCAAATCCCAGCCCTATTTTGAGATTTGGGAAAGTTCAGTGATTTTTTTTTTTTGAGTAATTTTGACAAGTCTTTTGAACTTGCGAAACAGATGAAGCAGCGTTTTATTTGTCTTGAGTAGCAATAACTCCAACAAATTTTTGACTCTCAAGATGATTAGGAGACTAAAACACAGAGACTTTCCTGCCACAAAGGGTCACTGCTGCTATGCACACACAACTAGGGAGTAAGCTTCTGGAGGAATGGTTGTAGGCATAGCTCTCTCAGGAGTTCTTGGATGGAGCTATCCTGCTTCTTTGTCTGGAATGGACAGTTACCAGATTTTGACATTGGTAGTTGACTGGAGCATACAGGTCCACCTCCAGCTCACATCTGTCATACACAGTAGCAGCAGCAAGCTCTGCCCTATTTCTTCTCTGTTTGCCTTTTTTATTCTGGAAGTAATATGCTATCTGGATGAAGAAATGTTCTGTTGCTGTTTCTGAGCTTCCGTTTTTCTCGCTTAGCCTAGTATTGGGCATCAATATCCATCTGAGCTCTGCAAGAAAAAAGAGTCCCATTGCTCATCAAGGAGAAGCTACTACTGTTCTGGTAAGACTTCCTCTAACTCTACCAATCTTAAGTGATCCTACTATATCAGAGAGAAATCCTGTATTGTTTTAAAAGATTTTTAAAGGAAGCACATTTATTGTAAAGGAAGAATTGTTTCCCACAGAGAGGAATATCACAATATTGCCTGTGATATTGCTCTGCATAAGAAAAGCTGGCAAGATCTGGCTATGGCATCATAAACTAACAAAACCCAGAATGACACTGCTGAATGCATATTTCCAAAATAGCTAAAGAAAAACCTCACTTTCTGGGTATTTTTTCCTGTAATACTCGTTCCTTGTTTTGCTCAAGCAATTGAGGTGCCAAAGCCAAGATTCAGTTATGGGATTTGGTTTGATGTTCCAAGAAAAATGTGATTAAAAAAAAAAGGCTGCTGTTTCTTTGCTGTTTGGTTCTGTGAAGTCCTTTCATGTTGAGTAGTAGTTTATTCTAGAAATGACACCATCAAATTCCACTGTCAGGAGCAGCAGGAGATGCTGACCTTTAAATTTCTTTAGTTCACGATGGATTGTTTAGCTGTGTTTGTATCAGCAGGGCATGATCATAGTCCTTTTCTGCAAATGCCTGCTAGTTACTTTTCATCCTAAACAAGGATTCATGGAAACTGTGTCCAGATGTAAATCAAAGCAAATTTCTGAAGTTCTATTTATCTATACCCCTGTGCCTTTTTTCCTCCCAACACAATGTGTGACAGGGAGAGTATCCATGCACTCAACCAATGCGGATTGAGCCATTATCTAATGAAGAATACAAAACCAGTCAGCTCAGCATACCTCCTCTTTGTTTTTTTGAGAAGTTCACAAAGATAGGAAATTCCAACAACTTCTGATTTTGTTTTGGGTTTGTTGTTTTTTTTTTTTGGGATGGGTTTGTTTTCAGCTGTCCTGAAAGCATATACTGAAGAAAGAGTCTTGTTACTTGCCATTGGACCAACAGCCTTCTAAGGATTTTGTAGCACTGCCTGCAAAAGAGCACTGAAGATTACAGGGCAGACATGAGTACCTTATCTTATGTAACTTTTGTCCACAAATTTTGCAGAGCTGTAATCCATTATTCATGAGCTATTGTAATAACGATAAGCAGTTTAAATATGACTGTATTTGAAAATAAATATTGTAAAAATGTGTTAAAACATTCTGGAAAGCTGATGGTTACCATAAAAGCAAAATCTGTATAGGTATGTAATATGACTGTAAAATGGCATATAGCCCCAAATCACTTTTCCCAAATCAGTGTTATCAGTTGCAGTTCAGCCTAAAGCAGCCACAGGAGAAAAGACACTCAACTGCTAATGATGGGTATTATGCTACAGAAACAAATATTCCACATATCTTCTGAAAACAGTAGGTTCAATGAAAGTATCTATCTATTTGATGTTTAACTTCCATGCAGTGATTGTTAAAAGGTTATTTCTTTTACAGATTAATCTGTGATGAGACCGGACATCTTTCAAGAATATTATTCTTTTTCACTTTATTCTGTCACTTAACAAATTTGTTCTATGGCTGGTGGTTGAACATAACTATGCAGCACTTTTTCTAAGATCAGGTGCATCAGAGAGGAGCCATTATTCTAGAGCATACAGATACGCACAGCCAAAACGATAGAGTAGCTGCTGCCCTCGAGGACATGGTATGTGGTGCCGTCATCAGAATTGATTCAGCTGAGTGTATTTGCTATATTCCTTTGATTTACCTTTTATTAGTGGTTCACATATCTTTAGTGAATTCATAGAATCACAGAATGCTTTGGGTTGGAAGGGACCTTAAAGATCAATCAGTTCCAACCCCCCTGCTGTGGGTAGGGACACCTTCTGCTAGACCAGGTTACCCAAAGTCCCATCCAACCTGGCCTTGAACACTTCCAGGGGCTACATTCCCATTTTCCATTAAAATTCCATGCTTGCTCTGGCTGTTTGGTTATAGCTGATACTCTCTGATTTCCAAGGTGCTATGTATCCTTGTACAAGTATTTTCTAACAGTGTGTGCATTAGACAGAAGGCCAGAATTTCACAGCTCACAGGCGCACACGGCCAAAATAACATAGTGGGTGCTGGACTGCGAAAAGGCATGTAATAGTGTCAGCATATGGTCCTGATTCAGTCATCTGAGGATTTTCTTAGTAGTCTCCTTTAATTAATTAATGTGTGAGTATTTCTTGCGCCTGGATGCCTGCTTTCTCATGCACATGGATAAGGGTTGATGCACAGTGCCGTGATGACCACGCCGCCCATGCTGTATGTGTGGGTTTGCTAAAACTGAGAGCTGAGTATGTCAGCTGATGAAATTGGATATTTTCCTAGTCCAGACGTATCTCTTGACATGGATACTGTCATTACGGTATCGATTTTGTAATGGACTTTTATTTAATTCATCAATAATAAAGTTATTATTTGAGCAGAGAGACAATGTGGGTTTGACTAGACCTAGCTCATTTCCTCAGCCCAAATAGTAGAAATTACTATTTCTGCACAATAGTAGAAACTGAGAGAAAACACCTGATAGTCGAGACACTGATTTGGCACAGAAGAACGTGTCAAAGCAGTATTTCAAATCTTTGGCTCTCAAGGTGAGAGCCTTCTAACCAATCAGCTATTCACTCTTCTGTGGTAGGAATCTGCCTTTTTGTCAGAAAAGAAGGTCTTGGTTTTGGTTTAGTTCAGAACAGGAAAATATTGCAGAATCAGAGACTTTCATAGCAGGTTTAGCATTAGTCTGTAGTATTATTTCTGGCTATAATCTCTAGTAGAGCGTAGTGGAATTGAGGAGCAGCTCTCAATTAGTTTTACTCATCTTACAGCAAAGCAGTTGCATAGACAATTTGTCTGTGAGGTTGTCTGTCGACTTGTTCTTGAAAAGCCATGCCTCCAGGTAAACAATAAGCAAGTATTTTTGCATTGTGTCATATCTTCTGTCTCTTAAAAGATGTATCTGCGTTGTATCTAGATTATCTTCCAAGAGATTTGAAAAGATTTGAATATCCTTTTTACAATTTTCTTGTCAAAACTATGATATGTGTCAAATATAACCAGTTGCCTTAAAAGCACCCCTCCAGCCTTTCTATTTCACTTCTATTAAAGTCTGTGCAGTTCTTGGGCTTTCTACAATCTTTTTTGCATGTGTCAGGAGGGCCCCTCTGAATTTTCATGAGTTCATATATATTGATCTTGTGATTAAGAGTTCTGGTCAAGGTGATCTGTTCCTATTTCCTTCTGAATGTCAGGAGAAAGCAAGAGGATTGCAGTTAGAAAACTTGATTATTGTCTCTCTCACTCGTGGCAAAGGGAATAATGAGCCTGACTTCAGGGTAGATGAGGACTGCACATTTAGCAGGCCTAACCAAGAAAATGGAATACACACAGAATATGAAGGTCTGGGGAAATACTTACATCCAATGTCACCACTTAAAACAACTCTGCTAAGTCTGTGTGGGCAGCACAGAAAATCCAGTTCAGAATTTTGTAGCTTCTCCTGGTCCCTTCTGATTAAAAGACACTAAATCCTCTCTCAAATTCTACAATGGTGCCTTCAGTTATCCACAGGAAAGAGATGGTAAAGAATTTACTTCATTAAATTGCATTGAAATGCAGTTTACTCTCAAGGCTGATGATTACAGTTGTAAATAGAGTTTTATTTTGAAGGATGCTGGTTGACTTTGGCTCCATTCAGATGAGAATTTTTATACTTGACAGCGGAAGAAGAAGGAACCAAATATGTATTGAACATGAAAATGGAAGAGAGTCAAAGTCTGAAATGGGGAGGCAAAGATACTGTGCATGACAGCTTTTGACTAGGGCAGATAAGCTATGCTGCAACTTATCTGCAGTGTTCGGAAATGATGGTTTCCTCCTCACTTTCGTCATTTTATTTTCTGCTTGAAAGATTGTCAACCGTTGTTATACAAATGCTATATCACTACCCTTTGTGTACAAGGCAGGACAGTCGGGATTCTCTTTGGGTGAGATATTACCCTGTCTTTGTAGGTGGCAAATGTGGATTGTTTTCAACACGTGAAGCTGAAAAGAGTCCTCTTTCAAGGACTCATGTCTTACTTGCATTGATCCATTCTTCAAAGCTCATTTCTGAATCTGCTGTGCCTGATACCCTGGACCTGTATGTTTGACAAGGTCGAATTTCCTGAACGTGCTTTCTGCTCCCACTTGAAAATTTATTCTTTAGCTCCACCTCCTGGCTCTTGCTCCATGGAAAGTAGGTTTCTCGGGAATCACAGAGCCTCAAGAAGGATCAGAAGTATTCATCCTATTTTACAAACATTAGTGTAGAGGTGTATTTGGTGACATTTTGGCTGGGGCAAAACAGAATTTGTTGAGACCACTCATACTGGTTTTCCACTGAGGCAGATGTTTCGGTGTAGAGGTGGACAACGGAATACGTGGCTCTCAGTTTCTGCTTTTTGTTGGTCTTTTGGTTTCTCAACTGTGGCAGTTTCAATACATGACAGACATCACAAAAGAGTCTTTCTTTATGACTGTTTTTTCTCTAGTACTTCCTCAATCTCAAGGGGGTGGGGAGGTACAGAAGAAATCATCCCACACTGAAACATTAAAATAAAGATCTCTGAGGCCTTGCAAAGGAGTCTTGATTCGCGCAGGGAGAATTGCTTTGACCGTGTTGATCCTATTCAACCAGGAACTGCCCAAGAAGTGGAGGAATAGAGCTTAGCCATCTGGATTTAAGAAGCTGAAAGCCATGTCTCTTCCCCGACAGCTGCGAGAAAAGAGGTAGTGTGTCTCTCCCTCCTCCTGCCTCCCCACAAGCCTCCATGTAACTGCTACGATCTGTTCGTTTAATTTGGATGCAAGCTTCTTTAATGATTCTAAACAGCTTATTGTTATCGTAGTTTCCAAACTATTAGGCTGCTCAGTGCGGAGCAGACCATTTCTTAAGTTGGAGTGGACTTTCTTTCTTCTTTTCCTGGGGAAAATTCACTACCTAGGACATTAGTGTGTCATTGTCCTCTTCATAGCTGCAAACAATTTCCCTTTTACTGGGGTTTGCGATATGAGTGTTTGTGATATGACTAATTATATCTCTTGATTTCCATAACCACATCCCTCTTCACAGTAAGTGGCAGTATTTAGGGTGTTGTGGGTGGTGCTGATTCATGTCATTCTCCCCGTACAGCAAGCTATTGCAAGACTTTGCATCATTACTTCAGCTTTCCAGATGGGCTACGCATTGTGGAAGCCCCTGCTTGGGATATTCTCCTAGCAGAATAAACTGAGCCAACTGCTGTGTTTTTTGTATTATCAGAATATTGAACATCACATCAGCTTGGCATTTCTTAGATGATCCATTTTAAAGTTTCTCTTTCTCTCTACCTCATTTATTATCCTTTTTCCTTCATTCTTGATCCTTTTTACTGAAATGTTAATATAAATACCATTTTAACAACATTGAGTTCTAAGATTTAAGCAAAGGTGATTTTGTTTCTGTTTGTCAAAGAGGTAGAAGGTCCCGAGGAAAAGGCATGTGCCAATCCATGCTGGTTTACTGTGCGGACAATATAGTCCAGAAACATGAGAGTGTGGTCATATGGCTGCTCTTCGGGTGTTCCCGCGGGGATACTTCCTTCTCTCTTGCTTCCAATCCAATACTTTCTGGGATCAGTAAAGCTTATTCTAACCTTGCCCACTATCATGTGTTCCTTCACACATTTTTGACATTTTCAAACAATTATCTTTGTGCTTGCTTCAGCTTATCTGCTGTGACTGGGACGTCTCCCTGTAAGTATTTGCGAGGCTACTTGTTCTTTTTTTCAAAGCCTCTCTAAGAGTGTGCTTTACTGTGATATTTACAAGAAAGCTTGACAACATTTTCACGGCTGATGCAGGCATCACTGCTTATGATATAGAACATAATAGAACTAATAGAACATACAGAACTTTGCTTTTTTTTCTGTTTGTGCTTATCCTTCTTTCTTATATGTATAAGGTACATTGTATGCATCTTACACGTAGAGTGTAAGGTTTTTAGGAATTAGCTTTGTGCTGGCAGTTTCTAGAGCACCTAGCACAACACAACTGTTTCCTATTCCCTACAGTAATGCAGTAATAATAACAGCATAAATCATGGTATATGATGATCTCCTTAGAATAAGAGATATTGCTGCAGAGTTATTGTAAGACTACTAGATCCTGTAGGAAGGATTAAGAATGCATCCACAGTTCATCATGTTTCTCAGGAAAAACTTACCAGATCAAGTATTTCTTTTGTAGTCCTGCTATTCCAGCAAGCCTAGGAACGATAGGGATGTTTTGCAGGCTTGATGAATCTTCACAACGGTCACTGACTTGTGCTGAACTTATAGAAACTTGGCATCTCAAGATCAGATCTTCAGAGAAAAAGAAAGACACCACGAGTTTCTAACTTCTTGGTTTTGACACTAGACAATGTGAAGTTGCCTAACTATCTTTGTTCTGTATGGCATAGAAACCTCCAAAGGCTGGTGCCAGTATAAGTAACCTAAATCTTTTGTTCTTGCTTCACAGTGATTTTGACCAGCTTCCAGATGATGTACCTGTTTCAGCTAACATTGCAGACATTGAAGAGAAGAAAGGCTTTTCTAATTATTATGTAAGAAGGGAGATTTATCCTGTCTCTATATGCCCTCATCTGTGACTGGGTTGGTTGTGGGAAGCAAAATGCAGTTAATCTGGTGTAGTTGCTTTTTGGCATGAATAGTTCCATGCGGAGAACTTCTCAGTGCTGCTTTTTTTCTGAAATGGAGGTTGGTCTATCACAGATTTAGTCTAAAAATTTGTCTGGGTTAAATGTGACAGAGGTATCCTCTAACATTGCTTGTTTTCTAAATTCTTACCTAATTTCTGATTTATTTACTGTTAGAGTGCTGCACCTTTGGTGAAGATAGTGGAAAAAGAATTCAAAGAGGGTAGAAGGGCAGGGTCTTCATTATTGCATGGTACTGGCAAGTTAGGACGCTTCCATCTCCACAGAAGGTAGCATATTAATAAATCATGAAAGAGCACAGAGGAAGGGAATAGTAGGGAAAGGCAGTGTGAGATTTTCTGAAAAGGGGTTTTGGAT
The DNA here is from genome assembly GCF_964199755.1 of Larus michahellis. NCBI lineage: Eukaryota > Metazoa > Chordata > Aves > Charadriiformes > Laridae > Larus > Larus michahellis. The sequence goes on along the minus strand of NC_133896.1, from coordinate 57,557,976 downwards.
AAGATCAGCTTAGTCTGAATTCTGCAGGATGTGCTGCTTTTGCTGGAGACATTGCTCATAAAACTTTCCTACTGCAGTATCCAGGTTTTACTCTGGAATATAGTGATGTTTGGTTTCTCTGTCTTTATGTTTTCTGAAGGATCTGGCTGCAATGTGATTCGGAGGTCAGTGCATGGAAATCATGGGCTCCTTTAGAGCAAAGCAATTTTGGCAAGAGATAAGAAATAAGAAAGTGGTTGGAGGAGGTCAGACCATCATTTCTGCAACTGTGTACTTTAAAGTCAAAAAGAAGTATGAAGGCCTCCAACTCTGAAAATCAATTCATTTAGATGTTTGTCTATAGATTTAGATGTCCAAAGCATCCTACTGTAAAATGTTTGTATTTATCTTCCTAAAATGTTTTGTTTGTGACCGAGGGAAGGTGTGTAAGCATAAAGTAGTATCTAGTGATTTCATGTGTTCTTGTAAGTTTATGTAGCAGAAAGTAGCCACAGGGACAGGATTCACAGGAAAGCTGAACCCACACATATACCGCACTCTCTAGTGCTAACTTGTTTTCTGATACTTGAGCCTGCAGATGCTCAACTGAAGTCTTGATTTACACTCTGCCCCTAAGACAATATTCCCACTAATGCAGAACCGATTTTACGTTCCTATTGTATGTCTCACTTTCATTTGGTAAGTATTTATTAGTATGAACATCAGCCTGAATGCCTCTTCTCTGTTTCAGATGTTTGTCATTGAAGTAAAGCTTAAAGGTGGTGGCAGATACCTGATTTTCCGACGCTATCGTCAGTTCTATGCCCTGCACACCAAACTAGAGGAGAGATATGGGGCAGAGAGCAAAAACAGCCCTTTCACCTGCACACTCCCCATATTGCCAGGTAAGCTGCCAGTACCAAATCTGTGCATGACTAGCAGCTTTCTCAGCCCCAGGCTGTCCTAAAGAGGAGTGCGTTGTAGGGAAGTAGTTGTGACAAAGAACTAGTTCCCAGCTGCGGATGATGGAGAAGTCAAGTTCCATTGGCAGTCCCTCCACTTGTGGTAAAGTTCATTTAGAAACCTAAAATCCTTTAGAAAATATGTATTTACTTGGAGATCCTACTTTCTCCTGATTGCTTAATTTCTCTGACAGACTCCATTTTTTTTTCTTCAATAACTGTCACGGGTTTTATATTTTCCAGGAAAAGTTTATGTTGGGGCCAAAAAGGAAATAGCTGAGAACAGGATTCCTATCCTAAATGTCTACATGAAGGTAAAACTTAATTTTAAGGTAGAGATTGTGCTGAGCGCTGCAGATACTTACCCCCTGAAATCACCTAAGAGAGACAGTACTGTTGTACTCCTAGGTATCTGCTTCTCTCTGTATTGTTTTTCCTGACGACACAGTGTCCACACTATGGGACAGCCCACAGTCCTGTTCCCCAGATTGTTCAGACTGCAGGATCTGCTGGAGTACGCAGTTCACAAAGGCTCACTCCCTGCCTTCATATAGATTATCCTTACAAACCCCCCCCCCCAAGATGTATGAGAAAGTGGTGAAACTCCAGGACTAGGAGAGTGAGGTGAGCTTCTGGGTGTACCTGCTCTACAGTGAAGACACAAGCCAGTAACATCGAGGAGAGAAATTCTTTTTGTGAAGGTTAACTGAAGACCTGACTTTAAATCAGTGAAAGTCTGAAGCACTGGCCAAGACTTCCAGTACTTAAGATTACCTTCTTCCCACAGTCATTCATGTTCTGAAGGGAAACACAAAGAGCAATTTGCTCCTTCTGCAGTAAATCAGGCACAAAAAGAGTGAAGCAATACATTGGCCAACTCCAGGAGTAAACAGGAGAAACTGTCAGCTGTTCAGCTGTGTCCTGCTGAGTGAGAAGGGAGAGGAGGGAGATTTCTGGCAGTAATGAGTATCCTTCGTGATTCTGTAGGTCAGAGAGGCATATTTGTTACACGTAAATAAACAGAGAATTGGTCTCTCCCACTGTTACACTCTGCTTCCTACTTGCTGTTGGCACAGAACCTACTCTGCCTACCCGTTTGGGTGTTGATGGATGAAGAGGTCCGGCTGTTCTTCTACCACTCAACCTTTGATGGTGAACAGGTGCCTCACAGACTGAGACGGCTTCGCCCACGGACACGCCGAGTGTAAGTGATTGATGTGTTTTTTCAGCATTGCTTGACGTAAGAGGTGCTGCCCAGTTTTCGCAGGGAGAGATGAGGATCACCACTGTGTTTCCCAAGTAAATCCATGAAGTCCTAAGATGAGTATCTTTGTGGTAGAGTGAATGCAGGGTATTTCTTGTTTTCAGTAATCTCTAACTTTTAAAGTGGATGTGATACTCGCATTAAAGGAAAATTCCAAAATAGGAGTATAGCTTGCTTTTAAAAAGATGCTGCTCAGGTCTATCTCCTTGATAATTTTTTAATGGTAATACCTACTATAATACCTACTATAATGTGCAGAATATACAGGCCAAGCTTAAGGACATAGGCTTGCACCACTGAACTCAATGTGAGTTTTGGCACTGAATTCAGTAAGATCTGGTTCAGACACTAAATGAAACTAAATTTGTTCCTGTCCTTTGTCTAAACAGGGGCCTGTCCTACATAGCAACATTGACACCCCTTTGGAGAACTGCTAAGTAGACGTCTTACTTCATTACCCTTCAGACAAAATAATTCTCCTTTCAACATAGCAAAGATGGACCCACTTCTTTTTCACTTACCTCAAACAGTGCAAAAACTGCACGTGTGTCTGCATTCCTGGCTGTGTGTATGATGGCAGAATTTGAACTGGATGCCATAAATGCTAGAAACAGGGATGCCCAGAAGGCAGAGTAGGGGGGCTGAGCAGTGCTGTGGAAAAGAGGTCCAGGATACTGACTGTATTGAAAATTCCATCTGTTCTCAGCAGCAGACATCATCAGATTGCTGCTGCTCTGCTCTGAAACAGAGAGAACTGGGGCAATGTTGTTGCATCCGTATTTATATTTTTTCAGTGCTGCAAACAGATTCTCTCTCATGCAGTTTCTCCAGTGATCTATGGCTTGTCTGCCTCTTAAATAATGAAAATGCAGACACCGTACTACTGATCATGTAGTATTTTTGATGACTAGGAAGACATACTTACCTCCCTGTTGTCTCCTTCCTTTGCAGTAAGAGCATTTCACCTCAAGTGCCTATTTCTGACCGCACGGCAGCTCCACGGGCTGAGGTGAGTACTCTGCACAATCTGTCATAAGATGGGAGATTAAGCTCTGTTTTACTTTGGTGTCTCATCGATCAAGTTGCCTTTTCCAATTAGAGCTTGGGGAAAGAAGGGAAAGTGAAATCGACACAGGAAAGCAATTGATTTTAACAACAGGGAATGAAACAAAAGGTGGAAAGCAGTGTTCTGTTCCTCCTCACTTGAGTAATAACAAGGTCCATTGTGAAGTCAGAATGACAGGAGGTCTGAAACTGAGAGACATAAAACCATAGAATGGTTTGGGTTGGAAGGGACCTTAAAGATCATCTAGTTCCAACCCCCCTGCCATGGGCAGGGACACAACCCACTAGGTCAGCTTGCTCAGACCCTCATCCAGCCTGGCCTTAAAAATGTACAGCTTGCTGCCAAATGGTCCACGTTTACATAGTGACACACATAAATTAAATTTTAAACAAGCACAAGCTTCAGTCTCATTGACTTCAGCAGAAGTTTAAAAGCTTTGCAGGTGAGGCATCTTAGTATTTTCTGTAACATAAGTGTTTTACTGAAAAGTGCCTATACCCTTGTCTTTTGCTGTATATTGTCTTGGTATTAAGCACATGGAACGGCTTTGTAACCAGCACTTGTCTGAGCATGTTCTTTCTTCCTGGAACACGTGACTTTGCCATGTGAGATTAAAAAACCCGATGCAAGTGCTTGGAGGTTTGTTGATTTTGTTTTTTACACTGAGTATGACAGGTCTTGGGTGTTACCTAGTAACTTATTAATATTGAATATACCTACCATAACTTTTCAATAGATGAAAAAAGGCTTTTGAAAGAGTTATTAGCGTAGACATATGAACGTCTAGCACAACAGTAGCCATTGTCTTTTTTTTATTAGGAGAACTCTTGGCATTAACAAGACTGAAAGAACCATCTCAACACAGAATAAAGAACACCATTTCATTTTTGCTCCTCTAAGAGCATTTAAATGCCTACCGTGTTCTCTAAGAACAATGAGAGATATGCATTTTTGATAACTCAGCCACTTTATTTATTCAAGGACAGCATGTTAGGGTGGTAGTATCTGCTTAGCTCCTTTCCCACCCCCACCCCCCCTTGAAGCGGGCATCCAAGTTCCATTTTAACTACATGTCAATTTCCCAGACTTCCCAAATCTCTCTGTTCAGCATACAGGCTGAAAGCTAGATGTAAAACCAAAGTTAGTTACCTTTAAATTAGGACACAACCCTTCTGCATTTTTTTTGAGGCTCTTCATGATATTTTGCAGCAGAAAGCTGTAAAACTGCAACCAGAAAAGAAACATATTTTTTTTCAGTTCTCAGGATTTCAAGTTTTCAAGTTGTGAGTTGTCTTCAGCTCTATTGATTTACTTGCTTTTAAGTGTTTTCAACGTCTTGATATTTATTTATTTATTTCTCTGGTGCTCAGTGTCCTGCACTTTAAGAATCCTAGCACGTAGCGCCCTCAGAGCCGTGTTTATCCTAGTGCTTTAACCACTTCTTCAAGGCATTTTTGTGTGTGATGAGTAGGAGAAAAAATTGTGGGAACTATAGACTACAGTTATGTATGTGGCCTTTCCCCAGAAATACATCTGTGATGACAAAGTACATACTATGGTGCTGCTTTATGCTCTTACCCCAAGAACAGAACAGAAAGAAAGATTCACGTTTGTAATTCTGTGCATTAATAATTCCAGTGTTATTACTTTCCATAGGCACTGTTTGATTTTTCTGGAACCAATAAAATGGAACTCAGCTTCAAGAAGGGAGACTTGATCTATCTACTTAGCAGAGTAAACAAAGACTGGTTGGAGGTAAGACTGCGATAGCGGTACTGAATTATTAGCATATCTTGAAATACATGACTGGAAAGGGCTCTCCTAGTCCTTGGGACCTGTCTCCCCCTTTCAAGGAGAAACTGTATCATAATCAGGTCTTACTGTCAAGAATAAATACTTGACTCCAAATTTGAAATTGTTTCCTCCCTTGATGGTTTTTAGCTTACCAATTTTCTGCCCTCTAGACTTCAGTTTTCATTTGCATTTGCTTCTGCTGGAATGTTTTTAAATTCTTTGGAAGTGATTAGAACACAAAAAGGCCACAGAAAGGAGACGGAAACTCCATTTCAGCGATTAATTGGTTTCTTGCCTCAGGGTGAGTTGCTATATACTTCATGCTTCATACCACAACACACGTCAGCCTGATTAGAGAGAACTTGGGCAATGCAGCAGTGTTCTTAAAAAGGATGAGGAGAACATACTGCGTGTTTGCTGATATCATATCTCTGCTTGCTCAAACACCACGACCTTCCTTGGTAACCATCTGACTTTAATTTTTTACACACTGTTTCACTTCCCCGCCTTGTATTTGACTATGCGATTGTATAATCTTTTTGTAGGGATACCATCAGGTCACTTCCATGGCCTTTGTTTTCTTGATTACAGGAGAAAAATTTTTACTGTTGTTTCCATGGAAATTAATTGAATTCCAGACCTTACTGCATGTGGCCCAAACTGGCATGGTTTTCTTCATTCTAACACTTCCTATTATTCCAGGGAACAGCTAATGATGCCACTGGGATTTTCCCATGTGCTTTTGTGAAGATCATAAAAGATTTACCACAGCAGGAAGACACAGTTAATAAAGTTCGATGTTATTACCATGACGAGACTATGAGCACTGTCAGGTAGTAAGAAAATAGTCTTCCAGTTTACTGCTGAAGAAATGACAACAATTCTCTTGTCATGATATATAATGAATAGATTTGTTCTTGTTATAGGGATATTTCAGTGGAAGAGGATCTGAGCAGCATTCCATCATTCAAAGATCTCATGGAATTGATGAGGTACAATGCAAGCAGTCAGTTGTATGTTTAACATCATTTAAACGTTTGTGAAGTTCCTTCCAGTCCTAGATTTTCCACATTCTGCTTGGTCATCACCATGTTTTGGGTGTGAAATACTTTTCAAGTGTCCTGAAGAAGTTGCATTTTGACTTGGCCTAGGGCCATCTGTGAAGACGCTAGTCTGCCTTGGGATTGTCAGTAAGGATGGATGCCGCACACTTCTAACTGAATTATGCTGGGTAGAAGTTTCCATTTCTTGTTCTAAGACCAGAGCCATACCCCCATGCAAGGATCCAATATACCTCTTCAGGAGGCAGGACACCGCCTTCTAACACCTGGTAAACTAGTGTTAAACTAGATTAATCTGGTGTTGGAACATCAAAACATTAGAACAGCAAATGTTAGTGATAGAACACCTGTGCTAATATTCTTCCATTCCTTAACCTGCCCTCCCCTCAAAAAAAGCAACCATAAGTAGGCAAAAGTGGGTCGTAACTACAGTCAGCTCTTGTATATGAGAATTTTATCAAACTCACAGATTAATTGTGACAGGCATGTGGTGTTACTGCAAATGGTTCTCGGTTCTAACAGTTTTCTTAGCTTAAACACAATACAGCGTGAATGTGGCTGTATCATTTCTAGTATTAGCGTATCAAGAATGCCAAGACACACAAGGCTTTGTGTGGCTTTTAGCAGAAGGAATTAGGTTGCCAGTTTACTGTTAATTATGCAACACCTCCCAGGCGTTCCTTGATTTCTGGGGATCAACTCATTTCTTTTCTGCCAGGCGGGAGTTTGACCAAGATGACATTGTTTTGAATTACCGGGACCCTGACGGTGATCTGATCCGGCTACTCTCCGATCAAGATGTTGAACTCATGGTGTCTCAGAGCAGGAGAAGGCAATCTGAGAAGCATTTCTTCCCTTGGAAGCTGCACATCACGCACAAAGATGACTTGGGTGTCTACAACACTAGTCCAGGAATAGGTGCTACTCAAACAGTAAGAGCAACATAAGCGCTATATAGAAATGTCCCAGTAGGTAGCTATACAGTCCTTCTGTAATCCCTCTCTGCAGACAGTTTCCTTTAACAAGCCTTTGAAGTAGGCTTGAAAGGAGTAATTTTTAGTAATATATTACCTTTCAGTGCAAAATCTGTACTTACTTAGCTTTTTCAGCTTTTTAGCACTCCTCTGTAATAGAGACGTCTACATAGAGCTCACAGAAAGTGAGGAACAGAGAAATAAAATCACTGGCCGTATTCACAAAGCAAGTCAGTGTTAGCCTGCAATAGAGGTTTAGTGTCCTGAGTCTCAAGACCTGCTCTAATCTCTATTCTTGCTCCCAAAGCTAATTATTTGTCCAGAATGTTTTCATAAGCTTTTTTTCTAGACTGCCATAATTTTCTCTTAGCTTGCTGATATGAAGGTTTGTGTGCCAGTGCTCATGAATGTGCAATTATTTCTGTTACTTGGGAGTCTGACTGGGCATTCAGAGCTTGTCCTGGAAGCATCAAGAAAACTTTTTTATATTTCAGTGAAGAAATCGCAGCCCACCTTTGCTTTCTTCTTTCTACTGACCAATATTTTGAATTCTGTGAATGAAACCCAGTACACCTGTGGTGTTCCTCATAGACCTTTTTGTAATTGTACAGACTACTTATTTCTGCATTCTGGGAAAATTTGTGTGATACCTATTCAAATAGCAATTTTTTCTCTGTCTGTCTTCTGCTTTCTGACATCTCATTGCAAAGTAGAACTAACAAGAAATTACTGTATCAGATTCTTCCACAAATAAAGTTACACATGAGTATATTTTATCAGTTTCTATTCAAAAGAATTTTTTTGGGGGGGATGAAGTAATTCTGCTCTTTTTTTTTTTTTTGTGTGAAAGTGAGATAATTTTAAAGAAGAGTTTGAAAGCTATTCATCTTTCCTTCAAGAGCAGTTCATTATAGAACAAAAATATATCTTGCAATAATTTCTTTGATGTTCATGCAATTAAAATACTTTCTTCTTGAACAAATATACTGCTGCTTATAAGAATTACAATTTATGTATGTTTTACATAAATTCTTTGATACCTAAAATACTGTATTTTAAAACTACCATGCAGTCATGATGTTAAAAAGATACCAAGTATAAATATAATCAGTAAAAAGTAAAAAGTTAAAAGAATTTTCGAACACCATGCTTTGGATTTGACTGTTAGTTTCTGTGGCATTAGGCTACAATTCCCCATTTAAAAAAATATTTGTCCCTGATCTGCTGCTGAAATTTGTACAGGCAAGAGGGAAGATTAACAAGTATCTGAAGGTACTAAGAAACAGTTAACTAATGATGGATAACTAACTAACCTGCCCCTCCCAAAACTGGCAATACAATGTTTTCTCTTTTTCTTAGATGTTACCTGTAATGCTATCAGGTAATAAGATCAACAATAACAATAAAAGTATTTAAGATGACTTATCCTTTAAACTGTTTTGTTTTTTTTTTCTTCCTGATGTATATACATAAACTTATTTATATACACAAGCTTTAATATTCTATTCTCCATAGCCCTGCATTTATGCATATATGTGTATTGGAAATAAAGGAAAGAGTTTATATATAAAGATAAGCATATTGTTTGCTATATTGGGATCCATAAATCATTTCTTACTTGACACTTTATTAAGTGCATAGTTGTAGCAGTATAACAATTCTGTATAGGCTTGTACAAGAAAATGCGTTTGGTCACCAAAGAGTTGTAAGATGTGCTACAGGCCATATCTGCTTTCCAGGTTCCACCTGAAGAAACCATGCAGACTAAATTTCAGAGGTAGATAACATATATTCAGAAGAGACGGAGATTATGTCTTCCTTTTTTCCAATGGTGGAAGGTTTTAGTTGACATTGTTTTACTAAAACGTTACTTCAAAGGCGTTGTAGCAATGCAGTTTAGGAAGGAGATGAAGCAATACACAACGGTCATGTTAGTTATCTTACACCTTGAGATACATAAGAGAATGCATTGTAAGTTTGAAGCCTAATTGGCCTGCACGGCCTGCAAAGCTTCTGGAGCACAGGATTACTCGTTACCTCTTCCTGGAGTTCAACAGAGCAAATAACATCTGAAGATTTTCACTGACAGCTGGATCCTGCGGTGCAACCAGCAACTCAGCAAGTCTGTCGGAAGATGGAGGAGCTGTTTGAGTGGGGAAGGAACGGGACGGGAAATGTCTGCTGTGAAACAAGAAACCTCTTTTCTAAAGGTGGGGGAAGAACACACATAAACTTGCTGGCCTCTGAAAATCACAGCAGGAGAATTCCTTTCTGCCTTTATGCTGTAATGCAAAGTAAATTCTGCCCGTCCAGCAAAGTCGCATATTTTCTCCCTTGTCTGCAGGTTTTAAATGCACACCTCCTGAGAGTCCCCATGACACACAATTTCCTCAGATACTCTCATATTCTCCTTCTTGCTCTGCACGTTCCCCTTATTCACAGTATACAATTTTTTTTTGCCTTGTATATAGATGTAGCTCTTGTGAGAGCCTAACTGTGCTCACTATGGTTTTGGTCAGTACTACAGGGATTTAGAGAAGGTGTAGTAGCAGTGCAGGACAGCCAGGCATATTCTGTATCTGGGGACTCATCTTAGCTCCGCGCCCCCCCCCCACCCCCCCGTAGTTTACCCCTGAGAGTGCAAATCTGAGTGTGTCTTTCCCTTATGGCTACCTAACTTTCCTATAGATCTTATCTTATTATTGAAGGCTACTGGGCTAAGCTTTAAAGCTGGATTTAAACCAGCATGGCTGCCTTGGATGCAGGATAACTTCTGATCAGCTCTTCTCACAAGTTTTCTTGCGTTTCCTCTACGTAGTATAATTAATTGTTGTTGAAATCGGTAAAACTTACTTTTTAAAATATTATTCAAGTTAAAGGGTTACAAAGATAAAGGTAGTTCTCCCCCCCCCATATATATATGTACAAATAAACATAAAGTACGGAATGATCCCTGCCTTGAAGATTGTTTAGCCTACAGTAAAGCAAGAAACAGTGCTGGAGTAAAAAACAGAGAATTCTTTCTTAGCCTTTCTCACTTCTGCTGCAGTCAATTCTCTTTTTTTTTTTTTTCTTTTTTCTGGAAATACATTAGTCCCATGATTTGGTAATTGTTACCATACAGATTGGCACTGACAAATTTCCTTCCCCTCCCTTCCCAGTTAAACAGTTCCATCTAAGTACGTGCTTTGGGGGGCTAAAATAGGAAGTAGAGACTTCCTATTTCACAGGCAATTACACAGACTTCCCTTGAAAGGGCGTGGTCTGCTTCGTCGAAAGTGGTATTTGAGGTGCATAGAAGATGTAGCAGTTATTTTGAAGACTTACTTGCCAAGAAAATCCTGTGGTTGGTTTATACCTTCTGTCTCCAGTTCTAGGGAAGTGTGGTTTTGCTGGTTTCTGCATCAGAGGATTCTGATGCTGCGGGGGGACATTGGACAGGGAGAGTCACCCGTCAGGTTGAATCATCTGCCTCACAGACAGCTCTGGATCCAGGTAAGGGAACTGCTTTCTCTCTGGGGAAAACAACCTGGCAGAGAATCTGCTCTCATATAATGGCTTTTGAATCATTAAGGGATTCCTTAGATGTAATGTTTATTCAAGGACTCAACCAGCTGCTTCTGGTGTAAGGAAGAGGCATTGAGGAATTTGAAAGTCAAAAGGAATTTAAAAGGAGTTTTTTCCATGCTCCCCTAATGTAGAAAAGAGTCTCATCTCTGTAACATACTTGAGTAGGTGAGTTTATTATACTTTTGAGAGAGCAATGAGAGATGGCCAACCGTACTTGAATTCCAGTATTGAACAATGCGGTCCATGGTCTTTGAACCACTCAATCTACTCTCAATCTCTTGCAACTTGTTTGGGGAGCAGCTGGAAAAGTAGCATGTTGAAGAGAAATTGGAAAGTGAATTAATATGGAAATTCAATCCTATAGCTCCCAGGAGCTATGTGGTTGAGGATCATATTTTAAAGGAAAGATAAAACACAGAACACCATTTTGGTTCATTAGGAAGACTTTGAGCAAGAAGAGCAGAAGGGGGAAGGAATTTGAAGGCTGAGTTCTCTTCACAGATTAGGGTTGTTTCTTGCTGCTACTCAGCTGAAGGAATTCCTGCACTTCCTTGGAAATGTGCATTTATTTCTTCATTCTTTGCTCATATTGCAAGCTCACACAATAAGAAGACATAAAATTTATCCTATAATAAATACTTGGTAGAAGTTCTTTCTGAATGTCACTCCAACATAAAGCCTAAAGAAGTTCCCTAATTCAGTTTCACTTCTCTTTATGTGAAATGAAAACAAGAAGCTCCACAATAGGCCAAGCAAGAGAGTAGCCAGTGGGAAATGAAAACAATTGCCTTCTGAATTAGGATCAAACTTGTGCACAAAGGACAGTATGATCATGAAAGTGATTTTCGTCCTTCTGCTGAATCTGGATTTGATCTTCAGAGTCCAAGCGATTAGAGGTGAATTTTAAATTTATATTCTCTTTTAGCCTTTCATTATTTCCTTTCTTTTTGTATCTGTCTCCTTCTTTCAGATAATGCTCTTCCTTATTTTCTGCTTGCTTTTCTGATGGCTTCTGCCACCATCTTCTATGCTATAGGAGAACAGACGTCTTGATCAAAACCAGTGTGTAGCAGATGCATGTGCAGACAAACAAGTTGTAGGTTGGTGGCATGGACAGGTGAAATACTGGACAAATGGATGAGATGAATAAGTTGACTGGTTATTGAGTGAATAGGGAGGAGGAATAGACCCTGACACTGAAAACAAAGGAAAATGAAGGGCTGCTTGATTCAGACAGTAGTGTACAGGGGTAGAGACAAGTGGACAGACACAAGACGGGGAAGTGTGTGGGGACTATCAAAGGAACATCCAGATGACCTGATTTTCTTCTTATGGAGTTGCTGACAGATAAAGAGATGATCTGCCGTATCTGTTGCTGGTGTTTCTGAGTTTACTGTCTTTCCTCTTCTGAAGCAGAGAGCTACTTTTCTCTTTTCCCCTCTTTTTTTCCCCTCTTTTTCCCTTCCCTTCCCTTCCCTTCCCTTCCCTTCCCTTCCCTTCCCTTCCCTTCCCTTCCCTTCCCTTCCCTTCCCTTCCCTTCCCTTCCCTTCCCTTCCCTTCCCTTCCCTTCCCTTCCCTTCCCTTCCCTTCCCTTCCCTTCCCTTCCCTTCCCTTCCCTTCCCTTCCCTTCCCTTCCCTTCCCTTCCCTTCCCTTCCCTTCCCTTCCCTTCCCTTCCCTTCCCTTCCCTTCCCTTCCCTTCCCTTCCCTTCCCTTCCCTTCCCTTCCCTTCCCTTCCCTTCCCTTCCCTTCCCTTCCCTTCCCTTCCCCCTTCCCCCCTCCTCTTTCACCTAATTGGATTTGGTGGAGCAGGAAATGGGAAATTTCTCCTTGGATCACCCAATGCACCGTGTCTACATGAAGACTAAACCTGTATCCATCCTTAACATGTCAGAATAAAAGTGTTGTCAGAAGGTGTGCCTCATGGACATCTCCTTTTTCCAAGACGGATGCCAATGCCTGTTGTCCACAGTAGCTAGGGGAGTTATGTTGCCTGGCCCAGGGTCAATTGCAGGACATGTCCCTTTGAGATCTCTGAGGGAAAATGTGTTACAGTGTGTCTCAAACTGGTCTCTTGGCATTCTGAGTCTTAGCCTTACAGTGAGACCATCCCCTTCTATGTAGGGTGCTCCATTTTCTGGTTATGCAAGGAATGCCATAGAACTTACTTTGCATTGGTTTTCAGTAGAAGATCAAAATAAAGTCCCTCTTATGCCTGCTAGCTAAGACACCATCATACTTTTCTGATGGGTTTTTGTGCCTGTAAAAAGCCCCTCAACCAAGCTGATAGCAGTTCCCATCAAGGAGAATTATTTGAGAGAGCTCACTCATGTTTGCATGCTGACGTCTCTGTCATCTGAAGGTCACATCCCAATAGTGCAGCCAGATATTACCTTCAGAGGAAATAAAGAGGAGAAGAAACAAACTTGCTTCATACTGAATTTACCAGGGGTGGCATGTGTTTTCCCACTTCACAGTTGTGAGGTTAAAAAAAAAAAAGTTATCCCTGCCGAGAGGTCTGGTCATTTCTGGGTCATAAATCTAGTTCCAAAAAAATTAGTTTGGGCATTCTTGTGAGTTATAACAAAATTCTTCCTAGAGCATCTCACTTTTAAATATGCCTTTCTAGTGTCATAACCTTTTCTAGTAGTTTAGTGGCAAAGAAGTCCTATATATCAACACACAAAGATGAAATGTTCACCATATGCCTGCTGACCATGGGATCTACCAATCCCTGGAAACAATCAGTGTTTGAAAAGGGATACTTTGGCTGGAATTATGTGCCTTCCAGGCAGAAATGGTCTCACCTCATTGTTGTTACTCATAGCTTGGTTTGGACACTTGCACATTGTGGAGATGTGCAGAATGGACACAACTCTGTACGTATTTTCACTAAGAGTCGTTTTCTGGTGCCATGAGGAGAGTACTGTTATCGGTGCCTTCCCCATTCTGCTGGCAGAATCACTGTACCTCCTGCTATCTCTCACTATTTCCATTTGTAATCACTGCTTCTTTTTTGGCCTGAATTCTTTTCTCAGAGAGTATCCCTATGAAGAGCTTGAGCTGCTACAATGACTACAACTCACAGGTGACCTGCACATGGATGGAGCATTCAGAGGCTCATGCCCTCGTTGGTATGATTCTTTACCAAAGGAATGATTTTATAGAGTAAGTACCTGAAATGTGCTAGTGGAGATATTTTTACCACCTTTACAACTATTTTCCCATAATTTGGTTGTGGGACCATAGATATGAAAAAAAAAATGGGGCACATTGGTTGCTATCAATAGAGTGGGGAAGATGGTGTCAGAACAAGTGTAAGCCTGAGTGTTGTTTATAAACCTAAAAGGGAGGAGACATTCCCCCTGTTATTTTGCCCATTTAGAGCATCATTGAGAGTATGGTTTCGATCACTTCTGAGAAACACGTCTAGACCGTCTGTTTGTGAGATAGAGAAAACTGGTAAGTTCATCTGTGCTATCACTTTTCCTCCCAGAGATACTGGTCTGTTTGTGACAGTATCTCTCTGTTACATCTGTTTCCTTATGAAAAGGGAACTGGATCACCAGAGTGAATCAATTGGGAGGAGAAGAAAGAACAGAGAGGGAGGAATAGTCAAGGGAGAGAGAAAGACAAAGATGGAAAGCTGAGAAGAAAAAGAATTAAGAGTCTGTGGATACAGGAAGGAAAGGTCTGGAAGGTCTTTGGAACAGGATCTTGAAGCTAATACTTCTGGGAAAAGATGGTATAAAATTACTTGGACCTTTGGAGGATTCTCAGGAACATTGTTACATGATGGAGTGTGTGGATCACATAGGAAACAGACAAGCAGGTATTAAGCGTGGACAGTCACACAGCTGAAATCAAAACGGCCAACGATTAGACAAGGTCAGCTCATAGATGCAAAATAGCTGACTAAAAGCCAAATTGTAACGTAATGCTGGTGAGTAGATAGAAATATCTTCAGGACTTCATAACCCTTGGGCTGACTCTCATTTAAGGGTACACACATGTATGGTCAGTCTCACCCATACTTCAAGAATATCCCTGGTTTCCTTGCTAATCCCCAGCTTTTAAAAATAGCAATAAGGCTGAATAATGCTTGCTGACATATAGTTGGCTGGGAAACTCCATCCTATCCTGGAAGGCAGTATTTGGCCTTAGATATTCACAACTTAATATTTCTCATCTGAACTGGAACAATATAATATACTGGGCATGAAGCCATAAGCACAAACAAAATTCCAGAGGGTACAAAAAGAAGCAACACATCTCTCCAGCAGCTCGGGCTACTGCAAGCACACAAAGCTTGCTGTCTAGTTTAAAATATTGTTTCTAATTTTCATGATGCTCCTTGGCCTGGAGAAAGGCTATATAAAAGGATGATTAACATTCTGGATGAAGTCTTTAATGAATACGTAAGGTCCCTTGGCAGAACAGAACTACTAAGGATACAGAAGTACATTTTGATTGGAGAATTTTTTTTAAGTGTCTTTCTGGGACTGCAAAATGAATGTCTTCAAGAAGCTAAGGACTATCAGAAGCTTTACTGCCTTTTACTGAGTAAAAACTGCATTTCCATGACATTATATTTCATCCTACTATTTCTCACATAAAAATATGAGATTACGTAGAATTAGGCTGAAAACTAACAAAAAATAGACTGGTACCAAAAGATAACATTTTGCTGCACAATTTTGAAATGGGAAGGTATTTGACAAAACCCTGGGGTTGAAAATGTTTGTCATATTAACTGATGCAAAACAGGACTACTAGGTACAGTGAGATATAAATGCCCGAGTAAATTATAATAACGTAATGGGATGGAAATTTCAGGCATTTAATTTTGCATTAACTATAGGTCTCCAAATTAGGTCTTCATAGATCACTTTCTCTATACACAGGGAGAACGAGGAGATGTTTTGCAAACGCCAGACAGAAAATGACTCACATGAGACTTCAGACTCCTATGTGCGCTGGGTTTGTCACAACACGACAGAAGGTTTTGTAATAGGGGTAAAAGATATTTACAGCTTCAAACCTAACAAGATACTTCAAGCAGAACTAAATGTTGATCTTTTCCAAAATGGTAAGGATTAAATACCAAATTCTCATTTTCCAGCGATATTACAGATCTTTGAGATTGTATTTGTCATTCAGTCAGGAAGTGAATCCCACTTCCATTGTGAAAACTGACGGAGTTCTGCATTGAGAGGACGGGGCAGGGAAGGGACAGAGCAAGTTTCCTGGAGCAGCTGGACCTGGAAGGGGGACTCAAGCAGGAGTTACTTGGTGTGGCAGGGATAAGATACTCTGGAAATGGGGAAGCTTACCTAGGCATTTTCTTCCCCTCTTCATGTCCCTGTCCTCACTATCTCATCTCATGGGTTGTACCTTCACCTTCCAGTTCAGACCCTCCCACCTCAAAACCTCTCGGTCAGCTCGATGACATCAGGAGACTTCTTGCTGACCTGGAAAGCAGCTGATGGAAGCCAAGGGCTGGGCAATGCCCTGGAGTACGAAGTCACTTACAAGCGGGAGTGGGAGTCCTGGGAGGTAAGAGCAGAGGAGCCGGGCTCTCCTGGTTTGGGCTGCACCCTCTTGGGCAGTCGAGAGCCTGTGGTGACCATTGTGTAAATGAGTGGCCTTTCCGTTCTCAGGCACTATGAGGAGAGTCAACAGATGTTGTTTCAGGTCAGGCGGAAGGGGCTCTCTCTTTCTGTTTGCAAGTGACTTGTCCAGTGAAATACCATTTGTTCTGAATTGAATGCAAATATCTGTTCTTCACTGGAAAAAGCACTGTGCTTGGTTTTGAGTGGGAATTGATTTTGCCCTGAATGCCTCCCAAATGGAATTAAAATGGCAAAATGGCAAAATATATTTGAAGATTCTTCCCCTTCCAGCAGGGTGTTTTGTTTGATTCTTATTTTTTTTTTTATTTTTAAGGATTCATATCCGTTGCCCTATTGTTTCCTTAGATCTGCATATGTTTCTTTTCTGTACCTGTCAGCCCAATCCTTAATTTTAAGGAGACGTATCTTGGCGAGATTCCCACAAAATTCTGCACTGACCAGCATTGTGAACTTGTGTAGCTGGTACTGAAGACAACCAGGGCTCTGCAAGCACAGAAGCTGGCCCGCCTGCCACCTGGGGTAGATTGTCCCCGACAGTGCCTGTGCCTCACCCTTCCTGTGCCATGCTGGCAGCATGCATGCTGAAGCCCCTTTAGTATGGGAGCAAGGAGGACTGCACGACAGCGTGTGCACAGACCATCACATGTGTGGGATTGCTGGGAGATGCAGCCTGGCATTCACCTCCTCTCGCTGTTTCCCTGTGTTCCCTCCACCCCTCTTCTCCATTCCTTAACTCCCTAATTTCCTCCCTCCTTATTCTCACTCCTTTCCCCAACAACAGAAAGCTGCCTCCCTCGTGCTCTCCAACACCACAAGTTGCCGTCTCCACCACAAGGACCTTGTGCCGGGGAGCAGCTACGTTGCCCGTGTGCGAGCCAGACCCGGGCAGGCCAGTGGCTTCTCTGGGCAGTACAGCGAGTGGAGCATGGAGGTGTCATGGGACACCCCTGAAGGTACCGTGGGACGGAGTGGGGTGGAAGCACTGGCTGAGAAGCCAGGCCTTTCCTGTCACAGACCTTGCTCTCCTCTTCTCTGAAGGTGGCCTTCAGCCCAGGAACCTTCGCTGCCTCTTCGATGGTGCAGATCGTCTGACGTGCAGCTGGGAAGTGAAGAAAGCGATCACCACCTCTGTCCTCTTTGGCTTGTTCTTCAGGGCCACTCCAGCATCAGCGTACGTGCTCTGCCTGTGGCAGCATGCCCGCGCCTCTCCCATGGAATTTCTCCCATTTTCCCTGATCTCAGCTCAACCTCTTTTTTCTCCTTTCAGAGAAGAGGAGTGCTTTCCTGTGCATGAGAAGGCTTTGCCCCGTGTCCCATATGTGATTCAGAGCTGTGAGATCCCTGTGGACAACTCCAGCAGCCAGAGCCAGTACCATGTGTCTGTCCGGGCCAAGACGGAGGAGAAAATAATTGAAGCCTACAAGAACAGTGAGTTGCTGTGTTGTTTCTTGCTTCTCCTGATTGTTTCTTGGAGAGATGTCTGTCTGGGCAAGTGGTGCTGAGGAAAAGTGGGTGGGAGGAGGAAGAGAGCAGGACTGATGAAGAAAGGAACTGGACACTGTGTCAAGTCAGAGGTCCAGGAGGGGTGGCTTGTAGTCATTGAGTTCCTCAGTGACACTTGTTACTCTGAGGAAGGTGGCAGCGGTGGAAACTGCTGTGCAGAAATTTGGGTTGTGACCCAGAGCTGCTTGGTGAGCGATTGTCACCCTGCTGACTTCTCTGTTACTAACCTTCATAAGCGTCCCAGCTGACAGGGAGCTGTGATGAGAGGTGTTTGTGGGGAGCGTGATTTCTCAAGAAGCCAGTGGACCTCTTGCAGGTTTGTGCAGTGGCTCCTGGAACACTGCATAAGGTAGGACTCCTCTGCTGAGTGAGTTGTGCCAGGTGGATCATCTCTGCCTGCATGTATCTGGAGGTACTGGTGCTACTTTTCACAGACTAAAGCTGGGAGAGCCCCTGTAGTGGGTGAAAATATCAGGTAATAGCCCCAAGAGAGCTGAAAATCTCTGGAAATGTGGCGGACCAGTACAGACGTTTCAAATATTGCTTTAGTGCCTTTCTGTACACAGGGACTGCTGTCAATATTAATGGATATGGATTTTCTGGTATTTAATGTGTCTACTGGTTTATTGTATTGGACTAGAAAATGCAGATGCGGAGAATTAAGAAGTGTTAAAAAGCCAAGACTTCTTACATTGCATAAAACAACATTGTTTTCAGTCTCTGGAAACTATTCACAGTAGTGAAAGGGAGTGCTGGACCAGTATGTTGATAAGTAATCTAAGACATTCCATGTGTTCCAGTTAAGGTGCTGCCACCTGCAAATGTGTCAGTAACAGTTACAGAGAACCAAGAGTATGAACTGAGGTGGACAAAATATGCTTTGAGATATAGCTTCATAAAACAGAGATACCAAGTCGAGTACTGGAAAAACAACCAATACAAAGCTGTAAGTCTTGAAAGTCCTAGAGTCCTGGATTTCTCTTTTCTGGGCAAATTGGAAAGACAGTTCCTCTCGCCTTCATCATTTGTGCTTCTTTCTTCTCCCTAGACTGCCCAGAAGTTAAATATCAGCAATGATGAACCTCCCTTCATCTTCACCCTGGAGATGCTGGCATCATCTACAGAATATAGGGGGAAAATGCGCGCAAGGGTGAATACGCCTCTGGATTATGAGGGGCCTTGGAGTGAATGGAGTGAGGAGTTCACCTGGAAGACTGATAATGGTACTTTCCATGCAGGCTACTTCTGTAAGGTTTTGTGGACTGTTAATGGCTGAACGCCTCTATAGAAAAATACATTCTCTCAGCTGGGGCTGAAGGTCGGTCCAGCCATGAGCTGGCTGGGGTCACTTAACAAGGTAGCTGTCCTGTCCGCATCCTTGTAGTACAGCAGCAATGCTAATGAAGGAGGCGAGCAGGAATGACCTTTTAAGCTTGTTACCTATTTCCCTTCACAAGGTGAGTACAACCAGCCATAAAGGCTTCCATACAGAAAACGAAACAAAGATCCTGCCCAAAAGATCATCCTTGTTTCCTGATTCCAGTAGTCCATTCTGCTATCAGTGACTGAAGAGCCTGAGATTGGAAGAAGACAGAATATAAGTCCTCAGTCTTTTATATTTGCAGAGTGACTCTAAAGTTGCATAAAACACACAGTAGAGTCTACTGGAGATAAAAATCTTTACATGTGTTTGCTGTTTCTGGACTTGGAGGCAGAATGTCAGCTATCATATGGTCTTGGGCCCAAGTTAATATGATCTTACATGATTTGTCCTGAGGACGTTTGTAGTGGTAAGACAGGAGATTTCATGAATGTACTCAGGAAGAAATTGGTATGTTGGTCATGATCAATTACAGCCATTGGCAGAGGAAGCTCACTCTTAGAAAATCTCTGAGACCCCATCTCTTCAGCACTGCAGAGAGTAAGGCCTGAAGACATGTCTACTGTTCATGGTGGAGTAAGGTACCTAGCCATCTTTTTATTAGCATAAATTGTTTACTGTGATGTCAGTAAAAAATAAAAAAGAATCAGGAAAGGAAACAATGAACTTCTTTGGTCATAAGCTGTTCAGGCCACACTTGGTCACTCCCACTTTGGACGTTTGAAGGCCTCATGATCCTGTCCCGTGACACGATACCTACGCTTCCCTGATCTGCTTGCATGAAGAGAAACCAGAGAGAAAAACCTGTTATGGGAAGCAGCCAATGTGCAGGTGGATACCTTTTGCTCTTTTCTGTGTTTCAGTTCTGCCACCAGTGGTTCTCCCAGCGATGCTCCCAGCTCTCATCATCATCTTCCTAATAGCTGCTTATTGCAGCTATAGGTATTTCCTCAGGTAGGTCTGTGTTGTGACTAGGAGATATGGCAGCGTGTTGGCCACGTGGGCGGCATAAAGGCTGAGGCACTCCTTGTCCCCCATGAGAGAGAGGTCTATGTGGAGATGAGCCTTGGTGTGCGATGGGCAGCCTTGTGCGTGTCTGTGCAAGGGGGAGAGTTGGATGGTGACGTGCCGTGGCCTTGGTGGTGCCTCGCCGTTCGTGGCAGTGCAGTGTGTGAGGTGCAGTCTGTTTTGGTTGCAGTCACGGTGAGAAGCAAATCTTGAAAACTCTGTGTTGTTGTTGCAGGAAGAAGCAAATGTGGGAGGAAAAGATTCCAAACCCCAGCAAGAGTCTCCTGATTCAGAGCTACCAGGGGGTAGGAGAGAACTGTACCTTGAAGGGTGCATTATTTGTCTCTCTTATTCAGGACTTTCAACAGTCTTAAGAGCTCTTCTTGTCTCCTAGTCCACATTGAACAGATATCTTCATTAGTCTATGCCTTATTTTTGGAAGTTCTGGTCATATTCAACATAACTGTGTCCTTACATTTATACTAGTAGACTTTGTGTTGTGCTTGTCAGCATCACTGTGATTTAAAATCAAGCTAGAAAATTTTCAGTATTTTAAAATTTTAACTGACTAAAATAATCTAGTGTCATTAGCGAACTTTATCAGTTGGTGCCTTCATTCATCTCGAAATAGGAAGCAACACTAACTCAGTACCTTTTAGAATGGGGTGGTAGCCCTATTAAAGAAACTTTTATTTTAAGGAGCTGGATTTTCTGGAATAAATGTTACCACATGCATGTCTGTTACCAGGACAAGCATTCTTTATTGGAAATCGAGGAACACACTTAGACAGCATTTGGTCAAAGCTGTCTAAGTAGAATCTCTTTCCCTTCTTCCTCCCTTCCAAAAAACACCCAGCATCTGGAAAGGGTGGTATGGGCATCTCTAGATTTTGGTGGTAAAAGTCTTCCACTCTTGCAAGAATAGCTAATTCAATAACGTGCCCACCTCAACACAAACACACACACAGACAGGCTTTTTTGTATGAGAGTTGATTCTCTTTCATGTTGATAAGGGATGGATTACAGTAAGTATAGATCCATGGTAATCCAATGAGTATAATTTACAACATGGCCTTTGTGTGCGATGAATGAGCACTTGCGGTATCTATGTTTGTGTGTGAGTGAAGAGTTAATACATTTGTTAACCATTGAACATTTGTTACATTGCTGTAAAAAGAACTTTCATTGTAATGACCTGTTTTAATACATAATTTTCAAATAGATGGAAAAGACTAGGCATGGATTCTCTTGTGCCAGAAGACAAACTGGTGCTTATACTAAAGTCTCAAGTTAGTTTCTTTTGCCTGACCTCTACAGTAAAAACTGGAAACTTTTTCCTACTCTAAGAAGCACCTTAATAGCTTTATTTCCTATCCCCTACCCATTTTTCCATTCACAAGCACTCACCGCCTTAGTTTCATGGTGTTGAAAGATTCCATTCCTGCACTGAATTGCCTTATCCTAAATTTTGAAAACATCCCAGTAATTCTGTTTCTCTGGTCAGCTGGTACAGAAGAACAGTCATTATACCTCTATAGGTGAAATATTGCCCAGAGTGTCCTCATATGATGCTGGAAAAAAATAGACACTGCACAAAGCAGTAGCTTTGATCTTTATTGGTAGGAACCTGCAGCATCTCTATGAGCTCTTTCAGGGGGCAGTTCATGTCCCCTGTGCTATGTAAAGTTGAATAGAATAGAATAGAATAGAATAGAATAGAATAGAATAGAATAGAATAGAATAGTTCAGTTGGAAGGGACCTACAATGATCACCTAGTCCAACTGTCTGACCACTTCAGGGCTGAACAAAATCAATGCATATTATTAAGGGCATTGTCCAAATACCTCTTAAACACTGACAGGAATGGGCCATCGACCACCGCGCTAGGAAGCCTGTTCCAGTGTTTGACCACCCTCTCAGTAAGGAAATGCTTCCTAATGTCCAGCCTAAACCTCCCCTGGTGCAGCTTTGAACTATTCCCACTTGTCCTATCACTGGCTACCCAGGAGAGGGATCAGCACCTCCCTCTCCACTTCACCTCCTCAGGAAGCTGTAGAGAGCAATAAGTTTCCCTCTCAGCCTCTTTTTCTCCAAACTAGATAAACACAAAGTCCTTAGCAGCTTCTCATAAGACAATCCTTCCAGACCTTTCTCCAGCTTTCTTGCCCTCCTCTGGATGCATTCAAGCACCTTAAAATCCTTAAATTGTGATGACTGCATTGCTCTTTAAATGCCTTTCAGTAGCACCCAGTATGATCCTCTCCATTATTTTTCCAGGAACTAAGGTTAAACTAACAGGTCTGTAGTTTCCTGGGTCTTCCCTCATGCTTTTCTTGTGAATTGGAGTAACACTGTCTAGCTTCCAGGTAGCAGGGACCTCCCCAGACTCCCAAGACCTTTGGTAGATGGTCAAGAGGGGTCCTGCCATAACATCCACTAGCTCCTTCAGTACTCTGGGATGAATCCCATCAGGCCCCATGGACTTATGAACATTCAGCTGATACAGCTGGTCCCTTACAATTTCAGTGCTCACAAAGGGAAAGTCACTGTTCCTGCACTCATGGTCCCCTGACTCAGAAGGACTAGGCAGCCCAAGGTCTGTCAGTATTATTAAGACTGAGGCAAAAAATGCATTGAATGCCTTTGCTTTTTCTACATCCCTATTAGTCGGGCGATCATCATCAACAATATTGACTAATGTTTTCTTTAGACCTCCTCTCACTATTACCATACTTAAAAGAGCCCTTCTTGTTACTTGATACAACACTATCCGGTGTCAACTCTATTTGAGCTTTGGCCTTTCATGTCTTCTCTCTGCATACGTACAACAGCTCTGTAATCTTCCTGTGAAGTCTGACCTTGCTTCCAGAGATCATACAATTTATTTTTCCTCTTGAGCTCCAGAGGGAATTCCCTGTTCAGCCAAGCTGGTCATCTGCCCCGCTTGCTTGACTTACAACACACTGGAATTGCTCGCTCCTGTGCTTTTAAAAGGTGGTTCTTAAAAACCGACCAGCACTTGTGGACTCCCAAGCACTCAAAAGCAGATTCTCAGAGGACACTGCCAAGTAGCTCCCTGAATAGCTTAATGTTTGCTCTCTTGAAATCTAGGGTAGCAACACTGATGTCCCTTTTTTTTCTCATTACTCAGAAAATTTTGAACTCAGTCATTTTGTGGTCACTGTGGCCAACACAGCCACCTACCATCACATGTCCCATGAGTCCTTCTCTATTCGCAAATAGCAGGTCTAGGAGGGCATCTTTCCCAGTTGGCTCACTGAGTACTTGTAGTTAGGTCAGTGGTAAGGCAATACGGCCTTGAAGTAACCGTCTTCTCGAGAACAGAAGACACCTTCTAGTCATGTTAGTGATGTTGTACCCCTGTTGCCAGATGCTGTAGGCTCTCCTATTTGTTTTCTGCATCCATGAGAAAGGTATGGTTCTTGATTCTACTGCCATTGAGACGTTGCTCATTTGTCATGTCTGCTTTTTCTTTTTCAGAAAGTACATTTAGGAAACTGGCCAACAAGCAGCCTGCTGGACTTCAACAAATACAACTTTTCAGAGAAGATGGAGCAGGCTAGCTTACTTCAAGTTGTGGACAGGTGAGTGAACAGCACATTATAGTGACACTGTGGATGATAGTCTCAAAGAGTTCCTTAAGTCATGGCAGGAAATAATCAAAAGTTCTGTCACTAAAAAGCCTATACAAGTTGCTTTTGAGGAAGGGATAAAATTTTTTACTATCTGGGTTAGCTTGCTTCTCCAAGAAGTATTTTTTCTGACCCTATGTGTAGCTAGCTATGTGTGTTTTCAACTAAGCTTGTTTTATATTTAATGTTTACCATAATATCTCTCATGAGGAACTTTTAACTTTCCCACATTCAGGCAGATGAAGACTTTGGCAGAGTCCTCTGAAGGGCAGGCTAAAAAGACAGATGTTTCCCCTGCTGCACTGGACCTACAGAACTCATACCATGCTTTAAATGAGCCAGAGCATGCCCTAGTTGTCTGTTCAAGTCACATTGCTGGTCATTCCTTTCCTGTTTCAAGGAGAAACAGTGCTGATGCAGGTATTGCTTCCCAGGTGGCAGTCCCTTGCTTTGCTTTCAATGGTCCATACTTGTATAGTCCAGTGATGTCCTCCCAGCCTGATGTGCATCAGACCCTGGAAGTGGACCCAGTGGGATTCCGTGAGAAATCAGTTTCCCTTCAGTATGTGACCCTCCCAAAAGAAGACTGTCCCCAGGCTCCACAGAAGCAAGAACAGCCAGGAGCAGATCCTTCACAGCCCTTCCTGCCCCCAGGTCAGAAGGAAATGATGCGTCACATAGACCACGAGCAAGAAGTCTCACTGGCCCCACCAGCCTCTGGGAAAGGCACGAATGTGAGAAGAGAAGAGCAGAAATCTCCAAAGGCTCTTAGCTGTATCACGTCTCCTCAGCAGTGCCCCTTGGAGTACATCACCACAGAGAGCCTGTCACTGCCATCAGCCAGCGACTCCACCCATCCGCCACTTGTCACCGCTGGGGAGTTACCTTGTGACTCACAGGAGCCCCAGCCCTCCAGTGACCACTCTTGCCATGAGTTTTCTCCTGGGAAGACTGGTGTCATGGTTCCAGTATCAGGTCAAGCACCAACCTCTTCTCCTGAATTGCAGCCAGATACATTTGAAGACTATCTAACTGTCCCTTTAGGTCTCCATGGACACTCAGAACCCACAAAGATTTCTTTTCCCATCTTACAGAAGGGAAATGATCTTCTTAGAAAGCAGCCTTTGCCAGAGGGTAACTTGGTGGTGTTAAACCCTGACAGCACTGAACCAGTTTTCCTTTGCCAGGTTGGTGACTATTGCTTCCACAGCCTAAAATCCAGTGTGAAGATGGATATTAGTCAGGACGACCACCAAATCAAGAAACCTTCTGAAGGCAAGACAACACCTGGGAAGCCTGTATCTGATGATGAAGCCATCACTGGCAAGGAAAAGGATGTATCAAAAATGCAGGCTATTCAGCTTTTCAAAAACCTTAAATCAGATGATTACTTTTCCTGGCAACAATCTTTGAGGATCACAGAAATCTGTTAAGTGGGCAAATATTAATGAATATCAAAGTTACAGGTAACTGAAAGAGGTTGCAACTATCTGCTGAAAATGAACCCTCAAATCTAGAAACAAATAAACACCAGTTCCCTTTTCCAGCTTCCAGTCCAACATGTTGAAAGACTTGAAGTAGCTCAATATCCTTTGCAATGGCCTTCATAGATTTGGCATGCAAGACAATACAAATATTGTCCTTTGGTGCTTTTCAAACTTTTTGGCTTATCCACAATGAGCAGTTTAGCCTCCTCATAATCCTGCGACAGATCACAGTTATCTTGCAATAATACCAGATTGCCAGAGGCAAAACTTGTGGCAGGAAATGCAGACTTAACAGCATGAAATGCTATCAGAATAAGACACGCTTGGGAACCTTCCAAAGAAAACGTATATTCTTAAGAGCAATTTTGTTGAACTTTTGTGTGTGTATAAAATAGAGCTAAGAGTCACCAAGGAGCTTTCGTACCTCTACCTTTCCACTACCGGCATGAAATATGTATTGTCTAAGGTGAAGAAAACCCAGACAGTAATAGAAGTATAAATAAAAAATGAGAAAAAATTGTTGAAGTCCAGGAAACCTTTCTTAATGTTAAGGTACAGTGTATCATGGCGTATTCTAAGGGTAAGAATGAAACACTACTGGGATACATAAAGTGGGCTGTAGAAAACCATGGGGGAAGGAGATACATTACAGAAAGAAAACCCAAGGAATCGTAAGGTTCAGTGAGAGGAGTGGAGTGGGGCAGGTAACAGAAAATGACAGACAAGAAATGTTGTGAAGGTGCACAAGCCTATATCTGCTGTGTTTTTTCTACTTCTAAGTGTTGAAGTACTGCATTATTTTCTTGTAAGTTCATTGGCTGTTTATGCACGATATAATTAATCTTAGCTATGTAATTTATTCTTAGTGGCTTTTTTTCTGAGTAATAAACTTTGTTGAGAAAGAGGAGCCATTTTTTTCTCAGTTCTGCTGTAAAGAAAGTGGTGCAAGGTAATAGCATTTGTTCAGAGCTGCCACTCTGTGATCAGTAAAAGGCTTTCGGTTTAGACCTGAAGGTAGGCTTGCATTCCCAAAAAAAGTTTATTTTTTAAAATATAAAATTTGTACTAATAAAAAATATTATTTCTTCCTATAAATCTTTCCTTTCATATGTTAAGAGCATTGTGGTTACAATAACATTACTATTAGCTCAGCTGATCAGGCCTCAAAAAATTCTGTGGGTTCAGCTATGTCACCTGTGAGGTAGGATGTTTTCTCCTGACTTTGCTGTATTTGACAGAGATAATGAGAAGGAGTTTTGTGTTTGTGCCAGCTGATTCCTCCTGCTGGGTTAATGGGACAGTGCTGATTCAGAAATTGCAGTGAAATGCATTGTTTTTTCATTGTTTTAAATCCTTATAAATGCCATTTTAAATCTGGAAGGTCTGCAAATTCCGTTTGGTGTTCTTGACAGCAAAAGGCAAGCAGCAAAAGGCAGCCTCTGACAGAGAATATTGACAAACACTTAAAGGGTTTTTCGAGTTAGTCCTTTCCTAATCAATGGATTTTTTTGTTAGTCTCTTCTTTGGCCTTTTAGAGTAACTCAAACAATTTCTTCCCAGCTATATGATTGTGCTCTATATGGGCATGTACTAAAAGGAGATGTTTGAATTTGTATGCAAATTTGGTATCTGAATTCAAATCTTAGATACGCATCACCTTGCTGGGCCTTGAATTGCTGTGATTTTAATAACCAAGAAGAATAGTGAGTGGGAGAACTTTTATTCAGCTCAGTGACTTTTGGATGAAGCCCATTTGCATTGTGGTCAATACTCTAAGAGACATCTGTTCCTTCTTTCCTTCTGCACTTCACCAAACATTTGCAGAGACTGCTTTTGGAGACAGAATTTATCGATACACGAACATTTGATATGATCCCACAGAGCAAATATGATCTGAAGATCACCTCAGGAGCCTGAAACTTGCAGAATAACATGCCGTTGTCAGGCGAGGGGAGCTGTTGGTGGTTTTCTTTTGCAACTATAACAATTGTTTTAGGGCAGAATGAGTTTCTGCTCTAGGGACTCATTGTTCAATATCCACCTAAGCATCATTAAATAAAATATGTAATAAACATTGGAAGCAGGGGTCACAATCTACATCTCTGCTGTGTGAGAGGAATCCACTTCTTTCTGGGTTACAGAGTCAAAGCTTCCATAAACTTCGCCTGTTGCTGATCCTATGAATCTTCTGTTCTCTTCTGCATGAGGTCCAGCTGCAGTGGGGGTGGTGAAAAGCATTTTACAATTCTGTAGCCTGGTGATTCAAGATTTAGGAGCTCTTGTGAGTCCCAAGTCTTCAACTTGCTGATCACTAGCTTAAGCCCCAAAGTTACTGTGCAAAAGGAGGTTGCTGCTACCTTCCCCAGTGCTAGGTACCGATACGCAGAAGAGGAATCATCATTCTGATGATTCAGGAGCCAATTATGACATGCTCCTCTCTGTAGGGCTTCCCACTAAGTAGTTCCAGCCCCTCAGCCTGTATATCTCAGTGATGATTCATCAGTGTTTCCTATACAGTCAAAAGGAGAGGTAGGCATCTCAGTTAATACTGCAAATCACGTTTTACAACTCTCTATTTATTTTGAATATACAGTTATGAAATCATTGCAATCCTTTCCTTACTGTATGCTCAAACATCAAAGATTTTGCCTGTGTTTTAACAGCAGGCACTTTTCTCTTCATTGCTCTGAAGTAATCAGTCTATTATTCCCTTATCATAATCTTCCTCAACGAGAAATATATTACCTGAATTTGCATGAGATTAGGGTGACCTCAATAGTTCTAATTAAGATCCATGATGAACTACTCTGTTGTTCTGTTTTTGCTAGCCTGGGGGTTGTCTTTTATGTAAGGAAGAAAAATGAGCCTGAATGATTTGCTAGAGAAGGAAGCCTGTGGTGGAAAGCCCTCCAAGACCTCAAGGAACAATAGCTGGAAAATTTATGAGAACCCTGTATCTCTGCAGGGTAATGGAAAACAATCCCAACCCATCCTGCCAGACCCTGTGTATTTTCTTGTTCATACAGCCAAACACATTTGTACACACCATCTTGTTCCCATACAACTCCAATGAATGACCTCTGCCTCTTCTCCTCACTCCCCACATGCTCCCTCTGCTCTTCCTGATGAAATTTCCAGGAAAAGAAACACTGTGTCTCATGTTCTATATGTGGGGAATAAGTAGCGGAATTACTTCATGCTTGTTTTGTCCCATTTTAAGTCCTTCCAAGTGGCTGCCAGGATTCCGTATGCTCCAACCCAACAACTCCTCATATTACATGATGGATGTTTCACCGTGGCACTAGGTGGGTGGACCCAGACTCATCTGCAGACTTTCTCAACATGAGCCAGCTTTACCTCAAAAGCTTTGTAGATTCATTGTGTCCTTTCAAGTTTGTTGGCAGAGGAGCATATGGTCTTCGTTGTTGAAGGCTGGTTTGTTTGTCTAGAAAAGTAGATGTAAAGCTATCTGAAACAATTGGGTGGCTTTTCCTATTCTCTTTTTAAAAATTTTGCAGCTCCTTGTTCACAGCATGCACATACACCACAAACTTTTGAGATGAATGCTTCTGCATCTGCTGTAGCCTTGCAGTGTACTTCTAACCTGTTTGTCCTTCTGCTGCATTCAGAGGTACATATGATGTTGACACAAGTTTTTGAGTTTCTTTCATTCACTACAGATTCATAATGGATTCATGATGCTGTTTCAGCATCTAAAGACACCCTTTTCTTCCCTTCTACTTGCAGCAGAGACTGTTATATAGGAACATAAGACTAACACATTGGGTCTGAGCAGTCATTCCATCTTGCCCAGTATTCTGCCTCTGCCAATATTTGCAGTGGATGCTTAAAGCCAGGGTGTAGTATACATGGAAAAGTACACAGTAAATAATTAAATCCTTAACTGATATATTTACCTGGTATCTGGCCCAGAGCCTTCCTGAGTTGGAGGTTACATCTAAACTGTTGTAGATAATATGTACTTAACAGCTTTGCCCTTTAGAGATTCAACTAATTCCTTTCTAAAACCACTTTATTTTTGGCTTCATAATGTCTGATAGTAAAGCATTTATCATTTTTTAATATAAATAAAAACATTAAAAAAAAAAACTGCCCACATTTTCCTGGACTCATTTTGTGCCAGTTGCATGGTAAGTTGTTCCTTTGTTCTTGTTCTAGGAGAATTGATAAACCGTCATTCCTTATTCACCATCTCCTGTTTGAGATGCTACAAACTTCTGTCAAATCATCTCTTGGTTGTTTCTTTTCTCAAGCTGAAGAATTCCATAGTAATTAGTCTCTCTTCCTATAGATCCCATATTTCTGATAACACTTCTGTACTTTTTCTGTTTCTACAAAGTATTCTACAGTATTCCTTCAGAGATGAGAAGACAAGAACTGAATATGGGATTCAAGAAACATGTCATTTAGTCTGCAGTAATTGACTATTTGTCTCCTTTCACAGGTTCTTTGATCTTGTATAGTTAAAATTATTTTTTTGTCACATGAATTTCTATGTATTTATTAAGACTGAATTGATTAATTGACTGAGAGCAGCCTTGCAGAGAAAGACTTGGGGATAACAGTGGATGAAAAATTAGATATGAGCCAGCAATGTGAGCTTTCAGCCCCGAAAGCCAACTGTATCCTGGGCTGCATCAAAAGAAACGTGGCCAGCATGTCCAGGGAGCTCATTCTCCCCCTCTATTCCACTCTGGTGAGACCCCACCTGGAGTACTGCCTCCAGCTCTGGGGTCCCCCAGTACAAGAAAGACATGGACCTGTTGGAGCGGGTCCAGAAGAAGGCCACAAAGATGATCAGAAGGCTGGAGCACCTCTCCTGTGAAGACGGCTGAGAGAGTTGGGGTTGTTCAGTCTGGAGAAGAGAAGGCTATGGTGAGACCTTATAGCAATATATAAGCCTCTCAATAAGGGGGTTTATAAGAAAAATGGAGAAAAACTTTTTACCAAGGCCTGAAGTAACAGGACAAGGGGCAATGGTTTTAAACTGAAAGAGGATAGATTTACATTGGATATAAGGAAGAAATTTTTTATAGTGAGGCTGGTGAGACATGGAAACTGGTTGCCCAGAAAAGCTGTGGATGCCCCATCATTGGAAGTGTTCGAAGTCAGGTTGGAGAGGGCTTTGAGCAACCTGGTCTAGTGAAAGGTGTCCCTGACTGTGGCGGGGGATTTGGACACTTCCAACCCAAACCATTCTATGAATCTATGGTTCTAAGATTCTAATTTTATAGCCCGTTTATACCTAATAACTTAGTGTTCTCTCCATCAGTTAGACTGGAGTACCCTGGATAAAATTTTGTCTTTCTCAGTCACCCAGATCTCTCCGGTGAGGTCTCTCATTACTCAGTCTTCCAGATAATTTCTAATTGTGTTGAAGATTATAAATACCTGGGAGAACTCACTTAAAGCTTTCCTCCAATATGAAAACTAACCATTAATTTAATTTGGTTTCTGTCTTTAACTGCCTTTAATCTACATGAGAACCTTCCTTTTATCTCTTAGTTTCTTGGAACCTTGTTTTTGAGGGACTTCATCGTGCTTTTTAGACATCTAGGTATATTACACTAATTGGATAACCCTGTATTTGTTTGCTTTCTGGAGTTCTTCCAAGAACTCTACTAGTTTTATGAGGCATGACTACTCTCTACCAAAGCTATGTTAATTCTTTCCCACAACATTTCTTTCTACTATTTCTATTTTTTGTTATAGTTTGTATCACCTATCCTGTACTAAAGCTAGTCTGATTGGTCAGTAGTTCCCTGGATTCTTCTTTGAGTACTCCTCAGAAACTTGCGCTTGGTACTTATTTTTCTCTGATACTGAGGCCTGTTAAAGCCTTTTATTATTTACTGCGATTACTTGTTCAGCAATTGAATTTTTAAGTTCCTTTACAGATTTTATTACAAGAAAACAATTGAGTAAGAACGTAGGTTATGCAAGGCTTGTAAAGAAAGGAAATATGTTTTATTAAACTGAAAGATTTAACTGGAAAAGTTCATTATAAGTTATCATTTTTTGCTATATGTCTTGCCTCATTTACTTTTTCAGAACATTAAGGCTACAATAACCCTACCTTTATAGCATGGGTAGACTTAGAAAAGGCCTAAGTTCACTTTTGAATTTTTAAATTATTCTTTTAACAGACCCTTTGGCACTGCAAACATTTGAACTTTTTAACAGCTTTTTAGGCTTATTTTTGCCAGTCTTGTTATGTATGCCCTTAAAACACATTATTGTAGTAAACTTGTGTCTTTGTTGTTTCAACTTGTACTGTCTTGTATATTATTCAGGACTAAATCAGTTTGTTTCTTTTCTTGTGAGTGCTTTCACAAATAGCTCCAAGAAGCAGTCATTTATAGTGCCTAGAGATCCACTAGAATCTGCGACTAGGTCCATACTAGCAAATATAATAGACCAAGGTCTATTTCTGGCTGCAAGACCAATTGACAAGGAGCAGTCATGGAAGATTTGTGTATCCAATCTCTTTCCTCAACAGTAGAAGGTGGCCCCTTCCACACTTCATATTGAAAACCGTCCCTGGCTTGCTCGTTGACATAGCCAAAAGCCATGTCAAAGCGTTCGCTAATAGTTGAAGAGAGTCTATGATCTCATTACAGAGCTCAGACCTTTGTCTTGTTCTGGTTTAGTGTACCAGTGCAGAAATGGCCTCATCACGGTTCACTGTGATGTCTTCCTAGTCTAGTATGATTGGACTGTACAGTTGTTACTGCTTGTCTGCCTTTCAGGACCTCTGGTCATCTCCAGCATTTCACTCACCTCCTTTTGGTCAGGTGATGGATAGCATAGCACTAACAGCATACCTTTCCTTTTAGTGTGGAATGAAATTCTGCAGCCATTGACATTCTGTAGTACAACACAACTGTTGACACGTACTCTATTTGACTCTATACTTTCTTTAGCGTTAACAGGTAAATGCAAACTACTCTTCTTGTACAAATGTATATTTATGTATTAGTGTTCCACTGAATATCTTCTTTTCATCAAACTTCCATAATGCCTATTACATTTGCTGTTTTTTTTTAAAAAGGCATTTGCCAATGGTTCTGCCATTAAAACCATATTTTAAAAGGGAAGTATTTGTATAGACATATTTGGGCATTTGTCTTGATTTTGTTGCATAGTTTTATATGCTCTGCTTACCAGGGTTATTGTTTTTCTTGTTTTTTTTTTTTTTCCTTAGTTTCTATTCTATTCTAACATTTTTTCTAAGTCATAGGCTTTCTGTGATTTCAGACCACACAGATATATCAATCTGAACAATTTACTTTCCACACCTGGCATGATTTCCTTGGTTTTCATTTTAAAATTGCCTCACAGCATTTTTAATCTTAAATGTCAGCAGCACTGATTCTGTTTTGATTAGGTGGAACCCATTTTATATAAACTTAATCTGCTTCAAAAATGTACCAGATACCAATAAATATAACCCCCTTTTCCCTACGCAGTTTAATCAATCATGCACTGAGCCTCTGTTATCTGACACAGTGTATAAAGACAGGGCCATTGAAGAATGCAACTATGTAGGACCGCATTTTTAGCCTCCTGGTTTAAGCTTTGCTTTCAAGACCTCTCGCCTGCTGTTTCTTTGTTGGTGGTGTGCATAAGGGCCATAACCATTGGGTCTTTCTTAGCACTTACTAAAAGAATTCTAGATTCCTCTAGATTCCATCTTTTCAACTGCACGCATCTTTTCTAGTAAAATGTTTGTCCATGTTTTTATTTACTTCGTCATGATCTTAATTTTATTAGAAGTGAAGGAGGTGTTCTTTTCCTGATCCTGAAGGGAGCGAATCCTACTTAAGACACCTATCAGCCTTTGCTGCACATGCTACCTATTGAATAACTCATGGCACTGTGTTGGCTGGCACTCATGTCACCCAGGACCACTTTTTGGGAGGTGACCTCCTCCTGGAGGTGAAGATCAGATCCAGCAGATGAAGTCCACTCAGACCACCCAGGGATACCTGTCTACTGTGATATCAATCAGTGACATCACATGTCAGACAGAACTTCCACTGAGCGCAAGAGATGTTATAGATGCCTATACAGATATGACAAGACCCACACAGTGTCTAAAGGATGATTTGGCTTCATCCTCATGTCCTGTCATCCTCACGTCAAGCTGAAAGGCCTGACTTGTTCATTCATTCAGTCAAGTTATAATCTCACTTTGGGATAAAAGATTTCAACTGATTTACAAATGGCCTTTTGGCATCTTGTCAATTCATGTTTCCGTGTTTTCTGAAAGCATTAATTAAAGTCTTTCTGGTCAAAGAGCCCATCCCAGTAGTCCTGAAGAAATTACCACTGAATTTGTGGCAATCTGCTCGCTGCTTTTTATATATATCCATGAAAGTGGCTTTCACTATGGCTCAGCAAACAGAGCAGGAGAAATCCAGGAATTTAGACTCATCCTTTCTATCTGGTCTTTTTACCAGAAGAGTTTTTTGACCCTCTACCTTAAGTTGCTGCTAAAAGTGGTTACTGGATTTCACTTTAGGTAGGGAATTAACATGCTAGTTAACTGCCTTTGTGAGGCCTTTAGAAAGAAAGGCATTGCTTCACAGCCTGATTATCACGATGAAGTTGCCTCTCAGCTTTCTGATGCCAAAGCTCATCAGGCCTTTGTAACATATGTATGTTTTGGCATGGTGATTTCTGTGCAAACTAATAAGGTCACTGATGGTTTCAGACTCTGCTGTGAGAGTGAATTTGCTGGTCAATTTGGTGAATTTGCTATTACTGATCCGGTCACATGCCATGCAAGCCCAAGTTCCTGTAGCAGCTTTGCCGAAGAGCCGTTCCTCAGTTCCATCCAAGGGAACTTCAATCTCACATTCACCAAGCATTGCTCTGTTGCAGAGGCACTCCATCTGACAGGTACATCCTTCGTGTCTGGGGATGACAAAACCTAATTGGAGTAAATTAAGTGAGAGAAGTAACAGAGTATTGCTTGGAATCACACACAGTGTGAGTGTGCTTAACAAACATGACAAGAACAAAAAGCAATTACTGATGAATGGCTGGAGTTTCAAGAGACATCGTGTATGGGTATTCACTACCGATCCTCATTTTTCTTCACTGAGATCTCTGCATAGAAGTGGGATAATTCTTCTGTCAGTTAGGAAGAAACTGAAGGGATAAACTTACAGCTCTTTTTTATCTGTGCCCTCTGGGGCCCACGAAGACAAAGTGTCCGTTCTCAAGCTCATGACTATACACTGTGTGAAACGTTCACTTTTACAGCATAACCTGAAAATTATTGCCAAGTAGCTTTCCCTTCTTCTTCCTCTCTTTGGCTTACTCTGCTTTTCTTTTAGCACTTGAAAAATTTTTCTAATGCACTTCCAGCTGCCACTCATTCATAAGAAATTGTGTATGCTGCAGATGATATAATCCAAAGTTGCCTGAATTCTGCTACTTTCAACTGATAAAGGTAGTGCCCAAAACTATAGTAGTGTCTTCACAGAGACTGTAGTCTAGGCTAGAGAAAGCCTCAAGAAAACTCACCACCTCTCGCTTCTTTTTTTCCATTCCCATTCCTTTTTTTTTCTAAGATTAAAAAGCAGTTCTAAATATATGTTAAATTACACTGTCTCCATTTGAGTGTATTTTCCTCGCTTCTACCGATGCAGAGTGATATTATCACTTAAATTAAAGTATGTGATCAGAGCATGGCTTGAATTTTAATCCCTTAACAGTGTGGGTTTGGTTTAAGCGGAATCCACACTTCTAGTGCTACTATTTGGATGGACAGAGTTTTATACAGGTCAGGCTTAGCAATAGCAATGTGTCTTTAAGACAACATTCACAATGTAAGCTAATGTTTTATTTAATGACTCTTTATGTCAGTGAATTTTCCTTTCAGAAAACATTGCACACAAGGGGAATGATGATTTAAAGGACAGGTTTTGAGTGCAGATCAGCAGAAAAGAGAACAAGCAGCAGAGTTCAGTCTCTGTTAAGAGATCACTACTTGATATTTGAGGAAAAAATTAGTCACAGTTCTCGGAAACGGTTTAAGCAAAATAGAACAGTGAAAAGTACTCCCTTCCCTCTTCCTATTAATTGTATGACAGCTGATCAGGAACCTAGTTGCTGTAAACTATGCTATAAACAGGAAGGTCGGAGTGAAGAAATCAAACCTGCCTCTGGTGCTGAAGACTACAACAGCACAACTGAAAGGGAAATAGAGCAGAGGCTCGTTTGAAGGGGTCGGGCTGCGGGTGTCCCACTGGCAGCTGCATTTGCACCAACTCCATGTGAATGACAAATGAGAAAGTCAAATAACCACTTGCTGTGAAGCACCTGCCTTGAAGACCACGCAGCATTCAGGTAAGGCAAATGTGTTGTTACTGTGGAGAAGGAATTGGCAAGGAGCCTTCTCTCCTTAAACAAACGAGGACTTAAAAGATCTGTGAATCAGGTCTTAAAGCAAAGAAATAGGAGGACTGGATCTCTCAATTCACCAAAACCACATTTTTGTGAGGAGCAGGAGTGGTAAGAGAGGCAAGGAAGTGTTTCTTTTTGGAGAGGTTCATGATTCAATGGAACAGCAGGGTGTACTTTGTGTGGATCAGGTGGGTGAATCAACACCGATAATTAATTCCTTCTCATAACTTAGGGGTTATTTCTTACTCACAAGGTGAAGGAAGGAGGTGGAAAATCCTGTCATTAGTTCCAAACAGCAACCTTTGTCTTTGTCCTGTGGTGAAGAGGCAGAAAGTTTTCCCCTTAATAAATTATCTTCATATGAAACTACTCTGAGAGATCACATCGGTGTTGATGGAAGAGATGGTTTGGGACCAACAGAAGGCCCAAGGCTTTCCCAGCTAACCACATGAGTTTTGCTTTCAGCTACAACTGCTGACAAAGAAGGAAGAATCGTGGCTATTGAGCATGCATTTGAGGAAGAACAGCCAGTGATGCAGGGAGCTGTTGCCTGACATAAGATCATGCTTGTGTGCAAAGGTGTAAAGATGAGAGAGCTCATCAGTTTTCTTCTGGCTCCATGCTTGGTTTTGGGGATTAGAACTATTCGAGGTGAGTTTCAGACTCCCTGCCTCTATTTTTATCTCCTTTCTTTTCTATTATTTTTCCTTTTCTTTTAGCCTTTTCTATATTCGTCTTTGTGACAGCAAGACATCCTGTTAGTGTACATAAATGTAGTTACCAGGGCTATACCAAACACTCCAGATGTATGTCAATGGGAGAGTTGTGAATGGTATTTAGGCAAGACCCCAAACGTCATGGAACAGAAAATGTTCAGAGTCTTTTAGCATATTTACTTAAATGGACTAGTCATGAAGTTTCACATCTGAGTAGGCTTGACTACAAGCTGTGACTTTGCCTGTCCCATTGTTAGATACTGTTTTGGTTTATACCAAACGAAAGCTTTTTTTCCCCCATCCTGCCTTTTTTCCCCCTCAATAATAGGTGTCTCTTTGTTGTGTATTGACTTGTCCTGCCTCCAAGTGATACCCTCCTTTTCTTCAGAGTTAGAGCGAGGGCTGGCTGCTTCCTGAGAGATGGAGCTGAGAGCCAGTTACTAACACAGCTGGTAGACCAGAGGCACAGCACCTGTGCAAGCGAGGAACTTAGTCATGACTCATAAATGTCGGAGGGTCTGAAGTATTGAATAAAAGGTGTTGAAAAAAAAGGTATTGAAAAATGTACCCATTGTATACCTGTCTTTCCAGACACAGACACATATCTCTGGTACTTGGGAAGATTATGCTCCCTTGCCTAACGGGATTTGCAGGACGGAATGCCATGAACTCTGTGGTGTCTCAAGCAATAACCCTACAATGACTGAAACAATCTTGTCTTTGCAGCATATTTCACTTTTTGGACGTGAAAGTGACTTGGCTTGGGCACAGGTGTTTTTTGCAAGATTAGGCATCAGCTGCAATAGGGCTGCCATAAATGGCAAAATCATTCCTCGCCATCTCTTGGCTGCTATTTCTGAAAAACAGAGCTCTCAACAAAGCTGACCCCGGGTAGTCCCCATCATAGCAGAGACAACTCCATCATCTGTTCTTGGAGTTTGAATTCTCAGGGAAGGGCACACTCATTTTCCCAGGTTAAGAGTGACCTTTCCTCAGCACAAAGCTCCTCCCTGCACAGAACTTTTTCACAAAAGAAAAAGGAAAAGCAGGTTCTCTGCAAAGCCACCTATGAGGTATGATTATTTACTGATAGAGGGACACAGATTTTGTAGCCACTAGATTTTTTTAAAATATGTTTTCCTTGTCAGGAAGCTTTCTCCTTTCTGTGACTCAAATGTTATTGTAGCTAACCAGGTGATTCTCCCCCTCTACTCCACTCTGGTGAGACCCCACCTGCAGTACTGCATCCAGCTCTGGAGCCCTCAGCACAGGAAAGACGTGGAGCTGTTGGAGCGGGTCCAGAGGAGAGCCACAAAAATGATCAGAGGGATCAGACCTCTCCTATGAGGACAGGCTGAGAGAGTTGGGGTTATTCAGCCTGGAGAAGAGAAGGCTCTGGGGAGACCTTATTGTGGCCTTTCAGCACTTAAACGGGCCTACGGGAAAGATGGGGACAAACTTTTTAGCAGGGCCTGTTGTGATAGGACAAGAAGTAATGGATTTAAACTAGAAGACGGTAGACTTAGACTAGATATTAGGAAGAAATTTTTTACAATAAAGGTGGTGAAAGACTATAACAGGTTTCCCAAAGAGGTGGTAAATGCCTCATCCCTGGAAACATTCAAGGTCAGGTTGGTCGGAGCTCTGAGCAACCTGATCTAATTGAAGATGTCCCTGCTTGTTGTGTGTGTGGGGTTGGACTAGATGACCTTTAAAGGTCCTTCCAACCCAAATTATTCTATGATTCTATATTCCCAGTAGATCTCATCACTCAGCTTCTCACTTCTCTATCTCTGCTTCTCCAGCACAGTAGCAGAGCTTGTGTTCATTTTACCATTAGATATCAGGAAGAAATTCTTTACTGTGAGGGTGGTGAGGCACTGGAACAGGTTTCCCAGGGAAGCTGTGAGTGCTCCATCCCTGGAAGTGTTCAAGGCCAGGCTGGATGGGGCTTTGAGCAACCTGGTCTAGCGGAAGATGTCCCTGCCCATGGCAGGGGCATTAGAACTAGATGATCTTTAAGGTCTCTTTCAACTCTAACCATTCTATGATTCTATGATTTTCCACTACCTTTAGCCTCATCCATCTTCTGATTGTTTCCTCTTTTCAGAGAGCATCCCAGTGCAGACCCTACAGTGTTATAACGACTATGTGTCCCTCACAACTTGCACATGGATGGAGTGTTCAGAGGCTCATGAGTTCCTGAATGTGACTCTAAACTTTAGCATCACATATGAAAAGTAAGTGTCTGGCTGGTGTTCCATGAAGGGTCTAAAGGGGCTTGGCTGCTGAACATAAGAGATGGAGCTGGGCAAGACAGTGGGCTGGGCTTGCAGCCAGCATGGTATCCAGCTTGCAGACACCAGTGTTATGTCCAGGCTAGGGAGGAAGCTGTATTTGTACAGGATGAGGAACAACAGGAACCAGAGCAATCTAATCAAGTTGTTTTCATTATCTTTTCAATCACTCTTCCCTGATTTTGCTGTGAGACACCACACACAAAATATGGCAGGACATATTAATTATTGCACCTGAATGGAGAAGGATGTGTTACACTAGATGCAGTGGTGATAATAACTAATCAGAATGGCTAAGAAGTCTTCTTCCTTATGCCAGTAAGAGTATGGCTATGTTGAAATAAATTCTGCAAAACAAACTGTGAGAAAAACAGAAGTTGTACATGTTTGTTTGACTCATTGGGTTTCCTTTCAGAGATACTAGGGTAAGTCTTGCGCTATCTTTTTGCTACTTCTGCTTCCTTTCAAGAAGAAAACAGAACAGTCAAACTGGAGAGTATGAGAGAGAGGAAGCGACAGAGACGAAGGAAGAGACAGGGGACAGAGAAAAAGAATAATAGTAAAAGCAGGAGATGGAGAGGTAAACAGCAGAGAGATTGGAAGGTGGGAAGAAAACATGAGAAATAAGAATAGGAAGAAGTTATCTTGGTTCTGTTTTTGAGAGCTGTAGGATTCATTCATGAGTTGACCTGACAGCTGTTGAAGTCAATGGAGAAGCTGCCCCTTACAGTCCCTTGAGTATTGAATCACATTCCAAATGTCAGTAGTTTGCTGTGGATTGAAGTCCACAAACCACAGAACTGTTCCTGTGGCACAAAGCACTCCACAGGTCTGCGTGGAAATAAAGTTTTTATATTGGAGGTCTGCAGTCCCATAGTCCTCACTAAAATTCTGTCCCAACTGCTAGTGGCATTTCTTTGGCTTACCTTCTTTAGTGTAACTCTAGTGTGAGCATGGCATAACATACACATGTACACATATATACTGCCGACGCTACTGTTATGGAAGCAACAAGCTTTGCTTGCTAAGGGAAAGGCAAGGTGAGCAGGAGCTGAGGGGGGTGACAGCAAGGCTTTGACCTCATTGACAGCGGCATAATCCCACGGTAACAACAAAAGCAGAACAGTGAGAGTGACCAGGGTCAGCCATCAGTCCAGATCCCTAAGAAAGTCCCTATCCAGTAGCCAGGGTTAAGGTCAAGCTAGGAAGCCAATTCCTAGGATCACAATCAAGAACGTGTATCACCAGATACAGATATGGCTGTGTCATAGCTCAGGCAAGGACCAAAGGCAAGGGCCTGAAATTAAAAGCAGCTTCTGAGTGAAGGTGGGGAGGCCTTCAGTTGGGCTGATTCCATCTCAGACAGCTTGAACATGGGTAGCCAAAGCCTTTGTGGGGGGAGGTGTGGAAGAGCTTGTGTTCAGGGCCCAGATACCTACCAACCCAAGACTGCTACTGTGAGTGCATCTTTCTTTGAGGAAAGGAAGAGAGAATAAAGCAGATATGCTTGATATTAGAGAATTTGTTCATGTCACTTAATGAACTACAGGACTATGCCAACATAATGCAGTAATAAACATTGAATTAGAAACAGGATAAAATGGTATCTAGGGAAGGTTTCAGAAACCACATTTTGGGCCATCTAGCAGCATCCCATTCAGATAGCCATGGTTTTTTTTCTGTGTAACCAGGAACAAAGAAATGACCTGCACGTCCTACACAGGTGAAAACCACGCTGACTGCCAGAACTTCACAATGCACTGGGTGTGTCACATCCACGGATATGATCAAAAAAACTACAACTTCAAATTTGACCTGACACTGCAGGCAGAGCTAAATGTTTACTTGTTTCAGAATGGTAAAGATGAACCACTAAGTCTTGTCTCTATTTTTGACTATTTAAAAGTTTTTCAGATCAATGTATTGAATATCTAATCCTAAAAAGATACTTAGGTCAGCCCTTAACCTGAAATGTAAGCAAGAGTGAATTTAAATGGCTATAAGGCCATACTACCACCTTCAAATTCAGTGCACTCAGGATAGACAAAAATGAGTCTATCTTCAATGACTACAATGGAAAAAATGGGGGTAGACCTGCCAGTCTTGATTGGGACTGGGGGAAGACATCAGAAAAGCCTTCTGTTTCAGCACCATGCTCTACATGAGTTACAGCATACATTTTCACAAAGTTGCTATAAAGCTGCACAACAGCACTGCTCTTCCTACTTTCCTCTTCTGTTCATGAATATCCTTCCTGGGTCTTGTAGAGTTTGCACTGTGTGGTGAAAAACAATCATGGATTATTTGTAGCAATCCAGGGAAATTATTAAATATCCAGATACTGTCACTCTGAGAACATCAGACAGGCATTTTCTTCCCCTCTTCGTGTCCCTGTCCTCACTATTTCATCTCATGGGTTGTACCTTCACCTTCCAGTTCAGACCCTCCCACCTCAAAACCTCTCGGTCAGCTCGATGACATCAGGAGACTTCTTGCTGACCTGGAAAGCAGCTGACGGAAGCCAAGGGCTGGGCAATGCCCTGGAGTACGAAGTCACTTACAAGCAGGAGTGGGAGTCCTGGGAGGTAAGAGCAGAGGAGCCGGGCTCTCCTGGTTTGGGCTGCACCCTCTTGGGCAGTCGAGAGCCTGTGGTGACCATTGTGTAAATGAGTGGCCTTTCCGTT
Source organism: Larus michahellis (assembly GCF_964199755.1). Classification (NCBI taxonomy): domain Eukaryota; kingdom Metazoa; phylum Chordata; class Aves; order Charadriiformes; family Laridae; genus Larus; species Larus michahellis. The sequence continues at coordinate 57,516,508 of NC_133896.1, read as the reverse complement.
CTCAGGCACTATGAGGAGAGTCAACAGATGTTGTTTCAGGTCAGGCGGAAGGGGCTCTCTCTTTCTGTTTGCGAGTGACTTGTCCAGTGAAATACCATTTGTTCTGAATTGAATGCAAATATCTGTTCTTCACTGGAAAAAGCACTGCGCTTGGTTTTGAGTGGGAATTGATTTTGCCCTGAATGCCTCCCAAATGGAATTAAATCACGTTCCAGCAGGAGCCTGTGGGTTCATGTGGGAAAGTGGCAAAATATATTTGAAGCTGCTTCCCCTGCCAGGAGGATGCACTTTTTTTTTTTTTTTAAATTTTAAGCATACTTATCACCAAGTTCCCAGTTTTCTCCCTCCCCTCTCTCCTTCCTTTCCCCCAACAACAGAAAGCTGCCTCCCTCTTGCTCTCCAACACCACAAGTTGCCGTCTCCACCACAAGGACCTTGTGCCGGGGAGCAGCTACGTTGCCCGTGTGCGAGCCAGACCCGGGCAGGCCAGTGGCTTCTCTGGGCAGTACAGCGAGTGGAGCATGGAGGTGTCATGGGACACCCCTGAAGGTACCGTGGGACGGAGTGGGGTGGAAGCACTGGCTGAGAAGCCAGGCCTTTCCTGTCACAGAGCTTGCTCTCCTCTTCTCTGAAGGTGGCCTTCAGCCCAGGAACCTTCGCTGCCTCTTCGATGGTGCAGATCGTCTGACGTGCAGCTGGGAAGTGAAGAAAGCGATCACCACCTCTGTCCTCTTTGGCTTGTTCTTCAGGGCCACTCCAGCATCAGCGTATGTGCTCTGCCTGTGGCAGCATGCCCGCGCCTCTCCCATGGAATTTCTCCCATTTTCCCTGATCTCAGCTCAACCTCTTTTTTCTCCTTTCAGAGAAGAGGAGTGCTCTCCTGTGCGTGAGAAGGCTTTGCCCCGTGTCCCATATGTGATTCAGAGCTGTGAGATCCCTGTTAACAACTCCAGCAGCCAGAGCCAGTACCATGTGTCTGTCCGGGCCAAGACGGAGGAGAAAATGATTAAAGCCTGTGAGAACAGTGAGTTGCTGGTTGTTTCTTGGAGAAATGCCTGTCTGGGAAGTGGGGCTGAGGACAGCGGGGGTGAGGAAAAGTGTGTGGAAGGAAGAAAATACCAGGTACTCACTCCTTAAAAACACTTTAGAGATTTTTATTTAACCATGTACCAAAATAAAATGCATAGAGAGTCTATGATATGCAATGAGATATTGATTACAATCTGCACCAGGAAAGTCAGGTGCAAGTTGGGAATTTTCATCAGGATTTCCAGCTCATAACTGAAATATTTTCTGGTGATGAGGGAATAAGCTTTCCTTGAACAGAACACAGTTTGGTTTTGTTTGATTGTTTGTGATATTCAGATAATTTCACTTATTTAGTTTATTACACGGTCTCATATGAAAGTTGTCAAAGTGAAGTTAGCAAAACCTGTAATAGTAGTCCAGAACAGGAACATGATAAACCAGTTATTCTTTTGGAGGAGTCATAGCATGGGAAGGTCTACTAATTCTGATAATTTTTGAAGTTCTGCAATTTTTAATAAAGCAGAGAAAGCTGCCCTATCCAAAAGAAGCTGAGGTGAGCACTCTTGCAGTGCTCTGCAAGTGTGCCGGCTACACATACCTATAGTGCAATAAGAATAGAAATTTGAAACAGAAAACACTGTGCACTTAAGTCCACATAAGTGCCCTTGAAGGTGAGCATGGTCTGTAAGTAACTTACCAAGAATATCCAAAAGAACTGGAAAAAACCCTTGAGCATTAGTGGAGTTTACAAGCATGTATAGATTATATAGTTGTTAATGAAAGAATTACCCTAACACCACACTTCAGCAAATTTTTAGAAGAAACAAAGGTGTATCAAAAGATGAATAAATCCGTTTGAAAACTCCAGATCTTGGAAGATAGATTTTGTTTAAACTGGTAACAACTGGTGTTGAAGGGACTGGTTAATGTCTTCACTACTCATGGCTAACAAGTTCTTGAGCAAATCACACCCACACTGCAAAGACCATATTTACTGCCAGGCTGAAAAGTCTCTCAAAAACCCTTTTGCCCCATGGCATAGGACTCTAGTATCCACCAGTCTTATCTCTCATGTGTTTCACTTAGTTTAATGTTTCTACTGCTTCCTATGGAAAAAGGCACCCTATTTGTCTCCTCATAGCAGCTTTTATCTCCTTGGGAGAGCATGTTTTTGATCCATCCATTGATGATCCTGTGCCTATACTTCTCTTTGAAAGACCATGATAGCAAAGTATGACCAAGAACTTCTCTAGGAATAGAGACAGCAACTGCACATACTGACATGGCTTTTGTAAAAAAAATTTACAATATGAAGACTAGACGAAGCTGACAAGTAACTATCACAGGAAAAAAAAACCCCACACTTAAGAGCTGTCCAGTGTGTCTTTCCTTCCAGGTGTAAGATCTCTTACAGCACAGGTTCTCGGCGTCTCAGAAAATCCGAGGAAGTCAGCAGCCTTACAGTAGTCAGACTGAAATGATTTGGGGTATAGCTGCAATCTGCGTAGGGAGATGGTGATACATTAAAGAAATCCTCAGGGTGCAACAGATTATATGCAGATTTTACAGAGCTTTGCTTCGAATCATAGACTCGTAAACTCATCCATAGAACAGAGGACATTTAGTTCAGACTCCTGCTCAGAGCAGATCATTGAGGTTGGGTTGCTCAGAGTCTTATCATGTAAGTTTTGAATGTTTCCAGGGACAGAGATTTCACCCCCTATCTGGGTTGCTGTCCCAGTGTTTGGCCAATTTCATGGCAATTTCTGCGCACCACCACCCCCACCCCGTCCACTACCTTGACTTGCAACTTGTATCCATTGTCTCCTGTCCTTTCACTAAGTACCTCTGAGAGGAGTCTGGCTCCATCTTCTCTACAACTTCCTATTAGTTGAAAATAACAATTAGATACTTCTTAGTCTTTTCTTTTTCAGGCTAAACAAGCCCAGTTCCCTCTGCCTCCCAGCATCCACCATGTGGTCCAGCCCCCTCTGAACATCCCGGTGCCCCCCGCCCCCCAGACTGCCCGGGTTCATCAATGTTTTTTTTGTCCTTGTTAGTACATTTTTAAATGTATCTGAAATTGTTTTAATACTTCAATTATGATGCATGGTGGTTAGATTTGGCTGAGGAAGACAGTTATGAAAAGCAGTAGCTTTCTCAAGAACTCAGCGGAGCTGGCTGTTACACTTGATTAGCAAGATAACTTCAGGGAAAAGATGCTCTTGTGAAGTGCTAGTTGAAGCACACTTCTCTTGCATCTTTTACGTTTTAGGTATTATTGAACAACCTAGTGCAGGAAAGCTAAAAAAGATGCATAAGAAGGAAAGGAGTACTCAGGAACATAGTTGTGTTGATGCCTCTTCTCAAAATTGCGTGTTCCAGTCCAGGTGCCACCCCCTAAAAATGTAACAGTGACAATGACAGAGGATCAAGAGTATAAGCTGAGATGGACAAAGCATACATTCGATAAATATTTTATAAAACAGACATATCAAGCTCTATACTGGAAAACCAGCCAAATGCCAAAGGTAGGTGATGTAATGCATGGGACTGTGGGTGTCCTGTGAGCAGTATGGGTGGGAAAGTTATTTCTTCTCTTTCATGGTTTCTTCTTTTTATTCCTCAGTTTTCCATAGACATTACAAATGATGAGCCTTACTACTTCCTGCAGAACCTGGAGCCATCCACATCTTATACCATAAAAATGCGTGCAAGGGTGAATATCCCAAATTATCCCAAGGGGCCTTGGAGTGAATGGAGCAAGGAGTTCACCTGGGAAACTAAGAGTGGTATATTTCAGTTTGGATTCTCTCCTAGGCTGTAAGGGCGTGACCGGAAAAGTAGTCTGTTTCTTAGGAAAAGAATCCTTTCAGGTGAGAATGTGGCAGGTAGACTCAAGCCAAGTTTCCTCCCAGAGTCTTCCCGTTGGCTGGGTCTGCCCTCTGTTCTCAAAACTGTGGGAGAGAAAACCTTCACGAAGTCAGCGTCAAGATCAGGGCCTGGAAATGTGTGAGCAAGCTGAGGATAGAGGAGTTTTCACATAGTGGCTTAAAAACCAAAAGTTCTATCATTTTTGAAAATATCTGATAATATTTTTGGCTTCAAGATTTATCAGAAATTTGTGGTGACTCACTTGATTTTAATGTTCCTGGCTGTGTATGTACGCTCACACACACACACACACACAATCTGTGTATCTCAAGCCTGAAGTATACTGAAACTTAAATGCTGTGAGGATTAAATGGGGTCAATGTGAAATCAGAGAAATTTGTGGATCGGGTCAGAGGTAGGAGTGTTTATGGACATATTCAGAAACTATAGGAGGCTGAGCTCTATTGGAGTGGAAAGCTGTCAATGGAAAGTAAAAAAGAATCAGGAAAGGAAATGATGAACCATTTTGGCAGCAATCTGTTACAGGCCACACTTGGTCACACCCACTTTGGAAGGTATCCCAACAGTTTGAAGGCCTCATGATCCTGTCCCGTGACATGATACCTACGCTTCCCTGATCTGCTTGCATGAAGAGAAACCAGAGAGAAAAACCTGTTACGGGAAGCAGCCACTGTGCAGGTGGATACCTTTTGCTCTTTTCTGTGTTTCAGTTCTGCCACCAGTGGTTCTCCCAGCGATGCTCCCAGCTCTCATCATCATCTTCCTAATAGCTGCTTATTGCAGCTATAGGTATTTCCTCAGGTAGGTCTGTGTTGTGACTAGGAGATATGGCAGCGTGTTGGCCACGTGGGCGGCATAAAGGCTGAGGCACTCCTTGTCCCCCATGAGAGAGAGGTCTATGTGGAGATGAGCCTTGGTGTGCGATGGGCAGCCTTGTGCGTGTCTGTGCAAGGGGGAGAGTTGGATGGTGACGTGCCGTGGCCTTGGTGGTGCCTCGCCGTTCGTGGCAGTGCAGTGTGTGAGGTGCAGTCTGTTTTGGTTGCAGTCACGGTGAGAAGCAAATCTTGAAAACTCTGTGTTGTTGTTGCAGGAAGAAGCAAATGTGGGAGGAAAAGATTCCAAACCCCAGCAAGAGTCTCCTGATTCAGAGCTACCAGCGGGTAAGAGAGAATTGTACCTTGAAGGGTGCTTCTGGAGAAGTACAACATGGAGTTATTCCAGGGTGAAAAGAAAGAAGGGAGGGGTGTGTTGGGATGTCTGGTTGAGGGAGAGCTGCCAACTCAGGGTCTGGACTGTCACTGGGCAGACTGCTGACCTGTCTAGGAGGATTATGAAGCCTGTCTGAGCCTCATGAAACCCTTCACTACAGACTTTGGTCTTCTGTCTATTTTCCTACCTTGGTGTCCAGGGTCTCAGAGTTGAAAAAGAAAACCAACTCTCCCCTCTGATGCATCTGGTCAGTTTTGCCATCTCTTGCCTCCAAAATGCCTCCCAGACTCCTCATACATGTAATCTGTTGTCCCTAGAGAGACTTGACCTTTCTCTGTTCCTGGCCAGGATGTTGCCTGAGTGCCACCTTCAGTAGTCTTTGCATGATTACCTCCCTGTATACTCCTCTGCAGTCACTGGAGGTTGACTTCATAGTGTGAGAGCTACACTTCCTTCTACATGCTACCCTTCCTGGACATAGACATTTTCCTCCGTATAAGAAAGGAGAGGGCAAAGAAAAGGAAATGTATAATTTGCACAGTCATATCTTTGGAGGCATTTTAAAAAGTAAGTGGCTTCTTTTTTCTTCCATCTCTCTCCCTCACCCATTTCCTGATTTAATCTGCAAGGGCCATTGAAACCTTGTGATACATAGAAATTATATCCCAGTAGGTTGATATCACCAAAAGAAGGACTGCATGGAGCATACTTGGAGTTTTATGACAAGAGCGGCTAGGTTCCTTCCTGGCGCTGACTCTTGCGTGTTTCAGTTTCTCACTATCATAATTCCACAGCCTTATCTATCTGTGAGTCTCCCCTGGAACCGTTGGATTTGTATTTGATCTCACATCTCTAATGTCTCTATCTCCTTAAGGCAACGCTGCTAATCTCCATTCTACAGACAGAGAGCTCATACTATTTTTGCCACTGTGTTTTATCTGCTACTTAAGCTAAATGACTTCCATCTCATCTCTGGCTCCCTGCAGTGCTAGCCAGTGATGCACGACGCCAGGGAAGAGTGGTCTTTACAAAGATTAACTTAACAGTTACTTCTTGAGTTGCAACATTTTTAGCTTTCCACCCCTGTTTTCCCTATCAGTCTCACCCTCTACCTTGCAAGTCCTTTTGTCTCATTTTATATTTTCACTTTAAGTGGAATGCCTGGTCTTAGCATTGCCCTTAAGGGTGCTGCACATGGTGGGCTGTCATGGTCCTCAGCTAACTGTTCATCTGGCACTCAGTATTTCTGAGCCTCTTATTCAGTCAGCGAACAATGTCTCTCATATTTCCTCTCAATCAGCCAGTCATTGGTTGATATAGGGGAAATGTGAAACACCAGACTGCTTTACATGATGCACACCTGCATGTTTTGCAGGCTCTGATAAATCCCCCGTGCAGATCAGGCATTGTTCTGAAGTTCCTTCTGATTAATTTGGCTGTTGACAATCTTCATGAACTTCTTTTTCTGTCCACGCACAATAATCAACAAGGCCATTCACCACTCTAAAAAGCATCACAGTAGCTTTGTTGCCTATGTCATACCCAGCTCTCCATCCACAAGTGCTCTCTGTTCTTAGTCTTGTGGTTTTGAGAGTTTTCATCCTTGTAGCAAATTCCCTTATCCTAAACTTTGGAAATACTGTTTATCTGGTCAGTCAGCACAGAAGGACAGACATTTTAGCTCTACAAGTGGAATGTTGCCCGGAGTATCCTTTTATACTGCTGAATCAGGGTGGGCATCGCACAAAACAGCAGGTTTGAAGTTTATTGTGATGGGAACCTGCAGCTGCAGCAGCCCCTGACTCCTGTGCTGCATAAAGACAGGTCAGGGGTAGACAATGTGGAAGTGAAAGAATAGTCTTCTAGAGAACAGGACATACTTTGTACCCACAGCCATGGGATTGCTTCCACGTTACCATCCACTGTAACTGGAAGATTGAAGGGAAATGGATCTCAGCTTGCTCTGACTAGAGAATGAAGGTTGAAATGTGAAGAGATCTGCAGACTGGAGCAAGGAAGAAGGAGGGAAAAGCTGATAGAAGATGTTAGAACAAATCGAAGTGGTATGGAGGTGCCAGGAACAGATTCAGACTGGCAGTTTTTTTAAACCTGTGTCAATCTATTAAAGATTGCCTGTAGCGATATTACTACTGTGTTTAGGTGGGGAAACAGCATGGCCCTAAAAATGGGAACAGCAAGGTTGTTGGGACAAAAGTTATTTAGAAAAGATTACTTCCAAAACATAGGCTGATATACTGGTAAAACTAATTATACAATGTGAATGCCTGGAAGCTTGTTCTTGCACTGTCTATCACAAAAGTGCCACTAGCGTTTTTGTGCCCATGGATCCTGGCTCTTTCTGGCCTCAACATGATCTCTCTTTTCTCAGAAGTGTAACAATCTTAATTTTCTCTCTTCAGGAAGCTGTCAGCCAACAGCCAGCCAGCCAGGTGGGCTTCAATGGGCAGAACGCTTCCGAGGAGGTGGAGCAGGTTAACTGCCTTCAAGTGCTGGATGGGTAAGTAAGCAGCCCACTCCTGACTCCTTTCTGGAAAGGTTCTTTACTAATCATGGTGCAAGAACAGGCTGTGCATGGATGTTACCCATTATGATAGGGAGGACAAAGAATTTTCCTAAGTTTGTGTACACCTTCCAAACATCTATGGAAATTGTAATGAATTGCTGCAGCTGCCAACCTTGCCTTCCTTGGCTGAAAGTTTGAGGCTAGAAACCTGATCCCTTTCTTTCTCTGCATTTCCTTTGGAAATAGGTTTGAATAAAAGGCAATGACCTAATAGAATGGAAATCTTGTTGGTTAAATTCCTCCCAGACTGCCTGAACACAACCTCCCTCTCAGAAAATACACATACTCCCTTATCTCTTCATCCTCTGGAAATGACATACTTTTTGCCCCTTGAAGCAAAGTCTGACTTTGAAAGGGGGATGCGAAAAAAGAAGAGCTGCGGTGGTCCCGGCCAGTGTGTGGCTGATCAGAAACAGCTCCAAATTGTCCCTATAGCCTCAAATTTATGTCAGATCTTCAAAGACAGAGCAGGGAGATGACCATAGTGCTCTGTTCAGGAAAATACCCTGGGTTGCAGAGCGGTCGGGGAGGCTGACACAAATTAAATTGGCTCTTGGGTTTCATGATCATTATCTGCCTCTTAGGAGAGTCAGCTCTTTTTAATAAATATTTTTGTAAGTCATGTGAAGGGAAGTTGGATTATGTTGTTGGTTCTTTGTAATCTTTGTCTTCTCCCTTTATCTAGCTTCACATTCAGTGCTTGTAAGAGACAGGGGCCCTTCATTTTGAAGAAGTAACTGCAAAGTATCACGGAAAGCTCGAGCCCTGCATAAACGCTGATGCTAGCAGTCACATTGCCTGAGTCCATACTGCTAAATAAATCAGGGCCAAGATGTAGTATCAGGCACTGCCTTGTAACTGCTCATACTGCTTTGTTGTCAGCACTCTTCCTGCCATGATTTGGCCTGTGCCAACTAGTGCTCTCCAAGACAACATCCTGGAACAGTCTGGGAGATAGCAAAGGGTAGCAGCCATTCCCAAGGGGCAACATGGACATGACCGTACCAGGTTAGGCTTTGTCCAGTGTCCTTCAACGGTATTCAAGCAGGCTTTGCACCCAGGCCATACAACACACAACTTTTTCACACTATCAATACAGCTGTAACCCACCCATCACATTATGTCATGCACTTTGATCCGAAAAAACAGACACAAAACCTTAGCTGTGCTTTAGACTGCAGAGACACTGTGGGACACCCAGAAGGCTGCCATGGCTATACAGTGTGGACACAGCCACTCTATGCCATTTTACCAGAGGGCCAAAGAATGGCCCCTGGCTCTGTTTTATTTACAGCAAAAACATAGCTTTTCTCAATAGCTGATTTGTGCTTGCACGTCTTGGCATTGAGACGAGTTGGAGTTGGCAATAACCAGTTGATCACTTGCTGTGTCACAGAAAAAGCTGAGGCTTGCATCTTCCGAGGAAGGTACAAGAGATGTTGCCAAAGGTTCCTTCTAGCTTCCTGGAAGACAGTGTACCCCCTTAGAGCATCTCCTGTTTTTATGCAGTTATCACCTTAGTAAACTGTCATTTAAGCAGCTAAGTCCTGTGTTTTTTCACCTGAACAGGATGACAAAAAGCAGTCCAGCAGAGTACCGTGGAGCTGAGGCAAAGACAGTGCAAGTTTCCCATGCCACACTGGCTCCACAAAACTCCTGTTGGACTTCTGAAGGGCCACATAAATGCTCAGTTTCATCATCCACACTTGTCTGCCCATTGAATCAGACTGCTGGTCCAACCTGCTTGTTTGCCAGGCTTCCAAGCAAGAGTGCTGTTCACGCAAGTACTGCTCCCAAGACTTGCTTTGCTTTCAATGGTCCATACTTGTATAGCCCAGTGATGTCCTCCCAGCCTGATGTGCATCAGACCCTGGAAGTGGACCCAGTGGGAGTCCGTGAGAAATCAGTTTCCCTTCAGTATGTGACCCTCCCAAAAGAAGACTGTCCCCAGGCTCCACAGAAGCAAGAACAGCCAGGAGCAGATCCTTCACAGCCCTTCCTGCCCCCAGATCAGAAGGAAATGATGCGTCACATAGACCATGAGCAAGAAGTCTCACTGGCCCCACCAGTCTCGGGGAAAGGCACAAATGTGAGAAGAGAAGAGCAGAAATCTCCAAAGGCTCTTAGCTGTATCACATCTCCTCAGCAGTGCCCCTTGGAGTACATCACCACAGAGAGCCTGTCACTGCCATCAGCCAGCGACTCCACCCATCTGCCACTTGTCACCGCTAGGGAGTTACCTTGTGACTCACAGGAGCCCCAGCCCTCCAGTGACCACTCTTGCCATGAGTTTTCTCCTGGGAAGACTGGTGTCATGGTTCCAGTATCAGGTCAAGCACCAACCTCATCTCCTGAATTGCACCAGGATACATTTGGAGACCCTTCAGGTCTCCATGGAAATTCAGAACACACAAAAATGTCCTTACAAATTTTTTGAAAGGAAGTGGTTTTTTTCCTGAAGAACCTGTGTTGAAGAACTACATAGTAATATTTAATCCTGGCAGCACCATAACCGTTTTCCTCTACCATGGGCAATTTCTATCCTATCCTCAACCTAAAACCCAGTAAGAAGGTGCAGATGAGTCAGAAATATCCCCAAATGTATTGGGTTTGTGTGGCAAGGTTTTGGTAGCCGGGAGCTACAGGGGTGGCTTCTGTGAGTAGATGCCAGAAACTTCCCCCCTGTCCGACAGAGGCAGTTCCAGCTAGCTGCAAGACAGACACACTGCTGGCCAAAGCTGAGCCAATCGACAACATTGGTAGCACCTCTGTGATAACATATTTAAGAGAGGGTACAAACTGCTGCGCAACAGCAGCTGAGAGAGAGGAGTGTGAATATGAGAAACAACTCTGCAGACACCAAGGTCAGTGACAAAGCCCAGGGGGGAGGTGCTCCAGGCACCGGAGCAGAGATTCCCCTGCAGCCCATGCTGAAGACCATGGTGAAGCAGGTTGCCCCCTGAAGCCCATGGAGGTCCACTGTGGACCAGATATGCACCCTGCAGCCCGTGGAGGACCCCATACCAGAGCAGGTGGATGTGCCCCAAAGGAGGCTGTGACCCTGTGGGAAGCCCACACTGGAGCATGTTCCTGGCAGGACTTGTGGACCCATGAAGAGAGGGACCCACGCTGGAGCAAGTCTTCTGGCAGGACCTGTGACCCCGCAGGGAACCCATGCTGGAGCAGTTGCTTCCTGAAGGAGTGAATCCCATGAAACGGACCCATCCTGGAGAAGTTTGTGAAGAACTGCAGCCCATAGTAAGGATGCATGTTGGAGAAGTTCATGAAGAACTGCCTCCCATGGGTGGCAACCTATGCTGGAGCAGGAGAAGAGCATGAGAAGGAAGGAACATCAGAGACAATGCGTGATGAACTGACTGCAACCCCCATTCTCCATCCCCCAGCGCCACTCATGGGGAGGAGGTAGAGAAATTGGGAGTGAAGTAGAGACTGGGAAAAAGGGAGGCATGGGGGCAAGGTGTTTTTTTAAAATTTGGTTTTATTTCTCATTATCCTACTCTGAATTGATTGGCAATTGTGCTGCTTTTGCTGGGACAGAGTTAATTTTCTTCATGGTAGCTAGTATGGGGATATGTTTTGGATTTGTGCTGAAAACAGCGTTGATAATGCAGGGATGTTTTACTTACTGCTGAGCAGCGCTTACGCAGAGTCAAGGCTTTTTCTGCTCCTCACACCGCCCCACCTGCAAGTAGGCTGGGAGCTCACAAAAAGTTGGGAGGGGACACAGCCAGGACAGCTGACCCCAACTGATCAAAGGGATATTCTATGCCATGTGATGTCATGTTCAGCATATAAAGCTGGGGGAAGAAGGAAGGGAGGGACGTTAGGAGTGATGGCATTTGTCTTACCAAGTAATCATTATGTGTGATGGAGCCCTGCTTTCCTGGAGATGGCTGAACACCTGGCCACCAATGGGAACCAGTGAATGAATTCCTTGTTTTGCTTTACTTGTGTGCGCAGCTTTTGCTTTACTTATTGAACTGTCTTTATCGCAACCCATGAGTTTTCTCACTTTTACTCTTCTGATTCTCATCCCTATCCCACCGGGGGGGAAGTGAGTGAGTGGTTGTGTGGTGCTTAGTTGCCAGGTGACATTAAACCACAACAGCAATAAATTAAATTAATTTCTCCAAGTCAAGTCTTTTTTTTGGCTGTGACAGTAATTGCTGAGTGATCTCCTTGTCCTTGTCTTGACCCATGAGTCTTTCATCACATTTTTCTCCCCCTGTCCAGTTGAGAGGAAGTGATAGTGTGGCTTGGTGGGCACCTGGCAGCCAGTCAAGGTCAACTAACCACACTGAGCAAATAAGTTATGGAAATCCATTAAAATTGTCAAATAGCTTGCACATGATGGTGGATCCATCAGTGGCAAGGAAGACAATGCACAGAATATTGAAGTCATTCAGATCTTCAGAATGCTGAAGAAAGTTGTTGTGGCAACGAAAGTAGCCAGCTTCGAGATTCAGAAAAGCCTGCTGGAGTAGTAGGGGTCTTAGATAACCAAGACAAAACCTTGAAAAATGATAATCCCGTCTTCTTTCCACAAATGCCACCTCTCTTCCTCAGCTTCTAGTCCAACATGCTGAAAGACCTCAAGCAACCCTTCCCCTCTCTTAGTTATATTAATGTATTTGGTAAAAGGGACAGGCCATAATTCCTATGTACCTGCATTTAGATAGGCTTGCTTTGCATTCCCCTGATAGGTGTGATTGGCAAGGGAAGAAGCCAGATTTAGCTAGGGCTCCTTTCTAAAAATAGGTAATCAATTTCAGTTCAAGCCTCTCAGGTTATAGGAAAAGAAAATTATTTTGCTTGGGCACATAATGAGCTTGGATAATCAGTTTTCCTGCTCGAGAGCAATGAATCCAAGGGTTTAAAAGAAAAGGAATTTTATTAAAAGGGATAAAGTGGCAACTCAGCATAAACACTGGTAGGCCTGTCTACTAAAATCAGCAATAGAACCTGAAAGGTTCTTGGTAATGTAGCCTACTCCACTGTTTTGGCCAGAGCTGAGAGAGTCTTGTCCATCTGCAAGGAGATGTTGCTCTTAAACCTCTCTTACTGTTTCCAAGTGCAGTGATCCCACCTCTGATACTGGGTGGCTGCTCTTGGCAGCTTCAGCTCAAAAAGCCTTGGTTTTGTCTGCAGTCCCTCATTGCCCCCTCAACATTTCAGATCAGAGAATCAGAGAATACCAGGTTGGAAGGGACCTCATAGAACCCCGGCCAGCTGAATCTTCAACGTGTCCAATGTTGGGGAATCCACCACTTCCCTGGGGAGATTATTCCAATGGCTGATTGTTCTCATTGTGAAAAATTTTCCTCTTGTGTCCAATCGGAATCTTCCCAGGAGTAACTTGTACCCATTACCCCTCCTCTTTTCCATGCGACTCCTTGTAAAAAGGGAGTCTCCATCTTCTTTGTAGCCACGCTTTAAATACTGGAATGTGGTGATAAGGTCTACCCTAAGCCTCCTTTTCTAAAGGCTGAACAAACTCAATCCTCTCAGCCTTTCCTCATATGGCAGGCTTCCCAGTCCTTTGATTGTCTTTGTGGCCCTTCTCTGGACCCTCTCCAGCCTGTCCACATCTTTTTTTGTGTAGTGGGGATCAAAGCTGAAAACAGTATTGCAGGTGTGGCCTGACAAGCGCTGAGTAGAGTGGGACAATGACTTCTTTATCTCTGCTGGTGATGCCCTTGTTGATGCAACCCAGCATCCTGTTGTCTTTCTTGGCCGCAGCAACCCACTGTTCACTCATATTGAGCTTGTTGTCCACCAGGACCCCCAGATCCCTTTCCACGGAGCTGCTCCCCAAGCGGGTAGATCCCAGCCTGTGCTGCACTCCTGGGTTATGTTTTCCCAGGTGCAAGACCTTACACTTGTCCTTGTTTAACTTCATTCTTGTTAGCCCACTTTTCCAGCCTATCCAGGTCTTCCTGCAGGGTGGGTCTCCCTGCAGGGTGGGTCTCCCTTCTGAAGAGTCCACTTCCCCACTCAGTTTGGTACCACCAGCAAACTTCATCAGGCCACACTTGATCCCACCATCTACATCACTTATGAAGACATTAAACAGCATTGGGCACAATATTGATCCCTGGGGGACCCCACTTGTGACAGGCTGCCAGTTTGCACAGTAGCTATTCATCACCACCCTCTGGGTGCAGCCTGTTAGACAGTTCCCCACCCACCACTTGTCTAGACTGTAACACATCGGTTTGTCTAGGAGGAGACCGTGGGAAACCATATTAAAAGCCTTGGAGAAATCCAGGTAGACAATGTCCACCGCTCGCCCCACATCAACAAAGCAGGATCCTCAGAGAGGAGCCTGTGGCAAACAAAACCCAGAGAACCCTGAGGAACACACCATTTGAATTTTGGTTTTGGTTTTGGTTTTTTTCACTTTCTTGCTCCATGGCTCCTATGCTCTACCACTATCAAGCGGAACACCACAGGTAATTCCTAACCCTCAAAACACCATTCTCTCTTGATGGATAAGTGCTTTAAATACCCTTAAACATAAGACACAGTTATATTTCAACTCCAGTGCCTGAAAGTGAAATCCACTGAAGCAAATTCTCTTGCTCCCTCTCTTTTGTGATCTCTAGCCACTTCAAGTAGTTCTGGATTTCTCTTTTATCCTATTATAGGCAGGATCAGCAGTAAGTACTCCATTCTTCTAGGAATACTGGGTTTACCTCAGGATAGATGCAGCTCTGAATTTAAGTTTTATTTCAGTGCAAGCTTTACAGCATAAAGGATTGAATTTAATAGCAGGCTGAAGACTCTGATAAGAGTTCTTGCAGTGGCTATCTACTGTTCTTACAGTTTTTACCATTTCAAAATGAGCCATTCAAAATCATTTGCGATGGAGATACCAAAGGCTGTAATCGTTCAGGATAGCACGAGATAGGCAGAAGTCAGGAGGTTAAATGAAAAGAAAAAAAAAAAAAAGATTGGGAGGAGAACAGGAAATCTTTACTAAAAGTGACATCCTGCAGAATGATCTGTGCCTCAACTGCAGGGTTATGTCTCCGTGCATAAACTGGGAATCACCCATTTCTGCCAGAAATACCAGAAGTTATGAGGTGAGCGCTGCAGAGCTTGGATGTAATTGGTCTCTTCTATTTCAAATTGCTGTAGTATGATTATCTATTTTTCAAGTGCATTGACTGTTTATAGATGACTAAACCCGTTCTTAAATAGCTATTTTGGTGAATGATTTAGCTAAGCCAACCCATTTTTTTTCCCCAAGTTCTGCCCTGCCAGATAAAAACATTGGCTCAGAGCTGCCACCCAATGATCAGACCTTGTAAAATCACTTAAATACAGGGTACCTATGTTGCAAAGTGCTGAGTTCAGTGAGACAATATAGCGGAGACCAACTAATTTCTCATTGGAAAAAAAAGGCAGCGAAAGGCCATTTCCCCCCTCCCCTCCCTTTCCAATCCTCTTCCCCAATATCTGCATACCCCATCACTCATTGCCTTGTCTGCAACAAGGTGTTTTGCTTAGAAAATGTAATTTATTAACCTGTTAACTTTGCTTTTTTCTTCTGTATGGATTTTTCTGCTGTTTTACCAGGTTGAATCAGTTCAAAGTGTGGGTATGTGTCAGCACCAGCACAAACAAGCACGAAGCCGAGAGCAGAGGAATAGGTAGAAGGGAGACTTCAGCTGCAGTGAGCACTGATTTCAGCCTTGGTCTTGTCTAACTGCATCTGATGTGCTATTTGGAGATTCCAAAGCTGGCTTTAAATACACATGTTTAGGTACCCAAAGCAGTCTAGTCAACCTGGAGTGCCACACAGGGTAATCTTGCCAAGGTTCTGGCTAAATTAGTCTGTTCAGCACTCAGAGACTTCAGGTATTGATTGCTCCCTGTAGCTGAGCTGTCTCACTGAAAGCTATCTCAGTTGCCTCCGCAGCCTTCACTGTGTCGCCCATCAAAAAGCGTTTGCCCCTGGCTGTGCTGTAACATTTGGCAAAGCAAAGAAGAAGATGAAGGGGGGTTGTCACGTGTACATCCCCTTGGCATCAAACAGCTGTCACACATTTAAGTGCATTATACAATGCCAAATATTTTGTATTATTTAAATGCTTATAAACATATTATTTTAATTCATAAAAAGTGTACGGAGTTACTTTACTCCACTGCAGGAAGCAAATACCACAGTTTGTGGCTTGGTATGGTGGTGCACCAGCAAGACCTTTCAGTCTGTTTCCCTTCTGATCAGTGTCTTCAGGAGACGTTCAGAAATAGCAAAGGGTATTTGCTCCAAGCTGTACCATAATCCTGCAGTCTGCCTGCCCTAATGTCTATTTCTAATGTCTATTGGAGATAGATTTGTAAATTTGTACACTGATTCAGCCCACATGTTATGTTTTGTGTGCTAGCTGACTGTGCCCTGAACTGCCTGCTTCCAGTATGCCAATGTCAGTAGATTTCTCTTTGGGCCCATATTTTCCAGATTAGGACTTGTTGTGGTCTCAGAAGACAGCATTTATTATGTACCTGGGGTCACGTTGGTCATCAGTGCTGGATGCAACACAGAGAACAGGGTGTTCCTAGCGAGCTGCGCTGTTTTCAGCTGAAGCTAGAGTGGTGTGTGCTCAGACAGGAGCCGCTTGGTACTGATGCACAAGGAAAACCCACAGGGAGGTTTCTACAAGCTGCCATTTGGCCAGTCTCCTTAATTTGAAAGACTTGGACACATGCCTGGAACATCTGAATTCCAAATGGTTAATTATTGCTGGTGGAAAACAATTATCACTTGATTATCATTAGTTACATTTTAACTTCACTACTTTTATGAAGTCAGCATATTGTTATCTAATCCCCAGCCGATGAAGGGTGAAGTGACAACCCTAATTCTGCCCCCAAACAGTTCACATCAGGAAGCAAAGCATCAATCTTTTAAAATGGTGAAAGCTTGGGACCAGATGGGAAAGATCAGGGCACTGCTATTCCCAGACACGTACTTTGTGATTGCTGCACCAAACCACTACACTTTGGAGCTGGAGGGCAGGATCCTGCAAATAAGGGCCATTAAACACTGTGAGAAAAACACATCAGGAAGCCCTAAAGACCCTGCATGTCCTGCATCGTTCAAGCCCTTGGGTGGTCTTTGGTTACTTGTCCAGATAAACCCTTCTGAGCTTCCAATTATGCAGATTGTATGGTGGACACAGGTGCTTCTCTCTGAAAGACATTTATCTTTGAGTTAGGGGAAGGACTGACCAGGCAAGTGTGGCTTATGAGAGCTTCAGTAAGGGACCATTCACCTTGTGGGGTAATTTGAAGACTGGAGAAGTCCTGGGGCTTCTTGAAGCTTTCCTGTTCCCTTTAGGTGGGATAAGTTGTGTGTTTTTGCATTGGCTTGGCCTGTAAATAGTATGGGCTTTAGTGAAATACCCTGATGCCTCCTCTTCTCAGGTGAGTTTTTGATTGTTTTCGCACATTACTGCTGCTCCCTGCCAGGGTAAGAGCTTTCCCTGAAATCCTCCATGTGGCAGATGTAACAACAAAACTAGAGTGGTGAGCAGAGAACCCTCCTTTCCTACCGCCACGTAGGCATCTGGTGCCAATCATACTAAATTGTGCCCAGATTACTGAGTGGACATTGCTTTTCTGGCAAGAGAGCCTGAATTCACCTCAGAAGCATCAACAGGGAGCTGGTTCTTTGCCTGGTGTGCCCAGCTGCTACGTACATACAGCTCTGAAGCTTCCCTGAGTGGGAGTTTTACAGCCTTCAGTGTGGGGAGAAGTAGCCAGCATTCAGGTCCTTGGGCAACTGTGGTATATTCCCCGTGCATCCTCTGTACTTCTCTCTGGACTGCTGGGGCAGCTGTTTTCGCACATTACTGCCGCTCCCTGCCAGGGTAAGAGCTTTCCCTGAAATGCTCCATGTGGCAGATGTAACAACAAAACTAGAGTGGTGAGCAGAGAACCCTCCTTTCAAGTATCAACCTTCAAGTATCATGAATCTTCTGGCACACAGGGGTTTGCACACAAACACACGTACACACGCACCCCCCCTGCCCCCCACCGTTACCCTCTTGAACCACTCACAGGTCCTGCTCCACCTCGTATGCTGAACAGATGAATTTCTATATGGCCTCCACTCACCACCACTTCCCTCTGCAAGGGTCTGATTAGTGTGTGAGGCACGCACCGACAAAGCAATATGATTTGTATTCACATTCAGCTGTATCTTGCATTGCTCTCCCCAGAGACACTCTAATTGAGAGGGGAAGACAGCACCAGCAACGAATCTGCTATTGACAGCTAGCATGCAATGGGTTTGTGCTTTATCTGGAGGTTTATTAGATGGCTGAGGAAAAAGATCCCTCGTTGAATGCCCTCCAATCCTCAGCCTTCATCTTCTAAGGCTTGCCTTTTTTCTTACCATATTTGTCCTCCAGAGCTTTCTGCAAGTTAAGATTTAGGGCATTTTTCTGATGCCATTTCCCTGAAAAGAACGCAAATCATAGTTCAGTTACAGCCTCCCTTCTAATGCTATTATCCCTCAAGGATTTTTCTAGCTCCGCTCTTGTGAAAATGACAACTTCTAGTCTCCCCGCACCTTCGCCCAAACCCATGCATTGTCCTTGACAGAAGCAGCACCCATCTCAGGAATTCAGCAATGTACTTTTCCTGGCAGAAGCCATACCTAGCTCATCTGTCCTCCTTCCGTGCCAGTTCTTGGGGTCCCTGGCTGCCTTCTGAATTATATCAGGAGTATAGGAATCTTTCATCAAGCTTCGGCTCTCCAGTGGGCCACCTGCAAGGAACGGCAAATAATGAACTGTACAGAGAAATCACCCTACTGCAGTCCTGGACTTGAACAGGAGAGCAACACCAGCAGTTTCAAGGGCTCAAGAAAAGGCACACGTTGACTGCAATACCTTTGATCAGGTGTGTGGCTAGGTGCTGAGTAATAGCTTCATCATCACCCAGGAGGGAGCTCGTCTTTGCCAATTTATCTGCTTTTCATCCTCAAGTATGAGACACGCACAGAAAGTGCCACAAGGTACCATCTCTGTTTGTATCCCAGGGCCCTTTCTTTAGTCAAGTGCCCACTTATCTCCTGTTGAATCCTCTCATTCATGTGAGTAACCTCCTATCCAGCAGCACAGCTCCACAAAAAGCACCATCTTACCACTCCAGGCCTTCTTGAGGTCCTTTTCTGCCACCATACTTAACAAATAGTTCCCAACTGTGACTTCTCTTTTTATCCCCTCTTGACTTTTAGCCATTAGAGGGGGCTTTATTTTAATCTCTCATCCTTTCCTCTTCACCTTCCTTTTTATTGTACCCTTTCCTTGGTAATAATGATTTTCAGCTCCCTGGGGAAAGACGTCTTTCCTTTTTGTGTGACTGCACAAACCCAGGACAATGCAGTCTTCAATACAGCAAGGTCTTGTCATGAAATGTACTGTACAAGGAAAAGAATCTGTCTCATGTTGGTATATGAGAAACTGGAATCAAAGACAATTATTTCAGAGTTTCTTGGATATGACAGTAACAAGAATGGGATGAATGCTTACTTCCCAATAGTTGTTTAGATAGAGGGATCCCTGGGCATGTTGGAAACAGAGGTTTGGGGAAGACATTTCAGAGACCTCTGAAAGAAGGAGGAATAAGAGGGGAAAGTGACGATCACCTACAGTCAGATCTCTACCCAAAGAAGTGCCCCTCACCTTGGAAGATATTCGATCTTAGGTTAAAACCCAGTTGGTTGTAATCAGCAAAAGATGTAGAGTTCAACGTGTTTAGCATTTCAGTATGGTCGCTGAGTCTTTTCTGTCCCATGATTAATGCTGCCTCGCACAGAGCTCGCCGTTCCTGAAAACACGAACAACAAGAAACCACTGTTACTCCACACTCCCTAAGTGCAGCAGACTCCTGGCATTTCCACCCCTGCATAGGTCTTTGAGCTATGACTAATCCCTGGGACCTGGCTCTGTCCTTGAGTCTCCCTCAGCGGCTTCTGTAGGCATTGCAATTGCATGGGACAACTAGGACTGGTAAAAAGGGGGGGAATTAGAAAGGGATTATGGTGTTGGGCCCTGGACTGGGTCCTGATACCACATTGTTTTGCCTT
Source organism: Larus michahellis (assembly GCF_964199755.1). NCBI lineage: Eukaryota > Metazoa > Chordata > Aves > Charadriiformes > Laridae > Larus > Larus michahellis. The sequence continues at coordinate 57,496,667 of NC_133896.1, read as the reverse complement.
GCTGACCTGGGACTCGGCCTGGCTACAGGAACCTTATAAATGAAAGGGGGATGGAAAAACAAAACTAAAAAAGAGATGGGAAAGGCTGTCTGTGGAATGTGTCACTGCCCTGTAGTGTGAAGCCCAAATACATCCCCCTACATGTCTTCTAGAAACTGCTAATATACTGCTAATATCCCACCCACTCAGTCCCCTGCTACACCATAAAACCAGCCTTCAACCTGCCACAAAGGACACAAGAAACAGCTTCCTCTGATACCTCTTTATCACTGGTAAGTTCACGTGCACTGGCAAATTTATATTTGCTGTTGGCAGAGACCAAGCTGTCTCCCTCCTCCAGAACAAGCTTCCATTCTGCTTTCCCATCTGGCCCTAATGATGCTAAGGATGCTCTTGCACTTAATCTGCCACAGGTCTCCTTGGCTTTTTTGCAGCTGGCTTTGATGGTCTTCTGGGAAGATCCAGGCCCTCTAGACCTCAGTGTTTGGTGCTGGCCTGCTACTGGTTTGACATTTGAGATGTATTTGGTGTCTTCTGCCTTCCTCTGCCTAGATATTGCACATCGGTGGTAAGTGCTGTTCCTCCCTCTTGGCTCATGCCCCTCTATCGGGTCTTCGGTAGTAGAAGTTTCTTCTCCTTCCTCTTCAAGACTTATTGAATGAAGACTCTGTGTGGGAGGAGTTTTGGCCTGGAGAGTCTGTTTGCTTTGTTTTTTAGTTTGAACACACTTTGCAGAAGCAGATGCTTGGGATTTAATAGATGTGGAATTCTTTGCTGTTCCCTGAGCCACTGGGCTCTTGGAGATCTTCCAGGAGGCACTGCTGGGGCTCCTTTGGGATGTTCTCTGACTGCTGGGACATTCTTCTGGAAGATGCTCCTGTTCCCCTTTCTCAGGTTCCACTTAAAGACAAAAAAAATAGCTAAATGAATTTGATACTGTTTTGATGACAGGTGGTACCATAAATGGAGCTGGAAACAACCAGACATGTCATTGTGTCATTGTCAGACAACAAAAGAAACATTAAAAGTCTCAAAAGGGGAAAGAAAAAAAACTCAACAACCTAGCGGCATTATATCAATCTTCCTGCTGAACTAGGTGAAGGTTCCTGAGGAGTCTTAAATGTTCTTCAGAGATGAACATGCACAGAAGTGTGGAAATAAAAATCTTGTGGTCAAACACGCACACAAAGGTCTGTGTTTTCTTATGTTTAGGGGCCCATCCAACCCATGATCACTCTCACTTTCGTGAACATGCACGTATAGTCTCTGTCGCTCATCAGTATTTGCTGATGAGTTCACAGCCCATCAGCGGCTTATTGTGCTAGAGCAGGAAGGTAGTGAGACAAGTCCACCAGTGGAGGAAGACACGCTTGTGGCAGCGTGATTTTAACCCATCAGCCCATGGCACAGGAGATCCCTGTCTGAGTAGTTTTCACTCACAGAGGCACATGCAAGTCTGGACGGTGTGAAGGGAGGGAGGGAATGACACACAGCCTCACAAGCTGTGCTGCAAAGCAAGCTCTAGAGGAGGGACATCTGAAGGAGGGAAGACAGGCATCTTCTCTTCCATCTTGCTTACCTGAAGTACTGTTGGACAGCACATAGTGACTTTCTGCCACATCAGGTGTAAGGGAAGCTGGAACCTCCACCACACCCTTGGAAGAGAAACAAAGGCTGCGTCAGGCTCAGAGATGGGAAGGGAGGGGAAGGTGGCTCTGCTCATCTTTAGATGACATAGATTATTCCCACACAAATGCATTCTACGCCTTCCCAGATCAAGACAGAGCTGTCCCTGCCTGCCTGCATGGTTGGTCCTACAACCCATTATCCTCTCAGGTTAAAAAAGCACAGACGTTGTACAGGATGTCACATTAACAGCTCACATGGGACAGCCTGCCTAGGACATGGCCAACGAGTGCCTCTGGGGAATACTGAGCTGCAAGAGTTTTTACAGGCAGTGGTGCAGACACGAGCCAAAATGGCCAAAAAAAAACTTCAGTGAAAATGTCTTTTTTTATTCTGAAGCACCTAGAGATGTCAGACCTGTCATGTGCTGTACAATTACAACACCTCCTTCCTTGGGCACATTAAAGTAAGGCCAGAAAAATAGGGACAGGAGGTGATAAACATAAAATGTCTGTGCAGTGCTGGCTATGCAAAGAAAGGGAGACAGGCTGGAGACAGGGTTTTTCCCCTGATTCTGGGACAGACTATCCCCTGGTTTGCTTTGCTAGCCCTGCTGATGTGATTGATCCAACACCCAGCCTTTGCAAACTGCCTCCTGCACTAGGAGGAAGCCCGTATCTTTCCTGCAGAGGGAATGTCTGTGTAACCCTCAGTCATGTCCTGCTGATAGTCTGTGTCCCTCTTTCCAGCGGGACCCTACAGGCTTAGCCCATGTGAAACGTCACAGGTCACAACTGAAGCCATGGCGCACAGTGGTGAGTATGGCAATTGGAGTCTGCTGGCACTAGCAGCAGTGCAAATGGCATCTAGATCAGGTAGGGATATATGTTTGCATTTGTCGAATCAGCTCACGACGTGACACATATGCTTTCTTTCTGCTCTTGAGGCTAGTTATTGGAATGAAGTCACAACTGCCAACGGGGCAGGAAGCCTACAGCTTCAAAGCTAACTCACCAGGCCTGACTTGAACCAGCAGCTTGTGTTTCACACTGTCCCAGTACTTTGCAGCAGCATTTCTGGTACAATACTGGGATCCTGAAGCCAAAGTTACTGTATCAATCAGACTCCAGGAGCCAGTGCTGTGTGCTCTGCACATGTATTAAGGGACAGAACCTCTCCCACAAAAAGAACAGGGCCACAAGAGATGAAGAGAGGAAGCCAGTCCTGGCTCACTGGGCAGGATCTGCTGATTTTCTGTATTCCTTTTCATTCTTTTTGAAGAAGAGCCAAACATTTACTCATGATCAAAGTGCAGGAATCTGGGCTGCTAAATAAACTCCTGTGTTAACTCCCACCTCCTACTTAAAACAAAAACATGTCTGTTTGTTATTATTACTATATTCAGTGGAAAGAACTTTCCAGTTTGCTGTTGTATAAATTCCTCCCCTCCCATTTCTTCCAGTGAAGCACAATTTCTGTGTAATGAGGCAATGTGCTCATTTCCCAAATCCTGTTCATGGGTAACTTTCATTTCCACATTTCCTCCTGGACAAAATGATGCTGAAGCCTGCAACTGTTCTGACTTTCTAGTTTGTAAATGTATATGATGTTATTGTTATTGCTTTTTGTTCATTTTACTTCTGAGCCTGAAGATCCAAAGTCAAAGCACCACTCTAAGACTCCTACATCTTGACACCAAGAAGGACTTTAAGGCCATTTGACCATCTTCCAGGATAACAGAAGCCACAGAACTATGTCTACTTATTGCTTTGCTAAGCCAAATGATCAAAGAGCTAAAAAGGATTAAACTTGGTCTTTCTTTCTGAATGAAAAAAAACCAAAAAATGTATGTTTAGCATAGACTAAAACTCTGACTTTCCTGACACGCAGCCATGGAGAGAAAGAGGAGATGTCTTTCCCAGGCAGAAAATTAACCTCCTCAGACAGGTGTAACAATTGGTATGCCATTCTCACCAGCCACCAGATATGGTCAAGAATGGTCTTATATACTTTCCACATCTGGCTGGACCCTCAAAATATGAGAAGATTTCAGTGCCTTTCCAGACCTGAGAAGCCCCCTTGGGTGCCAAAATGACATTGGATCTTTTTCTTTTTCTCCAAAGAAAAGATACAGGATTTAACAAGAGGCAAAGCCTTTTCCATCCTTTTCCATAACTACCTCTCTCACCTTGTCCATGATCCCTGATGTGGTGGCACAGTGCTTTGTACAAGCCAGGCAAGCCTGAAGTCCAGGAATAGAGGTGGGATGAAGGCTGAAGAGCAGAGATGGTTGCTAGGGAACAACCCTCCCTCTGTGAGCTGTGGTCTCCATGGGAACCAGAAGAAACATGGCAGAGATCAGGGTCATCCTAGCTGATTGTAAAAAAACAAACAAACAAGGAGGAGAGTAAAAGTCTTATGTCTCATGAAACACCTGTGCCCAGAAGATCTCATCAGATACATAGTGTTTCTTGGAGTCATGATAATCAACAAGACTGCAATTCACCAGAACTGGATCCTCTAGTATCTCCAAATGCTCCACATGAACTCATGGATCCTCATCAGAGAGGTAGCGGAAGGTGCCCCCATTTTCCACATTAGAAAAGAGGAGATGGTGGGCTGGCAAAAGGTCTTACATTGAGTCAATGACAGAACCACAGCTTGGCCCTCCTGTGTCCAGTACCCAATGCTGTATTTTAGCCCCAGACTTTTCACCCGTTCTGCTCCACCATGGATCTGAGCTTTCACCAGACCACTGGAATTTCTGCTAGTCTCCAGGGAAGACTGCAACTCTCCTTCATGTTGCAAAGCTGCTTTTCCCACCCAACACAAGCAGGTCATAGGCAACAGAGAAGAATTAGAAATATTCACAGATGCATCATCTTAGAAGCAGATTTTATTCATTGTGAGAAACTGAAAGATAGACAGAAAGCTACTCATCATTCTTAGAAAAATTGGCAAAATACAAATCAGTACGTTTTTTCTTTACTTCCACCTCTTCCCTTTCCCTGTAACCTGGGCTGGAGGCAGCTGCTAGATCTCATTGCCCGAGAAACAAATCTCCCTCTAGGCCTTGTTGCGCTTCAACTCAGAGACCTTGTAGCGAGGTGGGGCACGGTGGAACCACTCTGACCAGGAACCATCATAAACAGCCACATCACGCTTGCCACACAGGTAGGCTGCCAGGGCAATGTGACATGCTGTGACACCTTTGCGGCATGTGGCCGCCAGCGGCTTTGAGAGATCCACTTTCTTGTCACGGAATATTTCTTGGATCTCCTCAATACTCTTCTCATGGCCAGTTTCTGTTAGGAATGAGTGGAAGGGTATGTTCACAGCACCAGGGATATGACCAGATTCCAGCCCTGCAAGAGTGAACAAGAAAAGGAAACATGAGTAAGGAGACATTAATGTAGGTGATGAAAGACACCTACAAAAGAGACATTAAAGAGACATCACTGCAGATACTGCAACTCTCTCCAAGATAGTAATTTTTTTCAGGTGATGATGAAGAGGCAAAGCAATATGAAGCTAAAACGAGGAGGACAAAGGTTATTCAATTTTGCTGAAGTGAAAACTTCCAGAATGTTTAGCAAACTATTTCCTACTGAAAGCAATGAGAAGTAGGAATCTGAAGAAGCCCTAGACGTGACAAGAATCAAAGAACCACCACAGAAAAGATCCTAACAAAGGCGTTAAGGGGATTTGTGCAGAGGAATGCAGCAGTGCATTTCTGACCTTCCCCAAGCATGCCAGCAGCGTGTAGTGACAGAGCTTTCAGAAGTAAGAAGCATAGCTTGTACGTGGAATTTTGAAATTAGTTATCTGTTCACAGTTTATTCCCGTGTCACCTTAAAATCATATTTCAGAAAAGTAAAGCAACCTCAAATTCAGCCACATTACTGCTTAGGCAGCTATCCTGGGGCAATCCGGTCAAAGAAGTGACAATTTAGATTTTGTATCAGTTTTTATCCACTCCACAGATGAAATCAGCATGGGTTCTGTTTTTCTACTGGTATAACTGACCACTTCAGGCAAACTGAAAGTTGCATCTCAAGAACAAGGTCTTTAGAGAGAAACAGATATAAAAATAGGATGGGTAAGATTTTCATCAGGCCCTTGAAATTCAAACTCTATCGCTATAGGCTTAATCAAAGTCCGTTACACCCAGAGGAAGCTTTTCCAATGACTTTGAGAGGTTTTGGATCAAGCCTCATTGGAGCAGGAAACTATATGTTATGTTGAAAATGCATTTCAGGGAATAGTTCCTTGCTAGGTTTGAACTTTTAATGAAACAGCCCCAGGAAAGTCACAAAAATAGTAATCTGTTTCACTGACAGCTTTCCACTTGCCTAAGTCATCAGGGTAACTGATCTCAGGAGATGGGAGAGACTGGGGCAGGGAACCCTTGTCACGGTCAAATGATTAAAGTATACCTAGTCAGAGACTGACGTCACACAACTGCACACACTGCAGTTTTATCGCTCGTGCAGAGTGATGTCATGATGTGATGAGACATGTCATAATGGGAAAACGGGGTTTTAGCAGGGTGTTGAGGAGGGGAACTTTGCTCTGCTGGATGAAGAGTGAGAGCCTAAAGACAGCCAAAGCTGCCCTGAGTCAGCTTCACAAGATCTCTCCCTGTTCCAGATGGACCCTCTTTGTTTCTCACTCCCCGAGTGCCTTAGAAATCTGGCATTGTTGTCTAGTCGTCACCTCATGCATCCTTCAGAAGTGTTTAGCATTACAGGGAGAAGTCAGGAGAAAAACTGCTGACTTCTGGAGGGACTAACTTTTTTTATTTTTTTTAAAAAAAGACAGTGTTTTGGACTGATGCTTTCCCCGCATCTTTTCCAGTTCCAGAAAACAACAGTTCACCACTTCAGTACAGAGAAATGCAAAACCCACGCTCCTTAATATAGTGTCTGTATGACAAAGATGAAATAAAATTAATGCAAAAAATGAGCGTGAGCAAACCTCGTTTGTAGTTCTCAGACTGCAGATCTTCTTACTGGAGAAAGTTACACGCCTGGGTTGGGCTACAGCTTTCCCGCAGAGGGAATGGTCCTGTCCCTGTCATTTGGCAAGGGATTTCTGCAAGGCTCTGCTGCGGTACTGGTGATCACCCCAATACAGACAAGTCTGTGAGCCACAGAACAACACTCTCACAGCATCCTGGGGCACTGGGAAGTGTACTGAGATCAAGAAGTCCCGGGGGCTGAACTAGAAGACCCAGCTCTTGCTCAAACAAGCTTGCTGGGCCATCGATTCAGTTCTTAGGCGTCCCAGGCCCTGTGGTCATGATCGCTTTTCTAGACTGTTCACACATGTTAGAATAGGTAGGTTCGTACCCCTCTCTTATTGGAGACTGCCGTGACATATTCTCACCATCCTTAACTGTTCAGTTAGGAGCTGCGCAGATTTGAAAAGAACATTCTCATTTTAGAGCATTTTTGACTTTGATCTATAGGGAGACTTCCTTGGTCCAGAGATTCAAAAGTCTGTTGGAGTCAGAGACCAGACTCTGCGAGTGAAAGATAGGGAATTCTGTAGAAACTGCATTTATGCATGTACGTGGGTGTTCAACTGAAAGAAAGAGCTGACACTGCACAACCACAATCCCTTGGACTGCCTAAGACGTGCTCTTGAGTGGTTGAGGAAGTTTTATCAGCTCTCTCAGTGCTAGGACAAGAGCAGAGAAACGCAGGACGGGAAGGCAAGGCTAGACGCAGCTGTGATCTGAACAGTGGAGAGGATACATCTGCCCTGCCTCATATGACACAGAGCATACTCCACACCAGATTTACGCAGAGACCCTTAGAAATTCCAGGAAGGAACCCTAGGATTACAGAGCCCGGCTCCCAGCTACTACAGCTTTCACTTTATAGGCTTCCTCTCATAAAAGTATCCATCTCAGAACCAGTTTGGATTCTTGCCATAAGACTTTCTGCTGAGGCACCTCCTTGCTCACATGAGGAGGAATATTATTCTCCAGCGTTAAGTTTGTCAGAGTCAGTTTGTACACCATTTAACCTTGAGCTAACATTGCCCTGCGGCTGAAATAGCTTTCCTTCCTTTCTGCTATTGCTCCAACATGCTGACGGCGAGCACTCAGCACTCCCAATGGCCTCAAACCCAGGAAGAGCTCGTTAGACACGCTTTCACTGCCTCGGCCACCTTAGAAACAGTTCTAGGTGACCACCAGGCTTCTGGATAAGGAAGCGGCACTTCCTAGCATCTCGGTTAGTAGACAGGAGGTTAATAATTGCTGTTGTCAAGGCCAAATCATATCTGAGGTTCTTGCACCCAACTAATTCATCCAAGTCTTGTCCTACTCTATTGCTGGGTCTTCATCTTGTAAGAGAAACACAAGCAATTACATGTTTCAGGCTACTAAGCATCCAACCTTGCTCTCTGTAGCGTTATATTTCCCATCACTTCTATCTCTGCAGATGGTACCTCACATAATACTCCCAGTGTGATCACTTAAACCTTCCCAAGGCTACGCCAGCAGCACGTTTCGGTAGCAACTCCCTATTTTTAGTGCCACAATGATTCGGAAAAATAAGAAATAAAACACAGAAGCATAACGATGGGACCATGATGGCAACTTCCAGCCCCACAGATCTGCTTTCCGCACAAGCTATTCTTATCGTCCTTTAAGTTAGTATTTTTGGGAATCTAACAGTACTTGTGCTATTTGCCCTCTTCTCACACTGCACTAATAATTGCCTCTAATATTATGTCCAAAGTATTAATGAAGTCCAAATGGAACAAGTCTACCTCGTAGGTGCTTCCAATGGCTAGAAGAAAAGATCAGACATAACTTCAAGGTATGCATGTTCCCATTTGTCTTATCTGGCAAATCAATTCTGTTGGCAAGGAAATAAGAGCCCTCGGCTGCAGCGCAAGTTTACCAAGGTATTTTATTCAATTTTGCCTTCATTTCAAATAATTTTTATTGAAGACTTTTTTGAAAGCCTTACAGTATCTCCATGTTATAATAGATCAAGAGCTGCCTAGGTTGTGCTGCACCTGCTATCCTAAATACAAATACAAACTTTGCTAGTGTTTCTGTCCTACAGAACCATGCTCTGATTAAATTTCTTAAATTCTTGCCTTATGGAGTTGCAATGTCACATAACTGATTTTTGACACATACTTGGGATGGAGATCATCTGCCTCACAAATCTGAGTACACAGATATCTTTTAGTTATACTCCCTCTTTAGAAGTGATCATTTCTGCTTCTTTCCCCTTCTTCTTGCTACCCCTCCCCCTACTCTGCAGACTTGTCCTCAGGAGAATAAAACAAAACGGTAGCATAGACTCAGTATAATTCTAGGGCTGTACACAAATAATCTTTCATCTGGAACCCCTGCTAACTGCATAGCAACCCTATTTACTCTTTCTCTCCTTGTTCTCTTTTTATTCACTTTGCTCCAGCAGTTTTTGTTATTTGTTTTAAGTCCTTTTGCCAAGTCTCACTCAGCTTGGCTTCTGGCAATCCTCCCTCAAAATTTGTAACCTGTAATATGTTATCTTCTTCACTGCTTAATCCCCTTTTCCACATCTGTTAATATTCTCTGCTTAAATATGTATTTTTTCGTTGGCTATTTATCTAACTAAAACTACAGACCCTTCCCTTTCTGATGAAAGCTCCAGATGGAATTTCTTAATGTCAAAAAGATAAAAGATGTGCCTTGTCTACATTTAACTCCCTGTGGTCTTGGAGCTGGCAGGCTGCAGATAGCCATTCCTTTCCAAACGTTTCCTCTATTGCCTCCTTTTTTATCTCTCTCTTCGTTCAAATTGTATGCCTCGGAAGGGACCACTAGTGATCTCACCCAACCTACATGAACCCACTGAAGGAACACTTTAAGCTTGGTCCTGGCCAGTTCCCTGAGAAGTCCTCTGAGCAGTCAGATCAATAGGCCTTTGCCACCAATGTCAAAATACTGCGTGCATCTACAGCCAGAAGAGTCAACTCTAAGAACCAGCAAGGCCCCATGGTGCTAATTCTGGCACCCGATGTTTATCAACCTCATCACAGCGATGGACAGCTTTAGAATGTAGGTTCCTGTGGGTTGAAACAGACTTTGATAAAGTCTCTCACTCTCCATGTCATGCCTTGAGCAACATTTAATTCTCACTACCACTAAACATTCAACCTGAGCAAAAGCTGTATATTTGGGACATGGAAGACCAAGAGCTGGGAAAATGGTCAAAACCTTAAGAGATGTGTACGCGCAAGGGAGACAAGGACTACCCAAGGGCTGAGAATGAGAAGAAAAATGGTTGGAAGCTCACAAAACAACTTTGGGTTTGCTTTCTTTTTTAGATGACGGATTTCTTAACTGACAACTTTCCCCTCTTTTCTCAGGTGTCTGCAAAAGAAATCAGAAATTTGCAACTTCTTCGTGTGCTTTTTTTCAGCTATAATTCTTGTTCCTCAGTTTTCAGTATCCAATACTCAGAGAGAGTCAGCACTGGTAACCATCATGTAATTATTTTGACCCTCTGCCCCTGGATTGCCTGGGATTGTCTCAGCTCAGGCTGGTTTCATAGACCTGCACCCTAACAGCACCTAAGCAGGCCCTTACAGAACTTGGCTGGACCATTGCTGAATCACAGCTAGTGAGCAGACCTGAGCTGCTAGTTCCTCCAGAAACACTGTGCAGAGACACCTTTAACCACTCAGTGACTAGGTCAGGGCTGCACATTCCATGGGCTTATCCTGCACACCACGCATGAACATCCAAGCTTTTTAATCCAAAGCAATATCTGCATTTAAGACCTATGACACCTGGCTTATAGAAACACCATCCATCTTTCTCCGTCCTGGCAACCCGGGTAAACTTCTCCCAGCAACTAAAAATTAGCCACATATTATGACTTATCTTAAACACTACAGAGATCTAAATCCCAGCAAGGTAGCTACTGCATAAAAATAAAACAGGGACAACTAATTCTTACCACAAGGAACTGAAAAACTAAAGAGGCAAAAGTCAGCTGAAATTAGCCTCTTCTAGAGACGGAGTTCATGGAACTGGAGAGATTAATTGACTTAATTAGGAAGTCAAGAGCTGAGGCAATAATTAAACTGAAAACACCTGAGAATGTAGCTAGTTCCTTAACCTCAAGACCATTTTTCTTCTCTAAATTGCAGGCAACTTTTCTCTTCCCTGATTGGGTGACCCCTGTAATTAATCAGCATTGATTTCAAATTGCTCTTTTAGGTGTAAGTGCTGCCTTTTACCCACTGCTGGCTGTAGCATAGCTACTGGCTAGCCTGGTTCAGAAGGCTGTCAAGCTCCTGTGGAATGAGCAGCTGCAGCTGGAGTGCTTATCCTGCTGGATCTGCTGTGGGAAGCAAAACTGGACCACCACAAATAAACTGTTCCATGCTGACTCATTTCAAAGGAAAAATCTGTTTTCAAGATGCTGTCAGGGGCTGCGGTATTTGTCACCTGATGACAACTCCCACTTTGGGAAAGAGAACACAAAATCCAACCAGCTCCCAGCGAGAAGCATTTTATTCACGTCTTGAGGTTAAAATTCAACCTTCACTTTGATGGGCTGCAGTAGGCGAAGAAACACAATGATCGACAAGCCTAACTCCCCCTCTCTCCCTGCAACAGTTTCCTCTCTCCTGTATGCTGTCTTGTACAGGTTGAGTGTGTTTGGGGAGGGGTGTCACTGTAGACATTTCAGCAAACTACGCGTACAAAGCCACTTACTGCCAAACGCTCCTGAGATCTGGACGCAGGAATTTATTTCAGGGCACGATGTCACACTCAGTGGCTGTACAGCAGCCCGCACATCAGAAAACAGCCAGAACAGAATGACAACCTGCAGGTGAGGCAGCAGTGCAGCACTGTCTCAGGATCACAGAAGCCTTGCCACATGCTCACTCCTGCAGCGTGGAGCTCGACTCAGACCCAACAACTGTTGCTGTGCTTTTCTCGGCTGTTTTTGAAACTCTGCATTTCTTTTTAAACCATTTCTGTGATTCCCTTTCTAAGGACAGGTTATTCTGGGGTATACCAAGGCTTAAATTACACAGCAAGGGCCTCCTTTAACAACTTGAATTTCATTCTAGGCACATGGCTGCACCTGTCCCCGTTGCACAGGACTTCTTCTACCCCTGCTGCTTCTGTGTCCAGTTTTTGACCAAGGTAACAAAATCCATTTTTGTTCCTGTTACTTGGGGCATGCAAAACACAGAGGTTGACAGCCCATACATTTGGGAAGGTTTTGGGGCTTTTCTTCCTTAAGCTTGTTAGATTTAACGGCAGAGAGCAAAAGGACAAAGATCAGCTCAAGCTAGTTCTCTATTTGCTGGGAATCAGAGCAAGAAGGAAAACATCCCTTGGGTTACTGTATTGCCTAAAACCTTAGCTTTTGCTGGTGCACTCATTATGGTGAGAGGTGCCTGTATGAATACTAATAGCTTGCGCAAGTCTGGTGGTGTTGGATAGGACCCTGAACAAAACCCATGGGAGCTCTCACCTCCTGTGTTTGTACTCTGCCTGATTAACTTCTGCAGGGCCTGGGATGAGGGATCCCGGAGCCAACTGACTGCAGACCTTTTCTGCTATTTCCTCCTGCAGCTTTACAACCCACTCCAAGAAAAGCTGCCTGTGAGGGCACTGGGATCTGAACGCTCAACTGTGGATCCCCTAAGGTAAATCAACGAGTTAGGCTGAGGCATGCCTGTGCATTAGGAAAATCTGTTTGCTGGCTGGGAGGAGTTGTTACTCCTGGACTAGTATTGACGCTCTGGTGCGGGGGGCGGGTGCTGTTCCCACCTCCATTACCTTGGTCCAGCTCGGTCCCCCGGAACCGGCCCTCTGGGCGGGAATCCACCACCTGGAACCGCAGGGACCCCACGTTCTGGATCATCTCCTCAAAGGTCTTCACCAGGACCGTGTTCAGCCTGGCCTTAAAGACGGCCGGGGCGGGCTGGCTGACCTCCGCCGTGACAGGGTGGCCCTCCTTCACCCAGTTCTTGAAGCCGCCGTTCAGGACGGAGACCTCCTTGTGCCCGAAGGCCCGGAACATCCACCAGGCGCGGGGGGCGTAGAAGGTGCCCAGCTTGTCCCCGTCGTACACCACCACATGGGTGTCATTGCTGACCCCCAGGCGCCCCACATAGTCGGCAAAGTGGGACTCGCTGGGCAGCATGAAGTCGTAGGGGGAAGACTGGTCTCGGCACTCCTCAATGTCGAAGAAGGACGCCCCGGGGATGTGCCTCTCCTTGAACTCCTGCCGGGCGTTTCGCTCTTGCGGCGGGTACCAGGAGGCGTCCAGTATCCGCAGGCTCGGCCCTACCCGCCCGGCCCGCACGGCCTCCGAGAGCCATTTGGCGGTGACCAGGGCCCTGCCGAGCACCTGCGGCGCCATCTCGGAGGGCCGAGGCCGGGAGGGGGCGCCGCTGCCGGGGAGACACAGACACACGCACACACACCCCCTCCCCACACACAAAATGGCGGCGGCGGCGGGGGCGGGGGGAAGCAGCCCGAGGGGGCGGTGCGGGGGCGGGCGGCACCGCCCGGGACCGGCCCGCTGGGAGGGACCCGGCTCCCGCCCCCTAGCGACGGCCATGGCTGGCGGCGACTGAGGGCGAGGGCAGCTCGGCTGAGGCCCAGCACGGAGGTACGGGGGGGGGCGCGGCGGGTCGTCCCCGCTCCTTCCCCCGCTGCTGCGCGGAGGGAACCGCGGCCCCGCCGCCGGGGCTGGGGGCTTCCGGGGCGGGAGGGTTCGCGGCGGGAGTTCAGCCCGCGGGAGGGGCGGCAGGGCCCCGGTAAGGCCTCGGCTGCAGGTGGGCTCCGGGGCGGTGAGAGCGGTGGGGCAGAGCCCCTTGTCGTGGGGCCGCGCCTCACCCCGGGGCGCTGGATCCCCTCTGCTCAGGGTCCCTGAGGCTGCCCCGCTCCCCTCTTGCTGCTGTCAGCGCTGGGTGGTGGTTGCTGGAGGTGGAGGGGCCAGGCTGGGCACAGGGCAGGACTCTGCCATGGCTGTCACGCTCAGGACAGGGTTTGGGCTGAGCTCTCCTTATTTTCAAGGCTGGCGCATTTCAGAACCCCATCACTGTAGGCTTAGCCAGCACCTCAGTGGTCTTTGGTCAGTCGCAGTGGTCCAGCGGTCAGCAGGTCTTTGGTCCCAAAATGCACCTTTGTCCAGTTGCTCTCCATAAGGCTGGGTGCTAATTTGCGATTTTCTTCCTTTTGCAGTCAGGCAGAATCAGGCAAACCCCAGGAACCAGATAGTCTTGGCCAGGAATTGGAAACAATGTCGCAACAACTCCTCTACCGTGCTCTGGTGTCTGCGAAATGGCTTTCAGAAGCCATCAAATCCCAGCAACCTGGTCTGGCCTTGAAAGTCGTGGATGCATCCTGGTACTTGCCGAAGATGAAGCGTGACCCAAAGCGGGAGTTTGAGGAGCGCCATATCCCGGGCGCAGTTTTCTTCGACATCGACCAGTGCAGTGACCGCACTTCACCTTATGATCACATGCTGCCCAGGGCTGATGACTTTGCTGAGTATGTGGGAAAGCTGGGTGTGGGGAATGATTCCCATGTTGTTGTATATGATGGCAGCGACCAAGGTCTCTTCTCAGCCCCCCGGGTGTGGTGGATGTTCCGGGCCTTCGGACATGAAGCCGTCTCCCTTCTGGATGGCGGCTTGAAGAACTGGCAGCGAGAGGGGAATGCACTGAGCTCTGGGAAAAGCCAGGTCGCTCCCTCCGAGTTCCATGCCTCCTTGGACAAGTCCTTGGTGAAAACGTATGAGGATGTCTTAGATAACTTGGATTCCCACCGCTTCCAACTAGTGGATGCACGTGCTGCAGGACGGTTCCGGGGAGTAGAGCCAGAGCCCCGAGATGGTAATGTGCCACCTGAGACAATGGCATAATAAAAAGGGGCTTCATTTAAGGTGCCCATCAGTTTGACTCCTGTAGAGGTAACAAAGGGAAATATGGTTGTTCTTTATGGGATGCGACTTGAGACAGTGTATCCACCTGTCCTCCTCTCCTTTTGACTAGCAAGTGCAGCTCTTTGAAAATTTAGGAGTGGGGAAGCAGTTTATTATTTTTTTCTCATGAGGGGCTGGGATGAGGAATGTAGCTTTCATACGCCTCAAAGATAATCATCGGTCTCTTCATGTACTGGTGCTGCTCTTCTGCTCGGAAGGGCCTGTGGAAGTGCTTCAGTCAGTGCCTCATCAGAGTGGGTTGCTCTGATGCGGGGAAGATGTGGAGGGAACTGGGAGGAGGAACAGAACTTGACAGGATTGTATCCATGTGGTAACCTAAAGGTTAGAGCCATCCTTTCTGAGTAACCAATAATCTAGTAAAGCAAAGTTTAACAAAAATAAATGTATTTGTTTTAACACCATACACATACAATAAATCATAAATATCCCCAGTGAAATAGAGAACAGGTTTTGCAATGGATTTGTCCAAGACAGTAGAGGTTAATTCCTATCTGTATTGCTTTTCCTCCAGGAATTGAGCCTGGTCATGTCCCTGGGTCGATGAACATCCCCTTCACTGATTTCCTCACAGAGTCTGGCTTAGAGAAGACCCCTGAGCAGATCCGCAGTTTGTTCCAGGAGAAGAAGGTGGACCTGTTAAAGCCCTTGGTAGCCACATGTGGCTCTGGAGTCACTGCCTGCCATGTGGCTCTGGGGGCATACCTCTGTGGCAAACCAGATGTTGCTGTGTACGATGGGGCCTGGGTGGAATGGTACATGCGGGCACAGCCTGAAAATATTATTTCTGAGGGAAAGGGGAAGACAGTGTAATAAGTTGCTTCGTCTTCCACCTGTGCAGATAATTTGCCTTGAAACAAGATTTGGAAAAGATGGGTTTAGCATTCCTGGTTAAGTGTCATGAGGTGAAGGTGTTGGATAACAAGTACAGGCACATGGTGCTTTGGCACTTTCTCCTTATCCTACCACTGCTGCTTAGGAACATAAAGATGACCTGCACAGCCAGCTCTAGGTGACCCTTCATGAGCAGGTGAGGTGAGCCAGATGACCTCCAGAGGTCCCTTCCAACCTCAGCCGTTCTGTGATTCTGTGGCCTTTTTACAGTATCAGATGGAAGGGAGAGAGTGCTGGTGGCAGCATGGGGAAGTAGTTGAGTCAAGACAAGCTCATGACTTGGGACATTCCACCATGTTCACTCACAGGACGGTCATACTTATATAACTGTGCCTCGTGATCTTGCTCTCTGCCTCTGTCGTAGAAGCCATCCATGCACTTTATGGCCATTTTGAGTGCAAAACTTAAGGGAAAGACGTAGATTTTTAAAGGAGCAAATATGGCTTCCGGTTTGGCACTTAGGTTAGAGACTTGGTTTGGATTTCTTCTTGCACTTTGACTCTAACTGCAATGTGTACTTAGCCAGTTTTGTACCCCCATGGTCCAAAATCCCCCTTGGGGAAAAAAAAAGAGATATTGGGATTAAAAAAAGAGTAAATAAACATGTGTTTCAAGGTCTTCCTGCTGTATGGAGCTTATGTGAGCATTGCTTGGCTGATTCCAGGAACTCTATCTTTATGGGATCCTTTTGTCTTGATGATTCAAATGAGATGTTGCTTTCCCTCCATCTCTTACCCTCAACAAGCCCTTTGGGCCAGGAAAGACAATGGCGTGCCTCTCTCTTGGGACTTTTCACCATCTTCCTGATGGACTGATTGTCTGTTTGCTTTTCGGCCTAATACTCCATGTTAGTAAGTCACAGCCCTGTTCTTCAAAGACTGAATGTCAGTTCACATGGTGAAAATTGGATGGCATGTGTGTTTCTATTCTTACCATGTAACCTTAAAAAACTTAAGGGAACTGAGGCCTACAGAGGAATAGCCTGTGATGGCACATCTTTTTTCCCCCAAGACTATTGTCTTATATCTGGGAATTGAAATTCCCCTGTGTATGCTTGACAATGTTCAAGAATTTGTTCTCTCTAGGATTTTTTCCTCTTAAAAAAAAAAAAAACAACAAAAAAACCCAAAACACCAACCAACAAACCAACCAAAACCCCCAACTCTGCACCTGTTCTGTCCCACTGGTAACTTAGAAAGTTGATGAGACGGGTTCTGCTCTTGGGCTGGCAGCAACAGGTACTGGTGGACATCTGAGGGTGATGGGGTTGTCCTTTCTAGGGGATGCTATGGATGCTTATGGTCACAGATTTGCAGGGTACCCTCCTAGCCACTGAATACAAGCGCTGTATCCTTTCCTGTTGGAGAGTGTGTATTCTTTGCATTTCCTTTGGCTTCTGTTGGCTGCAGCCCTGGCTTCTTCCTGGGCTTGATTTGCATGAACACAAGCTCCATTTCTGCATACCTCCTGTGGAGCTAGAGTTTTACTGTCCAGATTATTTCTTTCTGTGTCCTCCCCACCCACGCATACAGCCTGACCCTTCTTTACACTCATTTCCAGTGACTGAAAGCATTCAGTTTCCATGCTTACATTAGTCTAACCACATAGCTCTTCAGGGACTTGGGGCTGGCGTTACAGCAAGTGCTGAGTATACAGAGCGTGCAGGGGTCTGAAATGAGTGACCCTTTTGTATGCAGTGTACAGACCCCTTTTATACCAGATCCAGATAATATGATCTGGATAAAATAATAAACTTTTATTATAGAATCATAGAATGGTTTGGGTTAGAAGGGATCTTAAGGATCATCTAGTTCCAGCCCCCCTGCCCTGCGCAGGGACACCTCCCACTCGACCAGGTTACTCAAAGCCCCATCCAGCTTCGTCTTGAACACTTCCAGCGATGGGGCATCCACAATCTCTCTGGGCAACCTGTTCTAGTGCCTCACCACCCTCACAGTAAAGAAATTCTTCCTAGTATCTAATCTGAATCTCCCCTCTTTCAGTTTAAAACTGTTACCCCTTGTCCTATCAGTACACTCTCTGATAAAGAGTCCCTCCCCATCTTTCCTGTAGGCCCCCTTTAGGTACTGGAAGGCTGCTATAAGGTCTCCTGGAGCCTTCTCTTCTCCAGGCTGAACAACCCCAACTCTCTCAGCCTGCCCTCACAGCATAGGTGCTCCAGCCCTCTGATCGGCTTCGTGGCCCTCTGCTGGACCCATTCCAACAGGTCCACATCCTTCTTATGCTGAGGACTACAGAGCTGTTCATATTTGCCAGCTTCCATGTAGTTCTTTGGGCTTAGACTTCCCAAAAGGGCTTCCTTTACAGGTTACATCATGCCCTGCAAATCGCTAAGACTTTCAGTTCTGGATCTAATTAACGGTTTAATTAATTCTCTTCTCCTTCCTGCTGCGGAAAGATTTTCTACTCCCATGCTTTTTGAATTTCCCCACCCAGGTAATCACTGTGGTTTTAAAGGCTGGTAGCAACACCTTGCTTTATCCCAAGTGTGGTAATTTTCTAGCAACTGTTTCCTTCAGGGGAAAGGGAAGAACTAGTCAGCATGTCATGTAGGACATCTGATTGCAGTCTGTAACTGAGAGGACTTAAAGAAACCAAGCCTTTTTAAGCTGAAGTATGGTGTTGACATGAAAACAAAAGGATAAGCACCTGCTGGGTTGACTGGAAACAGCAAGTAGTGCTAAACTGTCTTGTGGAGGGGCCTCCCAATCTGAGCAACAAGGGTGCTGCTTTTAAGACACTTTAACATAAAGATACTTGTACAGACAGTGTTGTCTAGTATGGGATCTTACAGCAGGGTCTGGCTTGTGACATCTTTCCAGTTAAGGATTTCTAGGTTCTCCCACCATCAGCCAAGCTAAGAGGCTTTCACATGGTGGATCATTTGAGGTTTAACACCCTGGGTGTGGCTGGGAGGTGAGGCCAATTTTGCAAATATGTGGCCGGGCCCCTGTGTACAAATAGATAAACAGGACTGCTGTGCCTGCTCTGTTTCTCCAGGGAAATTTTCTTATTAGAGAAAATTGTCATATTCTTTCAGACTTTGTTAATCATTTCCGGTGGATGCAGGGGGCTGGTTTTTGCTCTCATCCTTCCAGAACATTTGGCGATACCGCTTGAGCACTGTGTTTCTTTTTTCCCACTGACTCCAGTAGTCCCTGGGTCAGTGGGAATCTCTCTGAATCTCTCTGCTTCCTCTTGAGACTGAGCTGCTTTCCTCTGTCTTGTGTGTCGCGGGGAGGTGTCTAGTGCAGCCCAGCCATCCACCTGGAGATGGCAAACTAAGTGAAAGATTTCCCTCTCCCTTTGCTCTACATTTTGACTGTTTGGCTTGATGACATCTTACAGAGCCCTTGTCCTCTCTGGTATGTGTGCCCAGATTGGCAGTATTCAATTGCCCTTCTCCTGGCCAGGTTTTGAACCACAAAATCTCAGAGGTTTTTCAGTTTCCCAGCTTTTGGCAAATCTTTTACCAGATGCTTAGCTTTGCCTTGATTTCCCCGCAGAGGAGAAATTGACAACTTCCTCCCCATGACAAGATACGTTGTCTTTCTGGGGTATGCCCTGTTACATCATGTATCAACAATCTGTCTAAGAGTGTCTTCTGATAGTCTCCCTGCTCTTAGTTGAGATCTGTTCTCATGCTGCAGGCAAAGCAGTGGGAACGTTGTGGAGACCGAGACAATGTTTTCAAAGCCTGTAGACTGCAAAAACCTATTTTGAGCCATAACAGATGCTACTGGACATATGGAGCAGCTGAGGGGACTTGCACTAGGACTATAAATGTTCTGCAGATCTTTATGTCCCTGACTCAGGGGGTGGGTTTCCTATGGGAACTAGAAATGGGGAAGGGGAGAAGTGGATATGAATGCAGATCTCTAATGTTTATGACTCTCCTGTGGAAAATTTGCCACAGGGAAAGGGGAATAGCGTATCTTTGGTGGGATGAGGCTCATGATGGCCAAAAGGAAGCCTAAAAAACAATCCTGATGTAGGAAGAGGGTCACATTGACTTGTGACTAACTTGAGACTGGAGCTTTTACAGCTCTCTATAAATTTGAGAATCCCAGGCCAGCATGTAAAATCCGTACTGGTCTGTTTTTACTATCTGTAATACTTTTGTCCTGAAGCAGTTTTGGGCTCTGTGAAAACAGTCTGGTCAATGGTTCTCCAACAGTAATCCCACAGTCCCTCACATGTTGTCTTCATCCCCTGCCTTCCTTTTCCTTCCCTACTGCTGCCCAGCAGTCAGGTTGCACTGTTTCATGCTTTGTTTCCCAGAAAACCTTTTGTTCCCCTGCAAACTTTCCCAAAGCAGCCTGCCTTCTGACAGCACTGCTGTCCCTTTCCACTAATGAACACTGCAGTCGCTATTACCTGCAGGGTTTTTTCTTGTTCCTTCTATCTGTGGCTGTTTTCTCTCCTCCTGCCAGCATGTTTCCAGCAGAGGTGCTAAGTGATGCACATACACACACAGGCTTCGCACACTATTCTGAATGCAGGTACATTGCTCACAGACCTCACCAAGCACAAGGAGGTGGAGAAAGATTAGCTCACCTGCATGCCATGGGGTCTTTCTCGTCCAGTTCCGAAATGCCTGGCTCAGCTGGCAGTGAAGCTGGGCTCTGTTGGCTACAAGTGGACTGTCTTCCTCCCGCCCCCAAGTCCTTTGTGAGAAGTTTTCTTTGCCCAGTTCACTGTTGGTTTAATGGAAAATGTCAGAGTATTACTTGTCCTCCCCACCACACTTCCTGGAAAGAAGAGAGAGGAGACAGTTTCTTCTCTCGTGCCTCATGCCACAGTGCGTTCATTAACTAAATGATCACACAAGTTTAATCCCAGCCTGGCAGAGTGGTGACACTGTGCCAACACACGGCGATCCCTGCTCCCACTGATGCTCCACAATGCACCAATTCCCTAAAAGCAGCTCTGCAACATCAGTGGTGCATCGTACTCCGTGTACCCAGCTGTCTCATCAGGCTGCAATGTGTGTACGGAGTGCCGCAGTGTGTGTAGCTTTCTGCAGGTTTGCGTTGCAGGCCTGCTGAACCAGGAAACTCTCAGTTTACCCCCTGTTCTGTTTTCCTCAGCTCATGTTCAGCCCCACTCACCTGTCTACCCAGTGGCTGTCCAGCTTTTCTTGCCCCCAGTCTGTCTGTGCAATTGTCCCCATCATTTAACTGGGTACTCAGCTGGGCTGTATGGCATTGTGAGCTCTTGTTGTGTCTCTGTTTCTGTGCATGTGTTTTATGTATAGTTATCATCAAAGCAGGAGAAACATGTATTTGATTCTTTAAATTTATTTCTCCTCCGTTCTATTGCTCAATTTTAATGGACCTTAACAAGGCCATGCTAGTGGCATCTCAGAACTACGTCTGGTGATGGAGTGCAAATCAGGCCTGTATTTAGCCCATACCACCAACTCATAGCATTTCAGCTGGTAACTCACCCTGGACTGATTTCTTGCTAAAGAGCATTTTCCTGTGCAGTAGGGAACACCCTGGCCTGGGGGTTTTCCAGTAAAGTTAGTGCTGTATGTTGCAGAAAAGAAGGCTCTGGGGATGGGAGTGGTGTACCTTGACCTCTTTCCTTACTCATAGTATACCTCTTTAGATTTATCAACTAACCTTTCACACCGTGACCCTGGGGTGAGCAAGACCTGAAGTGCTGGCCATAGATGGAGGGTGGTGTTGATGGAAGAAGATATGCTCTGAATGCAGACCCTCCCTGACCTGTGAGCAGCATTGGCATGGGAGGGACTGGTGAGGAAGGCTTCGAAAATAAGAGATGGGACATAAAAAGGAGCAAGAAGCTGAGGGGCTGTGAGAAGAGGAAAGGGAGACAGGGTGAACCCTTGATAGAAGAAGGAAGAGAACTAGGGCAGGGCAGATTTCTTGAAGGGGGAGATAAGGGGCTATAGGCTGCCACCCAACTACTGTATTCATATCAGAGAGCCACAGTCCTCACCCGAATTCTCTGTTGGGGCTGTGGCCAGCACAGAGTCCTGCATCCCTTGCACACCAGGGCGCAGGGCAGAGCTCTCAGATTTGATGTGGTTTCACTCAGAGCCCGAGGTAGGAGGGCAACAGTCCCTCAGCCCAGAGCTGTGTTGCGCTATGTGATGCTTCAGCTCAGGTCAGTGTTAGTCTGAGAATCTTTGATGCACACCACTGCTCAGTGGAGACTGGTTCAAGGGCTGGGCACTAATTTTGGCCAAAGCCTGCTCCATACGGGTAGGCAAAAATAATTTTTCATCCTCTCTGTCTTATTGATCATTCTAGTGCTGGCCAGCTCCTATGAATTACAGGAGATCCAGAGTTATTTGAATTTACAACCTGCAGTAGCTGAATTATTGCTGTGCTTAAATTAGCTGTAGGTCAGCAATCTCGAAACCTTTTCCGTGTTGCGCTCTTTTCCCCTGCTCCCCTTTGCACTCCTCCTCAGAAGGAGCAAAGTACACAGTTATACTGTCTTTGACAAGGAAATCCTGGGTGATTTGGGGGAGGGGTGACGCTGCCTTCATGTCCTGTAGTGATAAAAGGGAGTGATTTGTAAGTGAAATAAAAGAGGGAAGGACAAAAAGGAAAGGAATATGAGTAAAACATAATCTTTCTTTGTATCCACCCTCTTCCCCCAATAAACCCCTACCTCAAATTCGCAAAGATCTAGGTGTAAGAACAATAAAGTGTCTGCAAGTCACCATGGTGCCTCTGCAGTGCTGCATTGCCCTGGCAAGGAAGACCCAGAAAGTTGCTTAGGTGAAGGAAGACTTTGGGCCACATTCAGGTGAAAAAAATCAGCCTTTCCTTTCCATTCCTAATATGCCCGAGCTGCTGGCAAGCGCGGCTGGGCTTATGGGAGTGAGAAAAGGAGAGCTGCTGGAGAGAGAGCTTGTTGAGGTTGTGTCTGTGCCAAGGAGTGCATTTCAACAGAGTCCCGTGGGATGTGAGTTGCTGAGCTCCAGGCTCAGCCTGGCAGGAGCGAATGGGAGAGGCAGGGCTGGATTCAGCATAGCAGGATTGGCACATCAGCCTCGACGGGTGATACATGCCTGGGGCAGAGGTAAAACTCCACTCTAAGTTTAAATCTGAGCTCTCTCTTGTCCAGACACAAGCAGGCATGGCAGGAGCACAGAGAAAAGACGCTGTCTGGCATGGTTTGTGCTGGTAGGGCAGCACAGGGCGGGGAGTTTGCTGAATCAGTGAGTCTTCTGAGCTGGAAGAAAAATTCTTCCTGCCCCCTGCCAGCACTTCATGCAGATCCAGGACACAGTTTGCAGAAGCATCCCTACATATGTTAGCAAGAAGGCAACTTGTCTGCACATTCTGCAGCAAGAACAGCATGGCAACTGATGCGGCACTGAGCTGTGAGCCTGGGATAATGGCTTTCCTGAAGGGAAAGCTGCGGAGTACAGCCCTGACTGGCTTAATCTGCTTACTGCCAGGGAGGAGGTTCTTCTTCCTGACTCTGAGGAAGCTTGCAGGACTGGAAGGACCCAGGACTGGAAGGAGGCAAACTACCAGCTGCAGGGCTGGGGTCACGTAGTACAGTTCAGCCCCCTTCATTACGTCCTCTTTTGCAGTGGACTGTGAAAACTACAGTTCCCAGCACCCTTTTGTGCATGTCCCTGCAAACTACAGTTCCCAGAACCTTTTAATGAGCCAGAGGGGATGTCTATGGAAATAAATGCCGACGATTTTTGCATAACACCCTGCACCTCCAAAGTGTAGTGGAAAAGGGAACAGGGGAAAAGCCAGGGAGCATCGGTGCTGTTGAGCTGTGATTTTGTCCACTCCTGGTAGCTGCAGCGATATCTTCCAGCACAGAGCATTCTTCCTCCCCCTCAGGACCCCCTAGGTGGTCACAGGGAGGACCTTGGCCTCCGGGAAACAGGGCTGCTGCGGAGGGAAAGGCAGATAAACTACAGATCCCGGCATTCCCCGGCAGGCAGCACCTGCGGCAGTCCCTGCACGCCGGCGGGGGACGGGGCGGGGAGGGATTGAGGATGAGGATGGAGGGCGGGGAGGAGATGCAGGGTGCCGTGGGGCTACGCTGCACCTGGGACACCCCACCATCCGCTGGCACCCAGGCCAAGTGGGTGAGGCTCAACGTGGGGGGCACCGTCTTCCTCACCACCAGGCAGACCCTGTGCCGGGAGCAGAAATCTTTCCTGTGTCGCTTGTGCCAGGGCGAGGAGCTGCAGTCGGACCGGGTAAGGCAGCTGGGTTGCCTCCTGCACCCTGCCCCCACCGAGACCGGGGAGGGCTGGAGGGATGCAGGGATGGAGCCAGACCCTGACAGCTGCAGGAGTAACTGGGTGCAAAATGCCTGCTCTTTCTCCTGTGAAAGATTTCCCATTGCCAGATCCCACCTTGCTGTGTTGTAGCCTGGTACCTGTCTTCCCAAGCTGGGGAAAAGAGAAGCCATCTCTTCTCCGCCCCCATTCACCCCACCTGCCTCTCTGTCACCCCACATCCCCTGCGTCTACCTCCCATCTGTATCTGCCTGACTGAGCCTTGTCCCCTGTAAGGGGACTCTCTGTTCTCTCACACCAGGCCTGTACGCACAGATGCAGAAGGAGACTGAGGCCTGGTTTTTTGGCTTTCTCAGCTGGGTCAGTCTATGCTGAGGTGGGCGCGCTGGGCATGCCAATTCAGGAGTTAAAATCCAAGCTGGGCTAGTTGGCTAGGGACTCTTAGAGGCCTGTGGTTTCCAAGGAGTCTTACAAATTGTGGACGTTTTTGCTTAGGTTTGTATTTTCTTATGGTTTGGAGCATCTGAGGGTTGGTTACAAGTTTCCCACAGGGTTTTTCTCCTCGTGGTCTATCTCTGTTGCTAGGATGAGACTGGTGCATACCTAATAGACCGGGACCCCACTTACTTTGGACCCATCCTGAATTTCCTCCGTCATGGGAAGCTGGTGCTGGATAAAGATATGGCTGAAGAGGGTGAGTCTTGGAGCTCAGAAACTTACCCCTTAACTTCACTGCTGTAGCCAGGACACAATAGGGCTTATTATTGACCTCGTCTCTGATTCTCCTTCTGGAGATTGAAGTGCGGGGATTTGAGAGCGCTGTCCTTGCAGCTCTTGGAAAGCTTACTGATATTTCCTTTACTAAAGGGGTGTGGAGTATGTGAGGAGGGTATCCTACAGGTGTTGTGGCTTCACAACTGTTTGTTCAACAGAGATGTCATCAAGATGGAAGTAGATCAGTAAATCATTTTATTACTTGTCCTGATCCACTTTTAACCAGGCTCTGTGACTGAGTTTTCTGTTAATGACTGATTGTTTCTAATTAGGAATGAAAACCCAGCAGACCAAACAAAATCAAGCTCATCTCTTCTACTGACTGTAATAAAGACCATCATTAATCAGTGATATGCGATGCATGCTGCTCGTGTTCTGATGGGTTGTGGCCTGCAGCAATTCCAATGGAGCAAACCAGACAAACCAATCCCTCATATGAGGTTGACAGAGGGTCCAATAGGATAACTCAGTAACATTGTGGTGTTACCAACCAGTGATCCCCAATGCCTTGTTATTTTTTGGATGCTGGAGTCTAACGAGGAGCCAATTCCAAAGACAGGCTGTGCTGTCCAGCCCTTGCCGAGCACAGTTTCTGCATGTTCATTAGTCTTCTTGCCTCTCTCTCTTGCATATTTTTACCTAATGGAAGGAAAGTTTTCTCCAGAATCGTCTTATGAGTTGTAATTCAAAAAATATATCAAAGCAGTGGTACAGAATTGTAAAAAACACAGTTCTGAGGTGTTTCCTACTTGTCATTTCTTGTAATCCTGAGGTCAGACAAAGTTCTTCCGCAGGTTTTATCATCAAATCTGAAGCATAAACAGGAGTTCCATTCATAGCTTAACATTGTCTTTACTTCCTGCTGCAGACACTCAGGCTGGCATAAAACTAACCCATTAGACAATTCACGGGTAAGTGAGGTTCTCAGAAGAGGTCTGAGTGTGTTGGGTAGTGAAGGATCAATGTCCCTGCCTGCTTTGTCTGTGTACTGCCCTGGGGACATGTGAGTGTTGACTCCTAGCTGCCTTTCCCTCACCAACCCTGTGGGATCCCACCTCCCTTTCCCTGAAGGCCTGTTAGCAAACAGGTGAGTCTCAGGAGAGGTGACAGATGCAGCTACCATAGAGAAAAAACCCAAACCACTTCTCTGTTTACATGCTGTGAGGTGAAGCACAGGGGAGAGAGCCAAAGATCATCTAAAGTCATATCAGGCTGCAAGGTACGTGTAACCCCAACTGGCCCAGGAGGAAAGCTGGGATTTTCTGGGGCCTTTTGGTGACAAGGTCAGAACAAGTTGTGGTTCTCTGCCTTAAGAAGAGGCCCTGAACAAGGTGGTAGGTAACTAGTGGTCATTGAGAGAGGCTGGAGCCTACATTTATTCTCCTTGGCCAGTTATCTGGGAAAGGTATTAGCAGCCCTTGGCACAAGCCTTCACTGGCAGTGCTTGTTTCTGTATTAGCAGGCAGCATAAGGAAATCGGGGTGAGCATTAGAAATACAATGCAGAGGGCCAGGGTTCAATTCTCCGCAGTAAGAGTTTCAAGCAACAGAAACCTGTTAGAAAGTGAGGCTGCAATGTCATTTCTCCCTATGGAGCTTGGGAAGTTCAGAATTGATCTTTTGCAAGCCAGAAAACAAAGACGGGCTATTAACTTTCTGTCTTTGTGGTCTTTCTGTCTTTCTTCCTTAGGGGTCCTGGAAGAAGCCGAGTTCTATAACATTGGTCCTTTAATCCGAATAATCAAGGATCGACTGGAGGAGAAGGACTACCCAGTAACTCAGGTATGGAGAGAAATATCAAGGAAAGATAGAGTGCGGTGGGCGATGGAGGGAATGTGGGAAGGGAGAGGTGAGTCTAGAGGGAGGGCAGGCTTGGGAGAAGCAGCAAGGAGTGGAAAGAAGCAACTAATTGGAGTTTATGTGCTAATGTCTACAGAGCAAAATCTTGCAGGGGACAGGCTACCGCCATTTTAGTTACAATAAACAAGTTACAGGCTTGTTTTGCATCCCCAGAAGTAATTCTGCATGTAGCCCTTGAAACTAAATCAGCTCCTCTAACTTTTGGAAGAAGGCAGCTCGTTGCTGTGGGATATGGAAGAATGTTTGTGAGGAGAGCAGAGGCATGGGGAGTCCTGGAAGTGTAATCACAGTGAAGAGCACAGGGATACCTGTAGAGAAACCTGGAGGGAACGTATGAAGAGATGTCTGTGGAAGACAATGAGGCACAAGGAATCAATCCTGTGGCACAATCACACCTCATCTTGGCGAATAACCTTTTAAAATCTGTCTTCTGGGAGCGTTGGCTGATATCTCACTTTTCATCATGTCTGCCTCAGGTTGTAAGCCTCCAGCAACACAGCCAC
The DNA here is from genome assembly GCF_964199755.1 of Larus michahellis. Lineage (NCBI taxonomy): Eukaryota > Metazoa > Chordata > Aves > Charadriiformes > Laridae > Larus > Larus michahellis. The sequence continues at coordinate 57,469,744 of NC_133896.1, read as the reverse complement.
TTTGCGCTCACAAAACCCCGTCAGCATTTGTGGCATTTGCATAAATGACTTTGTAACAACAAATGCAAACTCCCCCTTGAAAGAGCCTGGTATCTTCTGGGGACAATGCAGGAAGCTCTCAGCTCAGTTCATTCTCTCCAGAAGAGATACCATTGTTCTTGCTCCTCACAACACCATAGTAGAAATTTGGGTTGTGGTTTCCACTCCTCTTTAGCCAGGGTCATGGGGAAGAGGACAGGTCTGTCAAGAAGGGGTACTACTACTTCCTTCAGCAGGAGGGCAACAACCTTTAGCATCTGACTGTTGTCAATATGCTCTGCAATTTTGCTGTCAGGTGCCTCCTAAGCATGTCTACCGCGTGCTACAGTGCCAGGAAGAAGAGCTCACTCAGATGGTTTCCACTATGTCGGATGGATGGCGCTTTGAGCAGGTATGGAGAGGGTACAGGAGGCTGGGCAGGAGTTGTCTTTTGGGGAAAAGATCATGGATACCGTACGGTTCCCAGGCAAGTCACCTTCCCTCTCTGAGAATATTGGGTCAGCCATTGATGATGCTGTCACACTGGCTCTCTCTTGCCCCTTCTCTAGAAGTTTAGAGGATGCTGTGTGATGTTAAGCTGTTTTGCATCCTGGCTGACTCCTCTCCTGGCTCTCTGTGCTGCCTCCTCACCTTATTTATGAGGCCTTTCTATTGAGGGTAGGGATTGGACTCCATGCTGCATGGTGGGCTTTCTGCCTTGCTTTCCTAGTGAAGTGGATGTTTGCAGTAACATGCACTTGTGATTCTTTTTCTCATCTTTTCTAGCTTGTAAACATTGGCTCATCCTATAACTATGGGAATGAGGATCAGACAGAGTTCCTGTGCGTGGTCTCTAAAGAGTTGTACAACTCCCCCAATGGCCTGAGCTGTGAGGCCAGCCACAAAGCCAAGGTGAGACCAACTTTGCTATGGCCCTGCTCCCGTTGCCTATGAGATCCTTCACTCTTGTTTGCTCCATTTTCCTTTCCTCTCTCCATTGTGGCTGTGGGGCATCTCAGTGGTGAAACACAGGGGTCTGTCCTGGTGTTCAGCACCATAGCATTACACCCATTGCCCAAAAGGAGTGCGTGTGTTGAGAGTGGTGGTGTCTGGCTGTGTGTGGCAAATGGCTTTAGCAAGTGACCCTGGCATTTGTCATGCTACTCTAAAATCCCCCTCATGCCTCCTCATGACCATGCTGCGTGTGTCACTCTGCTGCTAGGGTGTGATTTCCCTGGAGGTTTTGCAGCATTCTCTTTCCTTTTGCTGAGTCCCAGCCTAAGGGGCAGGAGATCACCTGCTCCCCTTTTGAGGGAAGGACAGAAACGTGCGGCAGTGCATGACGTCCTGTAGACACCTAGGACGTAGGAAGGAACACTAGCGACTGATGGCAGTTGTTGGGCAGTGGGATCACAGCACTTGTAAGTGGATTAGATAGCCCTGATGTGATGCTCCAGAGGAAGACAAGTCTCTTTGCTCTCTGACCCAGAGCTGTCTTGGCCATGGGGGAAGGTCCCTTTCTATTCCAGTGTCTTGACCATTGCTTTATTCCCTTGTGTGTCAGAAAGAACTGCCATGGCTCATCTTGCAAGTATCTCCACTCTTTCTTCCCTTTGTCCTGCATGCTGGGCCACAGAGCACAGAGGAGGACCTGGAGGAGGAAGAGCAGGAGGTGGAGGAGGAGGCAGAGGCAGAAGCAGAAGCAGAGGAGAAAGGTGCAGCAAATCCTTGAGGAAAATGATAAAAATAACCCCCCAAGCATAGACCCGTCCACCTTTCTGGTGAGAGCTCACAGCCAGCAACAGGGAAGGACTAGGGCAGGTGTGGGGTGTGGGGGCAGTCCTCTCCAGGAGCCAGAGTATCCCTGGAGATAAAGCCGACAGGGGAGGGCTGTTACCGTGGCTGCTGCTTTGTATTTTAAACTGTTTGGTTTATTTACGATTATATTTTTATTTGCAGACTGTCCATCTATTCCGGATTGCACTAAACTCTTTCTTCCTGCAGACCCTCCCTCCTGCTCCCCTTCGCGTCCATCCCAGCACTGTCACCTACCTCCTGCCCTGCCCCACTCCCCAGTCTCCTGCATCCTTCCCTCTGCTCTCTTTGCCCCTGCCCGGGGCCCTGTCTCTCTCTGCTCCTCACTTTTCCTCCTCTGCAGGTACGCTACCTGTCTGCACTCTCAGCTCCCGCCAGCCTGAGCTCTGCATGAGTGACTCACTTCCCTCCTGTGGGTATGGCCCCGGTTTGTAGAGCTTGGGGAGGGGAAGGAGCGGAGGGGGGGAGGTTGACTCATCCATAAGGTGGCTTTTCTGATTCTCATCTTAGGTGTGCTTTTACCCACCAAGCAGGCCCTACGGCTCCGGACCAGAGGCTCTGGCAGCAGAAAAGAGAGAGTGCAACTGGGAGAAACGAAGAGGGGTGGAAATGAATGCAAAACAGGCAGGGGTAGCAAGGGGAAGGGGGGGAAGTCTGCCATGTGTCTGCCTGACACGCAAGCCAGATCGGTCCTCCAGGCTGCCACCCGCAGCTCCTTTGCCTGCCAGCCCAAGAGCACTTTGCAGAAAGCAGCTTGTCTTCCCCTCCCTGCTCTCGCTTCCCTGGACTTTTCCCCCCACCGCCCCTGCCAGGGTGAGCACGCCGCGGGGAGAGGGTGGCAAAGGCAGAGTGGAAGTGGCTGGTCCCTGCTCCAGATGTTCTTGCAGCTGCGTGCGAAATGAGCCTCTGTGTTGTGTCTGCTGCTCAGGGAGGCTGCCTGGCCAGCGTGCGTGGGGCTGGGTACAGAAAGCTTTGGAAGGAGGATTCCTCTCTCATACTGGAAAACTGCAGGGCTCTTGTTAAACCAGAGCTGCTCAGTGCCACTCTCCGTCCTGGTGGAGGGCACTTGTTAACTGGCTGACATTTCTCTCTCCCTCTGTTCAAGAGCCTCCTTGTCTGTGGCTGTGGGACCTGAGTGTTATTTTCTTAAAAGTCAGTGCATGTTAATCACGTGGACTTTTCCTTCCTTTTTCTCTGTTCTCCCATGCTCAGTCCTCTACTTTTTTCTTTTCCTTCTGTTCTCATTTCTGCTTTCATTTCCATTTTCCTGTTTCTTACCTTCCCTTCCATTCAAAATTTCTTTTTTTCCTGCCATTTATTTTGTTTCTCTCTTTCTCTCTCCTTCTGTAGCTGTTACAAGCCAGAGGTCTGAGGATGTGATCCCAACACTCCAGCCTTTTAATTTCTGGTTTATATCTTTATTTTTGTACTGCAGTGTACGGCAGCCCCTTGCCCCACAGCGACACTCCCCGGCCCCCTTCACTCTTCACACGCAGCCATTGTTTTTTACAAACTCACCTCGGAGGCCTGAGCCTCAGCCCTGGAGGAGGGCAGATGCTCCAAGGAGCTGCAGGAGCTGGAGCCCACAGACTCCTGCCATGCCAAGCAGGCTGGCTTTCCTTAATGTCACAGTGGCCCCTGCTGGGGACATCAGTGATCAGCCACTGCAGCCTGCGGTCCCTTCTTGAACACCCTGGATGCGACTGGGGCCCAGAGGTGGTGGCAGCTGCTGTAGGGCCAGTGCTTGCCCTTTTTGATGTTGGAGGCAACTGGTCTGGGCTTGTGGCCGGAGGGCAAATGCAAAGCCACTGCCCTTTTCTGGGCCACCTGCACTGCTCGCGGGGTGTGCCTGTGCTGGCTGTCGTGCTCGTTGGTGCCTCCCTCCCTGTACCCCAAAGCAGCTCTGTGTCGGCAGAGTGAGGAGGAGACAGGCGTGCTGCCCCGGTACCGGGAACACGCTGGCACCCGATGCCGTGTCTGCTAGCGTGAGGAGATCCCTGCCTCAGGGAGCGGGGCATTTGCTTCGCTGCTGTGCCTGAGGATGCCAGGTTGTAACTCCTGAATAAAATTCACAGTCTGTTCCTCCTTGCTGCCTCTCATTTCAAGCGGCAGAAATTTGGTGCTGGTGGAAGGGGGTGGGAGCTGGAGGAGTTTGGATTCATCACCTGGAGCCACCAGAAGCTGCCTGTGCTGCGCCTGTCTTCTGGGGGCTGGAGGTACTTCCCACTGCATCTGTGCTGCATCCCCGCTGCAGGTGGGCTCCGGAGCAGGTTTCCTTATTAGTATCTGCGCCCCTAAATCAGAAGAATAAGTGAGGACCACCTATCTAGCTAGCATATTGGCCCCACTGTGCCTGGGGGACAGCCGAGAGGGAGGGCCAGGGGTGTGGAAGCTTTTGCCGGTTCCCAGTGCCAGGATTGGAGTTTGGTCAAAAAGCTACAAACCCCAAGACAATTTTTAACAGAGTAAGGCAAACTCGAGCCAAAAAAACCCTCAAATTAATTTTATTTCTAATTCCAGAGAGTGGCCCATTGTATATATATACACACACACATATATAGATGTATATCTTCAGTAAAAAAACCAAACCCATAGCAATGACTGTTTAAGCCCTGTGCCCTGAAGCCTTCTCCTTCACCTCCTAGATTATCTAAGTTAGGAGATGGAAGCAGATGAGAATCCCTCATGTTACAGATATTTAGAAGGGCTGAGGGAAGGGGATGGGAGGCTGCTCCAGAGTTTCTACTGAGGGGCCGGGGCCTTTCCCTGAGGAAAGTGCAGTGATGGAGGCTGGTGCTGCTCCAGCAGGGAGGCAGGACACGCGCTTGGGGGTGTGATGCTGGACTCGTGCCTGGGAGTCAGTTAGACGTGAAGAGTTGCCTGGCTGAGCTGAGCAGCACACGACAGCTAAGAAAAGAAGTAATTAGGGAGATGGAAGAGGAGGAGTGATGGGAGGGGAAGGGGGAAGAAGGACGAGCAGCAGGAAGGAAGAGGGAGGCAGATTGATTTCACAGTTACTGGAATCTCTAACTACATCAGTCACATTTTCTTTCAGCAAATGTTCCAGCATAAGATTGTGGCTGAATCACATGGTTCATGGAAAGTTCAGCTCCCCTTATTCCTTTTCTCAGAAATCATCAACTTGGGACCATGGCTGTGTGCCGTGTCATTGTCCCCCCCTGCCCCCCTCCAACTCTTTTGGATGGATGGTCTAAAAACAACTTGGGATGCTCCCTGGGAAGCACTGAGGGGGAAAAGGGTCTGCCTGCTTTTTCCTACAATCCCCATGGCAGCCTTTTTTTTTTTTTACCCTGCTCAGAAGAGCATCCTGGGTATGACAACATCCCACACAGAAACTCTTTCTGAGAGGCAAGTGAGCAAGATCAAGAACAAGTGCCATGTGAGCGTAGGTCTGATGGGGAGAAGGCAGAGATGCACTTTTCTCAGCTCATGGTTTGGTTCATCCAGCCCAGCACTTGAGTGATCCTGGTGTATACTCCATAGCGATTTGGACGTGCGCATCCCATTCCCCAGCTGACCAAACCAGCCAGAAACCACCTGCCACTGGGTTCCTTGCAGGCCAGTGGACCTCCAGAATCACCCTAGAGAAAAGGAAAGAAAAATGGGGTGATGGTGATCCACCAGCTTCTCCTGCTGTATGATTACACCGGCTTTGAGTCTCTCTGTATGCAGATTCCTGTATCCCTCCAACTCATGCCTGGGACATCTGCAACATCCCTTGTACCTTAGGCAGATGTCAAAAACAGTCTCCAGTGCAAACATCCAACCCATTGTTGCATTCCTTCATGATACAAATTCCTCCAGCTCTCAAGAAGCTGACAGCTGTATTGTTTCCTTCTGCTCCATGTGTCATTTCCAAATACATGGAGAGCAATATATGGAGAGCTGGTGGAATTTAACTGGATAACCGGAGGTATGGGAGACAGACGAATTCCTTGAGCTTGGTATTAATGAAGAAACAAACAGGTTACTGTGTGTGACAGATGCTAATGAAGCTGAGGGGGAAAGACACTGATGTAGACTTGGAAGTGGGAGGTAAAGATCGCAGAATGGATTGAAATGAGAAAGGGAGTTTAAGTGTGTTTGGATCCCGTCTAAGGCAAAGATGCTGGGGAGAAGTGGTCCTCAGAGCTGTTGTTGGCCACTTAAACCAGAGGAAGGGTTGGGGTAGTCAGGCATTTTTTGGTCTTTTCACCCTCATTTCAGGCTATGAAGAGCATTTGGGAGACTTGGGACACACCCCACCTCCAGTAGTCAACCCTGATCCCACAACTCCTCTGTTACCTGGCAGGCATCTTTCTTGCCCTTGTGGTACCCAGCACACAGCATCCTGGGAGAAATCATGTAGTGATAGGCTTCACTGCAGATGTCCTGCTGGATAAGCTGCACGTCCACCTTCTGCAGAACATTGCTGATGTGCCCTGAGGGGTAGAGCACCAAAAGCAGTGCAGGTTAGCAATGGTGGACCTTCCCAATGGTGATCCCCTAGTCCATGCCTATCTGACTGCATGCTGACAGCTGCCATCTGAATTACTGTTCTGCTCTCCACTGGCATCACAGTCTCTGACTTTCAGCAGAGCGTTTCACCTGCATGAAAGGAGCAACATTCCCCTGCAGTCCCTTTCCCTACAGGAATATGTTGTGGGCACTTCAGATTTTGGAACGAGGGGGATTCTTATTTGAGGAAATCTCTGGGATGCTAGAGGTTTGGATTTACTTCTCATTAAAATGGTTGTTAAGTTCTTCTGGTTAAGTATGCAAAGCAAAGTGTCTGCTTCTGGATAGACCCGTGAGTATTTCCATTTAGGAAGCAACTGGAGCAAGTGTATGAGTGTGAGTGAAGGCACTGAGCTGACCTGGGTGAGCACATCTACATTCCTGTGCCAGGCACCACTAAAGAACAGCCTGCACCTCTTTGTTGGTCCTATGGGGAGGCGACACGAGGGGTCATGCCCCTACAGCTAAACTCTTCCTCACAAAACAGAATGGACTCATCTGTACCACCCCATGGGAACAGGTCTTGGCCCATGCCATCCCTCAGGAGTGTGTGGGTGCTATGTGGCCAAAATGGTACCAGGGTGCAAGCTAACAATTACACAGCATGATCCTCAGGGGACACCACTCAGACCCTGCACTGCTCCCATTGAATTTACTGCTACAGGTGTTACTGGGGGGACCCAAGTCCTAGGGTCTTTGACATGGGGAAAATGTTGCTGCAGGGCCTCAGACAGGTGTCCGCAGGAGATCCTACAGGAGAGATGGAGAGGGACTCTTTACCAGGGACTGTAGCGATAAGACGAAGGGTAACAGTTTTAAACTGAAAGAGGGGAGATTTAGATTAGATATTAGGAAGAAATTCTTTACACCGAGGGTGGTGAGACTCTGCAACAGGTTGCCCAGGGAAGCTGTGGATGCCCCTTCCCTGGAAATGTTCAAGACCAGGCTGGATGGGACTTTGAGCAGCCTGGTCTAGTGGGAGGTGTCTCTACCCACGGCAGGGGGTTGGAAGTAGATGATTTTTAAGGTCCTCTCCAAACCAAACCATTCTATGATTCTATTATTCTATTCTTTGATCCAGTCCTGGTTTGATGAAGAGCAGTTTTTCATCTCTACTTTCTCTGGTCAGGCTCTGCTCCTGGGGAATCACCCAAGAGGAGCCCACGTGTCCGTGTAGGCATGGGGCTGGGCTTTAGGACTGGGTCTGCTCCATGCTGTGGCCGCAGCTGAATAGACCCTTGTCAGACCCCTAATTCCTGAAGGGCTATTCTAGTCTTTGGATGAAGGAACACAAGCTGTCCCCATATAGCTTACCAGACTGTCACGCCTGCCTCTCCAAATGAGGTTTCAAGTCGCTCGACTGGTAACTTTGGCCAACCTGTGACCCCAAATCAAAGGGGGTGAAGGAGTCACAATGCTTTGGGGTGAACAGAAGTCTGTGCTGCCTACCCCACATCTGAACCTATGTTTCCACCTTGGCTCTGCTATAGTAGGCCACCAGCAAAGACCTTGCACCTACCACCTTCCTTGAGGGCTCCCCAGCCAGTGATCCAGCAATGAAGGCCAGGCTCAAAGAGGTGAGAAGGGGCGGGCAAGCAGATGGGCTGGATTGAGGGTGAGATGATCACAGGATGGTCCAGCTGGAGCAGGGCCACATCATAATCATGGCTGTCCTCCTCGTAGTAAGGGTGGAGGAAGAGGCGGATCACCTTGAAGGATACCTCTGTGTGGCTGGTGGCATTTTGCAAATGTTTGCCCAAGTAAACAGTCCAGATGGAGGCAGAGGCCAGTCTGTAGGATGCAACAGAGAAGATAACTCATCACATGAACAGAGAAGTATGGGCAGACCGTGGCTGCTTCTGTCACAGTCTTTTGAAGAGTATCTGATATGGATGATCATCTCCTCAGAGTGGCCTCTTTTTTAATTTGTTTACTGATTTCAAGAAACAAGTTGGGACATCTCTTTGATGCCTTGCTGTGCTCGTACAGCGGAATCAACTTTGGGCAGACACTCCTACACACAGGCAATTTGCTCATATTTACTTATTTCCCTTAGCAAAGCAGGCTAAAAGGTATATGTAGGTTAGACAAGCAAGCAGGGCTTGCTTGGTATGACTATGGTAGGACAGAGAGCAAGAGCTGAGCTGGTGAAGCAAAGCTGTGAGGTGAAGGAGACATGGAGAAGGGGAGCAAGCTCTGAGAAACTGATAAGAGTCAGTGAAGCAAGAAAAGCAGCTCAGAGGTGAGGGCGTTAAAAGGTACGACAGCCCTTTAAAGAAATTACTCTTTTTCCCCCCTTACTTCTTAACTCTCACCCCACTGAAATGCTCTCCCTGACACTCACATGCATATGCATACACCATCTAACAGGGCTGTGCTATCTCCATCCATCCTGCATTGAGAATCTCTAAGATGGCCAAATTCATCCCACGCAAATTCATCAAAAAGCCTGCCCCCAGTGCTGGTGGTCTTCCTTGCAGGGTTGTAGGACTCAAGTAGGAGCGTGGCAGGACCAGGGTGAGGTGAGAAGCGGAGCTGCAAAGCAGCTCCAGTCCTACCAATGTTGGTGTCACCATATAAGGATGACCAGCAGCTCCTCCTCCCCAAGCTCACATGTCATCAGAAGGGAAAGGCAGCTGGGGAATTCCAGCAGTAGTAGCTGGGAAGGTGGGGGATCCCCAGTGTCTCGCTGGTAGAGGAAAAGGGGAGTTTGGAGGAGGTGGAGACTGGGCCTGAGGGTGGACACTCCTTCCCTCACCCAGCCCTGTTGCCCAGCACAGCTGTGGACCTTCCTCCTCCTCACTTCTTCCCAGTTTGAAAGAATGGGTGAACCCCCTTGATCTGCATGTTACTGCTACTGTTGTGGTACGTACACGGGGTGGAAGGAACTGGGGGAGAGACTGTGCTTCCTCCTGAAAGGGCAGACCCTGGGGGTGGGCAGCAGGGGACTCAAACAGCATCCCTCACAAGTAATGCTATCCTGGCCCCATCCTAGCACACGCTGACACCTACATGGTTTTGACAGCATGGGGACAAGCCAGAGCCAAAGCAAAGGTGGAGCTGTGAAGTGTCTTCCATTACCATTGCCCTCACAAAGCTGCTCTGTGAATCCCTGCGCTGCCCCTTTTCCCCCGCATGCCCAGACAAACAACGGTGTATGTATCCGTACCCTTTCCTCCAGCTCCAAGGCACCGAGAAGCATGCCACGGGTGCCAGATGAGGGGTGTGGCTGCCCCATGACATTTTCACAAGCCAGATGATCCTCCCATCACACATGACACGGAAAGCAACACAAATCCTTCTCCTGCCCAGCACGCTCCCCTCTCCATTTACCTCTCGTCCTGGAAGCAGTGTGCAGCTGAGACCACCCAGCGGTCAGCAATGAGTGTTCCCCCGCAAATGTGGCGTCCCCGAACTTGCAGACTGGCCTGCCACGGCCATTCCCCTTCCACAGAATTCGCACCACCCACAATCCTGCTGAGAGGGGCTTGGAGCCCGCAGTCTGAGGAGGAGGAGGAGACACAACAGGTACTTCAGGGGAGGAAGGGAACACGATATACTGTGCCTGCCCTTACTTTCCTACTTAATTGACTGAAGAGACTGACCTCTAATCCCTTGCCTTACCCAGCCAGCAGATGCTTTATGTACTTACTGTCCAGGACAGGTCTAGCGAGCACTTCCTCCCAGCACGTATCTCTGCCGATACCTGCACAGCACCCTTCAGAGCAGTACCCTGTCTGTGCTACCTGCTATCCTGTTGAGGGACCCTCGCAGTTGTTCCCTTTCATTGCCCACCGAGGCTCCAGAAAAACCAAGCAGGGAAATCAAAACACGAGCTCTCTCCCTGCCAGCGACCATGCGGTCAGGGGTGATTTTCCTGGCTGGAGCCTTGTAGGATGGCATTACTTCACACAAGCCAGCACAGCGGTCCAACAGGCAGCCCGTGGGGTAGGACCTGGCCTGTGAGACTCGTCTGCCTGGCCTGATGCCTCTGCCTGAAGGAGATGGGGAGCAGCTGTCCAAAGAGTAAATGCCGGCTCACAGCTCAGCACAGAGAGCCGGCTCGTGGCTGCTGCCACCCATCCTGCAGTGGCACTGCTGCCACGGGGCTGGGGTAGGGAGACGGTGGTGGAACAAGGGAGGGTGAGTGCTTGTGCTGGGGTGGCAGTGGGAAGAGGGGTGACTTGCAGCTATGTGGCATCCTGAACCTGCCGGGCTGACGTGCGACTGAGCATTTCCTCACCACAGCGCTTCTCGTCGGACAGGTCCTTGCAGTCTGCAGTGGTGTCACACAGGGGGTTGGGTTTCTTCACACAGGTCCCGTCTTCACAGCGGTAGGTGAAAGGACCACAGGGGACCCCTGCAAAGAAGAAGGGGAGCCAGGGCTGAGGGAGGGTGGCAGTTTGCAAACACAGCCTGAATTCCTCTGAGTGGGGAAAAAAAAGGCAACAGAGAACTTGGGGGAACTCCGTAAATGATGACAGGGAGTTTCCTGAGCAAGCTTGGCCATCTACAGAGCAAACATTGTGAGCAGGTCAGGCACATTAACTTCCAGCTGGTGCCCTTACCTCTCAGGAGGGAAATACGCTACCAACAGCCTTGGCTTGAGCGTGAGGGAAGGTGTTTGCCAGCCCAGCGCCGTCCCCTCCCTACCTCCACTGCACTGCTCCTCGTCGCTCCCATTGATGCAGTCCAGCTGCTGGTTGCAGACCTTGCTGAACTCGATGCACGTGCTGTCCTCGCGGCACTGGAACTTCGCAGGGCACACTGCGCGGGAGGGAAGCACCCAGGAATTAGGCATGCAAGGCAAGGCGTCAGGCGTGAGGTCAGGGCTGTAAGGGCACCAGTAGGCTCTGCAACTTCTTCCCACACTTCATAAGGATTTGGCAGCTTGTGCTTCAGACCAGCTCTGGTTTAGCGCAACTGTGTAGTCTTGAAAGAGACTGACATGCAGAGCAGGACCCTGGCTTCCTTTTGCTCAGGAATCATAGAATCATAGAATTGCCTAGGTTGGAAGGGACCTTTCAGATCATCTAGTCCAGCCATTAGCCTAACACTGATAAAAACCATTGCTAAACCATATCTCTAAGCACTATGTCTACCCATCTTTTAAATACCTCCAGGGATGGTGACTCAACCACTTCCCTGGGCAGCCTGTTCCAATGCTTAGTAACCCTTTAAGTGTAAAATTTTTTCCTAATATCCAATCTAAACCTCCCCTGACGCAACTTGAGGCTGTTTCCTCTTGTCCTAAGTTGCCTTTGATCTGAGGTCTTTGCTGTTGGTCTTTGCCTGATCTATGTTGTAGGTATGAGTGCACCCTACCTTGTACCTTGCTGATGCTGACATAACTTTCATTGGCTTCTTGGCTTGGCCTCAGACCTGCCTCATCACCATGGATTTGTCTTGTGATCACTGGGCTCTTGGTTGAACCCGTGTTACGACCATCACCAGACCTGCTCTGTTTGCCTTGTTCAGGTTCTGTAGGACTGCATCCTGTCTGGAGAGGTCACTGTTCCTCCTGCCTTGCTGTTACCCTCAGCCAGTGTGTCACCTTCCCCTACAGAGCAGCTGCTCTCCTTGCTCTCTGATACAGATGAGTCCTGAACACCAATGGATTCCTCAATGTCCATGAGCTCTGATAGCTACTCAGGATGGAGATGGGCCTAAGGCCCATCACAGAGTTTGACTTCTGATTATACATTTTCATAGCAGGAACTTGTCCTGTGTTTGTGTGTATCTATGTGCAACACCAAACATGATGGGCCAGTACCTCCTGGGCATTTTCTTCCTGCAATGACTATAATTTCTTCGGTAATTAGCATGAGGCTTCCAGATGACTAAAGGCATGTGAAGGTCTGAGGAAATGTGAACATTGATTTTAAAGACAGGGACTGTTCCATACAGACATGGAGTAAGTAAGCAGAAATGCATCAGTGACAAGAGTATAAGAAAGGAAGGAAATAATGATGTTTCTATTTTCTTTTTCAAATATAAAGGAATGTTTGAAAACACTGAGAAACAAATACTTCTTTTGTTTAGTCTTTGTCTGTGTTAACCTGTGGAACTGAATGAAACAAGAAATTCCTGGGGCCAAAAAGTTAACAGGATTCAAGAAAGGATTAGATATTCTTAAGGATGCACATGTATCCATGAGGGAAACAAGCAAGCCCTGACGTCAGACAGCTGGATGATTGACAGTGCACCATCAGTAAGACTGCAGAGAATACAAAACCCAGCTACAGCGATCCTGTGAGAGCTCTCACATTTCCAGCACTAAATTAAAAACTTCCTTGAGAAAGATTTCTCCTTCCTTTTACTTTAGACTTTTCTATACCTTCCTCTGAGTCTTTTGGAATTGGCCGTCTCTAGTGGTTCAGGGATCTTTTTGTCTGTGAAAACACATCTGTAGGGGACAACTAATGAAAAATTAGTGATGGCAGCAATGTGATGAGCCCCCCACCTCACGCAAGGGATGGGAAAACAGATTAATTAGGTGTCATGCCTGAGCCTGAATAGCTGTTCCTGTGAGAACGGGGTTTTGCAGGAGTCTGGAATGCTGGGGACAGTGTCTGCGTCAGCACTAACTGCTGTTGGCGTAAAGAACTGATGACTGGATGAGGACTTAGATGCTCCCAAACTGGAGCACAATATATGGGTGAGGAACTGTACAGATCAAGTATCACAAATGGCCTGGGGGGAAACGGGAGAGAGCAGGGCAGCTGGTGGGCTTAGGGAGGTGTGGGCAAGGTGGGAGGGTTGGGAGGGGGATGCCGAGTGGTATGACAGCAGAGGGGGCTGTAGGCCAGGGCTGAGGTTAATTGTCAGGCCTGGGTGGGGAGAAAGCAGGACGAGGTGGGGGACAGCCTGGGCAGGGGGCTTCTTTCAGGTTGCCTGGAGCTCTTGGTGCATGGGTACTAGGGGGTTCTCCCAGGAAGACTCTGTTGTGCACAGGAGCAAGAAGCATTGCTGCTCCTTCCCGAGAAAGACGAAGCTTTAAAGGATGCAGAGGCTTAAGGTCCCGCAGGGGTGGTACAAGGCTGTACCCAGGCCGAATGAACCCTCTCCATCTCTCCCTACATTTGGAGGAGCAAGGGGCTCCAGGAGACCAGGGACCAGCGGGGAGAAGAAATCACTCACCACAATTTCTCTCATCCAGCCCATTGGGGCAATCTTTGATCCCGTCACAGACTGGAACACACAAGCCGTTCACTGAACACAGGAACTCCCCAGGACAGGCTGTGAAACCACCAGAGAGTAGTTAGTCCCCAGTGACTGGAAACCTCCTTGCAGCAGAGCACCGTGGCTTGAAAAGTGGGGCGTGGAGCTGCACACCTTCCTGACCACACACGTGCTGCGGCAGCGTGCCGGTGGCACTCGTTGCGCTCCCCAAAATCTGCCACGTCATCCACTTCAAACATGGGCAAATGGAGCCAGGCTATGCACCAGGAGAAGGAGGGCTCTTTCCCTGCTTCCCGTTGTACCAACGGGCAAGAACCAGGGCAACCACCCACCTGGTGTGTTATACCTCTGGTTTAGTGCTGTTTCATGGCTCCTGAGTGCTGTGGGAAAGCTGAAATAGGTTCTTTGGAGTTGTTATTAAAACTTGGTTGGGGCCTTGAAGGGGTTGGTGTTAGACACGTGTTGGCAGGTGCACGCATTCAGGGACTGGTGTGCATTACAGGCACCCTTTAGGATGGAGATGGAGAAACCTTGGAAAGACAGACTATGGTCATACATTTGCATCTGTGCGTATGTGTATTTGTGTGAGGTTTTATTTGTCTCTCACTTGCACAAATTCCAAGGTGAGCAGGAAACCGCTCTCTGTAAGAGTTCTTATAATCAAAATAGAAATCTCTTCAAGCCAGAAATGGTCTCTCATTGAATTCCCAAGGCCAGTCCATGATGTGAGCACAGGAGTGAGGCTGTAGACAACTCTCGGACCTTGGGCTTTGGCACATGGATGCTCTGGCAACATGAGACAGGGCCACATGTGCAGAAGCATCTTTGCACGTAAATGCCTCTTCTTTTTGGGAAACTGGTGGTGTGTGCATCACTGATTTGTGAGCACGTGCCTGAGGGGCAGATGGCAGCTGGGGCTCCCAGGATGTGCCTTGTGTTTCTCCTGACACAAGCCAAGTGCACAGGGGCTGCTGGTAGCCACCACCCCACTGGGGAGCAGGGAGGAGCCTGAACTTACGGTCAGATTGGTTGTACAGGCTGTAAGCTGCCTGTACGCCGGGGCCGGTTAAGGAGATCTGTGAGGTGAAGGTGATGGTGATATCAGCAGAGGAAGTGACTGGGATCCGCTCAGCGTAGGCTTGCAGGGTCCGCAGGCCACACAACCTGAGGAGTAAATACAACCTGAGGAGTAAATGTCACGGGCAGGGAGGGAGGAGAAGACAACAAAGTGGGGCAAGGGGGCTCAGTGGGGCTCGGGTGGTAAGGGGGCCACACAGACTAGGTGTGGGGGGCAAGCCAGGAAGGCAAAATGCTTTCAACATGGCATGAGATCCAGAGTGATCCTACTATCTTTGGGCATTTCCCACTTTCTGGGCAAGTGATGAATTCAGGCCACACAAAGCAATTCAGTTCTTACGTTTATCTTCCCAAAGAAGCCATGTTGTAGAAACTGTGGCACTGACTGTTTAAGAGAGGAAGGCAGGGAGAGAAAAAGTGGAAATCCTAAACCAGGGGAACAGAGCTTCTGGATCAGACCCTTCAGAGGAAAAGAAGTTACTCCCACAGGAGCAGTGGAGAGGAAGTTAATGAGATGGGCTGGGGGAAGTTTGGGAGGGAAAGGGGCAATTTTGCAGTAAGTGGGAGGAAAAAGAAAGCCATAGGTCCATCCACCTTGGAGACTGCTTTGCGGAAATGGAAGCACAGCAGCTCTTGCTCCTTTGCACCTAGGCGGTGGTAAGCAGCAGCCCCAGCTACGTATGGATGCTAATTTTGGGAAGTCCCACAGAGGGAACTGGCTGTAGTCAAAGCAGGAGGATATGGAGCTAGGTGAAAGATCTGTACGGAGGTGGATGCAAAGCAATGGCACGCACAGATAATATTGCAGAGGTGGTGACAGGCAGATTTGCAAACACAGGAGACGTGGGAGGACACCAAGGTTACACACACAGGAGAAAACTAGGAAGCCTGATGCAAACAGCAAGACAGACAAGGCAGGCTGCTAGCTGGAAGCAAATCTGTAAGAAATGTGCTCACTGGGGGGGAGCCTGTGGGCAAGAGAGGCTGAAAAAGAAGTAGAAAAGCAAGAGGCACCAGCACAAACAGTGGCCACTGAGTGTGATGATAGGCTTTTCCTTCCTCAGACCTGGTGGCTGAAGTAAGCAGGGAACCTGCAGAGGTTTAATCCCAGTTTAGTTCCAGGTGGGTAGTGAGAGACAGAAACCAGGACCCCAGCACACACCTTCTGTTCTGAATTATCCACTGGCCTTGGGTACAGGGCAGGTCGTGCTTCTGTCTGCTGAGTGCGTAGGCGTCGAACCACAGGGTGACCCCGTAGTCGAGGGACGGGACCTGCAGGCGAGGGGAACCAGAGCAGAGTGGAGACGGCTCCTGTGAGTGCTGCAGCCCACTCCGTGCAACAACAGCAGCCAGGGTAGACGTGAAGTGGCGAGCTGCTGATTCACACATTGCAGGCCAGAAGGAAGAACCATTTAAACTGGGGCCACGCTGCAGCCCAGCGTGGCTCTGCCTCTGGTCTCAAAGCATGGTAATTCCTATGAATTCCTAGCAATCTGGTTCTGCCTTGAAGAACTCCTCCAGAGACCAAATTTCAGATTCCTCCTCAGCTACAGCATTTCCGCCACAGCACGCAATATTAGCCTCCTCCCCCTTCGGAAACTCACATTACGTGGAGGTTAGGCAGGCTGCCACCCTCTGCTTGCTTCCCATGATGATCTGACTGACAGCGCTGGCCGTAGCCCCCCCCCAACGTGGCTTTCAGGGAGGCGGGGGCTGTTCTTGTGGGAGCTGGCTCTTACCCTCATGTGCCAGTTGCACTGGGTGTTGGGCGAGTAGTAACTGGGGTAGTGCGGGGTGCCGATCTTCCCCTGCAGCTCCAGGTCTTCCCGCAGAGTTATGTTCACTTCGCAGGCTGTAAATACAGACATTCAAAGCCCGGCCACCTGTCAGCTCAACCTCGGCCTGGGGATACCATTGTAGGAGGGCAGAAAGGAGCTCTAAGGCCTGATACTAAAGGTGACTGGGTTGTTCCACCATACACCTTCAAAGGGCCACTTCTACCTGGCAAGACTTTTAGCCTCCTCCTCTTGTCCAGAGAAGGGTAAATGTATATTGCTGCCTTAGACTCTTCCATTGACTTGAGATTTATCTGCAGGTGCGTCTGGACATGATGTCCAGGCCACATCTAGTCTGTCCATGCATGATAGCTTGGCCTTCTCGTAGAGTATCACGATCACTCAGTCTCTGCTTGCCAGAGCCTGGGCTGTAAGGACTTGAGCCAGATGCTAATTTATGACTCCAGGTGAGCAACATTTAACCTGCTTTTTACTGACCACCTCTACCCTTGCAATCTCGAGTTAATTCTGCTCCTAGTGGGGATGCAGCACCTCTAGGAGCGGTGAAGTTGTAGGAGATAACCCATCTCTGTCCTGTATCTATGGCCGCTCTCCTCCAGCCTTCCTCACCTTTGAGAGGCACCACCTGTGCTGAGAGGATGAAGGGGTCATAGTAGCTGTACATTGCTTTCTTCCATACAATGGACATGACAGGGCCAGATGAAAGGACTTCCACAACGGGCTCCTGCCGGCTGCAGCCGTAGATTCTGAGGGGAAAGAGATAAAAGGATGGGAGTGAAGTAAGCGACAAACAAACAGAAGAGAAGAACGAGAAAGAGAGACAACGGAGGTCTGTGTTATCCACAGCACAGGCCTGCTGTGAGGCACTAACTGAATCAAATAAAGGGCCAGCAGAGAGGCAGCTTGTGCTGCCTTAATCTCTCAGACTGCACGGCTGGCTGTGTGATATCCCACATCAGTGACTTCAGCTGATCAGCGAGAGGCAGGTTCTGCATCAAAGAGAATTTCCTCTGATGTAGTCTGACACCTTCCCCTGCTGTGGTGTGTCGTGCCATCCTGCCCGGCTTCCCCGCCGTGCTCGCCCTGCTCAGGAGCTACCTACGAGGTGATGAGGTGTTTCTCCAGGGGCCCAGCTGCATCATACATAGCCAGGCGGTCCCTGCAGTCCGGGAGAGTCCATTCCAGGCGTAGCTTGATCATGTAGCCCTTGAGGCCGTGGAGGTGCCAAAGACAACTGGAGGCCAGGTAGTCAGGGCCCTCCAGCCTTAGGACATCATCCTCCTGGACATAGCTGTATCTGTAGCAACCTGAATCCAGGGGAAAGATAGAGGGATTTAATCCTCAGGGTGATACAAATGGAGGGAAAGAGGGGCTTAGGAGTGATTGTAAGGGAAATTTAAGATATGTGATTGTCACTTGGGATATCAGTGTGAGCCCTGTTTCGGGGTGAGGCTGACTCATGCCAGTGATTTAAGTTTCCTCTTACATATGTTGCAGTGGCACAGGTCCCCTCATACCAGTGTCCCAGTTTCTCTCTTTAAGAACTGTCCCCTCTTCCTTGGTTAAGCCAGTACTATCTCAGGCTTTAAATATCAGCACAGTGCAGTTACCTTCCCTTGGCTTAATTTTCTTTTTCATCTCTTTCTCCTATCACCCCCATATTCTTCCTGGATTTACACCCTCCTCATCTGATTTCCAGGTTTCGGCAGGCTTCCAGTCCAGGATTTTTGAGTAAAAGTCAGCTTAAAGGTGAGTTTCCAATAGTATATCTAATGCAAGCTGCTAGCCACAGCACTTACAACACTGCCTGAAATTACTAAAAGCACCTTCAAACATGGCTTAGACAACAGTCTCCTAAATGACTGACACCACATCCTGTGCAGAGCCATGCAGGGAAACTCCCACCCCACTCAATAGGATTTAATAGGGCCTGGAATTAGCACTGTTTTACCAGTACAATAAGCTATTTGACAGGAGTCATCAGGACAGGGACAAGACTTTACTAAGGTGGCTGCACTGCCCCTGGGAGCTGGTGTCTCTGCACAGTGGTGTGCTACTGGGGCAGAGGTGTCAGGATGCTCAGAATGGTCCAGCAAGTAGCCACGTCATGTAGTTTGGATCTGGCCAAGCAGCGGCACTGGTGCTCCCTTGCGACTGTTCTCACCTCCCCTTCCCAGGATTTACAACTCCTGGAAACCAAGAAACTTTCCGTCCCCTGTAAAAATCCCTCCCGCAAAGTCACAAACTCAAAAGGAAAGGAAAAAATAGCCTACCCAGCGTGGATTTCAGCACTACTATGTCTTTCACACTGGATTCTGTTAGAAAGGAAATATATAAAGGAAGATAAACAAAAAGATAAACTGGCAGTATCTGAATGCTATCATGGCAGGTGATGACTCTCTTCCTTCCTACATAAATGGCTCCCTTAAAACTTTGACATGGGGCACACTCCAGGTGCTTCTCTGTCTGCTTTCAGAGAGCAGTTTCAGTCATGCCTTCCCTACCTCATCTCTCTGGGAAATCTCTCTGGCCTCTGCCCCAGATCCAGCAGCTCTGATTCGTGCTCTCCAGCCCACCAAGGTCTTCTCTGCCTTTTTTCCTCCCTCGTTTTTGTGTGCTATTCCAGGACAACCTCTTCCCCTTCACAGGAGGGCTGGGCATTGCCTCTGCCAGCCACCCCTCTCCTTTGCCAGCCACACCACAGGGCTCAATCCCACTTCCCAGAGCCTTCACCCACCGTCTCCTTACCCCTCCCTTGCTCTCCCAGTTTAAACAACCCTCACTGAAATGCATGGGAGTTACCGAGGGTGGGGAATGAGGTCTCTTTAAATGACCACTGATTGGTAAGCTACTCAACATCCTTGCAGAGTCCACCTCTGGAGAAGTGAGTTGCAGAGAAAGCCACCACCAAGGACTACAAATCTTTGCAAAACAGAGTCACAGGGTGGACAACACTTTTAGGAGAGCTGGGCTTTGCTCCAGCGTCCCAGCTGAACTGGGAGCGGCCAGAGATCAGGTGCTACTGGGAATAATGGCCAAAACAAAAGGCACTCTGAGATCAGTTGGGTGTGAGAATTGCTGTTGGGGGCTTGCCTGGGTCAGGGCTTTGGTCTTTTGTAGTTCCTAAGCAGAGCTTGCAATTCTGTGGGGAGAGCTGAGCAATTTTTTCACGGTGAAAACAGATGTTGTGGAAAAGATGATCCTGCAGGCATAAGGCAGGCCCCTAGAGCAGCTCACGTGCTGCAGGGAAGGAGTATGCTGAGCTGATATTAAGTACGATTTTAACTGAAGGTAATAAAACTGGGTTCCTGTAAAGAGAATGATGTTCTGAAACTCTTCGGGCGGAAGGGGAGGCTAGTGTCCTGGGGCGAGTGTAGCTGTTAGTGAAAATAAAGCACTGGAGATGTTGGAGAGGTTCCTGCGCTAGTCAGTGGTTTGCAGCTCTGTGTCTTAAAGCAGGCTGCAGTGAAACTTGATGTTTAAAGCTACGCAGGTCAGCAAATGAGTCTGTCAGAAAGCAATGAAATGCTAATGACTTGCTACTAGCTAGCTATTTTTTCACTCCAATTTTGCAGAGCAAATGAAGCCAGAGGTTAAGTCACTGGCTTGAGGTCACCCTGGCTCAGCAGTGCAGAGGTTTCTGGCTTTTGCCTTAGTTGCTAGGCTGTGCTTCTGACTGGAGAGGGAGGAGGAAAGGACTAGGGAAAGCAGAAGGAGCTGGAGAATCTACAACTGGTGTGTTAATTCCAAAATAGAAAGAAGTGTGGTCTGCTGAAATGAATAAAACAGTGAAATAGGTGCAAAGGGAATAAGAGGGAGCTGGGAACAGCTAAAAAAATGGCACCATCCTTTTTATTTGTTTATGAGTTACATTGTGAAGTGAGTAAATGAAGGGAAAATGGTCTGACTTGGAAGCATTTAGCATATTGTCTTATGATATCTTTCTTAAGAAAGTTAATTTAGATTGGCTGAGCATAAGGTCTAGTATGGTGGAAACAAATCATAAGAAGTAGTAAGGGACTAATGGTAACTGAGGGAGGAGATGTCTTTATGAGATGCTAATGCAGCTTCAGAATAAGATCTTAACACAATGTTCCGGATGAGAGATTGAAAATGGTTTTGAAGAAATCAAATTTTCTTTGGGGTTACAAAAAAAAATGACCCCCAAAACAAAACAATTGAGACGTGGTGTGAAAAGTGAAAGAAAATATGGGTGGGATAGATTAAAATGAGATTCGCCTTAGAAAAATGCAAGATAACATGCCTGGGGGAAAAAACTTGGAGATGTAACATTTCACGGGAAGAAGAAACTTGGAAATGAGAGTAGCAAGGGGAGAGAAGAAACACAATGTATTTAAGATGTTTGGGGTTCTGTAAGAGGGATTAGATCAGTCTGAGAAGTTAAGTCTCATTTTAAAGACCAAATACAAATTCCATTGGACTTGGATGCATTGAATATAGATACAGTGCCTAGTCCTTTATCTAACACCTATTTTAGAGAAGTTCTGTAGGGATGGCTTTTTGAATGGGCTATGATCTTCACTTTGGGCAATGACAATCCTTAACATCATGTCAGGAGATGACGTGGCAACAATGCTTTGTCTCAGAGTAAGACTAGTGGTGACTCAGGTACAACGCCTTTGTTCTTCTTGCGATCAAGTAGCCTGGAATAATCTCCCAAAGGAAAGCAGGAAACCTAATTGCTTGCTATTTTTGAGCAGGGCTGATCAAAGTCATGACCCATGTAAGATCTTACTCCACAGAAGCCAAAACTGGTGGGAGAAGGAGGAAGAAAAAAAAAAAAGTGTAACCTAGCTGGTTTCGGTCAGCTGTGTCCCCAGTAACCTTTAATCCTTCAAAGGAATAATGGTTTTTTTTAATCATACTTCAGTTCTTGTCTATCAGGAAAAAAAATGTGTAATTGTATCTCCTGATCCTCACTTCTTCCCTATCTTCTTTGGGTTTCCTCTACCCCCTTTAGTAGGGACTTCTGGCCTCTTCTCCTAATCTCCCTTCAAGACCTTGTAAACCTTGGAGTAGTCTTGACTGCTCAGGCCACAGCTGAGCAGATGGTACTTACCCAGCAGAACCAGTGAGTCTGGGTTCACTCTGTACTCTGTCTGGTAGGACAGGCTGCCCGAACTGTTGAAGCTGGTGAAGAGCTCTTGGTGGAGCATTGTGTTTACCTTCTCAGCAGTCACCTCCTTCTGCTGACTCTCAGGGATTTGGAGGGCAAACCAGAAGAAGAAGGTCAGAGCCCCCTCCCTAACAGAGAAATAGCATGTTAAATATCCTCTCTCTTCCTCTCCAGAATCACTAGAGAGGCAAACCCCAGAGATTAACCCCCCACTGTTTTTCCACACATCCAACATTTCTGCGTGGACTTGCCAGCTGCGCTGCTGTGACCCAGAGGAACAACTCTGAGGACCATGAAAGCTGCTACATCCATGGTGCTAGTTAATGCTCAGTCCTTTGGAGGAAGAAGCCATTTTATGCCATCTGGCTTTAGTGATGACCATACGTGGTCAAATTAATGTGATAATTAATCAAGACTGGTCTGATGAGTAGTCTCATTTCAGGTAGAAGTGACCTTTGGTTATTACTGAACAGAGGTTGAAAAGAAATGCTCAAGACTTCATTGTCTCACCTCCCAGTGGTGACAAGTGGATGATTTATGACTCTGTACCTTACCACAAGCCATTAATGCTGGGCAGGCTCAAGCTGCAGAAGACTGTGACTGGGAAAGCTCTGTTCAACCAGCTGGCAGAGAAAATTGGCTGGGGGAGGGGGAAGAGATGTTGAAACAAACCTTTGTTCAGTAACAGGCTAGAGGAAGAATAGCAAATGAAACTTTTCTTTCCCCAGTTGAAAATGGAGTTACATCAAAATTGGAATTTTCCTTAGCTGAAGGACAAATTTAGAGGTGCAATTTTCCATAGAAAAAAATCAGGAGCAAATGTATACGTCAGTTTGGAAGTTATTCCTGCTTTCTTGATCTACTGTGATGACCTGCAAAGCTGTAGTCCTACATCTGTCCCATTCCATTCTTATCCTATTCCCAGGTGGACTGTGCTTCTTGGCTGGAACACCTTTTCCATCGTGCATTCTGACCTCTCCCTTTTGGTGCCTAGAATCAGGCCATAAAATGATTTTCTTGAATTAGAGAAATTAATTTCCAGCTGCTTAGTTTCTACTGAGAATGCCAAGCCCAGGGTTGTTTTGGTTTTTTTTCAATTCTTGACAGTGATTTTTTTCCTCTCTTGAACTTTTGCCTCTCTGAAAAATTTCTCAGTTTTGGCTTTTCCTCATGACCTCAGATGAAAATGAGCATCTCAAAATATCCCCAGCTCTGTCATGCTGGAAACATTCTGGATCTGGACTGCCCAGACTAGCCTAACCCTAATGGTGGGGACTGCAGCAGTTTGTCATGGCCAGATTTCAGTGAAATCAGAGTACAATCGACTGTAAGCTTTCACACACGAAGAAGCAAAAATGCTGTGGGTGCTACTCACCCAAAGGCATACACTGTGCTCGAGTTGTAATATCGACCCAGCTCTGTGGCACGAATGAGTTCCTTCAGCTGCAACGAGAATGTCGTCTGATAACTATTGTGCAATGTTACAGTGGCAAAGGACCTATGGTCAACCCTATGTTCGATCCCTCTTGCTGTATAGACCCACCAAGACTGTCACATGGATGGGGGTACCTGACCCCTTCCTCTTTCTACTCACTGAACTGCCTCTGGGCCAGCTCTGGTCATGAAATTGCCCTCACCATCTTCTGGAGCTTAGCTGACTCCAACCAGAAGGCTCTGGACTCCACCTGCCCAAGGTCCGGGGAGTATTGGCGATTGAGGACCTGGAGGCTGCCAGAGTAAAACTGCAGGACGGACGGTTCCAGGTGCCATGGTCTGTAGTCTGCCAACAGAAGACACTACTGGATTACCTTGCTGAGATGCAGGAGAGAGGCGTTTACCCCTATGTATGAGTCTATAAAGATCACCCGGAGTCACTAATGCACTTTGGGCTGGGTATTGCCTTGACTATACCCCATCCACCTCCCACGCAGGGACAAAACATGTTGAATTTTTACCTAGGAAATACCAGGTTGCTGCAGCAGCTCCAGCCAGCAAAAGAAAGGCTAACCCAAGGGGCACATAGCGTAGGCAGTCACGGGAGTTTGTCTCTGACCCGTCCTTTGAGAGGGAGTTGGCATCTTCCTCTTGTTCCTCGGCCTCCATCAGGGGCATCTAGTGACACAGCACACCATGGTCAGGCTGGGTTTTCTGCATCCCTTTACATCTATGTCTGGAGGTGCTCTGCCACCTCTGTGCTCCTCTCCCAAGATCCATAGCCCCAAGAGATCTCTGTGCTAACCATCAAAGACTTTACTCAGTGCAGATGTGAGTAAAACTCCTAATTCAGTGGGAGACAGGCTTACAGGACACTGTCCTGTCTACGCCTCCTGGGTAACCCCTCAATTTTCAAAGGCGTTTCCTGGGTTTTGCTTCTGCCAAAACCACAAATGAGTACAATAATGGATTTCTCTAGAGGCAAACATATTGTCCTCCCAGGCTGGGAATGGTTTTAAAACCAGTATTTTATTGACCTAGAAATCAATGCAAAAGAAAATCCATGACCTCAAAATGCACACAGAAGTTGCACACAACAGCCCAGCCTGGGAGCCTAAAGTTGTACTTTGCCTGCTGAGCCATTTTGTTCTTGGTCCCTAAAGGTAAGCAAACCTTGCCATTCCCACCAGACCATGTGTCCCAGGGTTAAGTCCTCGCTGGCACTGGCTCACTAGCTGAGCTAGTGAGGAAAGAGCACCTGAACAATGTCCAGCCCTTCTGCCACCCTCTGCTTGTGCCAGGGGACACCTTCTGGCTTTGCCCCTCATTTAACCAAGGCTACTTCTTTTGCTTCATCCTGACCAGCACCCCTTCTGTCAGCCCCAGACTCTGAGGATAAGAAATGCCATTGCCCAAGAGAGCCACATTAATCTTGGTTACCTGTCTCACCCACCTTCCTTCTCCTTTCCTCTGCCATCACCCAGTGCATGGCTGCCCTCAAAGGCTTTCTGTGTTTCTGTGGCTGAAGAGGAAAGGGATGTGAATGCACCCATGTCGGAGGGCACAGAGATCCTGGGGAATGCCTGTGCCATGTCTACGTGTCTGCGAGTCATCTTTGCGCCCAGTGGTGCGCAAAGGTGTGACAGTGTGGGCATGAATGCACAGGAGGAACTTGTTGCAGATGTGGATACCCTGGGATGGTATCCACATGATAGGGGAGAGTGGTTTCCTCGGTCTCCTTGCCTTCCCCCAGTTACTGAGCCCTAATCCTTCCAGGCTGCCTTGCAACACAGAAACATGCTCGCAGAACATAAGCACTGGGTAACTTACTCTGAAACATTAAACCCAGCTTCGTGAAGATCGGTACTTGGACAATCAGCTGCACATCTGCTTGCTCTAATGCACCTTTCTGGAGAGGTACGCTGCACAAACAGGACCAGCACAGACTGCCTTCCTTTCCTTACCACGGGCCACTTTTTTGTGCAACACCTGGGGAGGATGTCCTCCCCAGTGAACCAGGTTGGGTGGTCCAGGAGAGCAAGTGCGCTTCTCCGCTATCACAGCATCCCTTCAGAAACAGCAGGCACAAGCAAAGAACCGCAGACGGAGGGGTTGGGGGAGGAGGGCAGGAAGCAGCAGTAGAAGAGCCTCTTTGTTAGAAGATTTGATGGTAGGCACGGGGTTTCCCCCAGACCTGCAGACCTACCTTTGAAACCTGCTGCCGCCTGTGAGGCCTGGCCCACACCCGCCTACGCAAGCCAGCTCACATACACATGGAGTGGGGTAGAGAGGAGGACATCTATTTACCCAAGCTCAAGGTCTCCCCAGTGATCAATAACCCGATGCCGTGTCCCTTCAGCTTGGCCTTTGTCCTGCACCGTCCTGCCGCGATGGGTCAGCACACCCTGTGCAGTGGCTTTTTTCTTTTCTGAAATGGAGGTTTCGGAGTTCTTGCAGGGGGAGAAGATCCGCAGGCTGAAGAAGGGGAGCCTGGAGAAAGTCAGGGTAGGATCACCTCCAGCTGTGCAGAGAAGAACAACCCAGGAGGCTGGTACAGATAGCTTATGTTGTCCTCCTCAGGGAACAAGAAGTTGCTGAGCAACTGATATATTTCTTAGCTACCCTCCTTGGTCCCATTGGAGGGAGAGGCAAAATGCAGGATGTGTGCTCCCCAGGACAGGGATGGAGCAGATGATGGCTGGCAGGTGTAGATTGCTTGAAGGAGGGAAGGTAGCAGCAGACAGCGGGTCCGGTTACCACCGTGGTCATGCAGATGACAGCAAAGCACAGCGTCTCTCAGTCCCCACCTGCAAGACTCCCTCTGGTCTTCTTGTGCTTCTTGCTGCCCAGTCTCCTGATGCTGGGCTCCCTGTACTCCGTTGCACCACAACTCGCTCCTCCCTGCAGCATCTGCTTTTATTCTAGCCTCAGGTCCTCCTCACCTACCTTGCCTGCACCACCTTCTGCTTACAGCCCCGCAGCTCTGTACGTGCTCCTTTGTTTTTCACAAAAAGCAACCACGCTCCAGCTAGCCCAGAGTAAATAAAGTTACTCTGTCAATAAATGGGGCAGGCGGATGGGGACATGGGTGACTCTTGACCTGGGACTGAGCTCCAGCCAGTGGTATTGACCTAGGGCTCAGACCATTTGGGCCAGAGCTCGTTTGAGCTTATTTTGGCAGCTGGGCAGGGATAGCTGCTTTCAGTGCTGCACCTGGTTCAGGTTTAGTCTGGGACTGGACGAAGACTGAAAGACATTGCTGTAGTTGCCTCGTGGTGGATTCTAGTAGATAAGCGTTGTATGTGGATGAAAAGCTGAAGTGTTTGACTGGGAATGTGTCAGTGTGGTTATCCTGACTTACTCATTGCTGTACATATGGGAAACTGAGGCACACAATGACAATAAGAAACACTATCAGAACTGCTTGGGAGTTTTAAGAGACCAGATTTCCCTTTAAAAAGTTACTTTCAGCCAAAATTTCCCCGGATAACTGGGGTCTAGCTGCGTTTTTAGACATACATGTATGCGTATATGGCTTTCCCAAGCTTACAGTATGAGGGTTTGCCACAGTGTGTCAGAACCCAGCTGAGGGCATTTCCCGATGCCAGACACCTTAATTTTTGTATCCATCTTTCCTGGAAAGAAGCATCCTCCTTCTCTGGTGTTTTCAGCAGAACAAAAAAATATAGAAACTCAATCTGATCTATCTAAGCAAGGATACCACATCTATCACCACAGGCTTTTGAATCAACCAAGGACCCAAAACCTTGATCAGATTTGGCTTCAGAGGAATTCCTTTGCTGCAAGTACCCTTCACTTTCTGCTTCTCCACAGTAAAAAAAAGGAAGGGATGTGGGAGGAGGCTGAGAGTAATGTTGCCTCTTTACGAAAAAGGTGTCTTGGAAAGAGGGAGATGAGAGATGTGACAGCTATCTTTGCTGTCTCTGGGCTTAAGATAAAGAGAGAACTTGTCTGCGGCGGTTAGCTCAGTATTTTCCACACAGTGCTGGCGTTCAGCTTTGGTTTGCCTCTGGTACTGATGGACACTGTTGTAGCATCTTTCTGTGGTTTTGCGAACCACATGCTGGGCGTTCGCATCAGCTTGAGAGGGGACCGCTCCCCATGTGACATTTCCAAAGAGGTCTTGGGGACCCAGCAGAGAATGGGCCCCGCATCACTGAGAGTGTTATGCCTTTGGTATTCACAACCTGGGTTACTCACGTATGAGACCACATGATCTTGTCTTCCTGGAAGAAAGGTCCGGTTATCACCAGATCTGATGTTGAGCACTTCCTGCCGCAGTGTGTCACACATTCACACCCAGCGTGGTGGCGAATGCAGTACTAACATCTTGCCAGCTCGAAAATTGTCAGCACTTTCACAAGGAGGGGGGGAAATACCCAGCCGGCAGGATGGCCCTCAGGGGTCTGCAGCATGATCACTTCCAACTCCGCTTTCTGTTTTAGGTGTCTGAGTCCCCTGGTGGAGGGAGTAGGAAGGAGGGCTAAAGGTATATTGGTCTGAGCAAAGCTTTGCCTAGTCCCCTATTCAGAAAACCTGTTAATCCTTTTCCCCCATCCCAAAGGACAGAAAAACACCGTAGTTTTCTTAATATTTCTTTTATTTACAAAGAGGCAAAGTTTTTTTGTTTTTTTTTTTTGTACTCATCTTAGCAGCAAGAATAATTGAGAAGCTTATGAAGACCTATATCAGGACAGGATAACCATCAGCACAACTAGGAACCTTGTCCCGTGTGAGACAGCAAGTTGCCCATTAGGGTCAAGGGATTCAGTGTCTCTTCTTGAAGTCCATCAGTGATCAGCTGGGCAAGCCTTGTGCTTCCTTATCTGGGAAGCTGTGGGGTCTTCCTCACCTGCTGTCTCCTGGAGACAATGGAGCAGTCCACGTCTTGATGCAGGTGCTGAAGAAGCTGATGAGAGGACAGGTCATAGCTCCTTCAGCCTCTCAGCCACAGGCAGGCTCAACTCCTTTGAGCAGCTCTTTTGAGGTGAAATCCAAGCCAGCGGGTGACCCAGTAGCTGGTACTCATAATGACATTCAGGCCGCATAATGCAAGGTCAGGTAACAGCGTGGGACCAGGACAAAGGGGAAGCTCAACGCTTGTGCAGACAGAGTTAGGGAAGAATTAGTTGTGGCTGATACTCACAGGGGTGACAGAAGCACCAAGTTCGATATCCTTGACCTTTTTGAAATAAAAACTCTAAAAGGAAATATCTTTATCACAGGGCTGGTATTTTCCCACTGCTGAATAGTCCAGAAATATGGCAGAAAGCAAACAGACAGTACAGAAGTTGAATGCAGGGATGGATGTAACCAGAACAGCTTGTCTTCCTTTGCCTTGCCACTTTTCTTCTGCAGTGTGCTGCTTTTTCTCAACCCAGATCAGCAAATGCAGAGGTAACAAAAAAAAAAAAAAAAGAAAAAAAAAGTAGTCTTTGCTATCCCCTTTCTTTGTGAGTGGATGGAGGTTTTCTTTTCAGCAAAGGTGCTGATTCGTGGGTTAGTTTCTGGGCTCATTCACCACATCTTTGCTGCTAATTAGGCAATGGTTTCCCTTGAGCAATGGAAGGAATGGGCAGCACCGTTGCGATGTTTTCCACTAATACACAGGATGTGGGATGAACTATTCTGCAATCAGCTTATCGTAGTCAAATAACCGTATTTTGCCAAGCAGGGCAGAGAGGCTTTCGATTTCATGAAAAATATTGCAGCAAGAATGGGAAATTGTGTGCGCTCTTTTTACTGCCATCATCAGACCTGGGGGAAAGAAGGAGGGGGGAGGGGATTTCCCCAGTATTTTTAACTCAATAATGGGGATTTCTTTTTACACTGCACTGCTTAGACAGCTGACATAGTTGTGGCTCTGAGCTGACCCTAGAGACTCAAGTCTAAAGCTGGACCGAGTAGCTCAGAATGTAATCTCTGATTCAAACTTGAGGTGGGGACATCACAATAAAAATTACACTTTTGGGCAGTTAACAAGAGATTCTTCATCCACTTCACCTTCAGCCCCAGCACTGACTGGCAGTGCTACTGTCCCTTGTACAAAATCTCAAAGCCACCTCTTCTGACATTTCTCCCTCCCATTAGAAGTTTTTAGGCTGGGACAAGGCAAACGGACCATGCGCCTGCTTAGCTTCAAAGCTGAGTGCTATTTTACACCAAAATACAGAGCACAGAAGTGCTGGCACAGCCTCCTAGTGGGAGCTGGGAAAGAAGAAATGGGCTGGTGAGGTCTGGGATGGCACTTGAGCAGTGTGGGAAGGGGTTTCTATACCATTGGATCCAGCAATAGCAGAGAAACAGGTTCAGTTATGAAGATGAGTCCTTGTTGGCCTGTACAGCTAAGAATGAAGCTTCTGTGTCTCCATTACCTGTGTCACCACTGAACAGATTTAATATGCTTTTATCATTCCCCAGGTATTGCTTTATTGTCCACTAGCCCAGTTCTCCATGCAAAGTGTCCTCCACTTTCCAGTGCTCTGTTTCACTAACCCTAGGAACTGATGCTACCCCTGTAGCCATCCATGAATTTACACCTTGTACATCCTATTCCTTTTCTGGTTTTGCAGCCCTTTAGAGTAACTGTGTTCTCCAGCCTCATTAAAGAACAGTTCCCATGGGTTTGATCCTGAAGCCACTTTCATGTCCTGAATAAAAAAACTGTCCATCCAGCCTTCCCAGCAGAGAAGACCTTTCCCACCTGTGGATTTCCTCCAGGCAGATGCTAGACAGGGCAATGGCTGTACTGGCTTTGGAGGTCCCTCAGAGAAAGGTAGGCACCAGTGTTTGGGACCTGGCTGGAAAAGGCTGTTCTGCATGAATCCTCATCCTGGTTTTGCCTTAAAGGTGGAGGCTGAGAGGAAGAAGAGGTAGCATGTGCTGTTGGTGTACAGGGGTCAATCAGAGGGCCTGCCTTCCCACTCCCCTCCATTACTTCAATAGTATTGCTGTCGTGCAGGTCTGGTGGGTCAGGAAAGTCTGTATTCGGATGGCAGAGGGCCTCAGCAGGTTGTAAAGCTGCTTTGTCCATCACCTTCTCATCCTGGTTCAGAACTGGTGTGGATGAGGTGCCTTCACTTGACTGGAGAGCCCCAGAAATAGCCATGGCCTGCTGGGCTTTACCTTCTGTCTCCTCCACGAAGGAGCTGTTTTGGAAGCCATGGGCTGCCTTGATACAGTGAAGGAAGTTGTGGGACAACACGGGCATGTCTTCTGCTAGTGTGCAGAAATCTGGGGAGGGGAGAGCATGGTAAGACTTGCCATCCTCGCTGCCACTGCCCTCTTGGGTGAAAGGCTCATAGGTGAAGTAGACCTGACAGGGCTCAATCTCAAAGGAGTTGGGAAGGTGGAAAAAGAAGTAGCCTTGGTTGGTGAAGCAGCTGGATACAGAGTGCCCACTGGTTTCTATGGGAGGATCAGGAGGCAGGGTTCCCTTGGAAAGTAGAAACTGGGATTCTTGGTCATTCTTCTGCATCACTTCAAGCATGGATATCTCTGGGGTTGTGCTGTTCACACAGTAGGAAGATGTGGAGAATGGGGAGGAGAGCCATTTCTGATGGGGAAGAAACACAGAAGAGAGACTGTTATGCCCAAAGTATAACACTCAGTGAGGAACCAAAGGTTTCTTCTCCTGAGCACCCACAGCAATCAAGTGACTTTTTCTCTGTCCAAGCAAGAGTTGCCAGAGGTGGTGGGGAGGGAAATTCACATTCATGAAGTCATGTCTCATCTGCACGATTTTCAGAGAGAATATATGTTTCTGTCACTTTGAAATCAAGAGTGGATCTCGCAAGCCTATGTTTTGAGATTTCTGGAGAGGGGAAAGGAAGATGGAGAATTAAAGGGAAAGGAAGAAAAAAAATTACAAGACCATAAAATGAAGGTGGAAACATGAAAAGCAGTACTGAGATGCATCTCATGCAATCTATCCCTAGGTGCTGAACCAGTTTCTGATACATCTACATGGCCCTATGTGATTTCTTGTCTCAAGTGATCTTCCAGGCCCTTTGTGCCTAGATTTCCCCACTCACCATGAGTGACATCCTGCAGTGCATCATTATCCTTAAAAAAACCCTACTTTTGATAACACCCAAATTCATTGCCTTTATGACCAGTGAAGCAATTTTTCTAGTTCTTTCTGCACTGAGAAAGTGTCTTCAGTGCCTGCTGCACACCCCCGCCCCCCTACTCCACACTCTTCCCCTGTAGTTTAAGTTTTCTAAGTTTTTTTGCAGGTAGGCTTTTCCAAAGCTTTGCTGTCCTCTGGACCCTCTGCAGTTTGTTTCCATCCTTCCTAAAGTGAGATGCCCCTTGGGATCACCTCCCACGTCTTGGATCTGACACTCCCTTTAATACTGCACAGAATGGTAATCGTCTCCTTGCAGCTGCCCATGCTCACGGAGAGATTAGGGGAAAGGAGAATGTATGGGTAGATAAAGAAGGGAATGAGACAACAAGAATGCAGAAAACAGCTAAGTGCCATTCAGTGTGACGGCAATTCACATTAGGAGCAGAGGAAAGGCTCACAGCCAGGAGGAGGGGATCGCAGCGGGAAATCTGGGGAAGAGCTTGGCAGCCTAGGGCAGGCAGGGAGGGACAGAAGTGGGGTGGAAGGGGATCTGAGAGGCCAAGTTCCCTCCCTTGTTTTCTCTCAGGCTCCCCATTAGGGGAGCAGGGTGCTGAGGTTTGCGTGGTTTGCCGTTTCTCAGTTCTGTAATTAGGGACGCCTCAGACGAGTGTCAGGTTTTAGAAGGTCAGAAAATAAAACTCGAACAGAGAACCCAGCAGCTGGTGCTACGGGCACATGTCGTGTGTGCACATGTAGGTCTGATAACCTGCTGGTTGTCCCAGGCATGTGCAGATGGACCCTCCTTTCCCTCGTTTCTCCTTTATAACCACATGGCTCCATCCCCAGTTCCATACCTGAATGTCACCTCCATGAACCGAAACGAGTGGGGGAAAGAATTTCTCGGGGTCTGGGATGTGAATCTTCAGGATCTTCTTAAACCTTGAGAAAGGAGAATGAGATGGAGGAATGAAGCAGGGCCTGATCCTGACCAATCTGGCATTGTGGTATGAGTAGGAGAGAGAATTGCAGCTCATGTGTACTACCATGGTGTGAGGGGGAGGTAAAATAAGAACAAGCCTGAGGGCTGTCCTTGCTGAAATGCAGTAGCTGAGGGATGAGAGGTATAGAGATGAGGCACTTAAACCTAACATTGGACGATACCCACCCCTCAGACTTTTCCCTAGTGAAGCACAACCAGTAGTTCACTGGTTTCTTCCCTGACTTGGCTGGTGACCTTAACTTCTCCACTTGCCCCTTTAGCCCCTTGTTCTGATAACAAGCTGGGCAGGTCTCCCTTGTTTCCAAGTTCTAGCAGTTGTGATTTGCCCCCTCTTTGCTTTCCTGCCACTGCAATGACTCAGAGGACCATATTGGCCTGAACGGGACCATCGCTGCCAAAGCCGTGCTACAACGTCTGTCTGTCCCATTATCAGGACACTGTGTGGTGTAGCATGCCCTGCATCAGCCCAGTGGCCTCTACTTTACTGTGTTGTCATCCCGAGGCACCATGAAGTGATCTAATCTGCTCTTCAGTCCTTCAGAGAAGTTGGCTGATCGTGTCAGCTCTTTGCTGAGGGTTTGGTGTGGAATGCTCCGAGGAAAAACCCTCCTGACCTCTGTAGGCAATCAGTGTACTCTCTGAAGCATCAGAATTTGCTAGTTCTTGCATATAAACTACCTTACATCACTGCAGATGCTATTTTTATTCATGCGTGTCTAATCCTTCCTTGGATCTTACCTCAGCATTATCTTCCATCCAGTTCCCCCAGGTTAATTATACTCCATGGAGAAAGGAGCCCTTTTTATCTCACTCTGTGCCATACAGCTAATACTTCCTCACCCTTGTGTTATGACTCAAGGTAAAACACAGTGACCAGTGTCTTTCTCAGTATCCATCTTCCTTCAATATGCATCTCCTTCTTTCCTTACGGAGAAGCCATCACAGCCTCTGCTGCCTCATCCCTGAGAACATTTTTCCTGCTCCCTGTCACGAACATCAGCATTCTGCTTCTCTGCCCCTGTCCTGAGAAGAGAAAACCTGAGGCCATTTCTAACCTTGCCATGCTGACAGGTCACTCTCCCTATTATTGCACGGAGTAACCTTGTGAGACACTTTCAGTTCTGAATAAAAGCAGTGCCTGGGTAGAAGCGCAGGCAAAGAGATCTTTAAAGCATCATGTAGATGTTTACCAGCATGTGATGAGACACTTCAGGACTGCACAGACCACTGAGAGGAAGAATTGTACTCCTCATTTTGGCTGCAGACCAAATGTCACTATGTCATGCCCGAGCTCTTGCCGGAATGTTCAACCGAGAAGGTAGCGCTACCTAAGCTTGCTTGGTCCTTTCTATTGAGGGATTGCTCAACCCAGTGGCCTTCTTTTTAAGATGCCATTTTGTTGCATCCCTGCTAGGGAACCCCACTCTTACCCACGGACAACAAAAGTGCTGAGGCGGCTGTTTTGAATTCAGCCAGGACATGTCACGAGGTCACAGGAGTGTGGCACGATACAATCATGATGGTGAAACCACATCATCTTGGGTGGTGATATATCTCCCCAGACAAATGTCGTCCTCAAAAGGTTGGACTACAAATCATATTTTTAAGTCACTCTCTATCCTGAGTAATGCCAAGTGAAAAATAACCCTGGTTTCAAGAAGACACACAAGATACAAGAGAGGAACAAAGAGGAAAAGTTGTTTCTCATTTACCATTTCAGGGTCCGTAAATTAATAAGGAAGGCAGTCCCAATGATCACAAAGATGCAGGTGGTCACTATAAGTGCTGGCAAGACCGGACGGGACGTTTCTGCAAGGTGAGAGAGAATGAGGGAGTTGCTGTGAAAATTTAGACAGGATTCTGGCAGTAGGAGCTACAGCCGTTCCATGGTGGTTCAAGATGATCAGTGATATAAAATTGTAATAAACAGGTGGTCAGATAAATGAGTTCTGCTGTGTTGTGTAGGATGCCTTTGAGGGTTTCAGAGTCTACTTGGCATTGCTTAATAGATAATTTGTGTTGAACAACCTGAAGTCCCTGTTCATAACAGTACCACAGCTGGGGATTGCCACAGATGAGGTGGCATAGTGCACTTGTTAAAGTGTCCATCAACCTGTCTGTCTCATGGCAAAGGAAAGCAGGGAGTCCAAAAATCAGCTTAAGTGGAACTGGAGACTTGAAAGAGCATTATGAGCCAGTGGGAGAGACAGAGTCATGGGGTTCAGGGTTCTTTAAGAAAGCAGGAGGACAAAGGATAGAGAAGGTTAGGTGTCAAGAGGCTGTCTACTTTCTTTGGAGAGGTGAAGGAAAGCTTTAGGAAGCTAGGAATTTTACAACATTCCACCACATGATGATTTTGGAACTTGGATTGTGGGCTTAGGAGAAAGAGACTGAGTTCCCACATTGACAGCACTGCTA
Organism: Larus michahellis; assembly: GCF_964199755.1. Lineage (NCBI taxonomy): Eukaryota > Metazoa > Chordata > Aves > Charadriiformes > Laridae > Larus > Larus michahellis. Next base: position 57,435,257 of record NC_133896.1, on the reverse strand, counting down.
GCACTCCTCAGGCTTGTCTGGTATTATCTCAAACTTTTCTTAATTTGTCTTTCACACACATCTCCCCAGTGCACTTTTGCTTGGTCTTGCTATTCTGGTGCCCGTCTCCCCTGCCTGCCACCCCCATGTCCCTCCATCCCTAGTACCCCTTGGTTTGGGTCTGCAGAGTTCCTCTGGAGTAGGTGTGAGGGAGCAGATCAAAGTAAAAGAAGGAGGAGACATTTTTAGGACATTCTTTCTCTGCCTGTCCTTGAGATGCTGCTAAGATCACTTTGTCTCCTCTGCCTCTGGTACCCTGGTTATCTTTGGGTCTTGGTTGCTATGACAACTGGTTGCGGCTGTATCCTATTCATTGACATCACACGCTGTCAAAATTTGATCGCCACAGCAACACAGTGCCCTTTCTAAACATAGCTCCTCTGTTTATACCAGCACCAGGCACAACAGAGAGGGGCTGAGCAGAGGCAGAGTGGGGGCGACATGAGAAGGAATAACCTCTATCTGCTTATTTTTCGGAAAAGACATGAGAGAGACCACTGCCAATGACTCACCAAAAAGACTTGCTCAGGGCACTATCTTTCAAGGATGGAGGTGTCCTCCCTGCTGTGGTTCGTGGTAATGACTGATGCAAGTCTCCGCGGACCTTGTTGGAAGGGACTTACATGTAAGTCTCTCTCATTCTCCATGAGACTTTGCTTCCTAGGCTCAGGTCTCCTTCTGTTCAACATCTGAGTGCTCTGTTTCACTGCATTTCACTGATCAATGTCTTCAAGGAACTGCTACATTTTAGAAAGCTGGATTTATGTCCCTAGGTCACAGGAGCACCTGGGAAAATGCCAGTCCTGGCCACTGCTTCTGCAGGTCAGACTTCTGGCCTTACTGCTCTGGGGAAACAGTCCCTGATTTACATTTTGTGGATTTTTGCCTGGCTTCTGGAAGTCAGAGGGGCTCTGTCAGGGTCAGGACATCTTTGTCCTTAAGCCCTGTTGAGCCAGCCTGACCTAACAGATTAGGAGGGGCAGATCATTTCCAATCTTTCTATTGCTCTTTGATTAACACAATCCTCCCACAAACCCATCTTCCTCCCACTTCCCAGCCTGCTTTGGCCCTTCTACTTCGTTTTCCCTGAGTGCCCTCTTTTCCCTCCAAGCCAGACTGCCTGACTCTGATCCTTACGGTTGGCACGTGTCCTCCACAGTATCGTCTCGCTCCAGTCGCTCCACACGCCTTTGTAGGTACCTGAGGCTCTTGGCCTTGCACGGACAGCCGCCTCGTATTTCAAGCCGGGGGAGAGGCTCTCAAACATCATCCACATCTGGTCCTGCTCAACGGTTAAAATGGTGAAGTTCTCTGCCTTCTGGAAGAAGGGTAAAATTAGAGCACCATCAACACCCTGCCATGACTTACAGCCTCATGTACCCATCTCTTCCAAGGCCCTGAAAAAGGACCTGTCTCAGATCCCTACACCTCAAGCACTGCTTGTTCACCCCGGAGGAAAATTCTTCTTCTCTTTACTTTTTTCACCCCTTTCAGGTCTGTCCTGGAGCCGTCTGGGTTTCTTTGTGGCAGGACTAAGTAAAATAGGATTCCCATCTGCCTACATGTCACCACAAAACACTGTCAGCAGGTGATGAAAGTAAAAGGGTGAGGGGGTGTCATCTGCTCTGCAGATTCACCAAAACCGGTTTCATCCCAAGTGGAAGCCCAGGGGCAAGTTGGGTGACATAAAGAAGACTGGGATTCGTACGGTGACAGGTCCCAGTACCCCACTCTGTACTCACCTCCCAGAACAGACTTGTGTTTCGGTACCGCACTTGATATTCCCGCTCCCCATCCAAATAGTGAGAAGAAATATTCAGGGTCCATGTCAAGTTGTAGGTGTTTTCCGTTTTGTGAATCAGCTGAAGGTTTCCTGGAGGCCTCAGCTTTACTGGAAAGAGAGAAGGATCAGGGCTGATACCTCTGCACTCTCTGTCTGTAACAGGGCTCCACCGCCAACCCCACTGCAGCAGGGCTGGTGTCTTGGCTGTGCTCACAGACTCCAGCCAGCCACAACCAGAGACTGTTAGTGAGTTCCCTCTCTCTGTTCCTCCTTCTTCCCCACTGTCACTGAAAGCAACAGGCTTATTGTCTCTTACATTAAAGGCAGCTCCTCCTGGGAGCCTGTGAGAGTGGCCCCTGCAGTCATTGCAATCAATCCCACATGGCCACGCATTCTATCTTGTAGGGGTGATCCATGAGGCAATTGTATGGACAGGAATGGAGCATGGATGGGGAGACAGCTGCTTTCCAGCTGCTCTTTCAGAGAGCTACAGCCACAGGGGATGAAGTTATACAGACTGCCTAGGCTGATCCTTCCCAATCCCTGACTCCAGCCATGCCTTTTTTTGCCTTACCTAGCAGCAGCTCTATTGAACGTCTCCTTGAGCCAGGTAAACTCACACATCCAGCAAAAAGGTGACCCAAGCAGATGTTTTTCTGCTGGATTAGTGAGCTGAATCCTTTCAGCAAAGACTGATGCATGCCAAAGCTGCCTTAAAGGAGGGTGGAATCGCATATCTGGTAGGAGCAGCAGGGGAAGACCAGCAAGACTTTCCCTCTTTCTTGCAGCATGTATTTTTCGGGAGGTCAGCTGAGCTGTCATTGCCTATTTGAAGCCAGAAGTCCTGGCACAAAGTGCTCTCATTTAACAATGTCCCAGATATAGGACAGGATAGGAGGTAGCTGGCATGACACTGCGTGTTAGAGGTGCAGGTGGCAGCAGTCAACATGGTTCATCTGTGCTGGTTGTAGCAGGGGACAAGGAAAAGACACAAGTCTAAAATCATCCATGGGTGGCGCATAGGGGTGGACGGGGCAGAGAAATTAGTTATAAATTTATGGGGAAGCTTCAGAGACTGCAAGACAGACGAGTACTCACTATTTTCAAGTGGACTGAAATCTTCTATTCGTGCAGGCATAGACATATTCTCCCCAGTGTTGCAATGGACAGACAGGGTAAGACGGTCTGCAGCGGTGAAGCATTGAGTCTACAAGGAAAATTTACCATTAGGGACACTAAAGCCTCATAAATAAGCATTCATCTTTCTAAGCATTGCCTGTGTATAAGAGGTTTAGGAATACTTGACAATAAATATGGACAATATTTGTGGCTTAAAGGCATAAGCCTCAGCAGTGAGTGAGGAACCAAAGATTTATACTTCACGTGATTAGATTTTTTCTTGTTCATTGGCGAGAAGGGCACAAAGTATTGTGGTATGGTAGTTTGCTAGGATTGCTGTATGTGCTGACTAAGCAGGAAAAATTTACTTGCTATGAGTGACATTTATTGAGAAAAGATATTTCTGCTAAAACATTTTGTGCTCATTGGTAAGACTGAGGTGACATTAGTATTAAATATTACTCTTGAAATGCAGTGATACTAACAGGCCGTATACATCATAGAGTATTAAATAAGCAATAGGGAAATGAGCTTGATTAGAAAGAAAAGATTTTGGAGCCATTTACCAACCCTGCAATTTGTCTTTGCACATGATGTGCAAATGTAAGAAAGCTTGTCTGTCGTTAGAACTGGTTGTGACTTTATCAATAAGGAGAATTAGCTCATATTTGGATTTGGTTTTTTTCTGAAAACACAAGAACTAGAGTAACTCTGGCTATGACTGAAGGAAGCACATAATGAGTCTAAAACCAGACTGTTTTAAATGAAGAACAATAGCTAGAGGATTTGCATTACCATTAGCTCCAGTGATGTGTTGTTGTTGCCTCTTGCATTTGACATATCTAACCAGACTTCATAGGAGTTAATGATCTGGAAAATGGTACTAACCTCTTTAAGCAAAATGAGGTCAAGAGGTGACCTTAGAGCTGGTGATGATGTCCATCCCTCCTCAGAGGAAGGGATTAGAGACAAAGCCAGGTAACTGAGACATGGGACACTGCATGTGATCTGTCTGTCCTGCACCTCTTCTGCATGTGTCAGGACAGCATGGCCCAGCTCACAATGAAACCAGTCCCTCCTGCAGGGGAACCCACAGGGGCGATGCATATCAACAACACACAACATCAAGCCTAACCCCAGAACTGGAGGCAGGGATTAGGTTTGGGCTTTTTATACTGCTCCTGGGTGTCACACTGTTTATACACCCAAAATCAACATACAAATCCTTTCCGCCTTGTCATTAGCCCGAACATCCCAGACAAATTACTCACATTACTGTTTTTGCTGAAGGTCTTGATGCATCTTCTTGGCCCAGCCGTGTGTTCTGCCTTGGGTAATTCACAGTGCTTCTTGAATTTTTCAGTTAAGGGAAACAACCTGGGTTTTAAGCAGGAGAACTCCAGAGATCTGGGGAGGCTCTTTTGTATTTAGTCAAACTTTATGTAACACTAAAGGCCTTTCAAAGCATTTTGCATCCTACCATATTTGCTGAACAGTGTACAACAAGGATGTAATCCCACTTTCTCTCCCCACTGCATCGCTCGGTTAGCTCTCCCCAATGCACCCCAGTTATTTAAATCCAAAGACACCAGTAGGTTTCCAGTTTCCAAGTCTTCACAAAACCCTCTTGCTACATTCTCTGCTTCCTGTTGATATCAGAGAGCATGCAGACCCTAAACACACCTGTTGCCCACAACTGCGCTAACGTGGCCCTGGAAGACAGGTGCCTGTTTCAGCCCCTCTAGGCTTTACAGGTGTCCTTCAAGCCACTGACAGTCCCATAGGATCTCATACGCTGAGTGGATGCATCTTCTGAAACAGGTCACATCCCAGTCAATCAGGACCGTACATCACACTTGGCAGTGCTGCACCATGACCTCTCTTCTGCTCTGACAAGTGTGGCTGGACAGCCTAAGCTGAGCTATGGCACAAGGGGTGACAAGGGTGGGAGAGCATCCCTGGGGTTGCAGCTTGAGGGGGTATCAGACTGAGCTGCCTGCTCCTGCTGTTAGGTCAGATCAAACCTGGGACTCGCTGACGGTGCAGAGAGGTGGTGTCCTAGAGCCCTGGTCGAGCAATGGCACAGTTCCAAATACAGCACAAATTCCAGCCCCTGTCTCAGTGATTCACACCCATGGAGCGATATAAATGTTTTGGCTTCCTAGGTCCATGCACCAGCCCCCAGAACATATTTGCCCATCTCACCCCATTGGAGGTGCCTCTATGACGGTCACAAGCAACACACCCACTGCCAGAATCACACTGAGCCTCTCCTAATGACAGGCACCCAGGAAAGCCCTGGGGTAGGCTGGTAAATCTTTTGGCTAAAGATGTCATACTTGGAGACCACAGAGACTCAGCCAGCCCCCACTGTAGTGCTGGCCACACACCTACCTCTCTGCTGGGAGATGCGTGGGAGAGGTAAACATCACAAACTGAGAGAGATGAAAGGGCCAGGGGAGGTAAGGGGAACAATATTTACCTTCATTTATTGTTACTCATGGTGCAACATCCCAGATCATCCTGGCAATGAGCAAATGGCCCCTCTATAACTTTAATTCCACCCTCCTCCACCCCAATCTCTATACATCCTCCTTTTCCATTGAAAATGCCATTCAGTCCAGGGGGTGACTACCAAGGAGGAGGGATTTTTTGGAAAATGAAGCACAGACAGAGCTATAAAGCTGGAAGATAGGCTGTGCTAGACAGTTTGGGACTGTCAGATGACAAACACTGAGCAGTGGCCAGCATCTCAGACCCCATTCAGTTAAAGACAGTTCAAGGCAAAGCCCCTCAGCTCTGTGACTCCACTACACCCGGCCTGGGGAGGGGAAGCCTACATTTTTTTTAAGTGGTAAACTTTCCAGGACACTTCATTCAAAGCATTGGCTTTCCTCAGCCTCTCCAGTCACCCACCTGTCATAAAAAGCAAACATCGATGAAATCTCCAGCTGGCATGGTGCTTCAAGCAGCTCCCTGCTTGGGGTCCAGTCACAGAAGAGAGCTGCCCGCGAGTCATACCAACAAGTGAGGCTGGAGGCACCTGCCAGCAGGGAAGAGATGGACAGCAACGCGGACGAATTAGAAATTATGTTTGTCATTAACCATCACCCTGGACAATTCTGCCCCATCCCAAACTACAGACGGACTCCTCTGCTGGGTAACTGACTCCAACTAAGAAAGGCAGAGCCATCCACTTCTCTATGTCCTTGGAGGCTGATGTGCTCATAAGAGATCTGTAACTATTGCAACCTCCTCTTGGCTGTGCGTTACACCACGAGCATTGCACAGCAGCACACCGTGGCACACACACTCCTCTGACTGACCACCCTCCCTGCCCACCCAGCTGGCACGGGTGAAGGGAATCACTTCTTACCTTGTGCCGAGTCTGATGCCTGCAAGAGAGGCGTGAGGCTGAACAGCCAAAGGTGACACAGAAGCAGCAAAGAGGGCTTCATCTGTGCTGGTGGTGACACACTGAAAGAGATAAGACGCCCCCCCAGCATAGCTCAGCAATGCAAATTAGGAAGTTGACATCTCACAGGAGGCATGCTCAAAGCCAGCGCCGATCTTCCAGGCTCAGAAACTCATACCCTTTCCACTCCAGAGTCTGTGCTTTTCCCTCAGCACCTCATCGCTCTCCTGCCTTGGGTGTTTTGCTCAGCACTGAAACCATTCGCAGTGCAGCACAGACAGGCTGTTTGCAGGAGTGATGCCTCCTGGAAATGTGTGTGCGAGCGCACAGCGGTCCGCGTGTGTCGTCTCAGGCTGCTTGCTGACTCAGGTAGAGAGTGGTGCCTTGGCTGCGCGCGGCTTGCGCTTTGAAGGGTTTCTCTTTTTGGTAAGCCCTAGGGCTGAAATAACTAGGTGCTTGCTGAGTAAGAGGGGTCTCTGGACGCAACTGACAAAAGCTAGTTGCAGAGCTCATCGCTTAGAAGGTAGGTTTTGAATGGCTTGTTTGGGACAGAGGAGGAAATCAGGGAGAAGTTTGTCAGGTTCTGGAAAGTCAAGGTTTTGCCATATCACACAATATTACGGTGTCATGTACAAACCATGCATCATCCTCACCAAATAGACCCCGCACTGCCTTGGAAGGAGTCATTTTTAGGCATAGCAGAAAATTTGGCCTTTGTAATTAGGAAACTCTGCAGCACCCCTCATCCACGCATGGCACCCAGAGAAACTCCTTGTCTTACAAAGCCTGTACAGCCACGCTCCATATGAGGCAGATGGGGCTTACGGTCTTCTCATCCAAGCCTCCCTCTCTCCCCATCCACCTGGACACCCGTACCTCGAGGTCTGCCTCTGCCCACAGGAGAAGGAACCACCCTCACCTCTCAGTAAGCCTGGAGCCCAGCCAGAGCTGAGCAAAACAAGACAGTCCCTCTAGAGCCTGCTGGGACTGCCAGGGGAGTGGGAAGAGAGGGTTTATAAAGGGCTGGCATGAGGCATAATATCGATTCCCGTTGTGATAAAAGATTAAGTTCAGAGGAACTAAAACATGACGACAATGCATTAACAGACAAAGGGGAGAGAGAGGGAAAGAAAGCAGGCGGTGTGGTTGTGAGATGTGGGGTATGATTTGAGAGGACTGTGGATAGACGGAGAGATAAATATGTGCTCAGCCCTCCCCAACAGCAAGATTCAGTTTGTCAGACTGAAACTCCTTCCAAGACGCTTTTCAGATCAGCCACCCCCATGTGGGAGAGAGTTGGCATCACCCCGTTTACCTTCCAGCTCCAGGCAATGAGTGGTCCAGACGAAGAGAGTCCCCGGGTACCAGGTCGTGAGGTTGGATGGAAGCAGGTGCTGGACATCAAACAGTGAGGGGAACGGGAGGAGGGAAAGGGAGAGGGATGGAGGTGGATATCTTAGCTCTGTGCATGTCCAGGTGTCAGCCAGCTACTGGCATGAGAGGAGAGGTGCCTGCAGCCTGGCAGTTCTGCTGCGGAGCCGTTCCTCTCGTACTTGCACGGTCTCTCTCTCTTCTCCCTCTCACCTTTGCACAGGAAGCTGCCGCTTGCTTGCCTTGTCAGACTGAGACGAGGCCCTGAAGTATCGAAAAGGCTAGCGAGGCCGAGAATAAAAAGCCCCAAACCACGTCCTACTTCCTGCTGGTAAAGCAATAGGTGCAGAAACAAGGGTGGAGGGATCAGGTGTTATCTTGCAGTGCTCAGATATACTGGGACCAGTTTGTAACTATTGCTGGGAAGCAAAAGAGAGAGAGAGAGAGAAGGACCTGTCTTCTTGGGACACCAGCAGGAGATCCTGTTTCAGACACTGAAACAGATCACTCATATCACTCTCGGCGTCTGTACACGTGCACAGACCACTTTGAAACTGGGTATAGGAGTCAATCTGCAGCAGAAATACCATGGAACACTTTGTGAAAAACAACTCGAGTCATTGACCTAAGCAATACCAGAATGAAACCAGTCTCAGCATCAGTGCCCCAGTTTCAGAGGATCCATCCTGGGTCAGAGCAGGAGTGGAACGAGGGCAGTGCTGAGTGTGAGCAAGCCTGAAGCACAACCTTCACACTTGCAGATGGTGTGACACCACAGGAACACCCATCCCATGGCCTCCCTACCCAGCTGAACACCACACTCGCTCCACAGAAGGAAGAATCACCCCCTCCGACTTGAGCCTCGCAGCTAGTCCAGACAGGCAACACCACCCTGCATTAGCTGCAGTGTCTGTTTGGCATGGCTTGTCCATTCAACAAGCCAGAGGGGGTGCAAAAAATATGTCCACCTTCTTATCAGAGAATCATAGAATGGTTTGGGTTGGAAGGGACCTTAAAGATCCTCTAATTCCACCCCCCTTGCCATGGGCAGGGACACCTTCCACTAGACCAGGTTGCTTAAAGTCCCATCCAGCCTGGCCTTGAACACTTCCAAAGCTTCATGTCCCCTCACCTTCACAGGTGAATAACCCCTCACAGGCCCTGCAGGGCATGTTTAGTTTTAGAAGATCCTTTCACCACAGGCAGAGGTCTTTCCCAGCACACTTTGCCTTCACATCCCAAGCCAAGCCAGACATACAAACACAAATCCATGGCCAGATGATTGCCCAGTTCACAGATAGGCATGCACATGTATACGTGTCCGTGCACACCTCTCTTTTTCTATACACAAATATAATTCTCTGAAATACAGCATATCACGTTTCCTGTCTGGTCTGAGCCGCACGAAGATGGCCGCTGGTGTGGGGCCAGATGATGAGAATCTCCTTTTATACACACAGTGGTCGCCCCGCTCTGTGCACCTCACCTTTCTCTCCAAGAGCAGCTCAAGGCCCAAGCTCAGGTCCAGCAAGCAGTTTTTGCTGACCAAAAGTTGCCAGAGGCTTACCTCAAGTCTCCAGGCAGCTCCTTTTTGAGGACTCTATAAACCTGGAGGATAGGGCCTCCTTTAACAACAAAGGGATCTTGGTTTCAGGTAGTTGGAAAAGGGTGTGGGAAGAGGAGGAGTTTTTAGTCACAGGCAGCCCAGCCCAGAGACTGGATCTCAGAAGATATTAGACCTCAAAAAAAAATAGTTTTGGAGTAAAACAGTGATATGAAGCTATGGGCAGAGCCATTTTGAAGGAGGTTGCAATAGTGGATTCTCATGGCCATTTCTGGGAGAGCATTGTGGTTAATGACTTAGTGAGCTGTCTGGAGTGCAACACCTCTTTCCTTACCACGTACGACACGGACCAGGAGTCTGAGAGGTATCATTTGAATGCTCTTGGTAGTCATCTGAAGACTCTTGTTATCACCACCCTTTGTGAGGGCGACTGGGGAATCTGACCAGCCAGCCTCTCTTGAAGGGAGCAGGAGAGAGGATGAGCTGCGTGCTTTCCTGCTCTGGTAATCACTGGCTGTGGTATGTGCACCTTGGAGGCTCCCACCAACTGTAATGGCATGTAACATCAGGGCATAGCCAGCCTTTCCCAGGCACTCTTAAAATGAATACAGATTACTGTGGTGGAGAAGTCCTCAGCTGAAGCGATGAAGTGCTCTCTGAGTAACTTCTTGGTATCACCAGCTCTGCGGCTGCAACGGAGTATTCGTGTTAACCATCATTTTTCCCGTTTGTCCTTCAGACTGAGAAATCTGCGCTTTCCTTCAGACCACAGATCACTTTGGGAAAGCAAGAGCACAAAGCACCCATTTTTTATTGTTCAGCTTATCAAGGGGAAAAAAAACCCAACCACTGATTAATTTTTTTTTCTTTTTTCATTTTTTTCAATGTGTAAGAATCAGATGAGGTTTGTTGTGCACTACGGTACTTGAAACAGTGGAAGAGGAAGACAACATGTAGTTAGTCCCTAGAGAAGATGAGTGGCTGCTATAGTTGAAAAAAAGGATTTATCTGGTCAGCCAATTCACTGGAGACTGTTTTTTCTAGATCTTCATCTCTACGATAGATTCTTATGCTGATTTTTTTGCTACCTAGTAAGGACTGATGTCACATAGGAGACTTTCCCAATGAGGATCCAAATGGAGAGCCATCTCTCCTCTATCCAGCCACCTTTGCTTAACATTAGTAAGGGATATACTTCTTTGTCAAGTGTGGCTGGAATTGATTGACTTTTCCAAAACTGGGGGGGGAATGGTCCAATGGATCAGCTAACAGACAGCTGAACATTGATGCCTCAGCATCAATTCATCAGTTTCCAGCATTGGAAACACAGTTTTAAATGTGCTAAAACAACAACTGTGTGGCGTAAGTAGGAAAGGGTTTCCTACACAGGCATCGTGTCCAGGCCCCATCTGATACAAACAAATACACTTGCCACCAGCACAGCTTTCAGACTTGATTGCCCAGGATGTCGGGCTGCTGAGAGTTTGGCACTTTTTATCTCCTTTACACCGACATTGTTAGGAATGGTGCCATTTTTAATGTGAGAAGCCCAGCAAAACCGCATTGTCAGCGACACGTGTGATGTGTTCTTGTGACTACCTTCCTGTCCCCATAATGGCGACCGAGACGGGTGAACTTGCCAGTCAGCATTGTTGTTTGGTGTCAAAGCAACAGGTAAAAGTGTGGTATTGGAGGTTTGGTTAAAGGTGTTGTTTGAGCCAGATCGGTGTTTCAGGAGCAATGTAAGTTTTAAAAATCCTCAAGGCTGGGGCAGGTCCTTACGTGCAGGCTGAACTTTTTCCCCCCACTCTGCTTTCATTAGAGCAGAGCAGTGCTCCTGAAACTTCTCATTTTCAGCTGTGCATCCACTGAGAGTCTCTGCAGAATGGCAGAGGTGAACAAGAGAACAGAAAGAGTGAAGAAGTGTGAAGAGCAAAGGTATTGCGTGGTATTGAATTGTCCCGCGATCCATCAACATCCCTTCCCTTTGCTGGCTCTCAGCTGGGACTGGAGCCCCAGGCTAACTGGGATGCCTTGCCTGCAGTTTACAAGCCATCTGTCTCACCAGGGGCAAGCTCAGTGAAGGGCTCAGTAGATCCATCTCGGTGTCCTGTCCTCATGGCACTCTGGAGTCAAGCAGTGGGAAGGGTGAAAAGCCAGCAGGAGGTGAGAGAGGGAGGGCAGAGATGCCCTGATGGCCACCCAAGTTCTCTTCCTGACAGGATACACTGTGAAGATCTCTAGACGCTCTGCAGGTTGTTTTTGGTACTTTCCAAATAATGTTGTTTTAGCTATAACCTTTACATTGAATTTCCTGCCGTTCATATATGTGCGCTTCTCAAAACTCCGACGTTGTTCTACATCTGCCGTTATTTTCCCCTTAAATTGTGGTTCTACTCCGAAAAAAGTCTGTAAAAATGGCCCCGCGGGGAAACACTGTTTAGTGTATCAGTGAGCTCTTTATTGAATTTGTTCACGTTACGGGTCTAAAAGAGGCTTTGCTTTGTATCAAAATGGCAACCTCGGGCCAACGTTAAAGAGGTTTTTTTTCCTCTTGCTCCATCATTCCTACGGATATTGCTGCTATAGGCTAAACGCTGCCTTCAGGTTAATCTCCATCACCGTGTTTAAGTGGAGAGGCATTTAAGCAATGGAGTTTAAGTTCTGGGATCAGGTACCACAATGGGAGTAGCCACGCCAGCCAGCAATCATTAAAGCCCACCTACACAGCAGATGATATTCTTGCTTTTCTTCCCTTCCAACTTCTGTCCCCCAGACAGTGTCCTGTTAGATCTGCCTGACAAAAGCAGAAGACATCAAATATACACGTTATATACAAATACACACAAAGTGTTCAGAAGTAGGGATTCCCTAGCCCTGCAGGCTAGGGAAGAACATGGATACAAGTAGTAAGAAGCTGAGGCATTTGCAGGCACTCTCACTCGTGGCAAGCCTGGGGCCACAGGTGGGAGGGGGATGGAGGAGGTGTTCACTTTCACTCCCTGACGGTGATGGTCACAGGCCCAGAGAAGTGGGGAAACAAGGGTGGGAGGGTAAGCATGCTATTTTTGAGCAGTTTCGCTCTTAGCCTGCCTGGCTGTGAACACATAACTATGAACTCATAAGCATGAGCACGGGACGGTCACGAGATGCCCCCGCTCAGGACCTGAGCCCCAACTCCTTGTTATGTTTGGGTAGAACTAGATACTGTCAGGACTTCAGTCTGAAGAACTGAAGCCCACGCAGCAGACTCAAGGCTTAAGAGAGCTCCTAGGTGTGGATGCCTGCCTCCTTGATGGGTGCTTGTGGTGCCACAAGGGCTCCCCCAGGGAGGGAATTCAATGAGTCCCTCCCTAGAGGCACTCAATTAAGACTTGGACTGTCACCCTGGCCTGGCACTCTGTGTCCCTCAGTACCCTTGGGCTCAGCAACATGAAGGAAGGTCAGTGCCTGTGCCCTCGTCTGAGCCTGTGGACACAGTGTGTGAGGCAAAGCAGGCATTTGAGCCACAGCAGTGTGGCAAGTGATCTCTTGTCATCTGAATTGGGGCGTCTGTGTATGCAGATGACCTTAGCCTGGCACACCTGCAACGGAAAACTCACCAGTGTGAGCTGGAAGGAAGGTGGCATACCCGTGGGACTATCAATGTATTTGTACAGCTCTCACATCCTCTCTGTGTCTCAATTTCCACAGCAGAGAAAGGGGCACAAAGGACATCTTCCCACCTTCTTCAAGAACTGAGATTCTCAGACCAGGCACCAGATCCTGCATCACGCACAGATGTCTACTGCCCAGGTCTGTCATATTGATTTCTAGTATTAAAACACGCCTGTGCAAGTCCCTGAGGGTTCCCCTGGCATTGAATGCTGAAGATGCGCAGCCAGAGTGCTTACTGAAATTGCTGTGTTGAAGAGGGGAGTGCCTGTGCAAGTTATACGACCTACAGGAGGGCAGCGCTGGATTCAGAGACCAGCCTTATACCAAATCTGTGCCGGAGCAAGATAATGAGCTGAAAGCTGTCTGATTTGCTATTCTGCGCCAGCAACCCCTCTCATCTTTGCAGGAGATTATTGCCTTATTACCTGGGCGGTCTTGGAAAGATAAAGCCCCGCTCTGTTTTGCAGCTTCCCAATGTGCTAAATCTCTCTCTATTTAAAGTTAGAGGGGCTTGTGTGGGAATGCTTGACAAGCCTAATATGAAGCAATGATGGCTTCCAGACCTAATAAATTGAGAAGAATTCAGAGATTTATTGTACAGTCAAAATTGCTTGAAGGCAAGACATGATACTGCAAGGAGATTCTTGGGAATAAACCCTCAGGTGCTTTGACTAGCGAAGCCTGCTCCCAATTTAATCACATTTCCCTTCCTTCTGTAGAGGAAAAAATCATTACAACAACCACCCCCACTCTGCTCAGAGCTCTCCTTGCTCCTTCTCCATTTTCTTCATCTCTGTGCCTGAGCAGTTTCTAGAAAGGGAGTTAATTAGATTGTTGACTTTGTTTTGAAATACGCTTGATGATGTCATGCTTATCCAAAGGCAAGCCCCCTGCTCCCCCTTCAGCCCTTCTGTGGTTTACTGATTTGTGACTATGGCAATTATTGCTTTTCATGTCATTAAAATGCCTGAACAGAAATTACTTGTTTGGGGGCAGTTGCCTGTCTCTCCATGGCTCGGTGCTCAGGAATTGTGCTCCTGTCTCTCCCCTGGCCTCAGTCAGGAGAGACATTTTTTCCCCTGCTTCGTGGTTTCTCAGGTTCAGCCCCCCTCCTTTTGCCCCTCAAACATCACTGCGCATGAGCACTTTACTCTTTCTTCCCCACCTTGGGAGGCAGAAGGTATGATGAGAAAGGCAATAGCCACAACCAGTGTGCCTGGGTGGAAGGAGTGGAAGGGAAGGGTGAAGTCCAGGCCCACAACCTGACCCAAGGACTTGAGGGCACTTCAATCCTCCAAGTGATGTACCGGCTTGTGAAACAGGTCAGCCCAAAGGGCTCCTCATTCCTCTTGGGAGCCCACCTCTGTCAGGGTTTCAGCTCTAGGCTGGCTCCTCTGAGGACTTTTCCTCCTAGGGAACCCTTCTCTGGGGTGAACTGCCTGTAGCACAGCAGCTCTGCAGCTTGATGAAGTTTTTGTGTATGGTTGCATGCAATTGAAGACCTCATTTCCTGGATTGGGGAGATGGAGTAGGAAAGGCTGCTTGTTACTGGAGACTACTAACCAGACCGTGGTGAACACTGCAAGACCATCACCTGGAGAAAAAACAAGCAGTGTGGAAATTAGTATTTTCCCCACTATAGTCTCTGAGGAGCCTGAAGGTGCTCCTTGAGTGATGCGACACAGAGCCCTTTACTTGTGAAACATTTCAGATTTGTTGCTATAACACAAAGCCCAAGCCACATCTCACCACATCTGCCCCATTGACGGTGCCTGTATTTGGGAAAGAGGGAGAAGGAGGTCTGAGGGGAAATGCGACTTGGTTGCTCAAGAGAAAAACAAGACCAGGGTGTCACTTCCCTCCTCTTCTGTTCCTTAGGGTGGCATGCATGGATAGGAAGGGAATGCCTTTTTGAATACCACCATTCCCTGTTGTTGCAATACCTCCCGCCTAAGAAGCAGAAAAGGGCACAGAGCATTGAAACAGTTCATAATTTCATCCTCCCTCTCCCCACAGCTCAAAAAAAGCAGTTGCAGCCCTCGCAGCCCACACGGGGCCAGGAGGGCTGTTTTTGGAAGGGTGCCGTGCCCTGCAGTTGGGAGCAGGCTGTGGAGAAGGTCGGGGAGAGGGGGGGAGCGGGGGGGCGGGGAGGGGAACATGGCCCCCCCCCCCGGCCTGCACCTGTGCACACATTCGCACACATAAACACACCCGCAGGCACGCACGCAGAGCTGCAGCCGAGCCGGGAAACACAGAGGGGATCAAGCACTTGGCTCCACTCGCACGCTAACCCTGGAAACAGGCCAAGGACAACACGCATCCCCAGGCACCCAGGGTCCCTGCCCTTAGCCACGGTCTACCCAGGTGGGACCTTAATTCTAAGGGGAAACTGGCACTGTTGCTTTTATGTTCCAAGGATGAGGGCGTCAGTACATTGCCCCAGCGCTGACCTTCCCTGCACCCCAAGAGAAAGGATCCCCCCTTTCTTCCTCCTCTCCCCACTCCCTTTGCAGGCAGCAGGTTCCTTCATCAGAGATGCTCAGCTCCCGGAGGGAAGGTGGCAGTTGAAAAGGGCCACTCGGTTTGGTTTTTTTCCCCTTCGGTCTTGGAAACGATGCCGGCAGCCTGGTGCAGTATTCGCCCTCCTTCCCCCCTCCCCTGCCTCAGCCCCCGTGAGGGGGGAGGAAGAGCGTGGGCGGTGGAAGGAGCTGTGGTCCCCAGATGTGTGAATTGTTGCCGAGTAGAAATAGCGCAGCACGGACAAACAGCGGAGCAGCTCAGCTGAGAGCCATTGCTTTGGGCTTGCATCACTGACCTTTTCCTCTCGCCCTTCTCGGTCCTCACCTGACCCTCCCACCGCTTCCCCTGCACTTTGCACTCAGAGAGCTCTCTGCTTTGCAATGGTGAGGAGCCCTGGCCCAGGAGCTTAAAGGTTGGGGGGGGGCGGGGGGTAGGATGGAAAAAAAAGCCCCACAGCAAACAGAAGACAATGCATTGATCCTCCCTCCATTTCCCCAGAGTTCAGGTTGCCATCCTGCAGGACAAGAGAGTCACAGTCTGAGCCAACACACCACTGTCCCTGCCTGGTCTAGCCGTTGCCATGAAGATATAGCTGTGCTGCCTCCACAGCTGGCAGGGTTGGGGATGAGGGAGGAGAAGCAAGCCTGGCTTAGGGTCAGGGGGGTGCTTCAGACTCTGGCATATCATGAACAAATGGAATTTCAAAAAAACATGTCAAAGCCTTGCAGGACCAAGCTTGAAGTGTGGTGCAACTGTAAAAGCCTGCATAAGTCTTCTGAAGAGTCAACCAGTGTCACCAGCATACCACATGGAGAGAAGCAGGAGTCGGAGCAAAGCAAGGTCTCAGGAGGTGTTTTGGACTGTGTGTGGAACAGTAATTCTGTGGGCCCTTGGCCCAAAAGATCTGCTTAATTGCTGCTCGTGGCTGCAGGAGACAGGCTTGGTTGCCTATGAAGCCCTTTCTAGTGATCTGCCTCGTTCCACTACTTCAGGGGAAGAATCGAGGACAGGTGGGGTCAGTGGGGGGAAGTGTCTGTAGGGGCAAATGGGAGAATGCCTTGAGCCCAGAAAAGCACGTGTGGGGCAAACAGAAGAATGCAGTGAGCCTCTGGTACCCCATGGAAGATGCTATGCCCGAGTCTTGCTCTAGGATGCCGTTGTGTCAAACGCCTGGAAGGTAGTCAGAGCTTCAGAGCAGGGGACCAGAACAGCGAAAATGATACCTGCAGGATCAGTGCCAGTTAGACAGGAGACTGTTGTCTTCCTTCCTCTCCCTGGGTGTTTTCTTCCCCTGGCTACTTTGAAGCATTGCAACTGCCCCCAGTAGCAACCAGTGAGGCTTGGACACATCTCCTGCCTCAGAGGTGCACTGCAGTTTGCATTGTCTGGGCTCCCTGGTAGTGGAGGCACCTCAGCAGCTTTGAGGTTGATGCAGGTCAGCCTCACTTCTTGAAGGCATGGATGCAAGTAGCTTAAAGTGAATCAAGAAACTACCCAGCCCCCCACCTCCCACTCACCCAGGGCTGCATTCCCAGCCTTCCCAGGTAGATGGGGAGCCCCCTGCTCCTTAGCGTCTCCAACCCAAGAGCTCTCCATCTTGCTCCCTCCCATTTCAGCCATTGCAAACAGAGACTGGGAAAGATTTTGCAATAATTCCCTCATCATTTGCGAGTTAAGTGACACAAACTCAAGAGATGGGACAGTCTGTGGGTTGAGAAACTGTCAGAAGCCTTTGATTTAAACCTGCCCTGGCACTCACCATGGTATAACTGCAGGGAGAGAGATCACAGAGGGCTTGTGGGAGAAGGGGGAGGCATGTCATGAGGTGAGGGAGCTGTGCTTGTACCAAAGAGGCCTGGAGCCTCAGCCCCCCTCGAACCACGTCCTGATAGCATCTTCAGAGCGAGCCAGGCTTGCAAAGGGCAACAGTTTCCGTTGGCAGGAAGACGAGAGATGTCCATATGGGGCTGGTACGTGCATGTGCATACATGTGTGGGTGTCATAGCAGAGTGCGCACTGAGCTGGCCTCTGAAGCCCAGCATGGCTTGGCAGATGCCCATTTTCCCGCTGTGGTCAGAGGAGGGCCGTGCCATGTGAGGCAGTGGAACGATCATGCTTCGCAACGCAGCTGTGCCCCACCATCCGTGCAGCCACAGGCAGGGTCCGCATCCAGCCCTTTGGGCCCAACGGCAGGTCCCAGACAGCAATGGGAAAGGGAAGGTGAGAAAAAGGGAGATCTGGCACAGGTTCAACCCATTGCTGGCATCTGGCTGCGATGCACTGGATGGAGGGAGGCGAGGGCTCTGCTTGCAGCACTGGGCGATGCTGGCTGGGTCGTTGTATCACCCCCGTCTCTCTCCCTGGACTCTGGGAGACAAACAAGGCTGAGGTGTGAGTGAAGCAGGTTGACTGGGTGGTTTGGGCGGAGAAGAGGGACAGCAGGCTGGAGCAGAAGGGGAACCTGCTACGGTACAGTGCAGCGACCCCCTGAATGGTGCACAAATCCCTGACGTGGGGCAGACCCTGTACCATGGCTGGGAGCTGGGATGAGGCTTTAGAGGCTTCCAGAGACCTTTCCCATCCATCCCATCCCATTCCCATTCCACTGGATGCCCCATCTGTGACAAAGGGTCAGGGAAGATGCAGAGCCAAGATGCAGAGCCAAAGTGCTGCGCCCCTGCTCTCCCTGGTGCTTTGGGTGCAGGCACATCTACCTGTGCCCATCTGAGTGCCCTCAGAAGGGTTAAAGGTCTCCTTTTGTATACCTTTTCTTGCTCTGCTTCTCTCTTCCCCTTTCCCACAGCTATCACAGGGCAAGATGTTGTTTCAGGGCCTTCAGCTTCTCCTGACATGCACTTTCTACCCCGGAGACAGCACCATATCCTGCCCTTTACCTCCTCTCTCCCACTTCCCCCCCCTTTCATACCTGCAAGACCACAAACCCGCAGGAAGCCAGTTTAAAGGGCCAGCCCCTTGGCACATACCTTGAACAAGTTTGAGACGTGGCCACAGAGCCCTTTGCAGCAGAGCTTGGACCTGTCTTTCAGGAGAAAAGAGAGGCACGGCCCCAGGGTAGTGCTGTAGCTGCCCACCCCAGGGCATGCTTCTTGCTTTGCCTGGGAGAGGGGTGCTGGCTGTCACCAACCCCAGGCTCAGATACCTCAGCGCAGCCCCATTGCATGGAAAAGGACCCAGCCCATGGGTGAATGAGGTGAATGGAGGTCTCGTGGCCTTCAGGGCATGGCTGCACCCACTGGAAGGGCAGCAGGGCTGGTCTGACCCAGTGTAGCCCTTGTTCCTTCAACAGCATTGCAGGGTCCACCTGGCCTGAGCTGAGCCTCACCTACAGCAACTCCCCAGCTGGGTATCCATGGTGTGACGGGTGGCACCAGCTACAGATCCCGCCTGTCACCATGCATCTTATCCCCAAGGGATCTGGCTGAAGAGACTCTTCATATGGCACTTTCCTCTGCAAATGGGCAGGCTGAAGGACCAAATCAAAGAAAACTTTTCTAGAAGGTCTGGCTACACGTTTCCACTCCTCCCTCACTCCTCACCTTTTGTAACTGTGACAAGATCACCTCCAATCTATCAGCATCTCACCTCAAGGGGCCAGGAACATGCACAAGCGCAACCCCTGCACTTCCTGAGGACACATTTCTATCTGCTTCCTCAGAAGTAAATAAAAAATGCGAAGAAGGCCAGGCTCTGACCTGGCAGAGTATTGCATTTACTAGAATATATGTAGCCCTAGCTGTGTGCCTGACACAGGACACAGGACCTGTAAGGATGCGTGTGATTATGTTTTCTATGCCTTGCCAAATGAAGCATCTGGTACACGTCAAAACACCGCAGAAGCTATGTGAAGATGGATTAAATTCAAAACAGAAGGTCCTACATGGGCATCTTCTCTTGTTTTCTTGTCCATTCCTCCACTTCAGCAGGAGTCCCCTCAGTCCAAACCCCAAAGATGCTAAACAAAGCCCTACTTACCTCTTTGACCCACACTGATAGCTCCAAAAGTCATCTCCCTGCCCTTAGGACTCTATCCCTCCTAGGATCTTCCACTCAGGTCTCCAAGTCTCCACTCCCACCTCACGTCTCCCCATTTTCCCCAACTTTATGGGCAATCGCCACTTGTCTTTCCACCTCTGACTTGAACCTCAAGCCTTTCTCATCAAACACAGCTTTTCCAAAAATATGTGTCCAGCTTAACTCTGGAACTGCCACTCACCTCATTGTTAGCAAGCACAGGTGTGTCTAGTCAACAGTTTAATGTCCCTTTTACATCTGTACTTCCTGGTCTTCACCTCTTGGCAAAGAAAAGAGAAACACCACAGGGAAAACAGAAAACACACATGCTTACTAAGCACTTGGTAGAAAACTGAGCTAAAAATTTCACAAGATAAAGGGTCTGATCCCCCTTATGAGAACTCCAGCATCAGCCCAGCCTTCCTCAGTATAATTAATTACGTACTTGAAGCCTAATCCTACAACCCGTTCTATTGTCCTGGGGTTTTTTTTGGTAATTTCCAAAGAATCCTTCCTTGAATTTACTTAAAGCTTTCCCAGCAAAGAGGAGAGGGTTGTCATTAGAAGTGTGCATGCAGTAAAATCTTAAGGTAATGGTTCTCCACAAAGGAAACAGACAGAAGATTGCCCTGGATTGCCCAGGGAAGTTTCAGAGCTGAGTTAGACTTTGTACCTGTCTCTTTCATGTCAGTGTCTTTTCCATCACACTATTCGGCGATAACCAGAGCTAGATGGAATAGGTTGGGAGGGAAAAGCAGATCTAAGTGCAAAACAACCAGAGAAAAAAGTTTAATACCACTGAAAAAAAAAATGTATATATACACACAAAAGTTCTTGGAGTTTGGTTTTGTAACATAAAGCACCATTAATTCCACAGTACATTACAACTCAGACTACTACACCTTCCAGAAAGCACACAATACTCCTGAAATCTGATTTAGCACCAAGGGATTGCCATCTTGTTTAGCACCAAGAAGCCTTTTAAATACACCCTTTGGTCCCCCTTCCCTCCTCTCTCATGTGCATCAGGCACCATCTGGCTGCTTATGGGTAGCACATAAGACCTATCACTGGCATTCAAACACCAAATAGAAATGGAGGAAGAAGGAAGCTTCTTTCTGGAGATATTCAGTGTTAGAGAGGCTTGCTTCTCTTCAGGGAGACATAGGGGCACTATACACTGTAGATTAGATAGACAACATCTGGGTTTGCAGCCTGTTGAGGAAGAGAGAACGGGATTTGATCCTGAGCAACACCTCCAGCATGCTGCTGCTTCTCTACTGCCTGAAATCCTGCCTCTGAGCAATTCCACATGCTTGACCTGCTAAGGGAGGGGAAGAAACTCGGTCTCCCTTAGTTCCCATGATCCCATCATCACAGGTTTCCCTGGGAAAAAAAAACAGCTTTGCCTTAGCGAAACCTTTTTTTTATACCCACTGCCTCAGTGACAGTGGTGGGGAGGATTGAGGGCAGAAAGTGCCTGAAACTCATTCCAGTCTGTACAGCTTCCTTAGCAAAGCAGGGAGGGTAAGTAAACAGGGCAAGAGAGAAAATGTCCTGCAATTCTCTCAAGTTCATTTTGAATATTTACCCTGGGTCCCTGTGCCTTTGCCATCCTGGGCTGAGTGTACCAGACCTAGTCCTGTATAATGATGTGTATCTCCTATGGGAGAGCTCTGGTAGTCCCAGGTGCTACAGGCAGAGACCCTGGCTAATCGTGAGACCGCAGAAGCTAGATAAGTCAGAAGACTTCATTATCAGTGATGGCCAGAGGAGAAATACAGTTTCTCCTGCTTGTCCTGTCCTGAGACTCAAAAAACAGACAACTCTTGGCACTGCTGTTTACGGGAGCATCACAACATGTGGAAGTAGGTTTCCCAAAGTGCTGAGTCAGCCTCACCTGCTCCCCCCAGGACCATAGTGATCCCAGAGGGATGTGAGTGAGAGCAGTGTGAGACCAGTACAAATGGTACTAGAAAATCCTGCCGCTGGCATTCCTTTCCCACTGCGACATCTCCAACCTGACAAGAAGAGCGAGGGTTTGTTTTGGCCACATGTTTTTCTCAGTTGCTCTGATGAGATTGCCAGAAAAGGGCACAGAGCACATGGCAGGGAAGCTTTTAACCCTGGGGTGAGGTGCTGTAGTCTCACCTCTATCTCTTTTCCGTCACAGAGACAAAGAGGTGCCAACCTGCCCAGGTTTAGAACTGATTTAACTGCATACAGCCTCTAGGTCAGGTCCTGAAACAGTGGTCTCTCAATACCAGCTTGGGAGAACCACCTTCAGGAGGACCAACCTAATGGCACACAAGAGCCAGGGCCTGGCCCCGACTCTCCCCCCACATCAGCAAGTGTTAGGGATGACCTCTGATACCAATGGAAGGGCACAAGTGCATCTCTTCCAAAAAAGAGACCAGATTCTCGTTCACTGTCTGGACTAGTTTCCCACAGCTGGGGAACCAAGACCGAGTATCATCCCAGGCAAGGTTTGGGAGGGTGGTTTGGTAGGGTTGTCTCTCTCTGTCTCATTCTGTGCTTATGATCCCTAGTGGGAATAGAGTGGTGGGGTCTACTGATTCAATGGCAGATGCCTCTGAAGGATCTGGCTGGGTGTCTGGCCCTTAATCTCTTAGAAGAACTAGAGCTGGCACTGAGGAGAACAATCCCACCAGGCCTAGATTTTACAGTCAACTTTGACTCTGTGACCCAGAAGAGTGTCTAAGGAAAGCCAGTTACATCCTTCAGAAGGTCAACAGTCCCCTTTTTGAAAAGACAGTGTCATCTCTCACCACTCCTACATCTTCCTTGTGCTACAGGAAGCCATCAGACCCCACTCCTCTCTCCAGACTACAGGTGTGACAGGTAACATTAAGGCCATGTTGCAGGCTGTAAAACTGGCCTCTCTAGCTGGGACATAGAGGAGCTAAGATGCTCCTGGGCAGTGGGGACTTTCTAGCCCTTTCTACGTGAGTCCTTTGTGTATGAAGCCCCAAGGAGGGACACATCCCCAGGAACAGCGGTTTATCATTCCTCCTGCTCTAGGACCCTAAATGCCAGACACAATTCACTGGCGGATTTAGAAACAGACAATAACCTAAGTTGGGGTCATGAGGTGAGGGGGCGAGAGATGGTAGTGTCATGCTGTAAGTGGACAGATAGAGGCCTGGCTACAAGAGGGTGTGAGGTGGGAGCCAGTGCAGCAAATTTCACACTCAGTGCCTGAGAACTGACAGGCCCATTTCCAAGTGATTTGCAGTGGTTGCGGGCAGTAAAGAGAGAGAGAGAGGAAGAAAGAAAAGGCCAAAGAGGCCTCAAGGAGAAGGAGAGGCAGTTAGTCAAGGCTGGGCTTGACCAGGTACCCGTTGAAGGTGATGTACACATCAACATCATCACTGTAAATGGCATTCTCCCGCTCCCGCTTGTAGAGCCTCACCCAGATCTCATCATTTTCCTGAAGCTCCAGCATGAGGCTCTGGCTCTGCATGATGCTGCGGTCACTGGGTTGGGCATACAAGATGACTGCCTCTTCTTCGTTGTGCATGATGTGCATGTAGGTCTCCTTGAAGTTCCAGGTGTGGACGTTGAGGCTGAAATAGTAAAGTCCACCTACATAGCAGTAGAATTTGCCATTGAACATGTCGAAGTGGCTGTAGAGGTTGACAAAGACGGTGTCAAAGATCAAGACCTGGAAGCCTTCACTACTGTGCAGTGCTTTCTTGCGACCGACGGAGAATGCAGCATACTGATGCTTGCAGGGGTCTCCTGCTGTGCCCATCTGTCCTTTACTGCCTTTCTGGCCCTGGGCACCCGGCTCGCCTCGTGGTCCTTCTTTGCCCCATTTCCCTGGCATCCCAGGCTCTCCTCGGTCTCCTTTCTCTCCTACAAGAGGAAGCAGAGGACACAACTCCTATGTAATACCAGAGGCAGAGGTGCAAGTGGCAGTGAAAAAGACTAACAAGGAGGCAGAGGATTGCTCAAGGGTGGGGCAATGCTGCCAGAAGAAG
The DNA here is from genome assembly GCF_964199755.1 of Larus michahellis. NCBI lineage: Eukaryota > Metazoa > Chordata > Aves > Charadriiformes > Laridae > Larus > Larus michahellis. The sequence continues at coordinate 57,411,753 of NC_133896.1, read as the reverse complement.
GAATGCTCCTGAAGGTCACAATATAATTGTGCTTCATGGGAAAGGAGATAGCAGACCTCTGGGTGTGACCGGGGTCTCTTCTCTTTTGAACCCCCTCCTCACCACATGATATGGTCTTGCTGGAGGCACTATGACCCGCCCCTAGGAGACTTCAGCCCCGGATGGAGCCCAGCAATGCAAAGTACCACTGAGGCTTTTACCTTTTCTTCCTCCACAACACTCCTTTACCTCCACCACAGCCCCTGCCCTCCTGCACACCTCTCCCATGACCCTCTTATCCATGTAGTGTGAACACTGTTCTTGCTGTAGGCTGGAGATGGGGAAGAAGTTCTAATGCCTGTGGAAGAATATGACCAGAGAGGGACAACAGTGGTCAGTCAGAGGGAAAAGCTGCAAGCTGGACTTGGCGGATGGTGCAGTGCAAGTTAGAGGGCTGGTACTTTGACAATACCGGCGTCCTTTGGTTTGTATGTTCCCTGTCACACACTTGGGCAGGCATCGATACAGAGAGAAAGCAGCACTAGAACGTACTTTATGTATACAGAGAAGAGATGGGGGTCAGAGCAGCCCCCAGCACAAGTGACAGCATCCCAAATCTGGGCCTTGTTCTTTTCCTTCTCTCCGTCCCCTGCATGGTATCGCAGCACCCTGCTCTAGTCCAGGCCTCTCTCTGCCCCAGATATGCTGCTGAGCTTTGATGGATTGCAGCTGTTTCCAGGCTGGGCAGGGAAGGGGGAACATCTGCCCATCTAGCCCAGAGGAACCACAGGGCAACAATAAATGAGTGTAGCAGGATCCAGCTGGGAACAGGCTTTTGCCCACAGCGAAGTCTAAAAGGGGAGCCCTGAAGGGAGGAGCCAATCTAAAATAAGGAGCCTTTTCCTGCTATCCAAGCCAGCCGCTGCAGGGTGGAATGAGCTGGGGGTCACTGACAGCTTGGAGGTGCTTGCAAATAGCTGCTGCCACCCCTTGCCCTCCTCCCGCTCCGAAATGCATGTGACCCATGGAGCTGGAGAAGGTTTCCCCGCAGCCTTCCCAGGTGCCAATGCCTACCCTCCAAACATGCTTATTTTGCAGCTGGATAGGGACCGCTCCTTTCCTCAGGCACTACAGGACTCTGGGAGTCTGAGGCAAGGACGGTGTCCTTCCAGGTTGGCAAGAGGTTCCCACCGCCACTCCTATGCTAATAGGGAAGAAGAGCTGGTAGCGGGCAGCATCCTGAGACACCAAGGTCACAGCAGGGATACGCATTGACTTCCCTTCCCCCAAGCTACTCTTCATCACAGCACAGAACATCTAAACCCTTGGCACAGTATTTGGGGGCACATACCCTTCAGGAGGGCATCTGGCAGTTTGTTAGCACAACCAGCATGCCATCAACCCAGCTGTCGCTTCCACCATAGTGCCACCAGTCCCTGAGCAGGGCTTGGCATCCCGGGGCCAAGATGGGCACTTACCCTTCAGTATGGTGATGTTGATATAGGGACGGACCTCCGGTACTGGGTAGGGCCAGTGGTGTTGGCTGGGAGGGAGCGGTGGGGCATCTGTGGTAGGGTCCAGTGGGTCACAACAGCGCTTGCAAGCACCAGGGTCTGGTTCTGTGAGGTTGGGTTCATCAGTGGGTGCCCCAAGCACAACAAGACGGAGAAGAAGGAAGGCCAGGGGTGTGCGCAGGTAAATTATGTCCATGCTGACCTGGGAAGATATGAGGAAGCACCAGAGTAAGGTATAAGAAGGGGAGGACATGGGGGATGGAGCAGAGATCACCACAAAACATCTTTCTGTGGCTAGAGCCAAGGGGTGGGACGAAATGGCATTGTCCTGTGAAGGGAGTTTACATGCTTGTCCCTGGAGGTTCAAGGCTGCAATCTGAGTAGCAACCGCAAGGCCCAAGAGTATGCCCCACGCCCTTCTGCCCAGACCAATGGAGGCTAGGTGCTAACCCTGGAAGAAGGCTTGACCCTCACTAGGCAAACCACTGGAGCCACTGGAAGATTCAGTCCTCAGGCTGGGATAGAGGAAGGAGCCATGGCAAAACACACAGCCCCTTTAGCAAAAGCATACTGAATCTGTGGGGAGGGCTGTAGAAAACTTCTCCAGTCCTCCAGTCACAAGGTACCAACTCTTTACGGGAGTTAACCCAACAACCCCCCTATCCCAGCTGGAGTCTGACCCAGGACTGTGGCCTGGAAACTTAAATTCAGCCCCCTTCCTTCCGCCCACCAAATCCCATCCCTCCCTCTACCTCAGCCCCCTCCCACCAGTGTTCATCTGTGTGCTCAGGCAAACCCCAGCACCTTCCCAACGGGATGTCCTCCGAGAGCAGGGGGCAGTGCCAGGCCTCTGCAGACAGACCAGAGGGGAGCTGCTCCACAGCAGGGGAGGGTGAAAGAAGCAAATCTCGGGAGCAGGCAGCCTCCAGAGAAGCAAGCTGACGAAAGACAGACACGCAAACAAGCTGAGAAAGCCCCTTTCCCAGCCTCTGCCCTCCCTTCCCTCTGCCTGCACCCCGGCGCAGCGTGGCAGCTCACCCCGGAGGCCGAGGGCTCCCCTCTGTGCTTCCCAGCCCCTGCTCGCCGGCTCCCCTCCGCCTGCAAAGCCGGCCCCCGGGCCCATGGCTTTAAGAAAGCTGGCTCTTGGCACAGGCACTGCTGAGCGCTGGCTGGGTGCTCAAGCTGGGCTTGGACCTGCTCCCTCCCCTCTCCTCTCCCTCCCTTCCCCTCCCTGGCTTTGGGCGCTCTCCATTGCAAACCGGCTTGGGTTTCAGCGCTTTTTAACTCTTTCCTAGGTAGTGCCTTTCCTTATATATATATATATATATATATTTCTTTTTTTTATTCCTCTGCCTTTTTGCTTCCAAACAGCCTAGCCCCGGCCAGCAGAATGAGGGCAGCACAGGTTGCACCCCGTGCAAAGGGTGGGCAGGCGGCAGGGCAGCGTCCCACCATGAGCATCTCAGGATGGGCAAGGTGAGGTGCATGGGTGCAAAAGACGGGCTTTCCTTCAGGTGGGTTGGTGCAGGACTCTGCCCTCACTCCTTCGCGTTAGGCACTCGTCCCAGGTATTAGTCCTTCACTTGGCTGGCCATGCTGTCTCCCCAGCTCTGCCTGTCCCGCTCATAGTCCCCAAAATTCATCTTTCATTCTCTCCTGTGTTGTTTCTTCTGCATGTCACTGCAGCTCCTCGCCCCAGGCGTGATCTTTCTAGCAAGCTCATCTGCCAACTAGGAGAGGTACCAGTTTTTTCCCTCTCTGGTCATCCACTCTCCCGGGGCAGAGCCCCAAGTCTTGTACTCCAGCGCATGTCATCCCCCGGTCATGTCCCCGGTTAGGTCCCTGTCTGAGCATTTCGCACGGGAGGGATGTGCCTGGCCTGAAGCACAGCCCGGCTGCGGGGAGCTGCCTGCCAGCAAAGCTGAGGATCTGGAGCAAACCCTGGCCCTGATCTTTGTCCCCAGCCTGGCGCCGAGCTGACGTGCTTGTGCTCTTGGGGTGAGCACTACGTGGCTGCACCAGAAGCTGCAAATGAAGGGCATTTTTGGGGGAGGAAGAGTTGGGGGGAGGGGGGGGGTGAACAGGAGACTTTTCTTACACTCCAGAATCTGTTGGGAAGAGGATTTTGGGGATCCTACCCAGCAGCAAAACTGGATTTGGGAACTTATACTCTGGGGGGAGTGCACACATGTATCTTTGAGAGGCAGAAGGAAGAATGGGCAATAGCTCTCTTCTGCAGGGGCCAGAAGTGCCAAGTCAGCACTGTGCCTCCTGCAATTTCCAACAGAAGCTGGAGAAGGCTCCAAGGTTTCTGAGGGGGAAAGGGTTTTGTGCGTGTCTACGTGTGCTTAGACTTCTTTTTTTTTTCTGTTTTCCTTCTCCCATTTGTTTAGTTTGGGAATGGGAGGCCCCGCTTCCCAGAGAGTGGCTGGCGTTTGGCAGGACCCCAGCACCACTGGAGAAGCAAGCGGAAAACTCTGGGAAAATATGTGCTGCGAGCTGGGGGGAAGGGAGGAAGGGGGGGCTGGGAGGCCTGGAGATATTCTCAGGCTGCCTGTCAGCCTAGAGCTCAATGAACATGGAGTGAACATGCCTTCCAGACGGGGTGGGAAGAGGACCAAGAAATTCACTGCTGTGCTCGTGAGTTCCTAGCTGGGCTCCAGCACTGACATGCAATGAGACCGATTGCAGGTATCCCACGTCTGCCTGTGCCTGTCTCCCCTTTTGGAAAATGAGATGGGGAAAGGTTAGCACAACAATTCTTGCTAATGGAGCCTTACCAGCTGACAGAAGCAGGTTTTTGTGATCCGTGGTGTTGTCTGCTCCTGCCTGCTGCTGGTGGGGATGTTGGCAGCTGCCAGTACTGTTGAAAGTCAATAAATTTTCTGGGGTGCATGAAAACTCTGAGACTGACACTGAAGGCAAAGTTCCTCTCTGTCCCATCAAAGCTATTGCAGTGCCTCACTCCTTCAGGTTTTCCTGCCCGGCTTATTATTCCCCCTTTTTGCAGCTCTTGGCCTAATGTCTGACCTCATCTACCTTTACAAGGGGAACAGGTAACAGGGAGGCCATCACACTCATTTCCATCCTACATTTCCATCTGTAGTCCTGAGTTGCTCAGAACCAAGCAAATGTTCTTTGTGGAGGACCTCATCAGCTGGGGCCTTTGCCTTTGTCTCATCTGACTGCAAGAACAGCTCACAGTGGGCAGCGAGCAGGACTTTGTATTTAAATGTCTCATCTGAGATGAATAGGGACCCATAGGGAGCCACCAAACAAAGACTTGGATGGGTGGCATTGCCCAGCTGGGCAGCAGTTTATGCCAGTAAAGACACTTTTGCCAGGGTAATATCGCCTTCCTCCCTGGAGGGAACTGGCTGCACCAGCAACATTCTGCCAGGGCAGCCACATTTGCAGGAGGTTTTGGCTTGTATGGCTGAGTGCTCAAAGACATGAGTTTTGAGAATGCTGTCCAACAACCCTGTGCCAGCCATGCTTTTAAGTGTAACCCAAGCCTGAAGGCACCTTGTGTGCTCGACAATCTTCCCTCTCCCTCATCACACACTCTGTCTTGGAAGCAGCCCAGGGAAGCTTTGGCCAGATTGGACTACAACAATCCCTGCTCAAAAGCAGCTGCTTCCTCCTCCTTCTGCATTTCCTCCCTTCTCCTGCAATCACCCCAACACGGGCAAAGAAGGAGGATACAGCGTGGCTCTCCCCCAGTGGCTGTGTCCCATCCTATTAACCCTCTCCACCACAGGTACAGAAGGAAGGAAATCACCTGGATGTTTTCTCCCCTTTCCAGTCCCTGTGTACAGCTCAGCTCCCCTGCTGCACATTTGGATCCCCTGCCCTGCTACACGTACACACGTACTCACGTCCACCCACAAACACCCACACGCTCACCCTTCACAGCTCCTCCCTCACCAAAACCTCTGGAGCAAAGGTATCATCTACACCAAGAGGCAGAGAAACATCCCCTTCTCTTCCCCTTCCTGGCTGCTTCTCCTCCACCACAGTCGCATTCCCTTTCCGTTTTTCCTCACCCCTCTGCCCCCACTCTCCGAAAGCATAGCAAGCCAGGAGGGGAAGTAGAAGACTCTTACCTCCGCTCCCCTCCGGAGGGGTCCCACGCTGGGTTATCCGTATCCTCAGCTGCTCCTGGGGAGCAGCGCGGGGAGGGAGGGCTGGCGGGGCCCAGCTGACTCCAGCCAGATGCTCGCCAAGTGCTTTTATGTAATTACTGTCTTTTCCATCCTGCCTCCAAGGCTTTTGTGAGTGTCTCCCCCCCCCCCGCTCTGGCCCGTGTCAGGCTTGGCTCTCCCTCCTTCCCTCCCTCCTTCCACCCACCCCACACAGCATCATGATTTGCTCAGCTCAACAGCTGATTCCTTCTGGAAGCAAAGTTCAGGCTTTTGGCTACTGCCGTTGCTACCCTTGGAAAGAGAGCTCACGTGTTTCGAGAGCTGGGAAGCGATGGGCAGCGCTGCTCCGTGCTCGCCTCCTCTCCACCACTGCCTGGGTACCTTTGCCTGGCCCTTCTGTAGTGCCTGCAAAAGGGGAGGGGGACACCTGGGACATGGAAAGGTGGCAGTGTGTTTTTATGTTTCAGTATTTTGGGGTGCTCTCGGGTTACCCTGTAACAGCAGCTGGCCGTCTGCCGATCATCTCTGGCCAGGCTGCAGAGGGGGCTGGGAAGACTAGGTGAACTTTAAAGGTCCCTTCCAATCCAAACTGTTCTAAGATTTTGTGATACCATGATAAGATGAATCTTTTCGAGCCTGTGGACTCCACGGCTGTGCACAAGGCTTGTGTAACAGCCAGCCCTTGTTACCCAAGAGCACCAACGCGGTATGAAATTACTGGCTTAGAATATCTCGTACGTCTCTGAGGATGGGCAGGCCTGTTGGACGTCAGCTACATCGCTCTCATAACTTCTGTCCATGTGGGGCCTGGACCGACCAGGAATGACACGTTCCCTGGCTTTACACAAGCTGCTGCTGCCTTTGAGGGCACTTCTGCCAGCAGGGATTTCTGCGCTGGTCTGCTCGGCGGCCTGGACTGTCTCACACAGAGATCAAGGCCTGGCAAAGACGCTGAATTCTTTTTTGCTGCGCATTGCTGAAACGCCACGTGGCTGAGCAGCCGCTGGAAGAGCCGTTCACCTGTACTTATTGCTAGAGCAAAGCTGTTGCTAGACCCGGCAGTCTCTGGCCCCGAGCATGAAACTGTGAGCTGCCTCCACGGCTAGTCCGAGAAACTGCATGTCTGCCAGACACAGCTGAACCGTGTATCAGAGAGTGGCGGACAAGCTGCGTTGGTTGGAGATGCCATGTGGCTAAGGGGACATCACCTAGGCTGCCCCTCTCCCCATAGGTAGCTTTTTCAGCTTGAGTGTCCCGTCTCTTACCCCCACCTTGTGACCCTGCCTGAGAGACCACTGAGGGAAGGAACTGTGCCAGTATCCACCCCAAATTCTGGTGGGCGTGGGACTACAAGCACGAACCCAACTGCAACCAGCAAGACTTCGCTGCCTTGTGAGCACCTGGGCTCAACCGCTTGGCTGGGTGGGAGATACCAGGTGACACTGCAGCCTGTTTGAACCAGTTTTTAAAAATAACCATCCGAGCTTGCTGCCTTCTGCTTCTCTGCATCTGAATGCATCTGAACGCCTCCTCCTCCCATCCTCTCCTATGTAGACCCAGGAGTTTTTACCCCTGTCCTGTGCTGTCCTGTCCTACACACACTCCTAACCCTGCCCTGAGGAGTTATCAACAGCAGGTCGCTACTGGGGGCATCTCAACTCTCAGGAGCAGTGCTGAGAAAGGTAGACAGTGGTTAGGGCAAGAAAATTTTCTTCCAAGGTACCCATGAGCTTTCTCACCAAAGAAACAGGCACTTTGTGTCAAGAGGGGGGAAGCTGGTGTTTAAGAGCTCACAGAAACTCTTGTATCTGTGACGGGTACGTCCCACTAAGGGAACCACCCTGACACTGGAGGGGTTTGAAACAGAGAGGTTCCACCATTGCTTGGCAGCACTGTCCTGAGTCTGGTCCTAAAACTAGTTGAAAGGGCAAGAGTCCTGCTGTGTTCTCTGGCCATTGGATCCAGCACGAGCATGTTCATCACTCCGTCTTCAAGGCACAGGGCATAGGCATTGTTTGATACCTTTGTGATAAAGTTTGATGCATTTCATAGCAACAGATCTCTGCTGAAACTGTGTGATGCCTTGCAGTAGCTGCGATGCCTCTCAGGGTCTAACAGAGGGCTCTGCATAGATCTCCAGGCCCACACACCTGCAGGGTGAATATATGGGATTTCCCAGAAGACAGTGGTGTTGGAGAGGAGTCTGGACAAAAATTCCAACAATATAATTTGTTTCTGCACTCATCACACTGTGGGGAGTGCAGGCGTGCTGGGACCAGCCATTTGTGCAGCATCCCCGCCAGGCCTAGCCCTGCCTCAAACCCAGGTGGGAAAAGAGCAATGTGTGACAGGCTTGAATTAGAAATAGTGTGGCCAGCAGGACTAGGGAAGTGATTGTCCCGCTGTACTCAGCAATGGTGAGGCTGCACCTCAAGTACTGTGTTCAGTTTTGGGTGCCTCACTACAGGAGGGACATTGAAGTACTGGAGTGTGTTCATAGAAAGGTGGCAAAGCTGGTGAGGGGTCTGGAGCACAAATCTTCTGAGGAGCAGCTGAGGGAACTGGGGTTGTTTAACCTGCAGAAAAGGAGGCTGAGTGAAGACCTTATTGCTCATTACAACTACCTGGAAGGAGGCTGTAGTGGGGTGGGGGTTGGTCTCTTCTCCAAAGTAACAGGCAATAGATCAAGAGGAAATAGCCTCAAGTTGCACCAGAGGGGGTTTAGGTTGGATATTAGGAAAAATTTCTTCATGGGAAGGGTTGTCAAGCATTGGAAGAGGCTGCCCAGGGAAGTGTTTAAGTCGCCATCCCTGGAGGTATTTAGAAGACCTGTAGATCACAGAATCACAGAATGGCAGGGGTTGGAAAGGACCTTTGGAGATCAACTAGTCCAACCCCCCCTGCCAGACCAGGTTCACCTAGAGCAGGTTGGACAGGAACGCATCCAGGCAGGTTTTTGAATACCTCCAGAGAAGGAGATTCCGCAACCTCTCTGGACAGCCTGTTCTGGTGCTCTGTCACCCTCAAAGTAAAGAATTTTTTCCTCATGTTGAGATGGAATTCCACATGTTCCAGTTTGTGCCCGTTGCCGGGCACTTCTGAAAAGAGCCTGGCCCCATCCTCTGGACACCGGCCCTTTAGATACTTACAAGCATCGATGAGATATCTACAAGCATGGATGAGATAAATGATGTGGTGCTGAGGGACACGGTTTAGTGGCAACTTGGCAGTGCCGGCTTAGCGGTTGGACTCGATAATCTTAAAGGTCTCTTCCAACAAAACGATTCTACGAGTCTCTCCCGGTGGCTGCCTGCCCGCCCGCCCGCCCGGTTGCCCGCCCTCCCAGTTGCCCGCCCGCCCGCTTCCTTGCCCGGTTCCCCGCCCGTACGGCGGCTGCCGACTCCCCCCTGCAGGAGGCTGGGCGCAGCGCCCCGCAGGCTGCCGTCGGCGGGCAGCCGGCTTGTCCTGCCGGCGGGTGGGTGACACCAGTGGCCGAGGGCAGGTGGGGACAGGGATGGGCTCACGGTGCTTCGTCCTCTCTGCAAACCCCCCCTTGAGAGCTGCTGCCAGTAAAGGCGGCCGAAGGAAACAGCGGTGCGGCACAGCCCATGAGCGCACAGCTCGTGAATCGAGGCGTATATATTTCTTTCCCACAGGACCCTGTTTGTCACATATAGAAGGACATGCTGCAGTCCAGGCACGTGGCTTTAGCGGGCTGCATTGACGTGCCGGGTATGTGTATGCATGTGTTTGTGCATGACGTGGTAAATGTGAGATCTGAGCGAGCCGGCTGCGCTGTGCGTGGCGTTTGCATATTTTATGCTTGGGAAGGCAAAGAACACCAAGTTTTCATGAGCAAATATTTGCATATTTTCCACTCGTTCGAGCAGATAAAGCATTTCAATTCTCTGTTGCATCCTCAGGAGAGCCAGGAACATCTTTTCAAGGATGTTTCCCTTTCTTGTGTCTCCCTGTCTCTTTTATCTACTGGCTCCCCTATTTCAACAACTGATTAACTGCTTCCTGCCCCTTCCCCACACCCCCTTGTTCCACGGTCCTCTACAATAGCTGAAGCAGAACGTGACCTGGACAATCTGGCACTGAGCTGCTGTGTTTCCCTGCTGATGACAAATACAGCGGCTCCCTAACAACAGCTTCAAATGACACTAAGTGTGGGCTGTGTTAGTAACAGCCTGGAAACACACCCTCGCCTCTCCACGCTGGAACCCCTCCCTGATCGCGATTCCTTGCCCTTCCAGTTTCTCCCCTGAAGATCCACCGCAGAGCAGAAGGGTCAAACTGAGTGGGTCCGAAGTTGCCCCAGGCCACTTTTGGGCTGGCAGGAATGTGCTTGGGTGCACAGGTATGGTGGGCCTGTGTGTGGGGAGGGCCATTTCCAAGGTCCAGTTGTCATCTCCTAGTTGTAGCCCATGCCTGGGCGGTGTGTATGAAGGCGTATGCGCTGTGCTCTTGTGTTCATGCTTAAGGCCAAGAGGTACGTGCATGTCTGGGTATGTGAGCATTTGTGTGGGTGGCCGCATATGGTCTCACGCACACATAGACACACTTAAATCAAAGCACCCACACATGTGAATATGTATATATATATTTATACATATCCACACATTCACATGTACCCACACATACATGCATGCAATCACATAAATACTCATTCATATGTGTGTACACACATCACATATATATGCCTCTCTATACCCGCTCTTGTGCACTCTGACGTGTGCATGTGAACTCTCTGAGCAGGTGGCAGAATGGGTTCTCCGTGCCTCTAACACCCTGCCTATGATCAAATGTTTGCTGGGAAGAGGCATTGCACAACGCTGCTGAAATCATTGCGGCCTTTTCTAGTCTTGCAGCTCCGATCTCTACGTGACGAGAATAAAACCTTTTGTGCAGCACAGGGCTTGATGGAGCCCTTATCTCCGTGTCTCTGCACCCAGAATAGAAAAATCCATTTCCCCATCTGACTGGAACAAATCCCCCTGAACACAGCCAGAATTTCACTTAGCCATTGCGCAGGGTCCCGGTGGCCTCTGGGTTGCCCAGAGTCAACCACACCATCGTTAGGAGAGGAAGAGGGATCACAAGGGCAGTCAGATTAATGCTATTACCACAGAGAAATCTGGGGATTCACCAGGAGGGAGACAGAGCTGAGGACAGCAGGCAGGGGTCAGCAGGCAGCGAGGTACTGTCCGTCATTCCAAACGTCTCTTCCTACAAAAAACAGCCTTTTAATCTATGGTGATACTTTGCAGAATTTTGCAGCACTTGTTTTCTCCTCATGAATTTCAGACAAAACCCCCCACCTTTTCTTTTCCCTCCCCCAGTCTTATTTTCGGTTCATCTCCGTTTTTTTTTTCCCCAATTTGTCACTGAAAAATAGGATGCAGCGTAGGGGGGAGAAGAAAACACAAGACAGAAGAATATGATACTTGTGACCCTTTTTTCTTTTCAATTCCTGTTTAAACTAAAGACCTCCAGGTTTCTGCAGGTCTCCGTGGAAAAAATTTTGTTTTCCCCAGCAGGATCCCCTGCCGAGCTGCCTTCCTAGTGGGCTCAGACTTCATGTATCAAAATGATATCTCCTTGGCGCGCTTGCTCGGCGCTGGCATTGCAGTGCCTGGGCTCTTCAGAGATGCAGGTATTTTAAGAAGCCAACCAGTCGGTGGAGTTTCTTGAGTGGTGACTTGCAGCAGATGGAGCTGCAAAGGCGTGCAAAATGAAAGTCTCAGCTCAATTCGGTGGTGGAGGAGAGCATCTCTGCTCAGCATATTGGCAGCCGGGCAACTCCCCCGTCTCCCCACGGCAGCTGGGCAGCCACTCTATGGAGAAGGAAAAACCCTTCCTATATCTGGCCCCCCACCCATCTGAGCGGCCTCCTCCAAGTTCCTCATTCACTGTTGCACGTCTTCTTCAGTGCCTGGTCACCAGCCACGAACAGCGCTATGTGCTCCCCAGCTAATACCATTTCTCCTCGGTCCTACAGTGATTCCTGCGCCAGTGGTGTCCAGCATTCGCCTTGCCCTGGTCCTGACTGCAAGAGGAGCAACACAGACCCCCATTTAAGGTGCTGTGTTGTCTACCTAGTTGACAACTCACTTGAGAGACCTTTTAATCTTCCTACTGTTTGTTGCCCCATAAAGAGGCAGGAGCTTTGGCAGTTCATCTTCATTCTGCCAGGATTTCTTGATTGTGCTTCATCCAGTGGATGTTGCAGGAGCTCCCCAACAGAAAAAAAAAATAAAAGAGGCTTTTTTTAGTCCAACAGACTGTGTATCTCATGCCCATGAATAGTTTGGCTTCTTTTCTCACTGGGCAGCTGGTGCGCGGATGGAAGGAGGAGGACATGTGAAGAGGTAGCAGAGGATAGAAACTGGCCACCAAACACTTTCTTTTCCCCATGAGTTGAGCCAGCACTCCTGGGGGTCTTGACTGCCCATGCTCAGGGGAGTACACCCGCTTTGCAAGAGGAGCCAAGCAATGTGTGGTATTGCTGGTAGCTGACATCCTGAGGCTGAGCCTACAGGCATGGATGGCTTGGCACCAGCATCCCAGGCTCAAAGATGAAACAGACGATAGAGGATTCATAGGGACAATTGTCACCTCTGTCAGGGAGATGATGGTTGTATCAGTGGCTGACAGCACAGCTGAATGGCTTTTGCTTGGTCATGTTTGCAGTCCCTTCTCACCCTTCCTCTGTTTTGTGGCCCGGCTATGACATGTCTCTTCACCTGATGCTCTGCTACGGTCTTTTCCCAAACTCAGGTGTCCTGCACTCCAGTTCCCCTGATGCCCAGCAGGCCTTCACTTCTCACATCACCTTTGGGTGACCTTGTCTCTTGCTTCCTCATAAAGTGATTCTGTTCCCATCATCCTCAGCTGCTGCAGCTTGCTCTACTTTCCAGTCCCGGGCTTTTGTCTTCTGTCCCAGCACACTTGGCCCCATGCCAACCCTTCCCACCTTATGCCTCTTCTCAAGTAACCCGTGAGACACTTTTGCATCACCCAGCCAGCTGTCAGCACTGACCCTTCATGAACTGCCTCCTCCAACATCTCTTGACCTCAGGGAGGCATGTCTCCTGCTGGTGGATCCCTCCTTCCCATTTGTCAAAGTTATTTGTGGAGAAAAGTGCCCAGATATAACCAAGGACTCTGGTATGACAGTCTTCTTGGTGGCTGTAGCTTAGCAACAGCATTCATGGAGAAGTTCAAGGTGTGGGGCAGACATTTAGCAGAGCCTGCAGGAATGAAGTCAAAGTGGAGGGAGCGACCTTCATCCCACCCACCCTTGTACATTGCTGCTTCTCTAGCCTGCACACTCAGACGGGCCCACCCACAACTTCCCTGCAACAACTGATGCACAGACGCAAGCTCTCATCCACCACTCACAGCAACACACAGACTCACACTCTTACCCAAGCGTTCACATGCGTGCGCACGTTTCCATATATACTTGTATGCCTACACAAGCGTATATACCCTCAAACATCCCACAGTCACATAAGCACACTTCCTCATCTGTGTTTGTATACACACGCATAGCCCCATATCTACATTTGTACTCATTTACACACACCCTACAGCCACACACAGATTAGGATCAGTGGCCAACCCATGCACATGTCCCCCCAGCAGTGGCTCCTCGATCTCTGACCCTGTTCAGCCATTCTTACACACATACAGTCCAGTGATCAAACTTTCGCACACAACCACCTTTGAACATGTGCAGACACATCATTTCTTCTCCATCCCGAGCCAAATACCCTACCACTTCCCATAAGACAAATCAATTCACACGCTGGACATCCCATGACCTCCCTCTGCTCCCTGCCCCCCTCCTGGACTGATACATGTCTTGGTCTCCTGTACCAGACAAACAATGACCAGCTCAACTCAAAGTCATTGTGTATTCTCAGGAGAGCCAAATCTATAGCACCCTCCCTCCCCTAAACACACTGAATGGTTCTGCCCAGTTGGCCTTTTTAGTCCAAATGATTTTTGTTTATTTAGAGTAAGGCTTAGGGAGAGGAAAAGGGGAAGGGCATTTCAGCTTGTAACAAAACCCTGCCTCCAACCCATGCCTTGTTGTCTTCTTTTCTACCCTTGTTACACTTTACACCAGGGTGCAGAGGCACCAGGAAAACCCTGAAGAATGCGAGGTTCAGGAAAGAATTGTCCCATTTGTTCTCCCAGGTAAGTGTCATCAGCCTGCCCAGAGTCCATGAGAGCCCTGGAAAGAGAGAGGAGGGTTTGAGCAGTCAAAGCAGTCTCCAGCAACAACCAGCATAACTAGGGAAGTTGTCCCCAAGACTTATTGAAGAGCTAGAGAAGGGTCAGCCATTCACGCAGCTGGTATGTCTTAGCTACAGACATTTTTCTTCCTGTTCTTCCTTTAGGGTAAACTGCTTCTCATGTTTATAGGGAAGATAACCAAGGCACTGGGATACCTATTTCTAGATCTTCAATGGCACGTGTCATACATGTCATTTTGAGGACTTCCTGCAGGTGCCACAGTCAGATGACAGCTGATGCCCTTCATAGCTGGGTGATTTAAGGATGGATCATGCAGTCTAGGGCTGACCTTGCTCTCTCCATACTGTCAGTGCCCATCACCTCTTCAGTTCTCCCTGGATTGAGTCCTTCCTTTACCTGGTACCACAGAAACCTCAGGTGTCCCTTCCAAAGCCAAGAACAATGCCTTGCTTCTTCCACAAACTCATGGAGCCCTCTTCATCTTTAAGTAGAGTCTTGGCCTTTAATATTCCCTTGTATCAACCTCTCCCATTGCCTTTGAAGTGGAAAAGCACACAGGGTGAAGGGGATCCAATGTCCCAATATCTCTTTCCCCTGCACCATCCCTTTCATCATAAATAACTGACGTGCAACTTGTTGCTCTTTTCACATCCCACAGGTTCTTCGGGGAGTGGTTTTTGCTCATTGCTTTCTCCTTCCCCACTGCTTAGAGGGTGTTCCTGCCTCTCATTACCGTTCTGGGTGATCTTGCTGATCTCACCCTCTTCCCCTTCATCATCAGTCTTCTCTGGGGGACATGCTGGCACCTCCTGGCTCTGGACTCGGCGGGATGGCCTAAGGATCGCCCTCCGGAATCCTTGCTTGAAGCGGTAGGAGAGGAAGCCGTAGATGATAGGATTGGCACAGCTGTTGGCATACGGCAGCACCACCACGAGGAAGTAGACGCCAAAGAGGGATGGCTCCTCTGGCAGTGGGCAGACGACATTGATTATGTTGAGAACATAGAAGGGGAGCCAACAAAGGACGAAGACAGCCACAACAGCCACCACCATGCGCGTCACCCTGCGCTCTGAAAGCTTGTGCTTGGAGGACAGAGCCCTCACCCGCCTGCCAGAGGAACGGACCTTCACGACGATAAGAAGGTAGCAGAGACAAATCACCAGCAGTGGCCCAAAGAATCCCAGGGTGGCAGTGTAGACGATGAAGCCAGCTCTCCACACGGAGGCAGGCTCTGGCCACTGAATGTGGCATGTGCTCATCCCTAAGGGGACATCTGAGAAGACCACAACAGGCAGCACCACTACGGAAGACAGCACCCACACAGTTGCACTCACAGCCTTGGCCACCCGTGCTGTCCGCCATTTGGAGGACTTCCCTGGGTGGACCACGGCCAGGTAGCGATCAACACTCATCACTGTCAGGCAGAAGATGCTGGTGAACTGGTTGATGGCATCCACAGCCATTACCAGGCGGCACATGAAAGACCCAAATGGCCAGTAGGACAGGGCATTTTGTGCAGCCAGGAACGGCAGGCCCAGCATGAAGAGCTCATCAGCTAAGGCCAGATTCAAGATGTAGACATTGGTCACTGACTCGCTCACAGACTGCCGCAGGACTACATAAATGACCAGAGAATTCCCAGCCAGCCCCACCACGCAGACAATGAGGTAGACCAAGGGGATAAGGATGCCGCTGACAACCACACCAGGACTGCTGGTGGTGGAGACGTTGGGGGTGGTGAAGCCCGCCCAGCTGCCAGAGACATTCCCCTCCTCTAATACCGCTGGCGTGGGGAGGCTGAAAGCAGAAGTGTCCATAGCAGAGGCAGGGAAGAAGGCGGGGGACAGTGTCCTTGCAGGATCAGTTAGCAATCTGCAGGTGAAAGGAGGAGAAAAAAGCCATTGGTATTGGGGACATGACAGCTGAACAAGCCACAGATAAAATCACCAAATGAACTGTGTGTAGGTATGGATAGGCATATTGGAAGTCAAGGTGAGTTTGTGGATGCTGGCAGTCACTGGAAGACGTAGGACAATATCGACCCTGTCTAGTCCTGGGAGACACACTGGGCATGGAGGGACAAACAGGGACATGCCTCAGTGTGGGCCAATGGGTCTTCTCCACTAGGGAAAGGTCATCTGGAGAAAGAACCACAGACTAGGATAGGGACAGGAAAATTTCTCATTTTCTGCTAACAGCTCCAATACTGAGGACTAGTCACCAGGGGCCTGATTCTCATTTATGAGCGGCAGGTGTCTTACGAACAAAAGAGGGAAGAGCATCCAGTGGTAAAGGGCCATTCCAACTCTGGCTCCCCCATTCACTGAGTATCCTCCTGCTTGCTGAAGCTCTTTTTGGACTGGCCATGTTACCATGGCGTTGTTAGCCCCACCAGCAGAAACAAAAGCACCTCCGCTCTCAATCCAAGCCCAGAGGCTGAGCTCAGCACCTGAGCTGGAAGATAGCTGGTCTGTGCAATGCCAATTTGAGAGTAAAGGAAGAGACAGATTATTTTGGGTACACCAAGAGGGATCAGTCCAGGTCCCTCTTGTCTCTTCCTCTCTTGTTTTCTCTCTCTCCTTCTGCACCCTGCAACACACTGCTAATGGAAGAGGCTCTGCCTGCCCCAGCTGTTTGCAACACCAAAGCAGTGTCCCAGCCCTCCTAATCTGAGGTGCCCAATTGCCCGTCACATCAGGGTTTGGCATGGAAACAGCACTCAGCTCACTCAGAGAAAGCCTTGAACAAACAACCTCTCCACTCTCCACCAGCTCTCTGCTGACACTGGGTGAGAAACTGCAGGTAGAGAAGAGGCAGATAAGGGAAGGTTGTGCCTTTTGTCTTTTGTCAGGGCTCCAGATATGTGAGCGACAGAGACCAGCATATACTCCAGACCAGAGACACCCTGGCAAATCTTATGCAGGGAAGACTTGTGATGCTTTCAAGATCACCCAGGCTCTGGCAAAATTTTCTGGAAGTGGACTGGCAGGGTCACTCTCCTGATGAACTACCTCCTTGGAAGCGAGCATGACTTAGTGGAAGAGAACAGGGACCCTAAGTCTCACCTTTACGTATCCCACCAAAGAGCTCTGAAGCTCCTTTGTTACTGAAATGAAAACTGGGGATCTCAAAGGAAAGGACTCCCAAGGGAGGGACTACTTTCAGGAGGCCAGAAACACTCCAGAAACTTTTTTCCGAGATGGGATTCTCTGTAGCATCACAACTTTGTTCACATGTGTCTTGATACTACAGCTTTTTTTCTTCTTTGTAGATGTCATTCCAACTTCAGGAAACCTTAGGGGAGACCTGAGCTTTGGATGAACTCCTTGTACATCAGATAGGTAAACCCAACAGAATCCACAGGTGTATCAAATCTTATGCTGAAAGAGCCTCATCTGACAGGCCCCATGAAACCACAATTGGGCAACTATGTCTTAAGGCCATTTCTATGGGCTATTGCATAAATGTTTCCTGCTATGTTTAAATGAGCTTTGAAGGACTGGAGTTGTTTAGACTTTATTTGCAGCTGCCTTGGGCTGTGACACGCTGTCCTTCTAGAAGCCCATCTCTCGGGGTTCTGCAGTACTGGGTTGTTCCACACATCATGAGTGGCTGCAATGAATGGGCAGAGTAGGAAGTGATTTGAAACTCTAAGCTCAAGGATCTTTCCTCCGATAATTTTTTTCCAGTGCTGTTCCAGTGACGCAAGTCACTTGTTGGAGGAAAGGGGAGGGCAGTGGCTGCTCTGGAGACAAAGATGCCTGCAAAGGGGAACAGTATGTTCATGAAATGATGATTGTCTAAAAGGTGGGGACATAGTTAGGAATCCCTTTGAATATTCCTCCTGCATGCAAAGGAATTTACAAAAAAATGCATTTGGAGACTGAGCCCTGCAAATATCAAGTATGGATGGGGACACTCGTGCTGGGGCTGAAGAGCATATGGGAAAGTGCCTGGGGTCCAGACCTCAAAGCTAATTGCTCGGGCTGTTGTTTAGCAATACAGTAAACCCAGCCACAAGGCTCCAAAAGCCCTATCAAAAATGCTAAGGCATGCAACAAAGCACTGGTTCACTATAAACTCATTCTGCTGCTCAGAGCGCTGCAGTGGAGAAACTTTGTCTTTAAGCAGGCATGGTCTGTCTGTGCCATCCTAACTTTTTCAAGTACCATCTAGCAGTTCAAATGCCATATCACATATTCTGGCTAGTTCGACAGAACAACCGCTGGACACCAGTGCCTCATCTGCATTGGATTCACTCTGCTGGCTTCTTCGGCAGCGGCTGCATAGGCAGGAATTGATGAGGAGCCTTGGCCTCAGACTGACAGTGTATTGGCATCTGCTTGGCGTCTGTCCCTAGTGATGTGGACTGCACCTGTTGCGAGAGGCTTGGGATTCCCTACCAGGTGCTGCCAGAATATATTTGGTCCATACATCTGGAGAGCGGGGGGAAGGCAGAGAGGTAGGAGGAGATGGTAAACTGGCGCTACTGCTTTCATTAGGAATAAAAAATAATATATTTTCTGCATTGAATGGGAGGAGGAGGTGGATACTAAAAGCTGAGCCTAGACCTGGTTACAAAACAGGAATGGAAGCTGGGAAGGATCCACAGAGTCCAATAACCTGCAGTCCCTTCTGCCACCCTCCCCTCCTGTCCCCCTTGTTTCCCATGGCCCTGCTCCAGCCCAGGACTCCCCCTGCCTCACCGCCGGGCTGAGCTCTCTGGTAGGGACCAGACTGGGCTGGCAGAGTTGGGGGGATCAGGGAGGGTCGGCAGGCTTCCTTCTCTGGGACTGCAGAGTTAACTTCTGCATGGACTCATGCCCGCGGGAGACATCTGGGAAGAGCAGGCAGAGCCGCCTGGTACTTACGTGTCGTTGGGATGTACATTTTCCTCTGCTTCACCAGGAGAATCCGAGTCATATTTTTCCCTTTCCCCTTTCTTAAAAGCAATTGAGCAGAGCGGTCCCAGGAGGGAGCGAGTCCCACCGTGCACTACCGGAGACGCGAGTCCTTCCTCCTGCACCTGCCCATCTCCCCCTCCGTGACTGGTGTGGGACTGGGGCCCACTCCCGTGCCCCGCTGGAGCTGGGCCGGCCCCGGGGATACTGGCCGGCGTCCCTCCGGGGATGCGGGGTCCCTCACCCTCAGGCCGGCGGGTCTCTCCCCCGCGCTCCCCTCGCCATCTGCGGGAGCGGGGGCTCCTCCGCCGGGCAGGCGGCGGGGAGCGGCGGCTACCGGGGGACGGATGCCGGCAGCCAATCGGCGCCACGCACGGAAACACCGGCAGGAGAAGGAGAAGGAGGGGATGGACGATAGGGCAGGAGAAGGGAGAGGGGGTGGCGGGGGGAGAGAGAAGGGGGGAGAAGGCAGGCGCAGGAGAGGGGCAAGGGGAGGAGGGGAGCGCAAAAGGGGGGATGGAGGAACGAGGAGTGCGGTAAAAGAAGCAGGGGAGAGTGGAGGAGAGAGGGAGAGAAAGAATAGAGGGCTGCAAAGAGCAGCTGTGTGGCGGGAGAGTGGTGCGGCAGGAGGAGGGGTGCTTGGCTCGACCCCCCTAGGTGAAGGGAGCTGTGTCAGTCCAAAGCGCCCCGTGAATGCCCGTGGACACACAGGAGAGGGGCTGCTTGTTTCGAGGACGACCTTGAAACGAGGAGGTCCCGCCTTGCGGGCAGGACCGGTGCTGCTCAGACATGCGGGGATGTGGCAAAACCTTCTGGCTGGCAAGATGCTCAGAAACCGGGGTGGATGCGGAGCACCCAAACCCTTCTCCCTTCTGTTCTGCCCTACAAGCACCATCCAGACAGATGGAGCTGAGGGCAGATGGGCAAATAGGGGGTCTGTCTGTCTCAACTCTGTCCCTCCCCTGGCTTCATCCACAACCTCATGTCTTTTGCACATTCTTTGCAAAAAAGCTCCGGTTCAACAGCCCCAAGCTCTTCTACCAAATTTCATCCCTGCTGCAAGAAGTGGACCCAGAAGAAATGGGGGAGGACAAGTAATTAAGTTCTTTTGCGTGAGCAGTTCTCTCAGAAAGGAAATTAAGATTTCCCCATCCCATTTCCAGCACAAAGTGCTTCACTGTAGTCCCCATCCCCTGCCCTTCAGCCAACATCAGTGACTCTTTGTGCTGTGCAGTCACTCAGCTCTTGACATTTGGCACTGCTCTTATGAGCATTTGAGCTCCTAGGGCAAATTCCAGCCTTAGCAGAAGTAGGGAGTATCTCTGTGAGCAGAACACAGCCAGGGTCTAAAACCTGGCCTTCCAAACCTGCTTGAGCAATTTTATGTCCAGCCACTGCTGCTCAATGGTGAACAGGTGAAGGCAGCACAGGGCTTCAAAGCTGTCAGGATGCCTTAGCCCAGACCTTGGGCGACAATGCTGTCTGGAGACACACAGGAGAGATGAGGCCTCGCTGGGGAAGGAATGGCATGGGCAGCACCCAGTGGCTACCTTTGTCATGGCAGGACAGTTACCTGCAGCACCATGCAGGGAACCCCTGAGCTTATGTCTTAGAAGACACATAGCTATGCAACAGCAGAGCTCTACCCAGGCCGGCTACACCTTGCAGGTCTTGTTAGCCCAAGCACAGTCACAGGGTCACAACTTGCAGGTCTCCAGCTCGCTTCCTCAATGCTCCGAGTCCTGCCTTATTCTCTGCCTCAGCTCCAACGGCGTTGAATTGCGTTGGAAGGAGAGCTTGCCGTGTGCACCTCCACAGGTGGGCAGATACAGGAATTTTGCTTCATGCACATGGTGAGCCTCTCTTCTCTGCATTGCTGTATGTGATAGGGGACAGGGCAGACCGAGAAGGCAAAAGCCAAGGCTTGAAAACTGGAGGGGAAGTAATAACCTACTGAGAATTCATTGTTTTGAGTAATGTTTAGGATGCTAAAGGGAGGCTAGATCCCAGCCTCAAAGGCTTTGTGTCCCTTGGCCTTCCACAGGTATATGCCCACACCAGAGACTTCATTTCTGCTCTTCTGGAATCAATGTTAATACAATTTACGCTATCTTTGGCTGGGGCTTTTGCAATTCATCCGGCAGCAGCGCAGACATTTGTGGAACTCGCTGCCACAGGATGTCCTCCAGGGTTGCTCTGGACATTATCAGTCGATAATGTTTCACATCACTGAATTAACTGCCTTACTCAGATCCGGCCATGAATTGAATTTGCAGAAATTTCCCTGGCAGCAGGGTACCTCAGGGCCTTCACTGTGGCGGGTTGTTGCTGACACTCCCCCATGCACCTCCTCGGTGCCTTTGAAACTCAGAAGTGGTGCCGCGTCGGGGGAGTGGTGAGCTGGCTCAACTCCACCGTTGCTCCGTGCCCTCCTAGGACTGCAGGATTTTGCAGTGCCAATCATGGCACCCTGAGCCCTCCTCCCTCCCACAAGCAGTGGCAGCAGCAGCCACCCTGTAACACCTCTTACTCTCAAGTCCCTGCAATGCATCAGGAAGGCAGGTGCTCACAGCTTACCAGATCCATAGTACCGTCGGGACCACTCTCCTCAGCTTAATTTTAGTGACTTGGAGGCAATTTGTCTGGACTGGTGACTCATTCCTGGCTCTTTTCTTTTTTTTTTCTCCCCCCCCCCGCCCTCCCCCTTCCTGTTCTCGCTCTGCCGGTGCCTGGCAGCATGAGTGAGTGCCAGTACCGATATGACTGCGCGTGACGTGAGCTTAGCTGCGTTAATGCAGAAATGTTTTGGCGAAAGGGTGTCCCCGGCAGTTCCCACAGAGAGGAGTCTGGTCCCAGGTGTCCCCTCCCAAAGCCTGCATCTCACCCTCTGTGTGTCTGAGAAGGAAGACAACTTTTCCTTCGAACACATGGAGGAAGAGGAAGGGCAAAAAAGCGGAGGTGGACTCACCTCCCTGCCTTTGGCTGGCACACGATATTTGCACTTTGCTGAGGAATGCAGGGGGGGCTCAGCTGAGAACTCAGCAACTCGGTGCATGAATCAGGGCTCGTCTCTTCATCCTATAGCAGCTGGGGCTCCCCGGTACCAAGCGCAGTGTGGTGCAGCCCGGGTTATCACTGCCAAAGGAGGGGCACAGCTGGCAGGTACCTCCACCCCAGCTGTCCCACTGATCACCACTTCAGGACTCTGTGTCCTCCCCCGAGGCGCAACACATCACGGACATGGCGAGAACGTATGGTCTGTTTATTGGGTCTTACTCACTACGTTGTGACCTCGGAGGCTGGTGAGGAAGAGAAGGGTCAGCCAGGGTGGGGTGAGTGTGGGGAAGTTGTGCAAACGGACGAACCAGTGCTACAGACCCACAACAGTCTTTGAAGCCAGCCAGAAGTAAAAAGCACGGTGACCGCCACGAGGTACTGAGCTCCAGGATGCTGGAGCCGTCACTCTCCTGCGTGCTGGGCAGAGCCTGGCATCAGGATGGGGCTGGGATCTGTAGCCAAAAATGTGACAGACCTTGTGAAACCAGCTTGGACGTTTTCCTGCTCTCCCTCCCTCTGTGCTGGTGGTTGGTGGGAGAGCGAAGGGGCAGGGTCCTAGTTAGAAAGCTCTCACTCTTCTCTCTCCTCAGGCTCTGGCCGGTTTTGGCTCTTGTCCTGAAGCCCCCCTCCTCCCTCTGCTGCCTTGAGTTGAAGGGGAAGGGCAGGTGGGGACAATATGAGGAGTAAAGGAGTCTTAGGGGAGAAGCTGCTGCCTGCCAATGAACAGCAGCACAAAATCCCCCTTTCGATGAGAAGGGCTTGGTAAGAGGAAGGGCCATTGGGCAATTGCCATGAATAAGGAACAGCTTTGGGGTTTTGCTGGTTTTTGGTGGTTTTGTTTTTTTTTTTTTCTCTATAGGCAGAGGCTGCAACTTCACAGCTCTCACAGCAGGTCATCCCCAGGGCAGCTTGGACACAGTTCCCTCTGTGGCAGAATGTGACAGACAGTTCTTCTTTGTGAGGGCAGAGGTGGAAAATCTTGGGCCAACCTGCACCAGGAGATGGGGGCAAACCTGCCCATTGGCAGGCAGCAAGGAGTGGGAAGTAGTTCAGGGGTCCGTGTGCTCCGTCACACCAGCAGAACTGTTGTCTTGCTCCCTGTCTCTGAGGGTGACCCATCCCACCAGCCACAGCAGGTCATAGGAGCCCATCGGCCCTGACCTTTCAGGAGCAGGAACGGGCCACTGGTGTCACTTCCCAGGGGTCCTTTCAGACTTACTCGCTTAGAGGAGGCTGCATACTCGTTTCTTTGTCCGGGTGGGCTGCGGACAGAGGACCGCTCGGATGGCCTCGTCAAACACCGTCTTGAGGCCGCGCTGCGTCAAAGCCGAGCATTCGAGGTATTTCACGGAGTCTGTCGGGAGGAAAGCAGGTGCTGTAATGGGGAGGAAGGGAACTGGGGTAGGCAGTGGGGGTACCCAGGAGGCTGCTGCGAAGGGTCCTCAGAAGAGAAGCATGCAAGAGGAATGCCACAGATCACATCAAGCAGGAAGAGCTGCATGTGCATGTATCACCAGTACGTTTCTGGCTCCCAACACCTCACAGTCACAACACCCTCCTCCTTCGGTGCCCATTTTACAGTGTTCTGAGGCACATACACACCACCTAAACACTCCCTGAGTCTTGTCTTGAGACGAAGTCTCAAGTCTCCTCAGGCTTCGAGTGTCGAGCACCTCTGGTGGCACATGGCACCTCCCTTTCGGGATTCTGTACCCCCAAATTCTCAGAGACCTTGTGCTGAAGAGCAAGGCACCTGGATCTTGCCTGAATTGAATCGACACAGCTCAGGTGATCAAGCACCATTCACTCACTCAGGCAGTCTTGATTCAGGGCAAAACTTGCCAGCTGTACAAGACCAGGGTCTGCCCTTGTAGCCAGAGCAGAGCCATCATGTGAGGCCGGCTGTGTTATCCTGGTCGGACACCCTCTCCTCTGAACTCCTGGTTGAAAACTTCTCCCTCAAGCTGTGTTTCCCACCCTCTCTGCTGCCTCTGCATGCTGCATCTGAGAAGAGAGGGTACCTGGAACAGGCATTTGCGCTTGTCCCGAAATACAGGAGGGAGTTGATGCCCCTGGGGTGAATGATGGGGTTGAGACATGCCTGCCTGGGGTTGCATGTCTAAGCCCCGGTAGCTGGAGGCAGGGACAGGAAGCTGCAGTTGCAACTCTTCCTGAGAGATGTTAAAAAACTCAGTCTTCTGCCTCTTTCCGGATGTGGAGGAGAGGCCTCTGCCCACAGAGCAGCTGCGGCTTTCACAGAAAAATATTGGCCCAGATAGAAATCGCAGAGTGAAAGGGGAGGGGAATGTGCAAGTGCATATAATTTTGTGTGTGCATGTGTAGGATAGTGGCCAGAGAGAGGCAGAAAACAGAGGGTTGAGGGGCTGAAAATTCCTCAAGGAGCAAAACTCCTTCCTGAGCCTCCTGAAATGCATTCTGTCCCATGACCCTTGATGTGTCTCCCTGTGTCCCTTGGAGATACCTCCAAGGAAGCCTCATTAGGTTGAAGGGAAGGCCTTATCTTCTTCCACTCTCCTTTCAGTAGGTCCAAGATGTTGTCCCAAGCACATACCAATTTCCTTGGCCAGAGCAAGGCCCTGAGGGTAGGTAATGGGGGATAGCTTCTTCTCCTTCAACTTCTCAATGGTATCCTTGTCATCACGAAGATCCAGCTTTGTGCCCACAAGGATGATAGGAGTGCTAGGGCAGTGGTGCCGCACCTCGGGGAACCACTAGCAAGGGAGCAAAATGGCAAAGTTGTGAGAAGTTGTCACACGTATGGGCATGCACCAGGTAAACAAGGAGGCATCTGTCAAGGTTTAGGCTGGGCTGGCCATTAAACGAATGACAGAGGCTCTCTTTAACCTCTCCCTCCCTTCCCAGAAGAGAATGGAGAGAGAATAAGAGAGATAGACATGGGTTGAAAAGAAACTAGAACTACTTTAATTAAATACTAATAACAAAAAGAAAATATAATAATATCAGTAAGAAAAATAATGAAATATATACAATGGGGTGCCCATGGGATCAAACCCCTCATGGGGCAAGACACCCCTGAACAAATGTCAGGAAGATAGTTAACACCCTGTCCTTCCTCACAGCCCTTCCATTCAGTATTGGGCACTAAAGCCTGGCCTAGGCAAGCCCCTGTTGCTGGGTCCACAAGAGAAATCCCTGACGTGAAGCTCAAATTCGGTTAAGCAAAAGCACAAGCTGCTCTTCCCCCCTCCATGGCTCCCTGAAAACCAGGGAGAAACCTGAAAGTGGTAGGAAGGAAATACTACGTTGTTCTCCTCTCCATTTATCTCTCCCTTCTTCCCTCACTTCCCATGCAAAGGCTGTGGGTAGCTGCTTCTCATACCCTACGGACTGGTCCTGTGAGTCTGTGCTGGGACAGTCTTGGCTGAAAAGTGACATCAGAACACAAGCCTGTGGTCTCACAGCTGAATAGCCCAGCAAGATGAATATTAACCCTTTAACAGGGTTGGCTGCTGCCTTTGAGATGACCCAGAAAAGACATCTGAAGGAGGCTGATATTTTAGTTCCTTCTGGCTGACACAAAAAAGAATCTAGATGTCCCGTTAGCATTCTCCACCCAGTCATTCTCTTTGAAAGGCTACCACCAATCTCACCCTCCTCAACCCCTGGTGGACCAGGATACTCTGTCTCACCTTAGCACGGACGTTTTCATAAGATGCCGGGCTGACAAGGGAGAAGCAGATCAGGAAGACGTCCTGTAGGCACACAACCATGGTGCAGTGTTAGGATGAGAGCAGGGGATTGCGTGACAAGAGGCAGGGAAGGGGATGAAGAGCTGGGTGGGCAGCATCCTCCCTCTGCAATAAAGAGGGTCATGCTAGGGAAAGCTGTCTCTCACAACATAACACAGCCCTGGCTGCTGCTAATTGCCTCTAGGGAGAAGGATATTTGCTCCCCTGACTTGTGGTAACCATAGCCACCATTATCAGAAGAGCCAAATGTTTAACTACGAGGATGGGGTTTTTGCGGTAGGCACATTCGTCCTCATGGGAAATGGCCTGACAGTGTCCTGCTCATCTCTCACAGAACACCAGAGAGCTTTCAGGCCAGAATAATTTTGCCTGCTGTTGAGACAAAGCTTGGCTCAACCCAAAAAAGTGCACACGCAGGATGCAAATGAGTCTCGGTTACCCACATTAGCACTTCCCCGGGCATGGCAGAATTTAGATTTCCATTAAAAACAAAACAAAACAAAACAAAACAAAACAAAACAAAGCAAAACAAAACAAAACCTTCAGGGTTATATTTCTTTCATCCAACTTTGTCTAGCTAAACAAGGATGTCAGGCCCAACATATCCATTTCCATACTTCTACAACTGCCAGAGGCAAGTACCTTGGAGCACATCCAAGTACGTTGGAGAGCAGTTCCCCCACCTTTCCCTGGGATGTGTCCCAGGTGGGTGCAATCATCTCGCTGAGAAATGCACCTACTTACACAGAGTGCAGAAGGAGCCTAGGCAAGCAGCTTACACCAGGAGTCCGACTTTTAGGTGGCTGAACCTGGCTGAAACAAATAGTGCCTTCAATTCCTAGCCCTTTCAGTTACAGTGGCAACCTTCAGACCAGCGGCTGAGGCAGCAGGGTCTTTCTGAGCTTGCCAAGAGACTGCTTGGAACAACATCCTCCAGGGAAGGTGACCTTGAAACCCTGAAATCACTCTGTCAGCATGGTGAAAAACGTGATCACCAGTATCTGAGGAGAGGCATCCATTTGTTCTGTTAGAGGCTTGGGCTTAGTTGAGGCATCAGCAGATCAAATACATGTGTCCACACATCACATCTCTTTTGAAAGGCAGAAGCCAGAATAGTGGGGTTCATAAAAATATGAAAAGCTCCTGCCTCAGCTTCTAAATTCCCTGAGCAATATTAGCTTCACAAGAGGAGGGTTTTTTAGCAGGGTTGTGTAAAGCATCTGTCCCATGCTAAAATCAGCGTCAGCTGGACTCATAAGTATCTTTGAAGATCTCCATTTTCTTGCTAAGTTATCCCAGTAATAAATTTCATCTAAAGGCTCCAAAATACCCTTAGATATCTTTTACCTTTAGGGTTTCAAGGCACTTCTATATCAACAGAGGTATTCCCAGGAAAGAGCAGAGACAGATGGGAACAGTCCTACCACTGTGTTAGGGCAAATGTTGATTTCTGCAGTGGGAGACAGAGGCATATCTCAGGCAGGAACAAGGGATGAGGGGCATGGAGTGTGACCCACCGTCTGCGGGTAAGAGAGCGGCCTCAGCCTGTCATAGTCTTCTTGTCCAGCAGTATCCCAAAGCCCCAGGTTTACAGGCTTGCTGTCAACCATCACGTTGGCGGAATAGTTATCAAACCTGAAACGCAGAGACATAGGCTCAAACAGGAGAAGAGGGAGCCCTTCCAGGAGTGTAGGTGAGTTTCACTAGGTGTACCACAGAGCAAAGTGCGGGGATTCCTCTTCTCAGCTGATGCTGTTTTCCTGTAAACTTCTGGCTTATGGACTTCCCACTCAGCATCAACCTCCTCCCTATCACCCAGCTGTCCTGGACAGGTACCTGGCTGCAGCTCCACCTTTGCCACCATGCACGCAAATCCATAAACCCCGCAGCTTCCCCAGTATCCTTCCCACAACAGTGTCTGCTCTAGCCACCCTTGTCTTTCTTTTGTGCTCTAAAACCCACCTTTCTTCTTAAAAGTGAAGAAGAACCCATGTCTCTGTAGCTCCCCCAGAGCCCTGAACTCCTCAACACCCCTGCTGGAACTGCTATGCCAAGGTGTGTCCCCTTACGCTTTGAAAACCCAGCACGAAATATTTAAGAACAGCTGACAGGATTGCATGCTTGGAAGCAAAGACTTATTGGAAAAAAAAGGCGATTAAATCAACAGAGGTGTTCCTTCCCTGGGTTCTTAGAAAGTTTTCTTTCCTGTTCCTTTTGGTAGATTTTTTTTTTCAGGTTAAGGCGAGGGGAAACAGTGATAGGAAGGAGCCGATGCAAAGACCTTGTGAACGTGCTCACAGCACATGCCACAGTTGTAAGATAAGCTCTGCTGCCCAGGAGCACGAAATGGCCTCCCTTTCACATCTCCAGACGCAAGCCTCATACGGGAGGAGAAATGATGTGTGACATACAGAATGCATGGCCACTTCACGGCTACACGCTGGGAAGGGATGGTGCCCTTCCACCAACCAGCTTCTGAGAAGAGATGGAATTTTGTTACCACAACCATTTTTCAAAATGTCTATTGCAAATTGCTCTGAAGAAAAAAGTGAGTCTTGAAGGTTTTCCTGCACCTATCCTTCCCAAGGAATCTGAACCTGAGCTGTCAGTCTGACACATTATACCTAGCTCCTTTTCCCACCTCAGGGAGGTCACACTCCACACCCCAGTGGTGTGGTATGAGTATATGTGGTGCCCATCCCCAAATGTACCCCACACGCTGCAGGGAAACAAATGCATCTGACCACTCAGCCGAAGACAACCCTAACCCTGCTCCCTATTCCAACAGTCTACACGTGTCCCAGCCTTACCCACAGATCCGCTGGATTGCATAGGGCTTCTACTCTGGCAAAGAGCTGAATCCTGCACTCCTACCGTCAGGGTTACCAGTGCCTGCTCCAGTGACAGTGGGTGCCTTGGACAAGGAAGGAAGTGGGTACACGTGTCCAGTCCCAACTGCCTTCTCTTGGGTCTGGCTCAATTTTTGCAGCCTGCTGCCTGGTTGTTTTGCCTAGCAGGACCCCATCTACTACTTGTAAACATAGCAGGCAGAGAGACCCTTGCGTTGGTTTGTGTCTCCCAAATATCCCATTACGCCAGGGTTTTATAAGGCCACTTGTGCTTCTGGTGAAAGGTGGCAGATCCAAAGTGTAGAGGCACCTTTGGTAGTTTGACAGCCCTCCCTCTGCTGGCATGGAGATTGCGACCCTGCCTTCAGAATGCACAACAAGGGGTTTCTGCACCCCTTTGCATTCAGCTTTCCATGTCCCCACCCCATCCCAGGACCTGTTTATCTATTACTCACACAGTGGGGATGTATTCTCCTGGGAAGGCATTGGTGGTGTAGCTGATAAGGAGACAGGTTTTCCCCACAGCTCTGGAAGAGAAAGAAAAAAAGAACAGTAAGTCGTGGTAATGCAGGCGAGATGGGGATAGGACAATCCTTCCACACCTCTAAGCCAGCCCTGTCAGGAGACCCCTGAAAGCAGAAACACATTCGCAGGACCAGACAGTGCATAAACATAGGTTAGACAACCAGCAGGAAGAAAGACAGGATGTCACCCAGAAATGTTTGTTGTCTTTGAGCACGAAGAGTTGTTTTTACGGTCTGGTACAGAGATCACTCAGCCAAGACATATCCACTCTGAGATGGAGGCGAGGGCCCATTTTCCAGTGTGTGCACAGTGCCGTACGCTCACAGCCAGGGTAGGTGCATCGATTCGGTGTGGGAGTGCCATGACAAGGCTGCCCAGCCAGCTACAGCCCCCAAACACAGGCACTCCTGCCAGCGCTGTGGCCAGGGACTGGTAGCACCTCCTCTTGACTTAGCCACAACACTTTCCAGTCCTGCCTGCCTGCAGTAAGCTGCAGCATCACCCGCAGAGAGAGCTGTAAGCAGCCAGCAAGGTGCCTCTCCCTGTGGCTGACGGAGGCTGCTGGTGTTTCTGAGCTAGACGATGGTGCTTCCTCTCTCCTCAGCCTCCCCCACACCCATGCTGCAGCAGGTTGGAGTGTAAATAAGCCAGGGTAGCAGCACAGTCCAGACTGGGTGAGAGCACTGGTGTGAGGGAGGTGGGAATGGGGGCAGTAAGGCTGTCAAGGGGAGGAGAGTGCTGGGGAAAAGGCTGGAGTCCCGCTGCTGGAGATGCTCCAACCATCTCAGCTGTACCTGCGAAGTCCCCTGTTGCAGAGCTTCAGACCTGTCTTTTTGTGTGCCCTTGACAAGAACAGCTGGCATCTTCTCCCTGGTCACGAGGCACCTGCCTTGGTCACTGCACTGTGGGGCAGCTGAGGAGGAAACTGAGCTCTTCAGCATGCTCTGACAATTGTTTCTTCCTTCTGCAATCTCCCTTCCTTAGATCCTCCTCTCTCAGTCCCTTCTTTTTCCCCAGCTCCCTTGCTTCTTGCGTGTCTTAGAGATATTGAGGGAGGGCCATGGAGACTTCCTGAAGCTTTGCAGGTAATGGCTCAGGAGATCTACAGGACTGGGGGTGGGTCAGTCGTGAAAGGAGGGACAGTTCTGTATAAGTGTGGTTGAACAGAGAGGAGCACAAAGCATCAGTGAAAGGGTGAAGCTTACAACAAAGCTATTGAGAGAAGAGGTGAGGTTAGTAGCACCTGTAGGTTCCCGGGACCGAACTCGGGGAGCGTTAAGGGGTCAGTGATGCGTGATGGAGGGGGCTATGGGGCCAGAACAGCTACAGGGCAATGTGAGTGGCTTAGCTGAGTGGCAGCGGAAGGTCCTGTGTTTCATAAGGTTGAGCCAAGGAAGGGTGAAGTGGCTGGTATGGCTGGGAGGAAGGTGAAGGGTGATGAACAAAGAGCTCAGAGTGAGGGGGGGATGACTGGATTGCTGTGTTGCAAGATGGTGAGAGGGGAGGTGCAGTGTACAGAGAAGGAAAATGATGGGACAGAAGACGTTTAAGAGGAGTTGTGGTCAGAAGGGTTGAAAGCAGGACATTTTGTGGGGTTAGCCATGATATGAGGGGATTGCTGCCTTGGGGGATGGCTACAGAGTTAGTGCAATGTGTGAGGGGGAAACCAAGGGGTTAAGAGGGCAAGAGATAAATTCCCAGTGGAGTTGTTCACCCAGCTCTAGCTTGCAGCCTTCAGGGGACTTTTCTTAGAGGTGATGGTGTTTATCTGGGGCTCTGTCCTTCCTTGTCCATTCTCCCCATCCCCTGGCCCCAGCCCCTGAGAATACTTCTAACATGTACTATTATGTTTGCAGACTTCTTCTTCCCCAGGCAAGTTTTGAAGGAGGAAGCGACTGTGGGGAGCAGGGCTGCTGCAAATGTCTCTTCGTCTGCTACCTGATAGCTGCCCCAGATAACAGTCTGGCCAGCTCCTAGCTGGGAAATGAATTAACCTACTCCATGCCAAATGTGGACTCTCCTCCCCTCCTATCCTTGCATCTACTCATCCCCCTACAGAGCAAGAAGAGTCCCCATCCGCCCCATCCCTCCCGCCCCCAGCAGTACTGACTGCTTCACTTATTGATGGCTTAGATCGGGCCATTTCCAGGGATCACGGGACGTGGGCAGTGACGCCATCATGCTGTGAAAGCAAGGTTGCGTTACCTCCCACTCCCAAAATGGCATATACTCGTGCCTATCTCAGTGGAAAGAGCTCCTCCTCCTTGTGCCCACAGAAACCCCTGCCAAACAGTCTCCCCCACACCCCAGTACAATGTGCCAAGAAAAGCTGAACACAGAGATACCGGAGGACATCTCATCAGGACCACAGTGCTATGCCCTCTCTCAGTCAGCCCCAATGAGCAGATGGCTTTCAAGGAGCCATTCACCTGCAGAAGAGCACTTGAACCTCACAGGTTTTAAATCTGACTCCTACCTACAGGTTGAATCTGGCAGCTACACCACCACCTCCTGTGCGTGGGACAGACCTGCTCCATTTTCGATGCCCCTTATGCAGATGCCCTTCAAAATGTCCTCTTCCACACCCTCCTGAGAGGAAGGTCCCTTGCCCTGGGGAGGGAAGAGCGAGCGAGAGAGGGAACACAATTTGCAGGAGGTCAGAAGCAAAGCTGGGGAAGTTTCACCAAGCAGCTGCCTTCTTTCTTGTCCCTTGTCACCGCCATTCCCTCCCCGCATCCACAGCAAACCAGCCGGGTACCTACCCATCTCCCACCACGACACACTTGATGGCTTGCATGTCTCTGGACCCGTGGCAGAGGAGAGCACCCGGGGCAAAGGAAAGTCAGGCCAAGGCAAACAGCAGGGACAGACGGGCAAATTTGTCTATGAGCCCTTGTGCTGCAGTGAGCGACAGGTTGCAGGGAGGGAGGAAGTGGAAGAAGGAACTTTACTCGACGATCACCCTCCGGTCCCTCCTCCCCTCCCACCACAGCAGCAGCTCTGCGGCCGAGGCCGTTAGCTGAAGGCGGGGCATGCATGACTTCACGGTTGGGATGATGACTGCCGTAATTTATTTTTTTTCACCCCCCCGTGTCTCACTCACTCCCCTCACACCCCATCTCAGTGAACAGCTGGGGGCACCAAACTGCTTTTACAGGGGAGCTGAACAAGGGTTAGAAGCGGGGTGAGATACAGGAGAGGTGGATTTCCTCCTCCCTCCTTTATCATCCAAACTTTGGAGGAGTTGTAAGCAGGGAAGAGAATCTGAAGTGGGAGTAGTGGGGTGACATGGGGCAATGAAGATTTTCCAGGTCTTCCCAGTGCCCCTGAATGTCAACAGCAAAACGTCACAAGGAACAACGTTTTCTGTGGAGGCTGAACAAGGAAGTTAAGCAGCCTCTAGGAAGCAGCAGCCACCCCATGGCTGCCCTATCCCTCCTCTCCTGTGGTGATAAGGTCCTGCCGCTCTTCCCTACCTGCCCGGATTACTAGTACAAAGAAGTATTGTGTGAACCTTTGTGTTTACCATGAAGTGGAGCAAATGCATCAAGGGATGCAATGATCTGTTTTCTCTCCCCTGCCAGTACTATGAGAGCCAAGACTGGTGGATGGGAGGAGCCCCTGCAAACCAGCTTCTCCTTATCCACCCACTGGTTTGAGTTGGAAGGTACCTTTAAAGGTCATCTAGTCCAATCCCCCTGCAATGAGTAGGGACATCTTCAACTAGATCAGGTTGCTCAGAGCCTTGTCCAACCTGATCTTGAATGTTTCCAGGGCTGGGGCATCTTCCACCTCTCTGGGCAACCTGTTTTAGTGTTTCACCACAGTCATCATAAAAAATTGCTTCCTTATATCTAGTCTGAATCTACCCTCTTTTAGTTTAAAACCATTATCCCTTGCCCTATCACTACAGGCCCTACAGGTCTGTGCTTACCTTTCTTATAAGCCCTTTTTACGTATTGAAAGGCCGCAATAAGGTCTCCCTGGATCCTTCTCTTCTCCAAGATAAATAACCCCAACTCTCTCAGCCTGTCCTCATTGTCCTCAGAAGGTAAAAGGATTTTAGAGCTAAACAGCAAGGAAGGAATTACCCTAAGGAAGAAGAGAAAGGAGGCTCTATTCCTTCCTTTCCCTTCTCAAAACGAGGGTCTGCCTCCTCTTCCTTCCTTCTCCTCCCATGCAATGCTAAGCCTGGAAAAGTGCATATGTATGCACATCTGTGTGCTCCAGCCTGAACTAATGGGTGGATGGGCAGGAGATGGGTTTTATAGAAGAAGAGATGTGGTGCCACAGAAGTAATTGTTATTTCCAGGCTTTGTCAGGAGGCCAATTAGACCAAGAACAGTGGGTTTTCAGCTGGGATGTTCCTAAAGGAAGGAACTCTGAGGCAAAGTGTTTCTCCAAAGGTTGGTGACCTTTCCGCTGCTGCAGCCACGGGAGGCTGTTGCAACTAACCTGCTCAGGAGGAGAGCTCTCCCATCCATCACATGGCACTGGCCACAACCCAGAAATCTTCAACTGTGGAACATTTCCAAGTCTTGTGGCTATTTCAGAAGCACAAAGCGACCAGCTGTACTAGGTGTTCCCTCTGTGGGTGGTAGGGAAGAGGGAAGAAGGAAACCCACTGACTCCTCTGCAAGCGAGAGCAGGAACAGGCCATAGGAATACAGGTCAGAGAAGGACAGAAGGCAGAGCAACAAAGGCTGTTACAGGTAGAGCAGCAGCAGGAGCTAGAAAGGGCAGGCAGGTACAGAATACAGCAGGCCAGGAGACAGGGACTCAGTCAGAAGAGAAGGCAGGTATATTTGGCTCTAGAGAATGCTACTGGTGGATGGAGAAAAACCCTGGGCAATTGGAAACATTGAGAGCTCTCTGTAGGAGACATCTGAGCCACAAGTGAGGGTCCAACGAGCTGGAGCTGGTGGAGTCCCTAGGGATTCAGGGAGCTCTAGGTTGGGCAGGTCGCCTGGGAGAGGTACGTAGGGAGCTCACCCCTTTCTGGGCATTGTTGAAATTGCATTTAGACTCAGCTTCTCCAAAGGAACATTTCCATTTTCACCCTGTCTTTCCTCTGAAGGTTTCCAATAACCCTTTTGTGCCCGGGGAGAAGCAGGATGGGAAGAACAGAAAGTGAACACCTGGGATGAGAAGGATGGGGACTGAGGGGAAAGGAGCTGGGGAGAGCTGGAGAATACATGGAGTCTTACCTGGAACAGAGTAACAGTCATGTGAGGATAATGGATCTAGGGACGGGATTCAGGCTAAGGGAGACTGGATGGAAAACCAGCCAGTGGCACGGTAGGACCTGGTGGCAGGGATGAAGGAGGACCACTGACCTGCTGAATGACAGTGTGTGCATTTGTCCTTGTAGTCTGGCATATGGGCTTGTGGGACTGGCAGCATGGAAGGGAGTGGGGAAGAAGAAGACAAGTTAAAATTGGTCAGGGAGGAGGGACTGTTGTTGAGACCCTGTGTCCAGGTGAGCTCCATGTCAGTTACTGTACTTCTTTATGGCAAAGAATGAGCTGTGGAAGTCCTGGCGAGAAGGTATATATCCATCCCCCTTCTGGGGATTTTGTAAGATAATTGCTTGCTATTGCTATGGGTAGTCAGTTCTCATCCCAAGTCAGAGATCTGTGCTGTGAATCTATAAACGTCCCTCCTCTGCCAGTGCCTCTGTAGAGGGACAATAGGGATCTACATAAAGGCTTTTAGGGTGTTTCTTTCCATCATATTTAAATTATTAAAAATGGGATATGACATTCAAATAACACATATTATAATCACTCTGAGAACAACTGGCACATGATACATTAAAATCTCTCAGTTGTACATGCTGCAGGAAAGGGAAAG
Organism: Larus michahellis; assembly: GCF_964199755.1. Taxonomy (NCBI): domain Eukaryota; kingdom Metazoa; phylum Chordata; class Aves; order Charadriiformes; family Laridae; genus Larus; species Larus michahellis. The sequence goes on along the minus strand of NC_133896.1, from coordinate 57,376,928 downwards.
AAACTGCAGGATATAGACCCAAAGCCTCTAACTGATCACATACAGATCTGTTGCTGCTCTGATGTCCTCTCACACCACCAAGAGGTGCTCTTGACATGAGTTTCCTTCTGCATGTGCAGTGAGGCTGAGGGAAGGCAGGCACCCATCTAGGGCTTCTTGTTCCCTTTACTGAGTTTGAGGAAGACGCTAATGGGAAAGAATTGCTCAGAGAGACAGTTTTGTTCTGAGAGGCTTCCAGGGCCCTGGGATGGGTCACCTCCGAGTGACTCATCTGTGCTGGGTTTACACGGCACCCATGTGGGGAAGCAGGCAATGCATGATACCATTTTTCCCCCCACAAAGATCCAAAGCGGCAAGGAACTTGGGTGACTCCATCTCTCCCCTTCTTTTGGAGGGGGGCAGGGGGGTGTTCTGCTCCCTCAGAGAGGATGGGAAAAGGGTGAGGGGGCTCCTTCAGAAAAGGTGTTCGCACTTCACAGCCCTGCACAGGAGGGTGGGAGCTCAGCAGGAGGCTTGTCCTTCAGCACAGACAGAATAGCAGGGGGGAATCCTTTCCCGGGGGGCACACGAGGATCATTTCTTTGCACACACAGGGCATGGCCACAGCAGGTATTCTCATTACCCTGGGCCCTGATAGGATTTATTCAACGTGGGCTATCGCTCAGGCAATCCTGAGTGGCCGTGAGACCTTTTCTGTGTGTGCTGGGCCTCCACTAGGGAAAAGAGTAACTTGCTTCAGCCTGGCCAGGCTGCAAACTGTCCCCACTTGCTATATTCCCCTTTTGCATCTTCCCACTTCCCCATTCACACAGCTTCGTACCATCTGCCTCCTGCTTTTAGTTCTTGCTTTGCTGCTTCTCTTTTCCAAAAGTGCCACCCCTCCCTGTTGCTGCCCCCACCTCTCCCCTCACGGCTGGGGTTGCCACGCTCGTCTGAAAAGCCTGCCCCAAATTCAGAGCTCACATCATAACTGAAGAGAGGTGATGCGCCTCGGGCCATGATGCTCTCCAGTCCCTGTTAGAGAGGGCATGGAGCTGCTTCATACAGGGTCTGTTTTCTAACGTGGCCACACCAAGGGCATCTGTAGCCTAAATTTATCCTGTCAAGCAAAAGCTTAGGAAAAAAAAGAAGTTTCCAATCCAGCCTCACTGAACACAAACTACCTACGTTTACAATGTAACACGGAAGCAACTCAACTTGAAAACGGTTTTTACTGAGTCTTGGACCTGTCTTACTCACGGGCTTTTCTGGAGATCAGCCCTACTGCAATAGGGGCAGGTGGTCCATTCCTGAAACTTTGTGTCTTGAAGGCTCCTCTGTCTTCACAGTGTGAAAGCTCTCAGTCTCTCCAGTTCGGGGCAAAATATCAGGTCCGCTGACATCCTCCTAGCTGGAGCAATGAAAGAGGTTTACCTCCTCCATCTCTTCTCCACTATGTACCTGAGTAAGCAGAAGACCATGGTACAGACCTTTGGGCATCAACTTTGTTGTGATGGCTGATTCACACTTGCGCTTCCCTCAGTTGAGATGTTGTTTGCAGACTCTAAATCATACTGGTTTTTTATGCCTTGGCCTTATCTGGTTCTCTACCTCTGCAAGTCCCCAGTGATTCTGATATGGGTTTCTATTCTTACAGATATTTTGTTCTCAGCCAGTGACAACCCCCATCTTGCTGATACCACCCAGTTACTTAACGGTAACAAATGCAGATCAATATCTGCCTGTGTGTCCTTTCCCAAGAGGTGCTCAGACAGTTCAACAACACTTTTCACCTGCCTGTTGTAGAGGGGAGGTTACAGGGACTAGAGTTTACACGTGTAAATTCTAACTTGAGCGTCAACTGCTTGGCTTGCCTCCCCTGCCTGCTAGCACTCTTCATACTTTATCAGATGTTAGATATAGTATGTTTTGTAAAAACGGATCTAATATATATCTTTACTAGGAAGCTATGGTATCTTCTAGGAAGGCTGCATCAGGGAAGTGAAAAGAGCTGTTTAGAGTACTAAGGAAATCTACAGCTACTTTGTTTTACAAGACTAATATTTTCGGAACTACCAAAGTAAAATCTTTTGCTTGACTTCTACCATTTCTTCTCAAAGGCATAAAGCTTCAATACTGCTGCACTTCTGAGTCCAACAAAAAAATCCCTCTGGCTCTTCATTCAAGTTTATCAGACTCTAAGTGACCCTCCTCTAATCTTTATAAGAGCTGGTTTATTTTTTTTCCTGTGGCCTTTTATAATCACCATCTTTCTATCTTTAAAATAGACTCCAGTTCCTTGAATTAGTAAAAGCAGTTGAGGACAGGCTATTCCAGGCACTCTGCAGTAGTAACTTTACTTACTGCCTGCATGTTTGCATCCTGAGCTACTGACCTGGCTGTCACAGTCAGTGTTGCCCCTCACAATGGACACGGATTATTTTATTCCAATTGTTATATGAAAAATCCTGTTATTGTCTTTGCTTTAGTGCTGTTTTACCTTGCATGCAAATACTGTCTGTGCAGCTTGTAATCCCCACAATACCATGTAAGAAGTGCTTCACTCTCTCCTGACATACTGCAGTCCCTAAGTCCAACCTGAATGGAAGCCTAAACCTCCTGAAGGGGCTATTGAATTTGTACAGACCTGTATTTTGTCTCTCTGCGGACAGTTGTGGGAATATAGCTGTCATGTTCAGCACAGAGAAATATATGGCACTTTGTCATTGCCTTTATCCCCTTGAAAGTAGTAGGAAATATTTATATTTCCTTTTTATCTAAACAATCATTTTAAGCCTATAACAAATAGTAGAAAAGTGCACCCATGCTGTTGGTTTGGTATTTTCCTTTGTGATCATGAGAACAACAGATATTTCTAGCTCCAATTTAAGTCTCTGTGTACAGTCAGGGAGCATCCTTCGAGAAAAAAAAATGGTTGGTAGCACCGGAGGCACAGGGAGCAGCCTGGAGTATTGATCTGCTGCAGTCTGGCTAGTCTGCCCACGCTTGATGAGGTGAGAACTGCTGGACCAGCCTGGATGCCCCCCATTGCACACACTCCCACCTCTTGCCTGCACAGCCCCAGCCTGAGATAACCAGGGCTGGGAAGGATGTGCATTGGCAGAAGCAATTCCTGGATCTAACCCCAGTCCTGTATCAGAAGCGCTGATTTCCAGGGACCTGCTTCTTCCTGTCCTTGTTCCCAACAGCTCTGGAGGCACAGGAGAAGCACTGCTTTATCTATGGGGTGTTGGATGTGAAAGGGAGTGATAGGAGGGGGAAAAAAGGGGCAAATCCCACCCCAATCCAAGACATATCTGACCTGTCCCAGTCCCCTTCACTTACCCTGATACTATGTAGGCCCCTCAACACCCCCTAACACCCATTCCTCTTGTTCCCTTGTTGACATCTCTTCTTGCACAGCTAAGAGAACTTTGCACCTTGGAGCCCAGTATGTCTCGGAGCAAGGAGAGGCCATTTCCAGCTCTACTCTTTGCCTTGTTGAAATAATCTATATCACCTGGAAAATGTTCTTTGGATCTTCTTCCAGTCTCCTGCTTTTCAAAGGAGTGCGTTCCTTGATGAGATGTGCCCTTGATCTCATCTGGGTTGCTCTTTTCCCAGGTGTTGCTGCAGTCATCATAGTGATTTTTTCAGATGTATAGGCCACAAGTTTCTCTAGAAAGAGGAAGATGCCAGAATCAGTGCCCAACATGAGCCAGTCCCCTCAATGTGGGTATCTTTCAGCATAAGTTGATTTTTGCTGCATGTCAAATTCTCCTTGCTTAGTCTGTATTTGACCTAGGCTGTATCTATGCTGGTCTTCTCCCACAACACCAGTGGGAGAACCCATGTGCTCCGAGCCACTGGCTATTGTGTAGCTCTGACCACACTGTGTAGTATTTAAATCTCACCTCCCCTAGGATCCATTTGATGTTTCCTTGACCCTGGGGCATAATTAATTTTTATGTCATCTTGCTTGCTTATGTTTTCTTTCTTGCTTGCTTACTAGCTTTCCTGCTTTCTTCCTCTCCTTCCTTCCTTCCTTCCTTCCTTCCTCTCCTTCCTTCCTTCCTTCCTTCCTTCCTTCCTTCCTTCCTTCCTCCCTTCCCTCCTTCCTCCCTTCCTTCCTTCCTCCCTTCCTTCCTCTCATTCTCCTTTGTTCTCCCTTGTTCTCCCTCTTTCTGTGTCTTTGCCTTTTCCTTTGCTTCCCCCCCTGCCTTTTTCACTTGAAATAATGAGAGGGTTGTGTTGTAGCCCTTTCACGGCATTTTCATGCCATGACCACAGAACATGTGTTACTTACCTTAAGGGCATTTCCAGATGTATTGCTGGCTGGGGTAGTCTTGGTATCCACCTGAGCTCACTAGAGATCTGTACTGCTTGTCTGGGATGCTCAAGCAAACTGACCTGTCATCTGGGTATAGGCTCCCTCAAGAAAGAATGGCTGTTTTGCTCCAGAGCAAGGCTGGAACCAAGCTAGTTTGTGCACTATGTGAATGAGTGGCAGACTAAGGACCAGGTGAGGGAGATATACTTACCCTACAGTTTGGAAAGAATGGGACATACTCTAGGCTTAGTTTAGTTCTACAATCCTGTCTCACTTCTTGTGTACCCTCAAGAGAAAACATCTCACAGGTCTTTTGTTTTTACATGAAATAGGCTTATGCAGTTTTTTAATGGTGCATTTCCTATTCAGACTCCTCTGGCTGAAATAACAGAAAGCATTCAAAACGAATCAAGGCCAAACACTGCTAAAAACAAGGCTCCCAGAACAAGGAGAATGCGATTAGTGGAGGTGATAATTGAAATGAATTAGTAGTCAGGGTGTCAAAGCAGGGCAGTCAGGGATTCCAACCGACAGGCAGGAAAAGCTGTGAAAAGAAGGAAGCATCAAGGAATTAAGAGATGCAGCAAGCATGGATTAGAGACACAGGTACAAGTTTTGCATTGCTTTCTGCTGGAGTGGCTGATAGTACTTCTGCAGTGCACAGAGGAACCCATTTTGGTGTTTGCAGGGTGCTTGTGGTTTGGCCTGTCCACAGACACATGCATAAGAACAGCCCTGATGAAGCTGCCCATATACGTCACCTACCTTTGAGGCAGGCAAGGCCAGGTCTTTCAAGGAAGTGCTTTACATTTGTGTGTGTCTGCTTGATGTCAGCTGCAATACTGCCGAAACAATTTTTTTTGTGGAAAAAAATGATGTAAGGACTGCAGGTGACAGGCTGGACCCAGCCCCAGTGCAAGAATTGGGACACTGGGCCTGACTGTGGGGCAGTGAATTCTCCTCTGCCGTGGCCCAGAATCTCAAGACAGAAATTGAGTTTACCAGGGGTGGGTTCTTGGCAATTTGTGACCCAAAGGCAGGCCTCTGATAAATTTTAACCACGAACACTGGGTGTAATGAAGGTCAGGGCAGACATGGGTGTAATCATTTGAAATCAGTTTTCATTAATAAAGCTTGGTGTCTTCTCCTTCCTTTTATCACTCCCGAATAAGCTCCTAGCTGCTTCTTTGAAAATATTGACACTGACCATGGAAAGTGAGTGTGAAACTTTGCCTCTGACTCGTCCTAAACATCATAGGTTATTTGAGACCCCGCCTACAGCTGCCTGCATGGATTCATTCTGGATTTCTGCCACCCCTTAACATCTTTAAGGTTGGGATATCTCCCACTCTTCACTGGAGGTTCATTGGGGCACTTGTTCTCTCCAATAACAGCACTGAACCTATAGCATAACCACATGTCAGAGCAAATGCAAATACTGAGAGGAAGGGAAGGCAACCTGTGTCTTTCTTAGTGAGGTTGAATGGCCCTAGAACAATGGTCCTTAGCCAGAGTGTTCAGGCAGGTCCTACCTTTTGCATCATGCCTTTTAAAGGGCCAGTTGTTCTCTCCAGAGGATCTCAGACCAAGCTCAGTTAATGGGAATGTGGAAAGGTAGCAGCTCTTCCTTTCCTAGTGAGTCAAAGACCTTCAGCCTCACAGGAGCCTATTCTAAATGGTGGCAAGCGTAAACAGATGCTAACTCCAACTACATAACGAGTCAGAGGGTCATTTCTTACTTTTCTACACATGCAATGCTCTTGCAAACTCTACCTTGCTGTCTCATGGAAAGATGGTAGGTAGACGTCTGGACCTGTTTTGCTGTCCTGCTCAGGGCCTGCTGTGAGTACAGCAACAGGCCAGGGAGCTAAGGGTATACAGAGTGCTGCAAAGGTAAGTGTTTGTGTGTGACGAGGAGCCATCCCTCTACAACGTCAGTCCTGCTAGAGGAGGCAAGAGCCCTGTTCGGGCATCACAACTGGTTTGAATTTTACCTTGACCTATTTCATCAGTTCTTCTGGCTCTGAGGTGGTGTTCTCCTGCACACTTCTTTTTTCCCACATTGCCTACATCCAGAGATCTACCACATAAATCACATGGCAACAAAATACAACTTAAGGGGAAGTGTACAGACTTCTGGGGCTGTGTGGAGGGGATGGAGGAAAAAGAGCACCCTTCTGCTTCGCAGGTGAACAGAGCAGCACAAAACTGTCCTGCTAATGCCAGCTGTCCCACCAGCAGGGATATCACTAAACCAGAGAGTCCTCAGTTCACTCACTTCCTTACTTACAAGGCTTCCTAAAAAAAACAGTCTGTTAGTGGAAAAAAAGGACCAAGGCTTAGAGTACAAGTCACTTAGTGGCTGGTGGGGGAGGGAAAAGAAGAAAAATACTCTCTTCTCCCCTCCATCAACCATCCTCCAATTTTAGAACATTCATCCCCCCACCACCTGCTGCAGAATGAAGACAGGAAGAATTTTTCCTTTAAAATGAAACCACTTCCTGAATCAGATGGATTTTCTGAATCAAGCACTTCCTTTTTTCCCCATCTCTCTTTGGAGTATTTCAGACAAAAGCCCAAAGTACTATCAGCCTCTAACTACTCATTTCAGTCCCCTGAAACTGAGACGAGTGCTCAGAGATCCCCCAAAAATCTTCTGGGATGGAAATGCCTTTGTGGGTTTGCATTTCAGAAGTAGCCAAGAGGACCCTCATAGCAGTATGCACGTACAGTTTCCTTGACTGATGCAAGCTCTTGAGATGAGGTCGGAGGGACGAGGAGAGGAAGGGAGGAGTCACGGGGCAACCCGCCCCCCTAATGCTGCTACGATCTTGGTCACTGGCTCCAAGTTGTTTCAGTTCTGTGAAGCATCTGAACAAGCAGAAGGCAAGGAGGAGCAACACTTTTGTTGAAAATATATTACACTCTTCAGGATGGACTTTTGTCCTGCTGGTAAGCCTTGACCGTCTTTTGCCTTGTTTTCTGTGAGGGCTGTGCAATCTGTTTGATGGGGCAGAGCACACCATGAAATCCCAGCAGCTAGAGTGGATGCTGCAGCTGGTGGCTGGAGGAATGAGGCAGTGGAAGATCCCTGGTGGTGCAGCTGATTGCTTGTTAGCCTTCAGCATTAGGCATGGTTTTTGTTTTACTTGCTCTCCCGTAAGCAAACTCCTTTCATATTGGGAGAAATTTTCCCACGGATTTGAATGGCCTTTGTGATGAGAGTGTCTACTACTGTGATCCTTTGTGCTGGTGATCCTGAGCTGAGCTGGGAACCGACTCAGGGGTATCAAGGGTATATGTGACACTTGGGATGAGCACCTATAAGCTTTGGCTTCTCTTCATGCAACTCTGGCATGGCTTGCAAGCTCCCCAGTGGTGTTTCCCTACAGCCCCCAGAAGCTGGTTTGCCTTTGCAGAGCCTCTCATGCAGCTGGGTGTCCCAGTGCAACTCACTTGCAAGGCTTTTGGTGCTGGGGCCTCTCTTGCTTATGTTCGTGTTAAAGGTAAATTACTGTATTAGAGTTCTACCAACTCCAAGTGACCTGCAGGTGGGCCTGCCTGGTCCCAAAATAATCTCAAAAGTCAGATGTGTGTGGGGGGAGATAAGCCACATCTGAGAAACCGAGAGAGACCTCAGGTTTTATTTCCTACTCTGGCAGATGATGGATAAAGTGGTTGGAATTCAGCAGGGAAAGGCTGAATTGCCAGACTGAACATTTCTAGCCTCTGGCTGAGAAAGCTCTGAGTGCGTGTCTGTGCAAAGGCAGCAGACAGGGAGAGATGAAGGGGAATAGGCTGAACAAGGGAGAGGAAGAAAAGGGATCAACTTGCAATGGCCCTACTGTGTCTGACTCTCTGTCCCGACGGGCTTTTGCATATAGGATATAGAGTGCAGAGTGAAGGGAAAAAGCAGTGCCCAGTTTCAACAACTGTTCTGCACTTTTTAGCACTTAGGTGGGTAGCTCAAACCACATACTAGCCTTGCTTGTCAGGGAAATTGGTGGTACCTATGGGAGCTGAGATCTTGCCAGCATCTGGCTATGACTGTTGGTGAAGGTGGGTCTTCTCAGATCACCCAGCCCTCACCACCTGAAAGCAACTGTGGACAAAGCTTCTGCAGGACAAGCTGGGCAGGAGGAGGGGGGATAATTCATGTTTTGCAGCTTACTTTGGGGTGTGTTTTCCACAGAAAAAGTGGCACTCTGAACTGATGGTCTGACACAGTCATTCACTCAAGTTATGTGGTAATTATGTCTTATAAGTAAGTTACACACTGCTATAGCACAATGAGATCCTGCTCAGGGACAATGCAGGTTTGCTTAGCTCTGGCTAGAGGCGGAGCCTGGAGACAGGCAATGCCTGAAGAGACGAGCTGGCTCTGACTGATGTCTTTGCTCAGTCCCAGCCTGTCACTTCACAGCTGGGTAGGAAAGCGGGCTTGTTTGCTGCTGCTCTACCTCGGGAGCCAAGGCTGCCCCAAGATGCAGTTTTCGGGTGAGCTTTAGAGCGCTGGATGTGTTTAAAGTTGCTCAGTTGTGGCATGATTTTCCTCAAGGTCAGAGGTCCACATGCACCTTTTCCTGGAGTCACTCCTACCTGGAGACGCAATGGTCCTCTTAGGTACCTGTCTGCCACAGTTGCGTGTGGCTGAGACCTATGTCTGTGGGGAGGCTGCTCTTCCCACAGTGGATGTCCTCTTCCAGCTTCCTTCAGGATCCTCTAGTGACTGTCTGGGTGAGGCCACAGAGTCAGTATGCCAAATCCGTGAGCTTAGTGTGTGAAACATGGGAGACCAGACTGGCACCGTGGTATCATGTACTTGGCTGTGTGGGGTGACAGCCATAGACAAAAGTGGCTGGAAGCTATCCTGATTGCTGCAGGTTGTCTTGTGGGATAAGGGGACCAGGACACAACATAAATTCTTATTCACACCTTTTTCCCCATAGCTGGAATGTGCAAGTTAAACCTGTGTGAGGTTCATGTTGAATTTCTTCTGAAATAGGCTGGAAGAGAACTGTGTAGTGGCTGCAGGAGAGAGACAGATTGGGCTGGAGGGAATTGAGGAACTGGTACGCTTCCCGTTATCTGCCTGGCACCAGCCTGGTACCTGGCTGGGGAGGTGGTGGTCTGTGCTGAAGATGACACAGCAGCCATATCAAAAAAGAAAAGGAATTTCAAGTGAAATTCTTCCACCAGACAGCCTCATCCAGGCAGAAGGTGCCCATCAGCCTGCTCTGCTTGTGTGTTGCCATGGGTGGAGATGCCCAAACCCTTTAGCAGCCACACACAGAGCCCTAAATTGCTTTCAAACGGGTCAGCTGAACCTCTCCTGTTATTCTGTGGGTGGGTAGCACGTGGATGGTCTGTAACAGTGCTACAGAGGCAATCATTCTTCGTAACCTTCTGCTACTGTTTCTGCAGTCCATCCTTACAGCTCTCCTGGGTAGTCACTTCCCACTTACCCCTGTGTCCTAAAAGCTATCTTCCTATTCATATACTTTTACTTGGGATTGAAAGCCTCACTTAGCACCTGGGTAGCTCCGCACAGCCCTTTGAAATGGGAAATGAGACCAGCAGACACAGCACTCTTTGCTGGCCACCTGAGTGCCCGGACTTTTGGGTAACTCCGACCTGCCCTCCAAATAGGGAGGCTGAGGGCGTAAGTCACCACATCTGGAATTGAAGTCTATGTTCTGTTTTGAGTGACAGCACTAAAAATACAAGCTTGGGCAATTCATGAACAACTGGCAGGTCTTTCTGGGTCTGCCCTGAGAGTGGGGAAACAATCTCAAGAGCAGGTGTAAGCCCCACAAAGGTGATGCTGATGTGCTTTCCTTTCAACATTTGCTCTCTGAGAATAAATTCCAAGCAGCAACTTTATGTCCTCTCTGGAGAGGATGCTAGCCAGTTTTTTACATCTTGTGTCTGAACTGGAAGACTTCAGCGTTGTTCTGTCTGACAGCATCCCCCTGAAACCTGCGGGTGTTTTCGTGGTGTGTTCTTCATTGGGGTGAAATTTCCCCCTGTGCAGAGAACCCTGACCAGGGGCTATGCTTCATCTGTGTCCTGACTTAGCCCTAGAGGGAAGTGGAACTTGGTGGTACTGAGGACTTTGACGAGGCTGAAGCCGTTCCTCAGTCCCACGGTGCAGGGACAAATTCCCTCTGCCATTGCAAGCCAGGCAGTGCTTCTCTTGGAGTGTCCCTCTCCTGCCGGCTGGGCTCGTTCTCAATGTGGAGAACAAAGGAAAGGCCTGCTCTTGTTGTCTCATCTGCTGCTTGCCCAGCTGCCTCTGTTGCCTTCACTGCCTTTCTGTGGATGCTTCCCCAAATGAGCCTTTTGTGTTCACTTCCCCTAACTGTAGACCCTCAACGTGTGCGGTAACATTGACGGACAACCTCAAAATAGGATTGAGCAGAGCATTAGGCCTTCTGTTAGGGAAGCACAGTAACGCGCAGACACTGACCTCAGAATTATTTTCCAGGGCAATCAGGGACTTAAGCTGTCTAGGAAACAGGAAACCTTACAAGGACCCTCTCTGCAGCTCAATCTAAATTGGTCTGAAAGTTTGATCCATCCATTTTTTTCCTTACTATGTCACCCTTTCCTGTTTTATTTTTTTACCCTTTGATTGCCTTCCCTTCTCCATGACTCCTATGCTTTTTCTCCCCCACCTTCCCCACACACACAGTCCTTCCCACGCTTTTCTCATTCTGACAAACTGGACAGGTAATTCACTCGGGAGTTGGGGTTTTCAGGAAGGGGGACTGAGTTATTTACAGTCTCAGCGGGGGTCGCGTGGGTGAGATATTGTCCTCTGGGAGCTTCACGTCTCTTTGAGATGCTTTAGGCTGCTTCAGTAGACACAGAACAACTGAAACAAAGCAACCAGCCACGCTACAGACTTTGCTGACGAGGTGGGGGAAGGGGAGGTTCCTCAGGTATGCCCTGCTTACGTCCCTTTGTGGAAAGAAATACAGGACGAAGGGTCTTGGTGGCAATTTGTCAAGGAATCACCCCAGTGATTCCACAATTACAAGCCCCCGCGGGGGGGAGAGAGAGAAAGCTGGGGAGACCATGAGGCTGGCCTCATCTTGTGCGGACGCCAGAACTGTGGGAGACACACAGTAAGCTGAAAGACCCAGGCACCACAGGGCTGACATTGAAGGGGAAGTCAGCAATCCGCCTAACAAGCAGCAAAGCCACTGCATGGGGTTTTTTGTTGTTGTTTATTTTTGGTTGGTTGGTTGGTTTTTGTTTGCTTGCTTGCTTCCTTGCATGTTTGTTTGTGTTTGTTTTCCCCTCACATGCTCATTTGGCTGTTATCAGCCGCTGGATGACACAGGTTTTCTTCCTCCCTCGACCAGCGTCAGCAATCAGTCAGCTTCTTTCAGCTCTTCAGGAGAGTTGCTTGCAGAGCCGGGAGGGGACGTGGGTCCTTCCCAGCCCTGGCTTCATGCTGGATCCTTGCCTAGTGATTTCCTCCCAGAGGCTCAGCAGCTTCTCCCCAGGGAATGCAGCGCTTGAAAACAGCGGGAGAAGTGACGGGAGAGAGGCTGCAGCCTGAGAAAAGTCAGAGGACAGACTTAGCACATGGAAACCCAACCAGGCAGGAGGGTGGGAGAAAGATTAGGATCAGGGAAGGCAGGTCTCTCTGAGCTGTTGTGGCCGTGACAGGAAAGAAGCATATGTGCTCTGAGATGACTCCCCTTGCTCCCTTTTCCTTCTGTCTGTCTTGGCTGGTTCCTTCCCCTTTTTCCCCACTCGTATTTATAGCAGTTGTTTTGCATGTGAGATCCACACTAAGAGAATTTCCAAGGCAGCTGGTGCCGCTTCCCCTTTTTCCAGGAAGAAGGGAGGCCCAGAGGATTTTGGTTTATGAAACAGTGGAGCAGGGCATCCAGTAACCTGACGTGGCTCCCTGGAGAAGCTTTGTCTCACAGAGTTTGGGTGCAGCAAAGACACTGTCTGCAAGTTCTGCAGTGACCTCCCAGGAGCTCCAGTGCTCTCAGCCTTGTCTGAGCCCTCTGTTTTTTTTCCTGGGGTTCACCATCTGCTTTGCCTCTCTAGGGCTGCAGCCTCCTCTTTCTCCTTGATGAAGAGGTTGTGCTTCACCTGGTTTATATTTAGCAGCAGTGCTGTCACCCCAATTCTTCTAGGTCTTTTATGAATCATTTTGTGGTTGCCTTGGCTCTGCTGGTATCTGTTTAACTTCCTGTACATTACAAGGAAACCTCCTCTTATTTCTGCATTGTCTGTAGTCCACAGAACAACAGCCTCCCACAGATGCTCCTTCTTCAGCAAGGCTTTCATCCCCCCAGATCCTGCCCTCAGACTTGAAAAACCTCAATTCTCTCTCTTAAGCCATTTCTGACTCTAGCTGTGGTGGATCAATCCATGAAGCCAGTGGCTCTTCATGGGAGGTTTGGATGTAGATTAAGTAATTAGGTCACAGCTTTTCAGTACATAAAGGTGACTGACATAAAAACCACCAAAGAGCATTTGGTAGGACCTCTTCATGCTGCTCGCAGCAAGCAAAATCGGTTGAGTAGGCGGGGGTGGCGGGGGGGATGTTGCTGCAGGGTTACATCAGAGGGCTACCAGCACAGCGGCTAGCTGCTAGGAGGGATATATGGGTTTGTGCTGCTCACTCCGGTCTGAGAACCATTTTCAGGGCAAAGCTGAGGTGCAGTGGCTGCAACAGCGGGGAACATAGATGCTGAAACACAGGAATCGGTGCTGCTGTGGCATGACCCTAGGAGAGGATAGGCCCTGAGAGGTTGAGGCAGCTTTTCCTGTGATATGTGGGCCCTGGTACTATTCTCAGACATCTTTGTTCTTCCAGGGTCAACTGACCTGAGTGAGGCTGAAGAGGCTGAAATAGAGACAATCAGGCAGCACAGACAGGAGCTTTTGGAGGACATTAAGGTAAGGACGATGCTGTTCCTCCCATCTGCCTAGCCTTCTCAAAACTGTCTTCACCAAGGAGTGTCTTCACCAAGGAGTGTCTTCACCAAGGAGTGTCTTCACATAAGAGTCAGGCCATGCAGAAATGCTCTTGCACGGGAGACATTTGCTCTGGCATGATCCAATTTAAATTCCGAATTTCAGGCTGCCCTGCTGTATTTGCTACCAGTGTACATCCAACCTGTGGTACTCTCTGCTGCAGGAGTCATCAACTACCCTAATAAGACATTTGAAAATGTTGGTCAGCCCATTAGCAGGGATGAGCTGGGATTGCATATTTAGGATTAGGGAAATGAGCATGACTTTACTAAGTCATACTGGCAGGGGTCTGGCTCAGCATTTATGATTATTTTTAATTACTGATTACCTGCTAATGACATATCAGTCCTAGTTACCTGATGCATCCCCCTGTGTTTATTAAACTTTTGTTTGGTTTGTGGACCTCTAACAAGCTCTTCATGCAGGATCCTGTCTCTTTAGAGAGATGTGATGGCAAGACCTTCTACACAAATTTTTGTGGTTGAACTTGCTTTTCTTCTTTTCTTTTAGCAGACCCAAACATTTATCCACTGAATCCTGAAATGTCTGAAAGTGTCAGATTCAAAATCAGTCAGTAATATCGCATCGCAGCCATGCATGGTCTCATACACTTTCTATTCTATTCTGCCTCCACCACCATGCAATATGGTCTCCCATTTGAGAGAGCTCATTGCACTGGATCATGGGACTTGCACTGATTTTCCCCACAACATGAAGATGTCCAGGTGCCTGCGGAATAGGTGCAATATTTCCTTGTGTAAAAGATTAAGCCAAACTCCCTACTACTTCTCAGGCCTCCAGATTCACCATCTCTGCTGCAAATCAGAATGGTTTCTTATCTTTTCTTGCAAAACGGGCTATGAACATATGTGCGTGTGGTTTGCTTGTATGTGTTTCTTAACTCTTCCATTTTCAGAAGGGGCAATGGGCACTGTAGGAGGCAGGATGCTTGAATAGGAATACTACATTTTTTACCCACTCTGGACAGAGAAAAGCTGCTAGACTACAGAGACCCATACTCTAAATCCCAAAGCCGTTAACCAATGGGGTATCCATTGTCCAATGGAGCAGGATGAGTTTAAGTGAAAGAGCACCGAGAACTAGACACATTGTCCCAGATGGATTTCTTCAGAAAGTATCTAACAATACCCTTTAACGCAAAGATGTGAGGGGAGAGAAAGGAGGGGAGAGGATGGGTCTAGACTTGCCAGTTACACTGCCAAAAGACAGCAATGAATAAAATAACAAAACTGATAATAATTTGAAATTCAGGAGTGAAGATCACAGCTTTGTTATGTTTGCACAATACCTAAAGTCTGGGGACTGATGAAGCACAACAGAATGAAGGCCAGAGCAAAACCGAAATCCAGAAGCTCTTTTAAATTATGGGATATTGGAGAACTCCAGTTCCTCTATTTGGGTGCATATTGCGGCCCCACCCTCACTTCTTGTTGAGGCAAGATCTGTCATAAAACAACCCTTCTTCCCCTGCCCATTCTGGTTTGCACGGGGAAGAATTCAGCTGATTCCTGGAAGAGAGCTGTGACGAACTCTGGCTCTGAGGAGGACCGTAATGCAGGATGGAAGCAAGGAGATATAGACATCTTCATTTCCTTGGTAACACAGAATATCCAGCCAAGAAGGCCATGGTCTGTCAGGGGCCTAAAAGAAACTGAATTCTACAATTGATTTTTTAAAATTTGGCAGTGATTGCTCTTCTTTTACTCCTCCTCTCTTCTTTCTCCACCTAAAGACAGGTATCTGCTCAATGGTATTTGAATGATAGGTGTGTTAAAAACTCTGTGTTTCACAATGATGTGGCTACTTTAGGTTCATATTGACCTCACATTTGCTGGTTCCACTTCCCCTTTCCTGGATGTGTGGTATGGCTATGCAAAGTAAAAAGCTAGAAGGAAATGGGCACAATGGAAGGAGTCTCATATCTGACATTGTTTGAGGAACTGAAATCAACACTGGGGTGAGTTCTCTGACACTCTCCACACTGGCTGAGCTTGATTCTCCAGCCTTAACTGACAACAGGCATGAGAACATCCTTTTGCCCCTCTCTCCCATTGTTTTAATCTGGAATCCAGCGGAGTCACCCCAGAGCAGTGCCCATTTCAGAGACATCCTTGGCTGGTCATGACCATCTAGCCTGTACTTGTCCTATGATTGAGGAAAGAAGTAAGACATGCTCTGTACATATCTGCTGTTTTTCTCTTCATCACCTTCATCCTGCTGATATTTCTTTTGCAGAAGCTGAAGGAAGAGATTGCTCAAGTGTTTGCAGAGATTGAGTGCTTCCAAAATGCAGAGGAAAGGCAAGAGGCAGACAGTAATCCCGGGGAGCAGACCAGGCAAGTGGGACAAGATGGGTATTCTTTTGTTTACAAAGTCTTTCTCTTGATGTTGAGAAAACAAAAACACCGATGGGATTTTGGATCACAACAATGACAGGGAAATGAGACCAGGAGTACCCGTCTCTCCCCTGATATTTCTCTTTTTATTCCTGGATAGTCAGTCTCCTGTCCTTGAGATATCTGAGTTACCTTGTGAATGAGTTGAAACATGGCCCTTTATTCTAAGTTTGACTTTCCTTCTTCTTCGTGTTTGCAGCAAACTATCACAGAGGGATAAACTTCTGTCCCTGGGCCGGAAGAAATTCAACATGGACCCTGCAAAGGTAGGATTTGCTCCTTCCATTTATGAGGAGAAAGCTGGGAGGAAGAACTTCTGTTGGTTACTGGTCCACTTGCAGCCACCCATGTCGAAGGAACTACAGCATGGGACTGTGTGGCTGGTTTCCTACCTCACTAAGGCTCCAGTTTATAGCACCCTCCTTTCAGTTTCTGAATAAGGTCTTCTGATATGATCGAGCTGTGTTGCCTCTCCACTTCATGAGCCTATAGGCCATCCCATCAGGTGCAACCCAAAATTAAGAGAAATAAAGGGAAGATGGTTTAACACTGCCAATGTGTCAAGGAGCCTTCAACCCAGTGCTCCTTCAGCCCAGCTCTTCTTGCCTGTGAGAGGCTAAGAATTGGCCATAGTGTGGTGGAGGACGCAGGAAGTAAGAAGAAGGTGAGGTATTCAAGAGTGTGTCAGGGTTCTTGGCTCATTTAGAACAGAAGAGGACAAGCTGCCTCTGTAATTTTGGAAGTAGTTTTGGTTTTGATAGTACTGGTTGGATTGTGGAGTGAATCCAGGTTTTCCACTTTCTGGGACTCTGACCAATGGGGTACAGACTCCATAGCCTTCAGCCCTCTGCAGAAAGCTCTAAAATCCTCATGATTAAGTACAGAAGATGTGAGAAAGACAGTTTTTTCTTCCTTCCTCCTCACTGGTGCACCATTTTTTTGAGCTCTGTAAGGAAAACCACAATCTGCGATTGAACGGTTGCTCATTGTCAGTTAACCACCACAGCTAGCATCTTGGGTAGCTGCTGGTCTGAGTGACAACTTTTCATGCCTCCTCCTCTGCTGTGCTGAGAGATTCAAGATGTCTTTTCCCCAGTGTCCGCACCAGAGCTGGAATGCTTGACAGTCCCCTGGACATCCCTCTGCCAGTGGGAGCTGTCTCAGACCAGTGATATCAATACTTACAGCCTGCGTGAGAGCAGGTTTCCTTTTGTCTTTCCATCTGACCTTGGTTTGAAGCCCCAGAGACATGTCTGTGCCATGCTGTGCAGAAATACCTGAACTAGTTCTGACCCCAAATCAGTTTAGCTTCGTTAGTTCAATGCTGATCAGCCTGGTCTAAATGTTATACTGTGCGCCTGTATTGTTTTTACTTTAGAATAAGCACATGCAAATCTCTGTTTATTGCTTCCCTTTTGCCATATGCGATAGGCTGACACGGGCTGCAATGCAAGGAACTTTCTTTGCCCTCCTTGCTAAGGTGATACTTCTTCCATGCAGTGCTGATACTTTAAATGTGTTCCTACCACCAAGATCTCAGGGCAAATTCCTGAGGCTAGAGGAGGTAGGCGTTAGGAAGGCGGCTGAACAAAACCTTTTGGGAGAAACATTTTCTTCTGGAAAATGGAGCTACATCATCACTGCAATGCTTTGCAAAATTAAATTGATCTTACCGAAATTCCATCTGGGGAAAAAGAAAGGAAAATAGTGTGGAAAAATCTCACAAACATTTCAATTTCTTCTTTTGAAACTGCTTTTTCTTTGGGGCATTTTAGAAATAGTTTCTTATATATTACAAGGCAAAGTGAATTGATTCTGTTGAAGTGAACATTTTGATGGATCTAAAACAATTTTCATTCCTTTATTGTATTTTGTGAGGAGAATTGCAATGTGGTCTGGAGAGTTGCAGTGTTTTTAGATATTGCTAAGAATCTGAACAAAACCTCAACTTTCTGTGACTTCGAAAATCATGAAATTCCCTCTAAAGTAGAGTGTTGACTCTTTGCACGGCCCAACTCAGACCGTCTATATTCCATAAAAAGCATACTCCACCCTTACTGGCTGGGGAGGATGGAGCTGAAAAGATTGCAGACTTCTCTGTTCTGTGGCGTAGAAGATAATTTGGGGCTGTCTCAAGCCCATATTTTTGTCTGAGCATATTTTTTGATTTTGTCTCTTTTTAAACAAACATTTTTCTCTTTAAGTTAATTTAGAAAAAAATTACATTTAGAAAGAGAACGCTGAGATATTTTGATTGAAAATATTAAAATGAACTACTTTGCCTTAAATCTACTTGCTTTTTGGACTTTTAACCTACATCGCCCTTTTTCGTTAACTTGAGTTTCTGTCCCAGTGAAACATTTATGCAAATCTAGGGACAAAATGGAAGTGGGACTGACACACCATGGTAGATGAAGAGGGACAGAACAAGGTGGGGGAACATGGCTGTGGTCTTCCATGAAGGGAGGGGCTCAGGAGTAACAGAGGAAGAAACGTCATCAACGCCAAGGAAGGCTGATATCAGGGTGTTGAGGTTCTACTTTCTTATCTGGCCACACAGCTGTCTTACTTCACTGTCTTGCTTCTCCTTCCCCAGGGGATCCAGTACCTGATTGAGCACCAGGTACTGTCCTCAGACCTGCAGGAGATCGCCAAATTCCTCCACAAGGGTGAAGGCCTGAACAAGACAGCCATTGGGGATTACCTGGGTGGGAGGTAAGCAACGCAGACAGGATGAGGAGGTCCTGTCCAGCCTGGCCCCTCTCAACTACCATTTTAGATGACCCCTGGCAGACCTCAGTCAGGTGCCAAGACTGAACACACCTCAAACTGAAGTGGGCTGGGTGGGCAGTACACTCCGGGGAGGGGGCCCTTTGGAGTGTGGCTAAGGCTGGCCATATGGGCTACCTGTCCTCCTGCCTGTAATGGGGTCAGTCTTCCCAGACAAGGGTGCGCATCTTGGCTTCTTATTTGTCAGAGGGGAAGTGGAGGCTGGGATGGAGCCAGGTGCATGTCATCACACTAAGGGGCATCCAAACTGAGGAGGGTCAAAGCTCTCTTCTGACCTTTTCCCCCTCTCCTCTCCCAGGGACCCCACAAACATTCAGATCCTCCAAGCCTTTGTGGCATGTCATCAGTTTGCCAACCTCAACCTGGTGCAGGCACTCAGGTGAGTGAGCATGCAGAATGCAGGGGATGGAGCAGGAGCCTGCTCAGCCACTGGGTCTTACCACCCAGGAAGGTTGTGAAGACCTACTGGGCTGAAATGAGGCTTCCCAAGGCCCTGCTGCGTGTGTTGGCCCCAAGACCGTTGCTCTGTGAGGTGTTAGCACCTTTTCTTGGGGGAATTCTTTCCTGGAGTTCTTGGGGAACTCTGCATACGGCCACTCCTTGTCTGTACTGGCCATATGCAGAGAAGATGGGGAAAGCAATGTGAGTCATCATGGCTTGATTACTTAGGGGGATGGGGCAAGTCATTTTCTGCACCAGGAAACATGTCTGTCCACAGTGCCCATCATGTCAGTGACAAAGTGACTCTGTCTTAGGGCATCTTGTTTTCTTATAGGTCAGCCCTCTGGCAGGACTTTCTCTTGGCGTCTCTGCTGCCTTGCAGGGCAGTCATTAGGGAAGAGGAGCCACAACTTCCAGAATGCTTAGTTCTGATTCCTCCTTTTAGTGTGCTTGGGCTGATGAGCCCAGGCAAGTTCTAGAGAGAGGAGGAGACCTCCTGTGTAGTCTCCTCAGTGTAATGGGATGACTTCTTTTATTTTCATGATAACCCATGGGTTGGGGGAAGGGGTAAATGTCCCTTGCACTCAATCTGACTAACTCTCTGGCATGCTGCTCCCAATAGACAGTTCCTATGGAGCTTCCGGCTGCCCGGGGAAGCACAGAAGATTGACCGGATGATGGAGGCCTTTGCCAACTGGTACTGCAAGTGTAACCCAGGAGTATTCCAGTCCACAGGTAGTTATGGGGAGAAGAAGGTCTTTAAAGCTGAGCTCCATTGTTTGCTAGAGAGAGGATCTTTCCTTTTCCATTCACAAAGTACAGACGGCATCACTTGGAAGTGTGAATATTTTCCCTTAAGCTGAAGGAGGCAGCCCAGTTCCTGTGAAGCTTTTCAATAGGCTGAGGGTCTTCAGTCCTCCTTTTGCTACCTGCTGCAGTCCATCCCCATGAGCAATAGACTTAAGTGCTCCCAGCCCCACATGACGTACGCCTCATCACAGCAAGGGCAGCACTGACAGACACGGGTCTTTCCTGCTGGCAGAGCCATTATCAGACCAGATCTACCCAACTTGCCCCATTACCCTGAGTGGATCTCTAGCATAGGATATCAACTTTCCTCTAGCCCTGTCTGTCCCTCTTACTCCTAGCAGAGGGGATATCTCCCTTTTCTTCCTACAGTGGAGGGGATAGGACTGTTCTCCAGTGACTGGAAACCAAGCCACCTGATAGGGTGTGGGTTGATCTGCCCTGTAAGACAAGTGCCACCCATCCTGGTTTTCTTTCTCGTTGCCAGATACCTGTTATATACTCTCCTTCTCTATCATCATGCTTAACACCAGCCTGCACAACCCCAATGTGAAAGACAAACCTCACTTTGAAAGGTTTGTATCCATCAACAGAGGCATTGACAATGGAGGGGACCTGCCAGAAGAGCTCTTAAAGGTAAGAAGACCTTCCATTTTCCCATCAGTCCCTCTTTTCTCTCTGTCTTGGTGTTCACTGAGAAGCAAGGTCCACAAGCCTTAGTGTAATACAGGCCTTCTGCTGTACAAGGGGAAGGGCTACCTCTACAACTACCTGAAAGGAGGTTGGAGAGAGGTGGGTGTTGGCCTCTTCTCCTAAGTGAATAATGACAGGACCAGAGGAAATGGTCTGAAGTTGCGGCAGGGGAGGTTTAGGTTAGATATTAGGAAGAATTACTTTACTGAAAGAGTGGTCAGGCACTGGAACAGCCTGCCCAGGGAGGTGGCTGAGTCACCATCCCTAGAGGTGTTTAAGAAACGTGTAGATTTGGCACTTCAGGGCATGCTCTAGTGGCAGAGATTGTAGGTGATTTTTTGTGTGTGTATGGTTGGACTCGATGATCTCAAAGGTCCTTTCCAACCATGAAGATTCTATGATTCTATGAAAGAGGGCAGTATGTACAAATGCAAAGCTGGAAAACATGGAAACTGCTTTGGAGACAGGCTGCACACATGTTTGTTGGTGAGGACATGGAGCAAAAAGACAGGGCTGGAGACATTCAGGGAATAGCAGTATTAGTTAAATAAAGTTTGTGCTTTTAGTGTGTCCATGTGAGATACTGTAACTGTGTGAGAGAAGAAGATGTGAGCTGTGGGGTGTCTGTGTGTCATGTAGATATGAGATTGTGTGAATGGGACACCCACCTCTGTGGGAGGCAGCTGGGCACCTTACTCTTTTGGTCAGCTTTGAAAGTCCTAGCCCCCAAGGGGACTGACTGTTTCTTGTGTGTCTCTGTGTGTGTGAGACAATGTCACCGTGGCCCAGATGATTATGAATCCCTGTCTCAGCTGCCTCCAGTGTTCACATCAGTCAGGACAGCAGTGCCTGACCTCTCTTGCACCAGGACGTATCTTTGAATGAGTAGAACCAACAAGCCGCAAGTGAATGTCAGGGGCTTTTCCAGCACCTCTCACAGCATCTGCAAAGCTCTCAGCAGGTCCATGGCGTCTCTGATCCCAGAGGCTGAAGATGCAGAGTGGGGCAGATTGAGACAGGGGATGCATCCATTTGCAAAGCTGGAGCTAGCATTTTCCCAAAGGCTTAGCAGGCATGGGACCCACCCTATGAGGCAAGGTAGAGGTGGGCAGCCTACCAACATGTGTCTAGCTTCACCCAGCCAACCTGAGAGAAATAACTTGTGCCTTATGTCAAAGAGGCTGCCTGCATCCCATGCTTGCCTTTGCTGAGCAGCATCCCCTTGGGGTAAAGGCTTTAGATATTTCTCCAGAGTGTCATTTCTTTCAGGCAGTTTGAGAGAAGTTGTGGGAGCCTGTAGTTTAATTCTTTTTCTTGGCGTTGGGCTTGTGTGATAAGCGATGGCAAATCCAATGATGTGAGCAACATTTCTGTATCCCTTGAAAGCAGCCTCCCTGTCACTCTGCTGTTATGAATGTCACACTGTGTCCCCCCCAGTGCAAAAGCCTTGGTTCTATGGAATGTGCCTCCTTGTGGTCATGTAGATGTGCGTGTTAGTCTCTGCATACAAGTTCTCAGCAAAGTGTTTGGCACCACCAACCCAGGGCCTAAATAGGACTGCAGTCTCTGCTGTGCCATGTCCTTCCCCCAGTGCCTTAGTATTACCCACTGTGGCACTCGTGACATGCTGGGTTTGGTCACTGCGGTCTCTCTTGATATGGGTACATGCTTTTGTGTCTGTGGCTTTCCAAATTGTGTCTCTTTTTTGACACAGGATGCAGAAAAGAGCTGGTGATCACCCATGAGATCCTGTGAGGTGTAGGCTGAGGGTTGTTGTACCCCACCAGCGCTCAGTGCACGCTCTCTGCTCCATTCACCCACCTGCCCCTGTGGAAACAAAGTGAGGAGCCAGGTGGCCCTAGGAGGGTTGTGTACAAGCTTTGTGAGAAATCTGTCTTTCTTTCTCTCTCTTTCCCTCACCAATGCTCTGGGGCAGAATCTGTTTGAGAGCATCAAGAACGAGCCATTCTCCATACCAGAGGATGATGGGAACGATCTCACACATACTTTCTTCAACCCTAACCGTGAAGGCTGGCTCCTGAAACTAGGTAAGGGGGAGGATTCTCCTGGCTCCTCTCAATTGCGTGCCCGCCTACCTCCCACCACAAATATCCCCCCAAGAACCCACCAGCATCTCCACTGTCCTTCCCTCCCTTCCTCTGCGACGGGGTGAGGCTGACACCTGCTGTTGAAACCAGCCGCCTGCTCTCTCCTCCCAGCCCACTCCTGCAGGCTCTGACTGCTCAAAAAGGGACTCAAAAAGAGATCCCTCACCCCTCCCCATTCCCAGCCCCATCGGAGTAAAATTGTCTCCCTCTGTGTGCGTGCCCACCACACAGCATCACATCAGCGGTGAGCACCACGGATGCCTCCTTGGGGCTGTTCTACGGGGAGAGCTAGGAGTGTATGTCTGTGCGGGCATCTCTGGAGCTTGAGGGGGGCGGGAAGGATGGCAGAGTGTGTGACTAATGGCTTTTGAACCTCACTGCCTTTAGGCGGACGTGTGAAAACCTGGAAACGCCGGTGGTTCATTCTGACCGATAACTGCCTCTACTACTTTGAATATACCACGGTAAAGGCTTAACTCCTGGTTGGGAAACTGTATCCTGGGTGGTTACGAGCCTCTGAGGGGCCAGGGAGGAGGAGAGGGTAGGGGATAACTCTTTCTTTCAACGCGATGCTCCCAGACTGAACTCAGACCTCCCTTCCCTCCTGTGCTCTTTCCTCACCTCTGGTCTTGCGGAGGAGAGAGGCTGGACACTGCAGCTATTGCTGGGATCTCCTGTTAACTAAGCTCCCCGTTGTGTAAATGGAGGTGGTGTCCCCAGGAATACACTGCCCCTGTCACCCCCCTGCAAAGGCACACGTCTGAGAAATCAGGGAGGCTGTAAGCAGTGGCATAGGTGCGGGGAGCATATTGGGTGTTAATTCATGTTTCCTTGCCTTCAGGACAAAGAGCCTCTGGGCATTATACCCCTGGAGAACCTATCAGTCCGGAAAGTGGACGATCCCAAAAAGCCAGTAAGTCTCCATTGCTTGGCACTCTGCCAACGCAGGCTCTCAGGTAATTAGAGGGAAGAGAGGATGCAGACGCCCTATTCTTACCTTGCTTCTCAGGGGGAAGGTGCCATCCCAAACTGCCTTGTCCCCCCATATAAACACGATGGTATCTAAATAGGATTGTATTTTACTAGGGAAGATCTGGTGTGAATGGCTACCTATCCTTTGGCTGGCTGCATTGTGTGTGTATGTATGTGTATTCCAGCACTGGAACAGGCTGCCCAGAGAGATGGTGGAGTCTCCAACTCTGCAGACATTCAAAACCCTCCTGGACGCGTTCCTGTGCAACCTGCTCTAGGTGACCCTGCTCTGGCAGGGGGGTTGGACTAGATGATCTCCAGAGGTCCCTTCCAACCCTATGATTCTATGATTCTATGATTCTAGG
The DNA here is from genome assembly GCF_964199755.1 of Larus michahellis. Lineage (NCBI taxonomy): Eukaryota > Metazoa > Chordata > Aves > Charadriiformes > Laridae > Larus > Larus michahellis. The sequence goes on along the minus strand of NC_133896.1, from coordinate 57,353,017 downwards.
TGTGTGTGTATGTAGGGGCACAGAGATGAGTGCATACAGCTGACGCCCTCCTCATTTGGCACCAGGAGATGTGGGTTCAATTTCTCTCCCCAGAGCTCTCCATAGTTAGTTACAGCATGTGTAGACCAAACAGCGTTGTGGTGTCAGGAAACTTGACCAGGAAGTGATACTCTGTCTGTGGATCTTCTATGGATACCCACTCTTTGGTGTGGCATGGCCCTTGGAGAAGTGTCTTCTGCCTGTGTGGTGGCACCCAGAAGAGAGGATGTTGCATTTGCTTAAAAGGGGAGGAGATCTTCATAGGTGAAGCAGAGTTACAGATCCCAGGAGCTTTCTGATAACTGTTGGTCCTCCACTTCTCCATAAACCCTCTTTTAGTGTCCAGCCCTTCACAGGAGGGCTGTGTTTACCTAAGAGGGCTGGTCTGGAGATCTAAACTCATAGGGGAATACTTGGGGTGGGGAACGAAAGGCTCTCTTGCGTTTCAGAGACAGAATGCTCTCCTCCCCTTTGGAAGCTCTCTGAGCCCGTCACCCATGGTTGAAGGCAGCTCAGGTTCCTTGGTCCACCCTGTCCTCCCCTACTGCTCAACTTTATTCCCTTTCTGACAGAACTGCTTTGAGCTCTTCAATCCCAACTGCAAAGGGCAGAAGATCAAAGCCTGCAAAACAGATGGGGATGGGAAGGTGGTTGAAGGCAAGCATCAGTCCTACAAGATCTCAGCAGCCACACCAGCAGAACGTGATGAGTGGATTGAGGCAATACGGTGAGGAGACCAGAATTGGAGGCCTGAGTTTGCCTTTGTTCAGCCCCAGGGACAAATGGTCACACGGTTTATTTGGCTACTAGTGCTTGAAAAAGGGTGTGGAAAGATATGTTTGAAGTCTAGTAACTGTGGTACCTCTTGACTTCAAAGAGTTTCAAGGTCCCTTCTGGAGAATCTCTAGCCACAGCTAAATTCTCTGCTGTGGGTCTGCAGATCTCCAGTCTTACATTTTGGTGAGTGGTCTCTCTGCACAAGTTCAGTTAAGATGCTTGTACTTCTCTCCAGCATTAAATCTTACTTTTTCTCCAATTTCCTCTTATTTCCAGGACCAGCATCACACAGGATCCTTTCTATGATCTGGTCTCTGCCCGTAAGAAAAAGATTGCCAGCAAAAACTGAGCCCTGAACTGGTCACTGGCAGCAGGAAGATGTAGTTGTTGGACAACTTCCCTCCCATGCTGGGCTCTTCCAGTGAAGAAATTTGGGAGCATTGGTTCCCTCTGTCTCCCACTTGGCAGGAAGATGACTGACAGGATAACTTGCCAGATTTGCTTCTTCCCTTTCCACACTGAAGGCAGAGGCGCAGGGTGCGATCCACTGAGGACTGTCAGAACTGTTGGCACAGTGTTTCCCGTGTCCAAATGTAAAGGGTCAACAGCAACTGGCCTTTGGGTTCTTCCATAGAGCCCCAGGCATGTAGGACAGGATCCGAGGGGAGACGAGAATATCTCCAGCCCTTCTTGCCATCAGACCAGGCCTGGGTATTTTTCTGTGAGGAATGATATAGATGCTCTTGGAGCAACCAAGCATGGTCCAGTCAGTTGCAGAGCAGAAAAGCCCCAGTGGTTTGCCTTCCACAAACAGATAGTGCTGTGGAGAAGAGGCCATTGATACTTAAGACCTCACTGTGAAACTAGAGGCCAAGGGAAGATAAGAAGCCCTCTGCTCAGAAGAGAACCCTCTCTACGTCTTCCTGTAGCTGTGAGGGCTGTAATCCTGGGAAGTCCCTGCTCTGTAACTGAGTCATGGGTTTTGTTGGATGGGGAGATAAAGGGTAACTGAGCGTAGAGAGGTTGTGGGACGAGGGAAGCAGCTCTGGGTCTTTGGTCTTTCTGTTTTGAGACTCAGGGACCACCATAGGTCTCCCTGGGGAAGAAACCTGAACACTAGCTCTTCTGGCTGATGGCTCCCCAGCAAAGGTTGCTTCCTTGTACCACCCCAGAGGCCTGGGCTTTGTATCTGAAAGGTCTGCAGCCAGAAGGCATGAAAAATTGGAGGTGCATACACACCACACACACAAGCACACACACACACAGGGGCATTCCCATCTTCACACAGTGGTTCCATCTGGACTCTGGGTTTTTTTTATCTCTTGTGTAGAGAGAGAAATAAAAGTGCTTGAAAACAAGCCCAAAACCCAGGGTAAGACGATCATTTTAGTGATAAGGACAGAGGATGTGAGATAAGAGTGTCGTGTTCCTGCGCCTAGCAAAGCCACCGCAGCTCTGCACTGCACCCAAAATGCAGGCAGGGCACAAGCAGGCAGCTGCTGGGCGGCACGGGTGGGAGGAGCAGTTAATGGGACCAGAGGAAAGGTGCAGGGAGCTGTAACACTGCAAGCTGGGAACAGCACGGAGTCAAATCCCAGCGACTTGCTAGAGGCAATTACATCTGTGGGGTTAAAGGATGTGATAAGCTATTGCTAGTTCTTCTGTTACCTTTCGGGTCTCTTCTAGTAAACACTGGTGCTGTCTCAGTCTCTTGCCTTTTTTTTCTTCCTGCAGAGGGCTCTATCTACCAGGCAATCTGCAGCAGAGCCAGCAGAGCCCGATTATTCATTCTAGTTATTTTTGCCCCAGCCACAGGAATGTTGAATTAATTTCAAGAGGCAGGGAGTGTATCTCAGAGTTGAAGCACGCGCTCACCCCGGAGAAGGAACGTGAAGGTTTTCTTCTGCTCGCGCCTGCAAATGTCTCCTGCCCTGAATCTCTTTGTCACTGATGTGATACGGAGTGAGCTCGCTGCCCACTGCTCTAGAGCACATGTGCTCACACTTTGGGTTCAATCTTGCTTTGGGTTCAATGCAGGGAGGCAGGGTCATGTCCAGAGGTGGGAGGAGAAGTCAGAATCTGGCCCTTTATCCTGGCAACATCTCCAAGATATGCAAAAGAAATATAAATATGCACTTGGTTGGTAAAAGATGCCTCAGAGCCTAGGATTTGGGTGAGAAATGTCTGTTCTAGTGCCTCGCAGGCTCATGCTCTGTGTGACAAAAGCCATCAAAATGTAGCCTGGAGTCTCTCTTCTACCCACAATCTGGTCTTGGGTGAGGGAATCCAGGCTAAGCCTTTCCCAGAGTTCACCTGGATCATTCCTATCACAGCAGGGTCTACCCAAGCTCTTCCCAGTCCCTCTTCATCCCAAATCCTTGCAATTCTCTTCAGGCCGGCTACGTCCTTTCCCCTCCCGTCTTCCCCCAGATACCCAGGCAATGCAGAGCAGAATTATTCCTAGTGGGGACAGGATTAGGACAACTTGTGAGAGGCAAAACAATGCACGGAGACAGGCAATTGTGTCATTTCCATCCATCAAACTAACCACAAGAGTCAGGTGGAGATGGACCAGGTTTCCTCTCTCCTAGAGACTGTAGTAGGGAGAGAGTAAGTTTGAATTTCCATTGCCTTTCCTTAGCTCCAGAACAGAAAATTCAATTCCAGGCTCCTTGCTATACCATATCCCAATCTCCTCAGTGCCATGAACACAATGGTACCTGGTGTTGCCCACCAGCAATGCAACATGTTCACTCACCAACTGCTATCCCTGACCTCATGCTTGCTGAATACCAGTGCATTTGGTATTGGCCAGACTGTCTCAGGACTGGTCTATAAAATGATCACCCACTCATATCCGTGTGCTTTGACAGCCACACTTGGAGCCCTTGCAAATTTATGACCGGAATGACCTGTGACAGTAGAATGGCCTCACCAGGGAATGTGTTGCTGGCCACCATCACACATTCCCTTTGCTGAGGGCAACTGCAGCAACACACACATCAATGCATACACACAGACACACAGACACACACAGAGCCCTTCAGGTACTAAGTCTGACTGATATCTGGTAGATGTGTTCCTCTTTCTTATCATAGGCAGCGTATGTGGCTCACACAGACATACACCCAGAAGACTGACACGTATTCCCTGCCTGCCTAAGGACTCCTGCGCACATCCAGCAATTCATTTTCATAATAAATGTCCATCTATTTTAATAAAAGGGCTGGGAGGAGAATACTGCAGATGTGTGGAATAAACCACATCACTGCATCCTGCCTCCTGCCCTCTTCTTCCCTTCCTCCTGTCCCCTGTTTACCAGCTCCTTTTCGGAAGGGTAATACATTTTAAAAAGGCTTTCTAGAAATTGTTTGCAGCGACAGAGATGGAGCAGCTGTGAGGAGAGCCAGCAGTCTCATTCAGTACAGCTTAGGTATCAAGCAAAGGATAGAGAAAAACTCTGGGATGTGGAGGGGAAGAGCAGTGTACAAAGGGAGACAGACTGGACTGAATTATGGATTCAGAGCTGATCAAACGGCATGAGTTGAACCTGTCTTTTTCCAGGAGGTAAATGCCCTTGGTGATGGGAGCTCATGAGCCAACGGAAAGCCTGTCGGGAGGCAAGACTCTGCAAGCGAGTCAGCCAGGAGTGGTCCTCAGTGGTGGGGTAAGAGCACCCATTTGAGATACTGTCCATGCCTGGCAGGCCTGAAACTGCTCAGCTGTGTGTCACACATGCTTCAGCACAAAGGGAAAATCAAGCAGCTCTCTCCTGCTAGCTAAACTGGGTTATGTGGAGTGGGACTGCCAGCCTTTCAACTCCCTCTGCGAGACAGCATGTGAGCCCTCACACCTCATCCCTCCACAGCAGCGCAGGGTTTGCCACCAAGAGGGGTCAACAGGTTTGCCAGCTTGTCCCATAAACCTGGAGGAACAGAAGGCTATTACAAGGGCCTCCAAGGGATGGGAGACAGTCTTTATACCCTCTGGGATCAGTCACTTGTATGGAAAGAAGCACAGCCCTGATGTATTGGAGTTGGTTTGTATAGCACAGTCAGATTTGTGGGCCCAACAGAAGCAGTTCCTCCTGTCCCCCATCCCTTATGTTTGGTGGCGGGAAAGCAACTTGTTACCTGAGGGTGGGGGGCTCGTTGCGGTACTTCCTTCCTCTTAAAACTTTCTTTGAATATGCATTTCACACAGAAAGTCCAGAGCACAAAGCTAGAGGGCAGGATGGCTCTCAAAGGCACCACGACTGCACGTTGTTCTGGCTCACTTCCGTCTCCAGCCTGACAGATGGCCAGTCCGGGGGGCTGGAGGAAGCCCAGACAGACTGGGGTTGAGAGCTGACCAGGGTTTCTTGGAGTGTCACTGCTGTCACATCTGCAGTGACTCTGCTTTAAGTGCCTGCGACAGAGGCATGCAGCAGCCTCATCTTGCCATGCCATTTCCAATCCTGTGGCCTCCCTGCGATGAAGATGAATGTGGCCTGTCCCAGGTTATCGCATTCCTGTGTGTGTGAGCCTGCATACAGACATCAGTTTGCTTCTGAAAGCTGATGCTATTGGGCTGACTGCAAGGAGGCTGTGTCTGGTGGGACAAGGAAAGAGTCAGGGAGGGTGGAGGAGTCTGGATCTTCTGTGGGAAGTTGATGAAGAAGGGCTTGCAGTGACAAGAACAGGGTTTTCACCTCTGCTCCAGAGCAGGGGCAGCACAAATGTCAGAAACAAGCAAGGCATGACATCTGTTGGACAGCCTGCAACCTTCACCGCAGCCACTGTGTCACACCACCAAGGGTCATTCCATGTCGCAACAGCTCTCCCCTTTCCCTGGGGTTGAAGAGTAGCGTCACTAGACATGCCAGCCTAACACTTCAGGGAGAGAGTAGAGATGGCACAAGGTGGCCATCACACCTGGGTCCTCAAGGGCACAGCATGTGGTACAGAATCCTAGAACAGTTTGGGTTGGAAGAGACCTTTAAACATCATGTAGTCCAGCCTCCCCTGCAACAAACAGGGACATCTTCAACTAGATCAGGTTGCTCAGAGCCCCATCAGGGAGAGGGCAAGGACATGTGCAGGGAGAGGACCCTACGCCCTGCTGGCACCGCATGTCTTTGCTCCTCTACCTGGAGCAAGGTTACATTTCCCTTTCTGCATGTGAGCACAAACACAGCTATAGACGTGTGTGAGCGTGCTGTGTCCTGCAGACTGATAGTCACACATATCCAAGCACATCTGCGCATGCACAGGGATACATAGAGTTCACATGCATCCTAACCCAATGCCTCTCCTTGCCCTTTCCTTGCAGAAGGGCCCTGAAGAAACAGCCCGTAAGGGAAGAACGGAGATCACAGAGGAGCAGGGAAGGGCAGTCCTTGTAGGGTTGGACAGCAAGGAGTATGTGGGGAGAAGGAGGTAGAACAGACTGCAGTGAGGTCTACAGAGACCATAGAGCTCGTGCCCCATGGGGGCTACACCAGTGGGAGCACAGCCCTTCACCTGGGGCAGAATTTGGGGAAGGACTGTCCCTTAAGGTACATTGCAAGGTGAGGTATTTAACAGTCCCCTCGTCCTTCTGAGGTACTAGGCTGACCTTAAGAGACCTACAGAAAAGACATTTTCTGCTGCCTCTTTAACTATGGTGGGTGGCAGCAAGGTTCCTGGGGCTGGCTGAAGAGGTGGTGATTTGTGCAATTAATATCTAATCAGTTCTATGAATATTTATTGCAAGTCAGCAAGCTCCTGAGTGACAATGAAGTCCCATCTGATTGGAATCACATTCACAGGTAAACCAGAGCCTCCTTTGGGGTTCACAGACCTCGCGCTGGGGCAAAAGGCCCAAAAGGTATAACTATCCTGCTGTGTATGGGAGGCACATGTGCAACATCCACATGGAAAACTGTATTCAATCCTTCTTTGGGGGAGGAAACACTGATGTTTTAAAATCAACTTGCTGGAGAGAGACACCTTGAAATATTTTGATATATTAACAAACTTAACCCGTGACTGAGTTTGAGCTTGTTCTTTCTTTCTTTCTTTCTTTTTTTTTTTTTTTTTTTTTTATATGGTCTGTCATTTGTCTTCTATTGCGACATGGGAGAGAAAATAAAAGGGGGAAAAATATAAACTCCTGCAACGGTTTGAAAAGTCACATAACAGTCAGGAATTTCTTGTAATGGACCCTTCCCCCAACATGGCCCAAAGTGTGCTGTATTCACTTTCCTCAAGAAATACTACTTTGGGGACTTTCTGTCAACATCAGAAATGTGACGCTTCTCAACTTTGCCCATATGTATACTCCTTTCCAGAAATTCCCATTCTCTCCCTTTACTTTCCCTCTGCTCTAATCCTTTCACCCCACCTCTGCTTCTGGCTTCTCTTTCCCATGGTGACTTCTGCCCTCTGTGCTTCGCTCTGTTCCCTCCATAAACTTGCCACCGTCCTCTCACCTTCAACAAATCTCTTCCTTTTTCCTGATGAGGGATGCTGCCTCTCCTGCCCTCCCGCTCCCTGGACAGACTTGGTCTGCCTTGGCAGAGCTCTGGGAAAACCCCCTATTATTGGTGGAACGTGAGTTGCTAAACCTCAGCCAAACTCTTCAGCTCCTGCTGCTCACCTGCAGCTTGGGTTTGTGCTGGAGGTGCTGCCAAAAGCCTGTTATTACCTAAATGAAAAAGATATACACAGCCCTGTCTGAGAAGGAAGAGGCACAGATAACAGTGATTTGCCCGTTGCCTGCTGCCTTCTGATGGGGAAAAACACCCCAAATTCCAGCAGGGCTTCCAGGACCAGCCCTCAGTGGAGGGGAAAGGGACAGAGACAGCTCTGCACAGTGAAGACCATATTTTCACTTTCTGCACAGATAGGATCTGTGGCTTTTGGGGCAGGGTGAGAGAAGATCATCTGAATTTGCACCACAGAAATCCCCTTCTTCTCATGTGATTATGCTTGGCCTTGAGCCGATACAAAAATATGAAACTGGGAGTCAATAATAGACCCAGAGTAAACAGCAAGGTATAAGGGGAGGGAAGAGAAGAGAGGGCTGGCAAAACCGAAGTTATGATCATAGTGTACAAGGGCTCTATTCTGCAGAGCTCTGTTTTCCTTGCTGCAGCCCTCGACTTGCCTCACCAGTTGCACCACTGTGCCCTGGAACCATGATTTCAATAACCGGGAGCTAATGTGGTGCTTGGCCTCCTTTCCAGAGGGCACTCAGGAGAAACTGTGCTTCACATGAAGAGGCTAAAGGGACTTCAAGGGAGCCAGTGGGAAAGGGCAGGGGAGAGCAAGCAGCTCCAAGCCATGTGCCACGGGGAAGAAGTGCACTCAGAGGTTCCTGGAAGTCCCAGCTGACCCTAAACCCCAGGCATGCACAGCTTCACCTCACACAGCTTGGTGCCCATACCATAATGCCTTTACTCTGATTCAGTTAAAATTCATATAATGCTAGACGACACATTGGTGTGTGTAGACAACCAGTAGTCAACCAATAGTAGACAATGAGTAACAAGTGGTGTTCCTCAATAGTCCATACTGGGACCAATATTAATGAAAATATTTAGTATCTTCATTACTGACATAGATAGTGGGATTGAGTGCACCCTCGGCAAGTTTGCAGATGACACCAAGCTGTGTGGTACGGTTGACACACTAGTGGGAAGGGATGCCATCCAGAGGGACCTTGAACATCATGAAGTTCAACAAGGCCAAGTGCAAGGTCCTGTGCCTGAGTTGGGGCAATCCCCAATTAGCACAGACTGGGTGATGAATGGATTGAGAGCTGAACTGCAGAGAAGGACGTGGGGATACAGGTGGATGAAAAGTTGAGTACGACCGGCAATGTCTACTTGAAGCCCAGAAAGCCAGTCGTATGCTGGGCTGCATCAAAAGAAGTGTGGCCAGCAGGTTGAGGGAGGTGATTCCCTCCCTCTGCTCCACTCTTGTAAGACCTCACCTGGAGTACTGCGCCTAGCTCTGGGGTCTCTAACATAACAAAGACATGAACCTGTTGGAGCGGGTCCAGAGGAGGGCCATGAAAATGATCAGAGGGCTGGAGCACCTCTCCTGTGACGAAAGGCTGGGAGAGTTGGAGTTTTTCAGCCTGGAGAACAGAAGGCTCTGGAGAGACCTTGTAGCAGCCTTTCAATATATAAAGAGGACTTATAAGAAAGATGGAGAACAGCTTTTTGCCAGGACCTGCAATGACAGGACAAGGGACAGTAGTTTTAAAGTGAAGGAGGGTAGATTTAGATTGGACATATGGAAGAAATTATTTATGATGAGGGTGGTGAGACACTGGCACAGGTTGCCCAGAGAAGCTGCGAATACCCCACCATTGGAAAAGTTCAAAGTCAGGTTGAAGGGGGCTTTAGCAACCTGATCTAATGAAAGATGCCCATGGCAGGGGGGTTGGACTAGATGATCGTTAAAGGTCCCAAAACCATTCTACAATTCTATGAACACATGTGCTTACATACACATTCCTTTTCCACTACTTCCTATACCCATTTACCATTCGACGAAATCTCATCTTTCCCAAGCTAGACCAAAATATCACCAACTTCCCCAAACATAAGACTGGACTTCAAAAAAATCACCAGATTTTATCTGAATATCCAGTGAACCCATGCCTAGTTACATTTTGAGGATATTTTGTCGCTCTGGAGAAGAGAAAGAAACCTGCCTCCCTCCTTCCTTTTTGTATTTGGTATCAGAATTGCAATTGTCATTTGATTCCCCTGACTCCACGTGCTGGGGCTTTAAGGAAAATATTAAATATCTTGATGCTTAGGTCAAAATGGTGGGAGTCTGCATCTTTCCATGCACTCCTTTCATCAGACACCCCTACTCCTGCTGTAAGGCATGCTCTTACACTCACATCTTCTCCCAAATACATTCCCTCCTGTATTTCCCAGCACCTGACAGAAACATCTATGCACCACACACAGCTCTGCTTAGTCCTTTGCAATCGCACACAGAAAATACCTTTTTGTTTTGTTTGTTTGGGTTTTTTTTAATGAAAGGCCGATATTTATCTTGCCACAGGGCAAGATACAGTCTCATCTCAGCTTTTCCGCAGACTCCTCCATGATACCTCCTCATGCCTGTTTCCCAAATTCATCAAGGACGCAGATGTAGCGTGTACCCTGAGGAAAATCAAGAACTCAGAAAGTGTTAGAAAGTGTTCAGCATGCTGCTAAAAGATGTCACGTCATTCAGTCTCATCAGGAGAAAGCAAGGCTACCATTTGCATGTCAAATCCCTACACTTGCACAGCCCACATCTCAACCCGCTTCTGAAAAACCTCCAGCCTGTTACTGTGGCATACTACTCAGCTATATTGTTATGCTGTGGGTGACTCTCCCCACTCCATAGCCAGGCTTGTTGGCCTGAGAAGCCAACACCCAGAGCTGCAGGTGAAACCATGGGGCTCTCGTAACCCTCAGCAAACCCATGGGGTCTTTGCTGTGGGGCAGGAAGGAGAAGAAGAAAGGCTCTGTCCTCTAGGCACGTTTGGGAGCTGCTGTTTATTTTCTCTCCACTCCCCAGAGCAGGCAGGCTGCTCCTGTAAGCTGGGAATTGCTAAGAGATTGAAAACCTGTTGCTGTGAATTTTAGAGACGCCTGGCAGGGGCAGCTGGAGCAACGAAGGGTTCAGTGCATTAAACTCACCATAGTAAAGCCATAATGGGATTTTACATGCTGCTGCGACCAGAATACCCAAACCAGCTCAGCATCTCGCCTCATCAGGCATGTTTTCAATACCTCCTTCTTGCTCCAGTCTCTCTCACCGCACCTGCAGTGCGTGTCCCAGCACCGAGGGTTCAGAAGAACGTCTATCTGTGCAGGAAGAAGGGGGAGGTTTTACCCCTCGGGCCCACCCAAGTCTCACAGGCTTGTTGGCTTCTTCCTCTGCTCCTTTTAGGAATGTGATAAGCATCATTTATAGGTGGGAATACATCAGTGGCGAAGGGGAGAGGGCAGAATTGCTCCCTAGGAAGAAGGAGCAAGAAAGTGAGTTTCTGGGGAGGTGGATCAGATGTGTGTGGAAAGAAGGCTTGGGAAGAGGCAGGTCAAATGGCAAATGGGACATGAAGGAAGGCATGGAGGAAAACTGGGAGGAGGGATGCTCCAGGGAAAGAGCTGGGAACAGCTTGGAGGAAGGGATGCCTTCAGAATAAGGAGGGTGTGGACAGGGGTCTGGGAGGACGGGTACCCGGGAGATAGGGCTGTGAGAGGGCAGGCACTGGGTCTGAGCAAGGATTTCCAGTCTGTGGTCAGGGGAGCGCAGGGGTGTGTGTGTGTGCATTTAGAGGGGATATCTGCACTGTTTCCCATAGAGTAAATTCCTCTTAGAAAAAGCCACTTTGTAATCAGGAAGCTGGGATTTGCTCTGCTGTATCTGCCTCTCTGTAGACCGTTTAGGAGAGTTGAGCCTGTAAAATCCTCCGCCCTGGAGGAGGTGAGGAGGTCAAAGGCCTTTGGGGGGATAGACACTTAGCAAAGCTGGTTCCCTAGCCTTGCAGAAATGCTAATCCCCATGCCTCCCTCCCCTGTTCAAGCTGTAATACCTAGAAGGAAGAAAACAAGACGAGAAATAAGGGTCAATGTGAGAGTGAACCCTCCTTCCATCTTGTGTGGGACTCCAAGGCTGTGTGCCTTCCCCCGATTGTGCTACCTGCCCAGCTCTGCAGCTGCCCAGAGGTGAGGGCAGAGAAGGAGAAGGCTCCCTCCCAAACCCTGTGGCCTGGTTAACTCACAGCCATCCAAAACTACTGGTGGGGTGTAGCAGGGGGAACATATAAAGGGCAAAGGCCTGAGATCCCTGTGCATCAGGGAGACAGGAGGTGGTGGCAGGGCTTGCACATCTGGAGCTCTTCACTTCAGGCACCATAGTTATCTCTGTCCCCCAGAGGTGACTCTGGGGTAAAGCTCAAGGGTTGGGGAGCCTGCTTAGAGCTGGAATACGGGTCTGCTGGGAGCCCAGGATGGAAAGAAGGAGAATGGACAAGATTAGGACTGAAAGAGAAGATTAGCAAGGAGGAACAATGAAGGAAAAAGTGAGAAGAAAGCAGGCAGATCCAGAGAGAGAGGCAACAAAGGCAGCCCGTGCCTAAATAAACAACATTTATTTAGAGGTGTTGCTGTGGACTCCCCCTTTGCCTTGTCATTTTAGCCTGAACTTGTATTAGCCACTCATCAGAGCATAGAATACAAGGCAGGAGGAAACTGCCTCATCATCAAGAGAGGTTTTAACTGCCAGGGCCCAAAAGCCCCTTCAGAAACTCTCTTAAAGGCAAGAAGGATTTTTCACTCCCTTACCTCTTGAGCACCTGAAGGCCGAGACTTCACCTTGAATTAGAAGGCAATGAATTCACCCGTGGAGAGCTGAGCCCCAGAACTCCCAGTGCTGCTAGGGATTAGCTATTTCAGCTCTAATTTTTCCTTATGTTGCCACTATAAAATGGGACTTTATACTGGAGAACACTTTTGCTCGTTGGTTGCCTCATCTACTGAGCTGCAAGCTCTTTGGGGTAAGGCAATTACTACAGCTACACAGTGCTGGCATGCAATCACATTGTTATTCTTGTTGGGGCTACAGGAAATAACCCTAATACACATAACTGAGAGGGTGGACTGCAGACTCACAGATATCTTCTTCATCATAAGCACAATTTTATTCACTTTCTGAGGAACCTGACTCCTACCTAAGTGTAATTTTCTTCCTATTTACCCCTAGCTTTCCAGTCTTCTGAGACTTTGCCCACTCTCTCTTTCCATAATTACTCCTTAACTCTCTCCTGTGCTCTTCAGTGGGTCTGGGCTTGGCTGTCTCTTGGCCAGCATGACTTCTCCTTCACTGCAATGAAGAGGTCAGCAGGGAGAGTAGGAGGGAACCGTCAGGCTGCCTCTGGGAAACCTCCCTGCCACATTGGTTTGGTTCATCTGCCATCAAGATGCATGGCCCCAAAGCCCACCTGACCCCAAGGCTTGGCCATCATGACAGAGTCAGGGTTAGCCTCCCTCCCAAAATATAAGCCCGAGTGGAAGTGAAAAAGATGTGAATTAAAATAAGGGAAGATTTGTCAGTTTAATTTTGAAGGTTTAGGGTGACCACCTCTGACATGGTGAGAATAAGCACAAGGAAGATGTGAGGCTTTTCTGTGCATACTGCTCCTTTCTAGCCTAGAAGAAGTGAGGAAGGTACCTGAAAGTTTGCTCTTCAGCTGTGAGTAAGCTTGCAAGGAAAACCGCATTGCTTGAGTCACTGACAACTTGACTGGCCAGAGCCCCAGGGGCAATGCTCCCTAGCTGGCTGGGTAACAAGAGCATCCGTCTCCAGTGCTGGCAGCGTGGCAGTCAGCCACTTGGCGAAAAGATGGATCAAATCGTAACGCAGCCAAGGAAAACCTGGGGGGGGAGATGGAGTCCAACTCTGTCAGGCCAGGCTGTGGCTGGTTAGCGGCAGAAAGACAAAACTCAGTTGGGTCTTCTCTTTTGCACCCTGGAGGGCGAGGCCTGGGTATGGATAGGTGGGGGTGAAATCTCATGTCACTATGAGCAGGAGAGGGTTGGGGCATCATATTTACCCCTTCATTAGCCTTCCCTCCCAGCATCCAAATCAGACACCAGTTGTCACCACTGCTGTGCCAAAAAAAAACCCCTGCAGATACCAGGGGAGGGCAGGGCAGATTGAGGGGGAGGACAGGTGGAACTAGCGAAGGGTACATTGCTCCACCTCTCCCTAAATGCTCTTTTCTATCCCTTTTTCCTTTTGATACCACATGTGCAGTGGTCTTCCATCTGCCCAGTGAGGAAAAGCAGATGAATCGCTTCCTTTCACCACTTCTCCACAGAGGGTCTCCAACGGCTGGGGAATGACAGTATCTCATTTGCCAGTGCTCTGCCACAAAGCAGAGAGGCAAGTCAGATCTGACTGAGGAGGGTACTGCCACCAGGACAGGCTGGAAAGACCCAACCCACTGGCTCCAGCCAGCAGCCGGCCACTCCTGCCACGTCTCCATCTCACTCCGCTGTGTGGGGCAGGGGGAGATGGCTCCATACCCAAGCTTCCTCCTTTTCTTTGAGGGACAGATGTCTGTCTCCCTTTACTCTTCTCAAGGACAAGGTACCATTGGACATAGAGGAGGAGTGCAGATCTGTGTGGGTGCTGGAGAATGGCTTCCCACCTAGAAACAGGCAGGCTGTTAGCAAACAAAACTGCATAGGATTGTCATCACGAGATGCCGAGTCACAGGATTAAGCTCCCTGACAAGAGGAAAGGGCAACCCCATACTCAGCACGTACAGTCTGTTGGCCCTAATTTCTCCTCTGCTCTGGGCTCTGTGTGCCAGGATGAGATGCATCAGGAAAGGTACCATTTTGCTAAATCTTGAAGCTGACACTTTTAATATCCATTAGTGTTGCTACTCTGCCAGAGAGCATTAGCTGAGGTACACGAACTGTTCCCTCCCTGATCTGTAGCCCCGGCCCCTACCATCCCTCCTTTTGTCTCCCCGGCCCAGCCTGACTGCTGTTCTCAATACCAACAACATCAGTTATCTCAGGTTTTCTTCACCCCACCCTATTCAACAAATGTGTCATTGCCATCTTTCACTTGTCTCCTTTTCAAGGATTTTTGTGTCTTGAGGTAAGTGTCTCTCCACACAATGCACGTGGACTCACACCCAGACAGATACCTAGCAAAGGACCAGAGGGCAAGACTTACTTACTTCTGCCTTCAAGAAACAGATATGAAGCACTAAGTGGAGCAAAGGAAGGAGAAAGTTTGAAATACAGATTCTGGCATTCCTTCTTGGCTGCATTGCAGGGGTCAGCAGAATCCTCTGCCAAGATCTGTTTTTGAGGCACTGTGCAAATGAGTTGTCAAAGCCATCCCTCCACTAGTTTGGACTACTGAGCATCCAAAAGCAGGATGGTTGGTGCTCCCCTGCAGGGGATGAACAGAGGTGAGGAAGGTGAGTAGGATTTGATCTCGATGTCTGTGACCAGATTAGAAGATGGATCTGGCCCTCCATGCTTTTGTCAAGCTGCCATAGATTCAACATGCTACTTGCCAAATCCAAGAGACCTGAAATAGCTTATACTTAGATAGTTAAACTCTACTTTCCTCTACCCAAACAGGGGCCCTCATAATGACCCTGGGCACTGGCTCTCCCTTAAACCAGGCATGAACCTCGTATAGCAGATTGCTGATTTGCACAAGCCACAGCCATGCTCAGGAGTGGCCTAACAATTGCAATGTGGACAGCCTGAGAGCAGTGCTCTGACTGTCCTAGCTGTGTTCAGTAGAGATGTAACCCCAAAGGGCTGTGCCCGCAGTCTTCTAGGCATTGAAGAGTCTTTGGGAAAAGGGAACGAAAGAGAAGGGTGCCTGCAGCCCAGAAAGCCAACCGCATCCTGGACTGCACAAAAAGAAGTGTGTCAGCATGTCGAGGGAGGTGATACTCTCCCTCTACTCTGCTCTCATTGTTGTGTGAAAGGGGATAAAGCGGTTTTGGCAGAAAATTAACCCCCTTGCATTCTAGCACTCCTCACCGAGGTGGGAGGCTAGGTGCGGCTAGGTTTAAATTCTGAGTGATGCCCAATTCAGCACTATCAGTCCAGTCGCGTTTAATATGTATTAAACTATTACGATATGGATACACTAATAGTGGGCTGCACCTTCAGTCTAGTTGTGCTCATGAACTAGCACGGCCACTTTCGAGTCTTTGGTCGCGTTCAGTGAGAAACCGAAACAACTAGCTACTTAAACAGTGCAGTTTATTTAAACAACAGATATATAGGTTCTTAGGATTGCCGGTGATAAATACACTGTCTGCAAAGCATGTGCAAATAAAGATATTGTTAAATATACAAAATGCACAACAAAGTTATAAACAATACAGTCTGCTTATAAATGTAGGAGAGAGATTCTCTAGAGACATTTCTAAGTTTCCCAAGGAAGCACTCGGTATAATCTAAGTCTTACCCAAAGGCATCCCTATGGCGGGGAAGAAAGACTCAGCCCATCGGCTGACCCCAGAAGGCAGTGATGGAGTTCTCCTCGACTGGTTCACGACGGTGTCTTCCCTGATATCCACCCTCTCTCGGGCTATTTTTATACTATTTTTTATCTTCAAAGTGGAGTTTGAGTGACTTTAGTCATAAATACTTTTATTATGATTGGTGTACTCAAGGAGGAGTGGTCGCACCTTGGAGGTGGGTAGCCTCTGGGATGGAGGTGTGTTTTGGTACATTATGATGAACAAAGTTTGCACAAAGGACAGCATTTCATCAAAATTTGACGAAATGTTGGCTCAGGGTAGTGAGTAGGCAGCTTATCGGTTCCACAGTACCATCTCATTCCCATATCTGCTATTCGACACAAGGCAAGGCCACAGAATGATAACATTTCGTTCCATCCCTCATGTAGCTTTGCAAGCAACCTTGTACAGGGAACCGCAGATGTTGCATTCTTCGCATGACAGCCGCAGCTGTTTCCTACCTCAGAAGCCTCTTGATTTTATACTTTTCCTTAATGTGTGAACAATGCTGTACTTTTGTATTCTTGGCCAATTTAGTAATTATTCCACACTCATGAGAACCCACCTGGAGTACCGCATCCAGCTCTAGACCCCCCAACATAAGAAGGACATGAAACTGTTGGAGCGGGTCCAGAGGAGCACCACAAAGATGATCAAAGGGTTGGACCACCTCTCCTGTGAAGGCAGGCTGAGAGAGTTGGGGTTGTTCAGCCTGGAGAAGAGAAGGCTCTGGGGAGACCTTGTAGCAGCCTTCCAGTACCTGAAGGGGGCCTACGGGAAAGAAGTGGAAGGAGTCTTTATCAGGGAGCAACAAAATGAGGGGTAATGGTTTTAAACGAGAAGAGGATAGATTGAGATTACATATTAGGAAGAAATTCTTTACCCTGATGGTGGTGAGACACTGGAACAGGTTGCCCAGAGAAGTTGCCCCATCCCTAGAGGTGTTCAAGGCCAGGTTGGATGGGGCTTTGAGCAACCTGGTCTAGTGAAAGGCATTGGGGGATTGAAACTAGTGCACTCATTAGTGCACTCAGGGCCCTGACACTAGTTAATACCACTGAATGCCGTGGTCTGAATGTCTTGGTTACTGCAGTTGTAACTGGGACGGGGCAGAGGAGAGGGGCAGTTATACAGTTATATTTTAGTGTGTGACTATGATGAAGAAGTTTGTATACACACAATCTGTCATCCTACTGGTATGAAGCTGTATGGCCACTGAATCCAAAGCAAAAAAATAATGTAGCTAACTAGAGCTGTTTCCATCTACTCACTCAGTAACCTAATCTGGTCTCAAAAGCATAGGTGAGTTACTTTACCTCTGCTATTGCTCCCAGTTTAGGTAAATTAACGATGGGGAAAATCTTTTCAGAAAGACAAGCCTTAGCTTGAAGTTTGTTTAATTTCTTGGTCACTGAACTGTTGTATTTGACTGAGTTTGAATTAAAGTGGCTGTCAATCACTGCACCTGGAGAAGTGGTAGAACGTACAAATATGCTTGACTGACCCCTATTTAGATGCTGGACAGATTCTTAAAGAGTTTGTAACTATGCTACAAAGTGGAAAAAACAGATTGCTTTTTCTTGAAGGTGTGGAGACACTCTCTGTCTGGGACCCACTTTAATAGGATTTGCTAAGGAGCCTCTCACAGTGAGAAAAAGAGGAAATCAAAATTTCCTCCCTGCAGGCAAATGATATTATCACATTGTCCCTAGGCAGAGCAGAGGTAAAAGAAAAATGCAAAAAAAAAAGAAAAGAAATCAACAGGTGTTAAGGTATAGAGGCATGCACAGAAGTCTGAAAGGACACAGAAGAAGAAGAACCGTTTGGAAGCTTGAATAAAGGAAATAAGTGTTCGTCGAAGCACCTAGATAGGCAAAGTCTTTAAAAGATGTTATGATGTAAAAATAATTCCATTGCAAAGCATAGGTGTGAAAAGTCATTACCTCACACACAGATCTCTTGGCAGACAGATAATGCTTTGGCAGCTCCATCTCAGACCCAATACAATGGCAACTTTAGGCTATCTCTTGTGATGAACACTAGTCCTACTTTCTGGGCCAGGCTGGGACTAAGACCTCACCAGTGGCCCACACCACAAACTTCCTCTCAGCATAGATCTCTTAGCAGCTTTGGCTTTCCCATTTTAGACCCACTCCAAACATACCTCTCGTTATTATCTTTATACATTCTCTAATGGCTTTTATCATCTTTACAGAATGTAGCGGTTATCACAGACAAGAGCCTTAGTCATGATCTTTACAGTACTAAATGCATCTTGAATCCTCAGATGGTTTTCTTAAAACATCTGAAATTGCAATTTGATGTCTCCGTTTTACCCTGTCAATTGTTTTTCAAGGCACAATCCAGCTATTTATCTTAGGAGAATGAGGTAGTATTTGCAATGTCTCCTATTAACATAGTGTTCAGGCACCAAGCAGAAAAATCCCTGGGACTGCAAAAAGCCTGGAACTGCTTCTTCGGGATATGGATATGCTCAAGTCCCCTGGGACAGGCCAGAATTTTTCCTCCCCTGAGCCACAGCCTGCCCAAGAACAACATGTAAGCTCAGACCTGGAGGACGGAGGAGGATGGCAAGTAGAATGGGGACTGTTGCTGCCTGGCCTCTTTCTCCCTTTGTTTTGTCCTCAGCACTGAGATTGTTGTGAAATAATCTCCTTGCCTCTGATTGTCCTCTTCTCTCACTCCATGCCTTATAACGGCACCCTTCTGACAGCTTTTGATGGTGAGGTTAGAGGGAAGGACAGTTGGGTCTGGATTGCTGGAGGTTACTTGAGAGTGGCAGGACTTCATGCCTACAAGCCAAGATCCACGTGGAGGTATAAGGTGAGGCTGACAGGTGAGAGGTGTCTGGATACAGTAATGTGAAGTGAGCGAGCAGAAGACACAAGGAAGGAGGCAGGAAGGGTTGTGGAGTCCTGTCAGACCCCTCTGATGATACTGAGTGGGATCAGGGGGTCACAATGGGGCCAGGATAGAAAATGGTCAAGGGATCTAGGCCTTCATCTGAAGAACAGACAAAGCACCAGCCTGCAAGGCCATTTCAGTGGGCATGCCAGGCAAATCAGACAAGGGAGAGCTCCAGAACCAGGCACACCACTAAATGTCTCATTCCTATTTAGGCACCTAAATTCCCATTGATTGGAAGGGACTGTAAGTGTGAATACTAAAGCCGTTTGTCATTCCCTCACTGTGGTTTGTAAGGGCCAGATTAATGCAGAGACAGACAGACAGAATGAATGAATTAAGCAGCTCTGAATTAATCTCCAGTTTAGCAACATGTTCCTTTTGTCCTCAGGAAGGATTAGGTAGACAGCACCTCGGTGTTGACCCCTAACCTCTACCTGCTGCTACTCCAGGCAGCACAAGGTTGATTTGCTTTGGATTTGAAGCAACTGCTGTCAATAATATAAACCTCAAGAGGTGAGTAACAGGCCTCCTCATGAGATCTTTTTTTTTTTCCCAGCCACCCTGTCTGCTCCTGAAACTTTAAATCCAACGAAGGAATGTGTAATTTTTTTCTAATGATTGAAAGAAAGCAGATAAGAGGTAGGTCTTCAAATTAAGAATCCAAGACTTGATTGCAGCTCTTATCATATTTTTCCATTTTTCCCCCTTCTCCCCAACAGAAAATAAATTACTTCAATAAATTACATCTTTAATCTGCATAGGGGACCAGCAGGCTGGGCTCTCCTTTTAATACGTTCTATTGCAAGATAATCAACCCTTTCCTCTCACCGCATGGAGCAAACTAATAGATTTTAAACAATTCCATTATTTGATGATTTCTCCCATTATTAATACAAATTGCCTCCACTCGCTTTCAATTAGAGCATTTTTATTTTCTAATAAATCCCAATCAGGTTCTCTCAAACACCACCTAAACATGGGGAGATTACCACACTTTCCATTTAAATGAAGAACCCACCACACTAGCATGCCTCGCCTCCTTCTGTTTCTCATGACTTTCCTTCTTCCAGACTCTTCCTCTTCCATTTTGCTCTCCTCTCTCTGTCAGCAGAACCCACTCATTTTCTTCCCCTACTGCTTTCTCCTAAATCTAATTCTATGTCCCTATCTCTGGTGGTGAAGTCAGTAAGCGACCCCCACCCCCACCCCGCCCCCGTTAACACTGTCGATTTGTGCTCTCACCCTATTATTCTGCCTGCATTCCCAAAAATGACACAGCTCATAACTGGTACAGGTCCCCTCTTCAGGGTCTCCTTTCTCTGCTCTGACACATGAAAATGAGCAACTCTGCTAACCTTCAAGTGAGGGTTGCCTCTGTTGCAGTTGCCTCTGTTGCAACATCAGCTGCAGTTCCGTGCCCAAATGTTTGTGATGCTACTGTGCAAAGGTACCTCCACTCTGAAAGCAGAACTTCTGTGGTCACTCAAAGTGGAAGGAGTATCTAATCTGGGGCCACCTGTAGCAAGGATTGTAGAAGATTCTGTTGCAGCTGTTACCGTGATTGTATTGATCGTGCCCAACTGCCGGCTCTCCTGCATGGACTCTTGGCTAGACACCTTGGCTCTGGAGGTTTACACTCATTTCTTTGTTATGTGTCTCCAGCAGCACTAAGAGACCATTGTTCAAATTAGGAGCTGAATACATCTAGTAACACCCCATCCACCAGCTTGGCACCTTGAGGGTAGCAGATGGAGAGGCAGCATTGGCACCTTTATCTTGAAGCTGAAGGAGAAGGGTCTGATTTGCCCCACAGGTCTATGAGAGAGCTAAGATCTCCCAAATCCCACAGGGCTGTGATGCTTCCCAAACTGAAGGTCTTGGTTGTTGGGTTTCTTTTGTTGCAGGTAGGGGTTGTGGTGTTTGAGGGTTTTGGGTGGGATGGAGCATGCTGTGTAAAGGCTCTGAGTCACACAAATAAAGACCATTGAAGTGTTTGTGTGAAAGACGTTTGAGAAGGTGCACCAGAACATGATGACACATTGAAAATATAAGAATGGCTATCTCAGGGTGGATCACAGCTCTAGAATTTTGCCCTGAGGAAGGAATGCTTAAAAACCTATAAATATAAAATATTACCCCCAAAATGGAGTGCCATCTTTTCGGAAGACACCAACTGTTGTACAAAGCAACACCAACAATCTTACTGCTACCAATCATCGAGTGCATTCCCTAAATCGTGCTGCTTAGAGCAGACAGGGCTGGCATTCAGCTCACCTATTAATGCAGCTCCTTCTGGGGTGGAAACTGATGCCCTTTTTGCTTCTGCAGTGCAGCAGCATGTCTGTGCGACGGGGACAGAGAGGAATGAAGATTCATGAAGAGGTACGATTCAGTGTGGAGGATGTCTGCACTGCCAGCTACGAGTGGTCTGGAGACCCCTTCTTTATTTAGTGCTGTCGTAGCACAGTTTAGCTTTCAGAAGGCGGCATCACTGAATCCAACCCAGCAGCTGGACAAGACTGGCTGTGGGTGAGGAGCACCATGCATGCCCAGTACACTAGCAGCTCTTCCTCATTACTACACCTGGATGCTCTGAGGTGACTACCACCAGCCTCAGAACGTTACCAAAGGAGTCCCAGCTGCTGTTCCCAGGAGACAAGGTCACAAGCATGCCATATGTTTCTTCCTACAACCCATCTTTTTTACTGCTGCTGCCTGTCCTAAGAGTTAGGACAGTGGACGTTGTCAGCTGCTATGGCAACCCTGCCTTGTCTGGCAAGGAGCGAGGAAGGATGAGAGCGAGGGCAGGGATAGGAAAGGGTGTGGGCATAGAAGATCTGCATGGCTGGTTCAAGGTAATCAATATCACAGAATCACAGAATCACAGAATGGTTTGGGTTGGAAGGGACCTTAAAGATCACCTAGTTCCAATCCCCCTGCCGTGGGCAGGGACACCTCCCACTGGACCAGGCTGCTCAAAGCCCCATCCAGCCTGGCCTTGAACAATTCCAGGGATGGGGCATCAACAACTGGGTCTGCAGAGGTCATTACTCTCCACCATCGTTGCAGCTTCCCTGGCGCTACAGGGGTTGAATGGCTGAATATCAGGAGGAGGAGACGGCTGTGGGATGAACAGGCAGAAGGACAGGAAAGCTGGGTTCCTGCACATTGATGGGCTGGTCATAAACTCCACGTGCATGACCTTCAGCTCCCTCTGCACTTCGGCCACATCACCCACAGCATGTGCCACGCAGCACCTCCCTCCCACTGGCTTGCATCTCCGCCTCCTCTCTCTCAGCCTGGTGGGTGGCACGCTGCTGCTGACCACCTACATATGTTCTCCATGAGTGTCATTTCACTGCTTCTCCTTGACGTGCACAAACACACACCTGTGCCCCCGCCCTGCAGGCAGGTTTGCAATGCACTGACCAGCCCTGCAATGCACAGCCCTGCACCTGCAGAGCTGTGGAGATGTGGTCCATTATCCTGATGTAAACCCCACTCTGCGCCTGTGATCCTAGACCCCCAGAAGCACGCACACGCACCTTAAATGCCCACAAAAAAGCACAACCCCCACCACACACACACACACACACAAGCCCAGGCTTGGCCTCTGCCACGTATGTTTGCATACACCGCCACAGTCAACTTTCTTCCTCCCCTCCTGAGCAAATTTGCTCAAAGCAACTAAGTTCCCCAGCATACACACATCCTCCCCTCCGCCCCGATACTCCCTCCTGCCACGCCAGCCAGCGCCAGACGCCCACGCAAAAACACTCGCATGCAGATCGAGAGCAACGGCGGAGCCCTCGGTGAGCTGCTGGAGCAGAACAGATGGCTTAGCAACCAAAAAAACAGTCATTCGCTCCACAAGTTTCTTCCTCAATGTTCTGTTTGTTTTCAGAACACGTTCGTCACCAGAATAAAATCTAGGCAAGATGGGCTGATATAAACACCCCAGCCTTGATCCCACGAGATGCGACGTCCCACCTGCTTTTTGCACCCCTTTTTTCACAGATGCCAACTAACTCTTCCTGAGGCATCTCCCCCTCCCCATTTTCTACTTGCAAATCCCCGCCCCCCCCTCCTTGGCATACAGATTAACTTCATCTTCCTTGGGAGACAATACCCCCACAAGTTGTCTCCTTCTTGTCCTCAGCTGGCAGGCACCCTCCATACTTTCCAATGCTCATTTTTCCATTTCAGGTATGCACCTGACCCAAAAGAGCACTTTGCCTCTCATCTCATGCTGGAGTCGCCTCCCTGAAAAGCGTTTGACGAAGCTGCATGGTGGATGGAGAAACTGCCAGATCTGTGGCCGTGGACATAGTACACATCAGGTAGCACATACTGCTAAAAGGAAGGGTTAAGAGTATGTTGCAGCTTCTTCGCCCCTACAGTGAATTCCTGACTGGGGTCTGGGATAGCAGATAAAGGGCGATGCACACGACAGAGGGGAAACTGTCTCTCACAGGCAGAAGGGGAGCTGTCATAACCTTTTGATGCCCTGCATCACAGCCAAATGGGAGCTATACATATTCCGGAACACACAGGTCAATTATCAGGGCTGTCTTTACCCAGGACCTATGGCAGGGAAGGGGGAGTCTTAAACCCTGACCCGCCACAGCTGTCTGCCTTCTGGGGTGGCTGGGGGTTCCCTATACCTGCTATACATCAGCAACTGAGCCGTCCTATCCATCACCAGAGGCTTCTGGGTGAAGCTGAGCTGCAGCAGAAGTCAGGTCTTCAACTCCCTCTAGTGATTTATCTGGAACAGGGCCTCACGGACCCACTCCCCCCACAACTTCATTAAAAGCCAGCGCCGGGCACTCAAGATGCAGGGTCCAACCTCCCCTGCCAGCTGAAGCAGGCTATTTATACAAGCAAGCCAATTAACGGCTCTCATGTTCATTCCCGCATTGACACTTAATGATGATGCCTCCTGGGAGAACTCACCAGATGTGTGCGGTGCAGGGGTGGGGGTGAAGCCCCAGGAAGGCAAACAGCTGGCTCCAGTGTAGTAGGAGGAGAGGAGAGCTAGGTTTGGTTGGGGTCACTCTACGTTTTCTGGACAAATTGTCTCAAACCTTGCCTCCCCCCTCTTAAACAGGAATCTCTGCCCTTGCAATGTTCTCTGCTGTGGGGGAACTGCACATCTCTCTGTTTCATCACTGAGGATGGGCCCTGAAGTCTCAGAGTGCAGCCAATTAAGAGCCATGCCGTGCACAAGCTGCCTTTGTATTTCTAGCAGTGGCTGGGGTAGTGCCCTCCCCGCGTGCTGTCTCTCCCCACTCCCCTCCCCGGGAAGAAAAGAAAACATAAAAAGCTTCAGCAAGATGAAAAAGAATTTTTGAAAAGAAAGGCTAGATGAAGAGGTAATTGACAAACACAGTCAGTGTGAGGAGAGGCAGGGAGAGGGGTGAGGAGTCGATGGGTTTGGAGAGACAAAGGGTTGTGTCAATATTTCATGAGGAGGAAGTGCTCCTTTGATCTGTAGGCTGGTTGTCCTCGGCCAGTGGTGAATGGCTATCAGGCCAGGGCAGTGGGGAGGGGAAGGTGTCAGAACATAGCTTGTTTCATATCAAAAACATCTTCCAGGCAGGGAGAGGGTGTGATGAGATGGGGATCTGGGCAAAGGAGCGATGGAAAGGTTGAAAAGAGAAACTGGTCCTTTCTGGGAGATGAACGGGGGCTAAGGAGTGCAAAGGACACAAGGCAAGGTCTCTTAAACCTGAAGAAAAGTTGTGCTCCCAACGTAATTAAGCTAGGTCATGCTTAGTTCCGACTAAGCCATCTTTGTTGTACATAGGGGATCACACTTACAGTCCCGCTTACACTACATGAAGTCATCCATGGTGTGTCCAGCTTATAGGACAGAAAGCTTTTGTATGAAGGCAGGGACAGGGCCCCTCCTGTCTGCAAACCGGCTGCATGTGTTTGTGCATTACCAGCCCCTGCTGAAGGCTTGAGTTTGTCTCCTCTGTGAGACTCAGTTGTGCTCCTGCAAAGGCTACATCTAGACTGGGCTGCAAAGACAAGCTGCAGCAAACTTTGGTATTCTCATCCTACATTGATGAAGCCAGGGAGACAGTAGCATTCTGTGGCTCCCTGTCCACCTGCCTCCCTGCCCTGACACATCAGGCAGGCACAGATGATGGGGTCTCACCACACATGGGCTCAGCACAGGACAGGGGTAGACAAAAGAGCAGTGACCATAGCTGAGAAGCCTTCTGGAGTGCTGAAGCTCAAATGGAGCCTAAAAGAGCTTTTCCTTTGTCCCCAGGGGCCCTTCCAGGGGAGAAGGGCATGAGCGCCAGCCTTGCCACCACCGTGAAATTGTGAGCAGTTGTGCTACGCAGCACAGCAACAACTGTGAAATCCCGAGGGGAGTCACAGATTCGTTATACTGTAATGTATCTGGGTCAAAACAGGGCAGGCAAGGGGAAGTGACAGGAGAGGCAGAGCCAAAATCCTTCCTCCCAGGCTGCCTCCCCGGTGAGCAAGAACAAGCACCCACAATATCAAGTAGGCTGCTGTCATGACCTGCTGCTGGAGCTGTCGGTGGCTTTTGCTGAAGATGGAGAGAGGTCTGGAGCTGAGGCCAGGCCAGAGAGGGAAGACCGCAGCCCGGAGAGCCTGGCGTGGATCACTGCCAGCTCTGCCATGCCATGTCAGGACAGGGAAGCCAGCGATCATGGAACTGCACAGCAACAGATAGGCTTGGCCCAGGTGCCAAGAACCAGAGAAGAAGGGAATAAAGACAGCCTCATTTCATTGCTTCCCTCCCTTTGACTCCCACTCTTTTAGCTGACATGCTTTGAGACCTCCCTGCGTCCCTCCCTCCCTCCCTCCCCTCCAGTTCCTGCATCCCTTATCATATTTCCAGGAGGTGATTTTTTCCTCTGTCTGTTTTTCTTGGCTTCTTCTTTCTCCCAAAGCACTAACAAGGGACTGTTTCTCCATATTGGATAACCCTTTCCCCAAAAAAATGGTACTAGCCATGCATTATTGCATTTATGGTCCTCAGACACTAACCACAATGTCACCCTGTTGCTGAGTATCTTCACCAGCTGCCAGGCTGAAAGACCCAGGAGAAGCAGGAGTTCCCTCGCAAAGTCAGTGGGTGCCCGAGGTGCCAGGAAAGCTACTGATCCTTCTGTGCCTGGTCCCATGCACATGTCCCTCTCATCTAGTGACAACCAGAATTTGCCCTGCCTCCTGCATGCACTGGGAGTTCTCCCGTGCCTGTCATCCCTGCTCCCTCCCTCTGGTGGAGCACGGTCATCTCCCTCCTCCACCATCATGGAAGATGCCCGCAGGCTGGGAGAGCAGGTCTGGGGGAAGAAGGCTGCCTTTCCTGGCAAAGTCAGTCAAGGTTTGGCACTGCAGATCAACCCTTGGGCCTTCCATGTGTTTCACCCACTCGTACTCTCACGTTCTTTCTCCCAACAGGCTTCCCCGTGGACACCACCCGATGTGCTATGCAGCTGGTATTTCTACCACCGTGGAGCCATCTTCATTTTTGTTGCCTTTTCCTCCTCAATGCCCCCATAAACAAAAATTTATTTTCATAGAGGGCCATTATGGATAAACAATCTCCTGACAGCTCTATTTACCAAGGGATGGGGAGGAAGCAGCAGCCTGTGCGTGTGGAGGTGGGGGAGGCTGGTGCTATGCTCCTGCTGACAGCAGCATTCATCCACAGAACCATACAGGACCTAATTAACATGCAGCGATGCTGCCCATGGCAGGTAGTGCCACGGCAGGACATCAGCAGGGAGGCAAACAGACGGGGAAGGAAAAGAGGAAAGGAGAGAGAGAGAGAAGTGAAAGAAGAGGGAGGGCAGGAGAGGAGGGGACAGCAGAAGGAAGGCAGGGCGCTGAGGGCAGCCCACTGCTTCTCCATCATCCTACGGGTGCTGCCTCCCTCTGGCTTCCCTAACAAATTCCTAATTGCAGCGACTTTTTATTTTTCACCTGGCTGCTGGGAAGTGACAGCCCTTTTGTAATGTTAATAATGTCTTCAAAGTCCAGAGCAGCAGCCAGACCCCATGAGGGGTGGTGAGAGATGCAGGGGCGGGGGGCGGGCAGAGGAGTGCAGCACACAAGGTTTTTTCACTCTTTCAGATGAATTCAGGAACTGGGCTTTTGGTTGACACGGAGTAAACAATCCCACTCCAGGTCTGGGGAGCCAGGCCTTGGCATCCACACACCTGGCTGAAGGCAAAAGGACGGGGACGAGGAGTGTGGAAGGGGAACGGAGCCACATGCATGGGCATACAGAGGTGATAGGAGGTTTTGGTGTGAGAAAGCCAAATCAGCCCATTTCATATAGTTGACTGAGGGGGTGATAAAGACCATGATGTGGCAGGGGGACACGTAATGTCATACAACAGAGAACAAGCTGTACTTGCAGCGACTGGATGAGAGGGGTGGGAAAGACACTTTGTGAACCATTCCATATAAGTCTATGTGCCCATGCCCGTTTGTTCACTGTGTGCACACACTGCTTTCTGCTCGCGTGCCATGTGCCCCTGTACATACAGACCCCTCCTTGCCCACGTGCCGAGGCTGTGTGCGTGTGTATGCCTATGTCCACCCACCTCGTGTGCCCAGCTGCTCAGCGTGAGCCTGGGAAAGTCTAAGTGGCAGCTTGGATTTGTGCCTGCAAGGTGCCAGCCCAGGCTGCCTTTACACGGTTGTGCAGCTAAATGTGTGTGTGTGTGCATGTGTGTGTGTGCGTGCTGCACACGCATGCGCGCAAATATATGTTGCTTCCCTTCTGTACCAGCTGAGTGCCCAAGGAGCTGCAGGGCATACGATGTCTGGACAGCAGCTCTGTGCTCATGGATGCTGTGAATGATACAGGCTAGCTGTGGCAGTTCTCAGCAGCTCAGGAGAAGGCTCTTAACTCACACAGACAGCCGGTGCTGGGGGCAGCTGGCAAGGGGCTGGAAGCCAATCCATCGTGACAGCCGCCCTGCCAGGGGTGGTTGGGGGCTTCTCTCTTCTTGTTTTCACCACAAACTGGTTACCTAGTGTGAGGCTAACAGGGCTGCTGCCAAATCCGACAGAAATGGGATCTAAGGGGACAAGCACAGAGTGCATTAAGCAGAAGAGCATCAGGAAAGCAAAGCACTCGAGAGCTGCACGCTTCTTGGTTCATGCGCTACTGATACACAATCCTCTTCTCTCATGCTTGCTGCTTTTCTCAGGGCCCCTCTTCCTTTCTATCTTCCATTGCTCCCCCTCCTCCTCCTCCCCACCTCCACCACATCTTTCTTGCCTTTTCCCAAGTACCTTCCCTTCATGGCCCCACTGAGCACACAGTCAGGATACTGTCAAAGCTGGAGCTTCCAGTGTATCTGGGACTAGCCCTTTGGATATCTTTAGGCAAAGAAATCTGAGAGGAGACTACAGTCGTACCCTACTGTTGCCATGCTTTGTTCATCATCCCTGGCCTTAGCCACTCTGGGAACCAAAGAGCCAGGCAGGTTGCCAGCTATCACAGAAAACTGCTTGGTTTTTGCTTCCCAACAGGCTCCTGACAGCACCGGTGAGCTTCATGCTATGAATAAGGGAGAAAACAGTAACAGCTCTGAGGCTGTGATGCCTCAGCATAACATTCATCCTTGTGGATAGGTATAGGTAACAGGAAGGAGGGCTTGAGAGCAAGCACAGAAAACCTAATGCTCTGGATTATTTTTGAAATCCATCCTGAGTCTGCTCTGTGTCTTTGTAGCCCCCTCATGCCCCAGACTGCTCCCTTCTCTGCAGCCTCCCTTTTTTCCTTCAGTCCGGTGCAGGAATAACGGTCCTTTCTCCAGTGTCACAAACCAGCTGGAGGAGCCAGTGAGGACTCAATTTTCTATCTCCACAAATACTGGGAAAGAAAGAAAAAGAGCACAACGCGTGACTTGGCAGAGGAAGCAGCTTTGTCGCACGTCACCCCATAAATCTCATGCCTGACAGAGTTTCTAGTGCTGGAGTCACTTAAAACCATGGCATAGTATTGGGTTAAATTGATGAATGGCACCAAGAGAGGGGACAGTCTAAAGTGCTGAACAGGGACTCTTTCGATGTCAGGCTCCCACTCTTGTTCACATTCTGCTCCCTCTCTCCACTAATGGAGCCTCATCTCTTTAATCAGAAAGTAAGTGCTCTCCAGGTTACTGCCTGAAACATTCAGAGACACTCTTTAGGGAGACCCAGAAACAGCAACACTCATCTTGGAAACTCTTCAATCAGGAGAGGACAAAAGAAGGGAAAGGACAAGGAGGTTCTTTGCATTTGTACTTGAAGGGTTGTGCCTCCTCAGTTGTCAGTGGTGCCAAAACCAGCCTATCAAGTTGTTGGAGAAGCTCGATACCAAGCCAGACTTGCCCAGAGGAGTAATGAGTATAGTGGTTCTCAGGAAAGGCCACCTCTAAAATGAATGAAGAGAAGTCCAGGGCAATAACCTTTTCTCTTCCAGCAGAGAGGAGGGGACTCCTGGGGCAGCACCGTGCAGACTGCAGGAGATCGTTCCAAGGCAGGGCTCCAACCTCGCTGCAGCCAGTGCTGGAGGCCACATTGCTGGGATCAGGCTCACCCTTTCTCAGAGCCTTTCTTTGACTCTCTGATTTCATTTCTTCCCAGCCTAGTTTGCTGATATAAAGGAGAAAGGGTTTCTAAAGGTGTCTGCCTGGTTTGGTGTTATTTCCTATCCTTTGGTGATCTAAGTGCAAAACAATGTCAGAATATCCCACAGTCCTGTGAAAATCCATGTTTTACTTCCATTCTGGGATCAGACCTTTTGGCATTCAGACTCTACCCTGTCTACACAGCACCAAGCATGAAAACTCTGAGTTGCCTCACCCCCACTGTGACTTTGACCTTCTCTCTTCCACTCCTCCCCCTTGCCCCATCCTCCTTTCCTTGCAATGCCAAAACCTGTCACCTGCTCTGCCACTAGTCTTGAGTGGCTGCCTTCCCCCTTTACCTTCCATTCCCAACCTTCTCAGATTCCCCTGCCAGGCACTGTATTTTTCACAGTTTGCTCCCACTGCAATTTTTCCTCTTGATTTTCCCCAGAGAAATCCCCTTCTGTTCTTTGCATCATTTTTCCTGCAAGTGCAGGACTCATTAAGTACCAAGTTGACTCACAAAGTGTCAAGTATTCTTCCTCACATCATGTGTTGGTTGGGGACACAAGCTCCACGGGGGACACAGCCATGGGGTAAGTATAGCCACCCCCTGCAGATCTCAGTCCAGGCAGCCAGGAAAAACACAAGGATTGCGGCGAGGCCAAGCTTTATTTGAGGCCGGAGTCAAGGAGGAGTTGGTGTTCCTGTGCTTCTGTAGTGAGCCGGTGCAAGTTCTCTTGTATAAGAGTAGCCTTGGAGTGCGGGAGCACAGGGAGTCTAGTGGTTTAGATGCCCTGCTTGATACTTGTATGCATCTTGAGTTAATGGTCGTTCACCAGGTTTGGTGTGTGCAGATGGAATCTCTCATTTCCCCCTCAGCCTCCAATGCCACAGTACGTGTGACTCTCCAATTTGCATCACAATGACATTCTCTGCATCTTTTGCATTTTTCAAGTATACCCTTCTTGCATGTATCAGGGAGTTGAGGAAAGAATGCAAGGTGACAGGTGAATTCTGCATGTGGAATAGCAGGAATTCCATGCTACTACCATATAAAATCTTTGGAAACAATCATGTAGAAGTCTGTAAATCAAATGCCCCCTTCAGAGTTACAGAGGTGTTTTGGCTGAGGCTTTCAAAAGAAGCGCACTGTGGTTTAAGTATCCAGCTCTCAACATGGCCACCAGTCTTCTCTACTTTTACTTCCAGCCTCTGATGCAGCCTTGTCCTGTGCAACAGAAGCTCGCGGGGGCCATTCCTGCTCCCTCTTTTGCTCTCTGGGGACAACGCAAAGTCAGAGTTCAGCATCTTTACCATGTAGCTCCCACAATCGCTGCCCTCCACCATCCCTGGGATGCAAACACGAGGGTGGCACGGAGACTCTTAATGTGTGTGGGGGCAGGAAGCACTGGAATATAACTTGCACCGCAGGTGCTTCAAGGGAGGTCTGCTGAAATAAAGGCAACAGGGAACATGCAAGCCTCCTAGAGAGCTCACAGCAGGTAGGCTAAATAGAGCAAGGAGGTATGCTAGATACCAAAAGGCAGAGGGAGGCGGGCTGGAGTGGGGAGGGAGGTGGAAGGGGTGTCTGGGGAGGCCACCTTCCCTGCTTGGCTGATGGCAGGCACGGTGACGTCAGCCCTCCTTATGAAGGGACCTGGCGACAGGATAATTTCAGCTGTGGCATTTTCTAAACGCTGGCTGTGCTGATGAGCAGGGCTGCTGTGATGAGCTTATGCTCTGGAGAGAGTGCACGTGGGGTCGGGTGTGGGAAAGGGAGGGAGAACCACGGTTTGGGACAGGAGGAAGAGAAAGTGACTTTGAAATGCTGCAGACTTCCATTTCCTCTGCTTGGGTGGCTGGTTTGAGGGATAGGGAACAGGTAGAGACAGAGCCAGGAGGAAGACACTGCCACGCATGGTCCCTGCAGGTAGTGAGATCAGATCTCTTCTCAATGGAAAGTCTACCTCTCAGAGCTGGGACTGCTTCCTGAGGCTAAGGAAGCCTTTCCATCCAGGGCTAAACCATGTGTGACAAGTGTCTGCCACTATTCCATGTGCCACCTTCTCTGAAAGCTTCCAAGCACCCCAGCTTTCCTAAGGTGTTGGTCCCCAATGTCATCCCTTTTGCTTTGTTTTTGTTGGATATTGTCCCTCCATTACTTCAGCATGAGCCCCACCTGATCCTTAAGCAGAAAGGGAGTCCTAGATTCTCCTGACTTTGCCTTGCCTGGGGGATCCTTAGGTGGCTGCTTCTTCCTGAGGTGCAGAGCGCAGGGTGGGAGCACTGTTTCAGGGGGCTGCTGTAAGGGACAGGGCCAGGAGCACTGGCTCGCTGTGTGTGAGTAACTGCAGGGGTGGTGTGGGAATGCTACCGGAGAGGGACAGATGGGGAGAGATGGCAAGTGGTGGGCCCCATGCAGTGGCCCCTGCTCCCCGCACTTGTCAGAGGTGCTGCTGCGCTCACCCCACATGCGCCACAGTCTGTGGAAAATCTGTGTCCTTCCAAGTCGGTGCTTCCCCATCCCCCTTGGCCACGTGTAATCATTGCCGTGCTCAGATGGCACGGCCTGTTTCACTTCTCTTCATCTCAAGGCTTTTCCTGCCTGTACCATTCGCTGCTCTTACCCTGATGGAGAGAGAGGCAGGGCAGGAAAACCTCACCCCTTCCCAAAACCAAGATAATTTTCCCTGTCAACAGCAAGAACATTTGGCTTCCACCTCCCTTCCCCTCTCTCTCCTCCTCTCTTCTTCTGTGTGCTACATTTTCTCTTCTTGTTGACCTGAAGCAGGTCAACACCTGCTTCACAGCCTCATTTGAATCCCTGAGCATCCTTCCCCAGCGAGCTCAACAGGACCTTGGTGAAGGTATGGAACAGCAGGTAGCCACCGCTGGAGGACAGTTTGCCTGTCCAGATGTTGGGTGCAGAGGGTGAACCAGTGCAACAGGTCTCTTGGCTACATGTGGGAGCAGGGCTACTTGTGCAGAAGATTGCACAGCTCTGGTCCCCAGTTCCTGGGTGCTTGGAATCTAATGGTCAGGATGCCATACTAATCCTCCAGAGGTTATTTCATAGCCTGTGCACTTCAAAAGCCCATGGGAGCACAGGCCTGCCCAGCCTATTTAGTCTGGGGGACACAGATTTAGTACACATGCCACATCTACACTTCTTAAGGCTCTCTGGGGATCCGCTGCTCCTCCAATTACTTAGCCAGCCAGATCAAGCAAGGGATGCCCAATGTGTCAGCTTATAGCTGTATAGGACACTTTTCTGGGGGAACTGTGAACAGGGACATGGGGGGTCACTCTGCCTGTTAGTGATCCCTAGGAGCCTGGGCTATGGCTTATTCACCGTTAGGGAAGACCAAAGGCTGAGCATTTGTGAGAGAGGCCCCAGGTACCAGAGAGAGACCGTACGCAGCTTTGCTCTGAAGCAGAAATCCCCATCTTTTCACCGTGCAGACCTGGATGCGCCAGCTGCCCAGCTAAACCCAGTGAGTGTGCTAATTGGGAGCACAGGGAGAGGGGCTGAGACACGTCAGGGAAAGATGGAGTGACTGAGAGAGCAGACGTCAGCGGCGGCATGAGGGAACGGTCGGAGGGAGATGGGAGGATGGATGGGGGGGCTGAGGAATGGCAGAGAGGCTGAGGAGAAGGAGGAGCTGAATGAAGCAGAGCATTGGGGAGAGAGGGCGAGCACGCGTCAGAGCTGCAGGGAATCAGGGACGGTGTCACAGGCAAGGCTGAAATATAAATGGAAATTCTCACTGAGGCGGATCGATGCCATATTGGTGAATGAAAAAAGGGAGGCTGAAGGAGTGAAGGAAAACAACGCAGCCAGGGCAGCCCATCCAGTGCCTTCCCAGGCACCCTCAGTAGCATTGTCCCACCCCACCAGTGGAGGCTGCCGAGCAGAGGGCTAGGCAGTCAGCGAACTGGAGTGGGAGTGGGGCACTACGTCATTAGTTTGTCATTGATAAACCAATAAAGAGAATAAACAAAGACACACAGCCTTTTTTTGGTTTCTTTCTTGCCTTTTCCCCTATGCCAACCCCCCGCCCTTCCTCCCTGATCCCTGCCTGGACGGCTCTGGTACCTGTGGCAACCAGCCAGCCCTCCTGTCCCCACCACCCCTGCCCCCAGCCTCTGCCTCCTACAGGGTCTGTTTTGTGTACTGGCATTTCTCATTAGGGCTCCATGAATCCATAAAACATGGGGCTCTTACAGCCCCAGGTGCTAATGCACATTATGTATTTCTTAACCATACAGTTACTCCTTCCCTTGGTCTGGTCCTAGAGGGGCTGGAGAGGCTTGGCCTAATTAGAAACATAGAATCACAGAATGATTAGAGTTGGAAGGGACTTTAAAGATCCTCTAGTTCCAATCCCCCTGCCATGGGCAGGGACATCCTGATTAAGTGTGCCGCTCTTGGAAGGGTCAGGCAGCACCTGTCCGGCAGCTGTAGGCAGCCAGATTAAGGTGAGAGGCAGGTAGGGGAGCAAAGGGCATGATCTCTTAAGTCAAGGGAACTGTGGTCTCCTTTGCAGGACGGTCTGGTGTCTAACTCCCCTAGCTTTTGTTCCTATGGCTTCCTCAAGGCCATTTTTAATTTAATTCTGTTTTCTGCTTGGCTACAACTTCGCAAACCTACCTGCCGAAGTCCCACAGTCACCTTTAGCCCCAACCAGATCCATCTACCTCCTTTAGTCATGCTGCCTTCTCCTCCCAAATTCTTCTGTCGCTTTAGCTAACACCTTTCTTCTTCTCGCACCTCTGCACACTTAATTTCATGGCACTGGAGAGGAGCCTCAGAAAAGTCAAGGTGGAACAGTGCAAATCAGCTCCAAGGTCTGCCCTTTCCTACCATCTGTCTTTACCCACTGCTCATTCCCCTGTGTCCCAGGAAGAAAGCTTCCTCCAGAGCACAGGGGAATGTCTTTTCAGAGAGAAATATAAGTGCTGAGAGTGTAAGTGTTGCCATGCCATTGGGGCCTGCCGGTTCGAGACTCCAAGGACTGAGCTGCCAAGAACAAAGAGACATATGGGTAAATCAGTGGCCCCTTTCAATCTGGATCTGCTGTGGTCACCTAATGCCACAGTGCTGACTCTTCCTGTTCACCAACAGCAAGATGGTGAACCTCTAGCTTTGAAAGCCCCAGAGCCTAAAAACCAAAAGGGATGCCCCTGTGGGAGAAACAGGAGCACTTTTCTGCAGCGGATTTATTCACATTGAGAACTTTGTGGCTTTCTGGTGACTCCACATGGACTACATGTATAGAGAAGCAAGCAGAATTATTTCCATTTGATGTTGCTGAGGCTCACTTTGGTATACCACCAAACCTAGATCCTCTGTCTGACACTGATGCCTGACAGAAGTTCTCCCTAGGGAGGCAGGAGCATCATAGAGTCCCTGTGTCATCACCATGATTCTGCTTTTGTGAGCACCACCGTGCCATGAGACACAGAGGGTTCCCACTTTGTGTAATCAACACTGACTCAGCTCCTGCAAGGTAGAAGGAAGGATCATACTACAACCAGCCATTTACTTAGAGAGAGCAATCATGAGCTCAGTGGGAGGGTAACCCTGACAAAGTCAGTCCAATGAACATGTACCAGACTCACTTACTGTCCACACCAGAACCACTCACACAACTGCTAAAAGGTTGCTGGTGCTCTGTGGAAGGGATGTCACTTGCATGGTGACATCTTAGCAGGCCCATGGTCACACAGTTTGGATGGAGCAAGGCCTGTCCAAATGCTCGCTTCGACAAGATGTACCAGCACCATCAAAGTGGGGGTCTGCCTAAGCACGTTGTGGATGCGCTAATTCAAGCTAGAGCCAGCAATATGGACCAACATGGCCTGCTCCACACCTCACAATGCAGTCAAACCTCTATATGGCTCTACCAGTATAACACCTTTCCCCCTCGACTTGAAAGTCAAAAACAAATTTCCCCCAGTAGGCCAGAGCTCAAGAAACACATTCCACTTTGCTCACTTGGATCAAAACTGCCTGACGAAGAGATTTCCCATTTGCCCCAAATCTGTTCACATCTTTGTCGATCCCACTCCACCCTCCTATCCTGTGGAGCGAAAGAAGAACATCTCCCTACCCTGCATGGCACCCTCCCACCCCTCACCCTGCCTTCCATCAGTCCTCATGAACATCACAGCCAGTTTCTGTGCCATTGGAGCAGTTTGTTTCTCTCTTGATTTTTCACAAGTGATTATCAAAGTCAGAATTTGTCACCCACAGAATGAAAGGAAAATGAACCTTCAATCACAGACGCAGATCTACTTGCTGAGAAAGAAGAGGGGAGGGGGAAGAGGACATGGGCAAGGGATGGGAAAAGCAAGGAGAAAAAGGACATGTGAAACAGAGAGAAGAAATCATGAACAAAGTGGGAAAGAATGAAGACAGGAAACAAAGAGAGATGGGGGGAGCAGGAAGTGAAAAATCTGAGATGAGGAGACAAAGTGAGGCAGCGCAACTAAACCCAAAATGGTAAAAGATAACATGAAAAATGGAGGGGCAGAGTAGAAGAGATCACTCTGTCTGGAGATGGAGCAGTGAGATTTCCTTGTTCTCCTTCCCGTCCCATCTCCCCACCTGATCCAGACCCACTACCCTCATCTCTTCTGACTCCCAGCAGTACTGGTCCCTCTTTGCTGCTGTGGAGTGATTCTGGCTGCCCTTGAGCCTGCGCAGGGGCAAGGAAACCACTGTGGTCAGACTCTTCGCAATGCCTTGTCCCTGTGACCACCCTAAAGCATGCCCACACACACATTTGCACACAGTTGTTCGTGTCTCTCAGATGGGAACATGGTTATCACGCATCCTCTTAGTCATCACTTAGCAAAGCTAAACACATTTAGTGCTTAATCTCCTCTCATCAGTCAGGCCTTCCTTTGCCCCTCTATCTGCTGCTCTGCCCTGATTCTTCTCCGTTTTCTCTCTATTTCAGTTATTAAGCTGCCCAGCCAAGCAGAGCCCTCCGGAGAGGGGCCGGCAGCTCCCTGTTCCATGACTTGACACATCTTTAAGGACAACCATTTCCATCTCTACCCAGCCTACTCCACTCCATCTCCTCCAAACAGCAGCTATGGATATTGTTTTGTGATTTTCTCTACCCTTTCCTTCTCTACCACTCTTGTTAAGCCTAGCAATTTGCTCCCAGGTCTTTCAATGGCTATTGTCCTTTAATGAACCAGTTACTGGTATCAGATGAAGAGGGGACAATTCTGAGTTCCTGAGAATTATGTATAAAAGTGTATGTGCTTCTCTAAAATAATAGGAAATTGTGGCTGAGAAAAGTTTGACAGTAAGAAGCCCGTATATAAACAAAGCTCAGAGAGAAAAACCACCAAGTGTTCCAATTACCATTCAAAATTCATTATGATAACCATATCCCAGTTGCATGAACCCAAAGACCTTCTATTATACCACAGTATTTGTGGTGTCACGTGCTTCACAAGGTATTTACTCATCTATGCTTTCCAGTAGCTTCCAGAAATCTGGTTTTTTTAGAGCAGTGCTACCAAACCCCTCCAGCGGTCCAGGTTGCAGCGCTGAAGTACCAAAGTCCAGCAGTGTCTTCTCTATTGATTGACTATCCACTTACCCACTACATAGTCAGATTTGGCCTTCTTACAGCCTGTATGAGGCCAAAGTGGCCTGACAGGGGCAGCAGGGTGAGGCAGCCCACTGCACACCTTGCCTCAAAAGCTGTAACGGGACCAGGGTTTGTCAGGTATCCCAGAGAAATCATAGTGAGCACCGTGGAAAGAATCTACTCATCCACTGTGCTGCATTAGCAATATAACGATCACTTCAAAGAGCTCCGGCACACAAGCACAGAGAGATGCTGGGCTGTACAGTCACACACACACCACCACTGGGAAGGCAGGCGGGGAATTCAGGACAAGGCTGTGCGTGTGTGACAGGGATGAATAAAAAAGATGCTGCAGGTTTAATGATTGCTAGGGAGCCTGCGTTTGCTTATGGATAAAGATGGAGAATCTGACTGGATTTTGAATAAGTTCTGCTACAAACTGATCAAATGTCCTTTAACGAGGTGGATTTAGCTGCTGCCTTTTTTTTTTTTAAGATGGTTCCAGGACACAATTAGCCTCCTGTATGCAGCTTTAGTGGTCATCACCTACACATAGGCATTCACCACTTCCGAAACAAAGAGGTACGGGAGAAAAGAGCTGTGTTTGAGAAAGGGCTAAAGAAAGCAGTGCAGTCTGATAAAAGGATGAGATAACACACAGGGAGTAAAAAAGCACTAAAAACAGACTGAAGAAAGTTTTTTGAGCAGCAAAGAAATTGCCTCTTAGTTTTTGACTTATCAAAGCAGTGTTTTATACTTCCATGGGAAACAGAGGGTGTCCCCAGAGAATGTCCTGGATCCTTCATTAATTTGTCTCCTTAAAAGAGAACAATATATAGGAGCTTGAACTTCAGCCAACAACTTGAATCAAAAAGATGGTACACGGTCTAAGCATAAGTCTGGAGCAGGGATCCTGTAATGTATGTCTTCTCACCATCCACTACATCTCCCATTAGGGGGATGCCAGATACATCTGAAAAGTATGTGCTTACTGAGGAGCTGGGAGCTGTTGGTGCCAATGATGACAACTGCCACCACCAAATATGTGCTGCCACTTGTACCTTTTACCACACCAGTCCCAGCATAAAATTTTGTGACTCTGATTTATCCTGACCTCCTGTATATCTCAGGTCATCTAGATTTCCCTGTATATGCTAATAACAGCCAAAGAGTTCGACTTACCAGCGCTGAACCTGGTAAGTCAGTGCTTACCAAATAGAAACAAGTGCTGCTGGCAGGTACAGAGAAATATCAAAGTGCAACCTCTGCTCGAGGGTCTACAAGGACAGGGAACCGATTCCCCCTTCCTGGAGCATAAAGAGAACATCTTTGTACTTGTGTCTTTCCTCCTCCTTCAGCACCCCATCCCATTCTGTCTCTGCCCATCCCATACTTTCACCTCTTAGCACATCGCTAGTTCCAGGTGAGTGGCCTAGGGAGGGAGGGGGAGGTCCTCTATTCTTTACCCCCTGCAGCAGCATGTGTGTGCACAACAGGTCAGCAGTAGCCAGGGAGCAGACATAGAACTACTTATGTACCCATCCCTGTCTTTGGATGAGCAGAGTAAAGAGAGAAAAGGAGATGACAGTAATATTTGGAAAGAATGGGAAGGAAATCACCCGGACCCTTGCCGTATCTCTGTACACTGACTTTCCCATCCTCTACCTCCTGCTCCACTGCAGCCACAGGGATGTTTTCCCTGTTGACTTCGGAGGCAGCGGAAGCCAGCCTCTAATTAGGATCCCATATGACAAAGCACAGAGTAGCCTGACACCGCTAGACCACAGGCGCCTGGAGGCAAAGGAGACAGCGCCTGCCTGAGGATCAGTTTCATTAAGATGAAAAACATCAAACAGCTTTCCCTGAACTGACATCCGTCTGTCAAAGGAGCCTGCAAAGAAAGGCAGAGCTGACAGGGGCCCTAAGGAGAATCTCATTAGGATGGTTTTAGAGGGGCCTTTTGATGAGAGAGCTGTGGGGACTATCTTCTCCCTCCCATCAGAAATGGCTCGTGCCTGTCAGTTTGTTGTCTCCATTCTCAGAGGCTGATGGGGATGGACAGGTAATACTGATGGAGGTCACGGGCATGGGAATGTGACCAAGGAGGAGGCACTGGACTGAAGGAGAAGTGCGGAGCAAGGCACCACAGAGCAAGTGCACAAAGGGAACATTCAAGGCACGCCTTGTTTTTTGGCTCTGAGGAGAGGGAGCTGCTGTGAAGGGCAGCCTACTACAGCAAGCACCCCAGGCAGTGCTGGGCTGCCCAAGGGGAGCCTGGTGGGAGTGAGAGTAGCGTCTCACCTCCTTGTGCACACATGCACACTGTGCAGAATTGAATACAGACAGCTATCCTGCTTTTTGTTCATAGGATTTGGACAGAGCTTTCACTCCAGACACATCTGCACATCCCTAGAGGCTCATCAAGGTCTCAGCCCAGATGAATTAACCCACAGCCCAGCCTGACAGGTAGGGATATGCTTCCTCTCTCATGGGAGCACTGATGAGGAAAGACTCCTTCACTCCACAGAGAACAGCAACATGCACATTTGGATGGAAGAGGTATAACCCCAGGGACATATGGCTCTCTGGGTCTGAGCTACAGCCACATGGCTCTAACATAGACCAGTGATTTCTGGAAGGCTTAAAATCAGGCATTTATCTAGCACTGTAACTCTCTCCTGAGGCACTCATGCTGGTAAGTGCGTTCAGACACTTGCCCTGCAGTACAATGAGAAGGCACGTGCTCAAATTCCCCAGCCAGCTCTGATTCAGCAATCACAACAAGTGTTCATTAGTGCCTTCAGGGACAGCCTACTTATTAGGAGTGGTCAGCTGGGCATTACACTGTGCTCAAGTGGTTCACCAGTCTTTAGCCTCTAGAACTGACCTTGCAATTGACTGCTATACAAGTTGGTGACATCATTCAGTGTCTCTAGAGGCTCACATCGGTGATATCATTGCCTTCTGTTAAAAGTTGCTACTCACAGTCTCTTGACGTAGAATAAAAGCATGATGGTTTTGTTTCCTTAGAAAGCTTATACTGATGGTCTGTCTTTGTGATCATCCTTAGGGCTTCCACACATGACCTCATTGTTTTGTCTAAAGCAAGGGTGAGAGACCTAAAGTCCCTGGGCTGGATATAGCCTGCAAGAGCTCATAGGCCTGGAACTTATCACAGACACTTGGCATGCTCAAAAGACCTGCAACTGGGGAACACAAGAGATGCCCCTGCTTCAGGCCAGGGTGTCTGCATATGTCACCACAATCTCAAATCAAAGATACAGCTCACAAACCATATTCCCAACCAGCACTGAAAGCAACGTGATATTCTCACTTTGTGTTATTGCTGTGCAGTGCTAAGGTATGTGTGAATTTGTGACCAGCTAAAAGGTGTTGGAAAGACCTGCTCTCTCCCCAGGAGAGAAAAGGCTCAGCAGCCCTGCACCAGGATTTTGCAGTGATGACATCACCCAGGCTTTGAAGAGCTCTGCCGGATGATGTCACATGGTACCTCTGAAAATCTGCAGTGCTGATGCTGTCCCTGGTTTTAAGGGTTAGCACAAATTATTTCAGTCAAGGAGTGCGTCAGAGGCCCAAACACTGGTGTTAAGTGCAAGGTCACCCACCTGTGTTCAGCATCTCCTTTAGAACATCTCCCACAGGTCCTGTGTGGCATTTGCCATCACTGTGCAAATGTTTTGGATAACTCAGGGCACCAAAAATGTCTCTGGAAGCCAGAATCTTACTCTTTAGATCCCTGAGACCCTGCAGCAATGGTGTCATCCCCCATCTCCAGAGATTTGCTGGGATGCCTTTCTTCCATCTTTTCCTCTCTTCTGAGGACAGGCACTCAAATGTGAAGGCCTCACACTTCTGGCAGAGTGCTGAGCTGCATTCCATAGTGCACGAGTGCTGTAGAAACCTTTGTTTTGCCACCACACCTATGTTTCACTCACCCTTGCAGGGCTTGGAAAGGATCTGCCACCAAGCCCTGTACAAAACTAAGGGGTCTCTGAACACCAGATGGCAGGTGATCCCCTCTGCAGAGGCAGCAGGAGCAGGATAGCTGATGTGTTCAGGACAAATAGGTGCTGGGAAGGGACATGATGTTCCCATCTCCTAGAGACTGGGAGTTTGTGGTTAGACAGGACCGGGTCTGGCCAGCTGCTGTGCTGGCCATTTGGCTCTGCAGAGGAGGCTCCTGCAAGCAAGAGGAAGGCTGTCTGCCTCCTGCTCTTGTTACAAACAGCACAAACACAGAGGCAGCAGGACTGGCTGTGTGACCAGGACAGAAGCTGCTCTCTGTTGGAACGTTTGGACTAGTCCTCTTTGGCTTACCAGTCTACATGGAAGGGAAAAGTTTTATTCAACGAGTCTCCCTTGCTTCCATCCTCACTGCTGCGGACTAGCCATGTGGTATTTCAGGCTTGGTGGGGATGGAGGACAAGCACTGTAACAGGGAAGGCATGTGTACAGACAGGAGGTTGTTGGGACTCCCCAGCTCCCCCTGGCATCATTGACTTAAGCCAGAAGGGTCAGCGCATGGCTCTTAGGGCTCCACATCCCCACCTGGAATCTGCCAACCCACCACAACTCCAAGCCCCCAAGTGGCTTCCCAGGCAGAGAGCAGGTTGGAGAGGCTCCACTTCAGCTCACCCCTCTCCTTCTGCCTGGCTCTCATGCTCCCGCTCGCACGAACGCTGTAGTTGTCTGGAGCTCTCTCACACAGCCTGTCTCTCTCACACACAAGCTCTAACACCAACACAAAGGCTATAGGATACATATCTCTCATGCATTGTACAGAATTCCTCTCCCTCACACAGTGTCTGTTTCAGACACAGCGTCTCTCTCCCTCACACTCTTGCTTGCATACACCTCTTTCTCTTCTGCCTCTTTCTCTTTCTGGCACTGGTGGGAGTTTCAGGGAACAAGGCTCTGTCTTATTCATTCTGTTCGCAGTCTCTCACTCCCTGCTAGTCTGTACCATTTGTTTCGTTATATTACTACTATTTTCTTTGCTCGGGGCTCAGTTCCCTCCCCTCGAGGAGGAGCTCAAACCCTTATGGCTTGGCAAGAATCCTAGAATTCACCAGACATGCCTTCATCGGCAGGTCCATGAGGGTTTTCCAGACCTTGCTCTGTTTGGCTGTATTACCTGTCAGAGAGTGATGCTTCCAGAATGTGGCAGGTTCACATGGGTCAACCAGGTGAGATTAATGTGAAAACAAGCTATAAAGTGGCAAAGAACAGCTCTGAAAGACTAACTGTTGAACTGCAGTTCAACTACCTGGAAGAACAGCTGATCCTCTTCTTTTTTATTGCAAGTGTGGATTATCACAGTGGGTACCCATATGCAAGTGGATCATCAAACAATTCCTTAATCTTCTGCTTCCTTTTCTTCCCAGCTCACCAATCAGTG
The DNA here is from genome assembly GCF_964199755.1 of Larus michahellis. Taxonomy (NCBI): domain Eukaryota; kingdom Metazoa; phylum Chordata; class Aves; order Charadriiformes; family Laridae; genus Larus; species Larus michahellis. The sequence continues at coordinate 57,310,568 of NC_133896.1, read as the reverse complement.
TCGGGACGCTGGGTCTTTGTGAAAATAAGAATTCATATTTTAACAGCAGTGCTGTTCTAAGCGTGACGTCTGAAGACTAAGAGTGTTGTAGAGAAGGATCAGCTATGAAACAAGCAGAAAGAAATGGACAGGGTGTCAGGTACACAAGCAGGTCTAGCAGAGATAAACACAGCAGCCCTGAAGAAGAGCTTGTCCGTTCTAATTTGGCTTGTCCAAAAAAAGACATTTATCTCCCTCTACAAACCTTGCCTCACCAACATTGTTCCAACTTGGGAGGAATCAGAAATGTATGGATTCCTCATAGCAGCATCACGTCTCTTAGAGGTGCATGTCTCTTAGAAGTTAGTGGAATTTCACTTCCATCTTTCCCAGTTGGCATGAACCTTTCCATGACTTAATATAGACTTAGACCTTCCACAGCGACATTTACATTCCTCCCGTCCTCAGGCACTTCTCCCAGTGACCATGAGTGTTCAAAAGCTATTTAGGGTGACATTGAAATTACATCAGCCAGCTTCCTTAGCACTGCTGGTGCATCCCATCAGGGCCCATGAACTTACGTATGTCCACTTTGCTTAAGCACTTCCACCAAGGTGAAGTTGCTCCCTATTTACCCCTGGGGGTCCCTATTTACCTCTGGGGCCTGGAATTTCTGAAGGCCAGTCTTCCTAGTAAAGCCTGAGCAGAAGGCGGCATTCAATACCTCTGTCTTTTCCATGTCCTGTTTCACCAGGGCATCTGCCCCATTTATCAGTGGGCCACATTTTCCCAAATCTTCCTTTTGCCACTTATATACTTTTGTCTTTTTGTCAGTTTTAAGGTTCTGGACAGTCATGAGGAACTCACCTGGAGGCTTACTCAGAGACACTCAGCACTGTGTCCTACAGGCAAGTAGTGCAGAGCGTACCTACCATCTGCTCAAGAGAGGATGTGAAGCTGACTGCAAACAAGGTCATTTAGCACATCTAGCATAGACCTACATCTCCCAGGATCAATCCCATAGGGACTTTCCTCTCTCAAGACCTATCTTGGTTCAGAAGGAGCTTTAGGTCATGAAGCCATATGTTTCAGCTTCTTCCTTTTCTGTTTTCACCAATAAAATCCTGATTTCTTCTATCCTACCACTCCCCACACACACTTCTATGTCAGCAATCACTGACATCAGCATTCTCATTATGAGGCAAATTTTGCTGCTAGGAAGATTCCACTGCCCTGGTACCATGGCTCTCCCTCTCTCATGTCATCTGATGTGCCTGGCCTTAGTCGCGACACCTGCCGAGGTGCTGACCAGGATAGTTGTGAAGACTCTGTTGCCCAAGGCAAGCATGTCTCCAGGGCTGTCCTGACTTACGCAATTTTATTTGATGAAAAGCCCATGCTAAGTGTAGCCCTTTCTCCTGTTCATTCGTCTGATTACCGATGTATACATTTAAGCTTTTTTCTACATAAGCTTTGCACTTGCCCTTTCAGTCCATGCCAAATAGTTACAAGGCCTGAATTTTATGCACGCGCTTGCTGTGTGTTGGGAGAATCATCAACAGCAGCTGCAGAAACTCTGTTCTGAAACCGTGAGTCTCACTGCTGCAATGTTGGGAAGCTTCAGATGCAGCTGTTTTCCCATCAGGTCTGTCAGATTATCTTAGCATCAGGCTAAGAGTTACCTGGCATTTCAGACCATTGCAGCAGACTTGTTGGTTAGACCTGGTGTCCTGGTTTCAGCTGAGTTCATTTTCTTTCTAGTGGTTGTTGTGTTTTCAGATATAGTATGAAAAGAATGTCAATAATGCATATTGCTTTAGTTGTTGCTAAGTGATGTTTATACTAGTCAAGGACTTTTTTCAGCTTCCTGTAGAAACTGAGAAGGAGCATAGACAGACTAATAGAATGGTCAATGGAATATTACGTACCATAGACATTGTGCTTAGTATATAACATAAATGGGGGCTGGCCAGGAAGGGAAATCCATAATCTCTGCTTGGGTCGTGCTGGGCAACAAATTAAACAGAAAATGAGAGTGACTTCTGTCTTGATTTTTTTTATTTTTATTATTATTATTATTACTATTATTATTATTACTATTATTATTACTATTATTATTATTATTCCTTTTCCTTTTTCTTTTCCATTTTTATTTTATTAGACTGTATTTATCTCAACCCACAAGATTTTTTTTCCTTTCCCCCCCTTGTCTCCCTGTTCTCCCTACCCTTCTTGGGGGGAAGGGAGGGGTGAGTGAGGGGCTGCATGGTCCTAGTTGCTGGCTGGGGTTAAATCATGAACACCTTGGCACAAGGCTGACAGAAGTTGAATAAGATGTGCAAAATTGCAGAAAAATGGACGTACTGGATCAGCATGAAGGCCCATATGTCCCAATGTTCTGTTTCTGACAGTATCCAGGGCTGGCTGGCTGGGCAAGAACTGGGCATGAGCCTTCCCTCTTTTCTTTTCCATGATACTGGTCATCAGCAGTTTAAAGACTTCCAGATATTTGGTTTAAACACTTTGGCAAGGAGTTTCACAAGTTATTTCTGTACTACATACGGTATGATGTTTCCTTGTATTCTCTCTTAAACCTGATGCATGATCATTTCAAGGATACTTGATGTTGTCACATCACAAGGAATAGTCGGTACTTTGGCCCTGCTTGCCTTCTTCAGACCATTTGTGATTTTAGGATCTCAGTGGAGGAGAAGTTGCAGACAGCTTTGATTCATGCTAATATGGCAATTTTTCTGCTGCTGTTCCACAAAATATTTCCTTAATTTGGAAGAAAAATCATGTTCCCTGAGCAGAAAAATTTGCTCCATCTGCCTGGTGGTCACTTGGTATTGATCATACAGAGACGAGAAAGCATGTGCCTTCTTCCACTTGGCCTTTTTCTTGCCTGAGATGCTAGCGATGGAGGAGTACATATAGGGGCTGCCCCACCTGGAGGCTGAGAAACCCTGAGATCATGCCTTTCTGCAGGGAATGGTCCTGGCAAGGGCCTCTTGGATGTGTGCTGTCCAAGGAACTTTGGTGCATATCCAAGGAATCTTTTCTGTCCAGATTGTTCCAAGCGGTGTTAGCAGAAGCTGGGAGAAGGAGCTGACCCATAAGGGGAATACTTTCACTCCCGCCAAACCCCTTCATTTGTAACAGCAGGTGGGGAGCACATGGTTCACATCACACACCAGAGGAACACTGCTGCAGCTACAGAGCCTGATCATGGTAGGATCTGACCCCAGAACATCCTAAGTTGGCAGCACAGCCACAGCCTCTACATTGCTTGGAGACTCTACGGCCCAGACCATACCACTCAGCTTGGGCTGTGATATCCTGGTAAAGGACAGAGATCTGGTGCCCTGCAGAGCAAGACCACACACTCACAAGGTCTCTGCTAGAAGGCGCACTCCATTGCTACCACCCTGCCGTCGTCCGTTCCCCAACCCTCTGTCTGTATGCAGCCTCACTCTGCATAAAGGCCCAACTCTGCCCCATCACCATTACATGAAGCGCTGTCTCAAGCACTGACAAAAGAGACGCCTGCCTCTCCACCCTCTGTTCAGGCTGATGGATCCCAACAGAGGCACACAGTGAATTAGCCTAAGACCCAGCCGCAGAACAGCTGGTTCAGCTAGATCCCAAGACATTTTTCTTTTAATCGGACATCCTGTGTCTCTCACCACTGCACTTGCAGACCTTGATTTCCACCTGAGGTCTTCCCATTTACTAGGAATCTTTGGAATCTGGCTTCAGGGCTCCTGCAAGTGAAGCAAGAACAAGTCCCGGTTACCCTATCCACAAACAGGCTGCTAAAAATACCGGAATCATGTGGGATTAAGCCTGTGCTTTCTGTATACAGAAATACGGTTTGTTTAATAGATCACTGCAACACAAAGGTCTGAGGAAGTCATTGAGGTTTTCTTTCTCTGCCCACCAAATCTGCTCTCTGATTGAGCTGGTATGTGTTGAGTCGGATTCTTTTTTGCCCTGTAGTGGTGCTGGGTCTGTCCACCGCTTGTAAGAACAATATGTTACTTTCTCTGCTTCAGTCATTTCTGAAGTGATGCTCCTGCCGAAATCTATTGGACTTCCTCTGTACTACAGTCTTTGTTAAGAAATTCCAGCCTGTGGGTGATGTCCAGACACTGCAGTGGGTCATCTCTGGGATCAAGGTGTGAGAGAAGTTGGTTACAGTTGAGGTCATTCAATAAGGAATCAGGAGAGACATGGGGATCTGGGACCACTGTCCATAGGGGAAGGTGTCTGATCATGCATGGAAGTACTTTCCAGGGGTGCTTTGAGTGTTCAGCAGATTCCTATTTCTGATTGCAAGGCACCACATTAGAATGAGCGTACCCCTGACCTTCCCACCCCACAATCAAGCCCATTTCTGGAAGGAACTGGGGGAATTTGGGCAGAGACATCACCTCAGAAATGACTGAAGCAGAGAATATCCAACTGCTTGGTGGGCTGCATTTCCCTTTTCCTTTCCTCATTTTGAAGAGCTGTACCTTCACTTTATTCCAGCCCCTGTTTAATATAAGAGCAAGGTTCGGTGTCCAGTAGACTCTTTATTTCTCCCCTAAAATTAAATTTCTTTCCTGACTCAGCCTAAAACAACAAAGCTGTAGGACTGGGGAGGAGCTGTGTGTGCGTGTGTACGTGTGTGTGTTTGAAAGAGACATCCTAAGTTTGTTTCACACAGTGACTGTATCTCAGCTGCATCCCAGATTCCATCTTCTGTCAACCCTAGTGCAGTCTAGGTTGGCCCCACTGCAGTGCGTGTCTGGCTGAGAATCTTAGCAGGAATTTCAGTGACGCACTGATGAAGAAATGCTCAAAACCCAGTGGTGAATACTTGCTCAGGTAAGTTTTCCCTTTCTTTACCCCTTTCTAAGCAGTGAGCTGGCATTTTTTGCCTAGTTTGTTGGGGTTTTTTCCACCCCATATGGTCAATACTTAATTTTTGGTGAACAAAGATATTTTTCACATTCTGTTTCCCTGCGGGAAATCACTTCCTTGCAGGTTTGGATGACTCAAGATGTGAGGAATTATTTTAGATATTATACAAGAGAGGAAAATATGTGGACAGGGGAGGAGGCAGAAAGGGTTGAATAGAGGGAAAGAAATGGAGAAATGGAAAAAGGACAACAGGTAGAAGGTGGTGAGTGAAAGCACCAGGAAAGTGAAGGAGAGGAGAGATGGAGGAAGTCACAATTCGTTAAGAAACAGAGAGATGAGGGACAACGAAGGAAGGTAGAGAACACAGAAAACAGAAAAAAAGGGAAGTGTGAAGGGAGTGGTGGGGGAAAACACAGTATGCAGGAAAGGAGGAGAGAGGTGATGGCCCAGAAGATAAAGCAGAGGTGAGAGCAGAACCCATATCCTGTTCTGACAGGGCTTCAGATGACTGGCTGCTTCTCACAGGTAAGCGGCCAGGCAGAAAAGGCCCACAGGTCTAGTTGCCATCACATGTTGCCTCCCTCCGTCCACCGCACTGATTAGACTTGGGAGTCAGTGATGTAGAGAGAAAGTGAGGGAGACAAATCTCTTCTATTTCCCAAAGACACACTTCATGAAGCCTATCTGGGACATTAGGGATGTGACTTTCCAAGACATGCAGAGAAGTCCATTCCTCCCCCAGAGCCAGAAGGAAGTTTTTCAGTTTCTTCAGAACCAGGAGGTCTATAACGGTGTAAATTCACAGATGTATTGACCCTGAAGTTTATACTCTTCTGTGGAAAGACCCTATAATATGCCAGAGCGATCACTCCAAGGCCTTCTAGCAACAAGACAAGTTTCTTATTCCTCTGAGAGGGTACAGGGGTGTAGAGAGACTGTGTTGGCAAAGGTGACCTCTTCAGAGCATCCCTACATAGCAACAATTGCAAGTAGGAAGGAGAGCCATCGTATAAACCTCTCTCACAGGCTGGCTGTGAAGCTGCCTCAGGCACGCTGACTGCACAACAGGGCTGGAGAAATTAGTGCCCCCTTCTCCAGTAAGGATCTGGGTTGGGGTGAGGGAGCAGTGTCTCCGCATCATGTCCAGAGTCAAACAGCCCAGCGCTGGCAGAGTGGAGGCAGGTGCAGACAGAGCAGCTCAGGTACAATGGGGACAGCAAAACCTGGAGAAAGAGCTCTCTCCCTCTCACACTCCATCACTGACTGGTACCCTCCTCCACTGCACACTCAGTCGCAGGCAGCCTGACCCTTCTCGGAGAAGCAGGAAGGGCCCATGGTGCCTTCTTACAGAAGCAGGCTATGCATGCCAGAGTGGAGTTGTGGGTGGCTGAGTGCCTTTCACAGCCTTGCAGAGGTCACTCAAGCCTCAGTTTCTATGGATGTTACCTTAACAAATTCTACCTTCCAGCTCAGTTCTCTGCAGCAGTGGAGGGAGGAATGAGGACCAGTGAGGGACCTACTGCCCAGCTCCCCTTCCAACATCAGACCACAACTCCATAGGAGTTTAAAAACCCTCCACCTGCACTACATCAGTCATTAAACCTCAGGACCAGCTCAGGCTGGTCTGCCTCCTCAGGGACTCTTTTTAGCTGCTGGGTTTTAGAGAGACACTGCTTTTGCTGCAGCAAAAGCTGAACTCCCATCAGTGAGTGCTGAGAACTGGATCTCTCCCTTCAGTTGCATTTTCTCCACCATCATGTCCCACCATGGCCCCACTCCAGTCTTTGTCCAACCTTGTTTCTTAGTCTTCTGAGCTGTTTGCTCTACCCCAGCACCTCCAATGCCACTAAGGTGCTGCAACACCCTTTTTCTGGCCACCTCATCCACCATCAATGCCACTGACACTTTCTTACTCCTCCCCTCTGTCCCAAAGGCACGGTTCCCTACAATGGCCCTGAAAGGAGGGCACCATCCTCATGGAGTATGGTAACTTAGCCCTGGAAAGCCTCTAATTAACCCTAATTATGTAATTCACGGCTTCTTCCTGGCAGCTCCTGCCACAAAGTGCTCAACAGACACTGTCAAAAATACCAATTATCTCCCTGGCTGCCACTTGAGAAGCAGAGAAGACGAGAATCAAGTGTCATGGGCAGGAAGTCTGGTGGATGATGGTGACACAAGACAGAGAATGTACAGCAGAGAAAGAGAGGCAACAGCTCTTTCCCCACCTTATCAGAAAGGGATGAGAAGCTGGGATCTTATGTCTTCTGGCCCAATGCCCAATCTGGGCAAAGCCCAGAATGAACCCCTTTTTCTCCAGATGAGCAGATATCATGACACTAAGCAGCCTCTTTCCTTTGACTGGAGGTACTGATACACAACAGGTACGGCCACTTCAGCCTTTTTAGACTCAACCTCCTGGGTCTAGCTCCTTCTTGCCCTGAATCCGCCCTATAACACAGTTTTGCTTGACTTGGACATTTTTATCAGCTGCATCACTATCCTGCAGCTCAGGACCTTGGTCCAACAGCGCAAAGGCCATTTTCAGCTGTTAGGAATCCCCAGTCATCCCCACCCTTAAACTCACCCCTGGATAAACTCCAGGTGCTCCAGAAGGGAAAGAATAGAGTAGAAGGAAATCCCCAGGCCTGTGTGAGCAGGTAACAGCAGGCAGCTGGGGCAGGCTTCTGCCTATTTGCTCACAGGTCTATGGGCAAGCCTTGCTCTTCCTCGTGCTGCCTGCCTGGCTGTGCTTCTCCTTCCTTCAGCCACATCATGTCAGAGGTCCTCTGCTCCCCCCGCCCTTTCTTTAAGCTCCATCTTGTTATTCAGGTACCGTTTGTCCCTCGATACTCATGGCAGAGCCTCCACTGTCTTTGGAGCTGGAGCAAGACAAGCGGGACAAGGCACTGGGCCGGAAAATTGGGTGCAGAAGTTGCAATGAATTCTTAATGACGCCCTTTCTGGCAACATAGACAGAGAGATGGAGCTGAATGCTTTTATTTTTTAAAGTGTTTCTTATTTAAAAAGTGATGAGGCTTTTGATCCACTTTCCACAGTAGGGTTGGCTGGGCCCCTCCTTACTTCTGCCTTGCTTAGCAGGGCAGCTCCTTACAGCTCCTCGGACTCACTTTTGGTGCTGTTCCCTCCTCCTCTAAGCATGTGTGTTAACTGTCAGTCCCTGAGTAGTCTGGCAATCCCACTTCAAAAGGTATCATGTAACCATGTTGTGACAGACCCTGTACCAGGGAGCTTGACAAGGGAAGGGAAGACATAGATCCCTGTTGGATACTTGGGAAGCCAAAGAAGGGAGCAATTCTGCACCCTGCCATAGTCCCACCAAGCCTGTGGCAGAACCATGAGTTTGGCCTTATAGTGCAGCACCAGTGATGCCAACTTATTCATTGTCTTAACTATGCGTGTGAACCTGTTCCTTGCGTATTTGAGTTATCCTTCCATCCCCTTTATCCTTTCACTCCTAAGTCTTTCACTGTCAGGCTGTTCGGGTTTGGTTTCTCTCTCTTTGTGTTTCCTCCAAGGATGACAAGGGAAATGCATGGGTTGTTCAGTGACATCCTCTCTTCCCTGCTAAGGAGGAGCATAGCCTGTGCACTTACACTCCAAAATCCCCCTGGACTCTGTGGAGATCTCAGCCGGTTCTCCATCTCTGCAAAACACACACCTTTGTGTTTTAACTGAGAGTGCACCCAAGCCCTGGGGAAAGATGTTGGCCTGATCGCTCCCTAGCCTGAACTATTCTGCTCTCCCTGAGGGATGGCCGTTGGGACAAATGTCAGCAGTGTGACCCTCACGCCCTCATCCATTTGCTCACTGCCCTTCAGAGCTGTTGGTTGACAGTTCCACTGGAGCCAACTTCATCTGGAGGGGAGAAACTCCTCACTCTGCTCTCTTAGGCTTGGCCTGACCCTGAGGAGTCACGATCGCTCAGGGTCCCCAGGCACTGGAGCTCCAGAGAGCAGTGGTATCTCCTAATCTGACCTGGTTATTGTAAAAGCCACCAGGATTTGGATAGGAAATCAAGGCTCAGAAAGGATGTTACCTTTGCAGTGGGAACAGGATTCATCTGCCAGGCTGCAATTCCACCAGAGACGCTCCTCCAGGCCTGACAGTCAGTCCAGAAGAGGGCAATGTTGCCCACTTGCCGGTCTTTTTCACAGCACATACACACATGCACGGGCACATATACGCAGAGATCGCAACTGCCCCGTATGATTTTCAGCAAAAGGCTCTGTGGCTAAGTACGCTCTTCCTGTGCTGCAGCAAAGAAGCTGGCTTGGATAAACTATTGAAATTCATGGGAGTGAAAAAGAACCACGTCAGCATGGACCAACCACAAGACAACAGAAAATGGTCTTCCTGAGTCTGCAGCCAGCCTAAAACATGAGGCTGTGTGAAGCTGCACTGTTCTTCTCCATGATGGGTTTGCTTAGTGGACCAGCTCACGCCAGCCACCCAGGTGACTCCCTCTCTCCCAGCGTCCACTGCAGCCCCTTCACTGTTCACAACACAGAGCTGGACCTTTCTCCAGCTCCACGACACAGCCGTCATGGTCCACCAAGCAGGTTCTGGAGGCAGAGGTCAGTTTGCTTTGCTGCAGGCACTGAGTCAGTTGGTCACAGCCATATTTACAGGCACTTGAGACAATAACGCAGGCTCACGGATGCAGCTCACACCTCATCCCTTCCCCAGACACGCACCAGCTCACACAGCCCTATGCAGAACAGAGGACTCCCAGGGTCTCTGACTGGAATCAGCCAAAGGCTGCTTAAATACAAGCACTGCTTAACTCTTTCATCAGAGTTAATTTTGGCCCAGAGGGCTGACTACAGTGCCTCCGTGTCCCGCAACCCAACAGTCCCCACCTGGCTTTAGGACATTTGCAATTACTTCAGCCCTGAGAGTCTTCCTTTACCAAAGCTTCCCACTCCCCCTAGACAGCATTTGCAAACATATCTTGTCCTTTCTCATCCCTGTGGCAGAGCAACCAGATGAAATGCAGGGACTGTGGAGACAAAATCGAATTTAGCAACAAAATAAACAGCATGGGGACACTCTACTGATTAGATTATGCCTCTTTATAATTTATGCATTAATTCCTCCCAAGGTTTGAGATTCCCTGTCTTAGAAGGCCCATATCCCCGCACTGCAGAGATACAGATGCCAGGAGCACCACCTTGACCCAAAGATCCATCTTTCCACCAAGCACATGAAGCTCTCATTAACCCCAGCAGAGCTCCTTTTTGTTATGCACCATTGTCCATCCCCCAGCGATGCACAGCCCAGCACCATTCCTTCCCACACTCAATCATTCTTCCCAAGCCCAATGAAGAACGCGTCAGACTGTGAAGCATCTGCCCGTAGCAGCATCTGCCCCCAAGGCTGCTCTAAAATCAATTCAAGCATTAATAAGAGTCGTCAGCTACTGCAGCATATATATCCAGGAGCTGAAAGTCACTGTTGTGTCCATATTCACAACCCCCCCAAGACCGTTCATTCCCGCCCCTCGTACATTAGGAGCAGAGGCTGTCAGCTCAGCACACCCAAGAAGAAAGCTCATAAGCCACAGTTAGACCTGTCTGATCAAAGCTGGATGTGCAAGGGCAAAAGAAGAAATACTCTGAGCCAAGCAGCAGTACCACTCATGGGGAAAGCAGAAATGAGGCAAAACAGGAGGTGGAGAAGAGATAAGACATGCAAGGGAATGGCTGCTATGTCACCATGCACAAATTGGCCTAATTATGTGTATAAATGCACCAATAGCCACAGATTTGCTGTCTGTATTCTTGACTTTAAATATTGATGCTTAGGAAGAGCTGAGATCAGGATGTCTGCTGCTGGATTAGGCTACAGATTGCTCAGTCATTATCCATGGCCAAATCACCTGGCTTGGACTGCCTTCCTCCAGGCAGCTCTGGAGCTTGGGCAGAGGATGCCTTTCAACACCAGCTGAGGTTTTGTTGTGTAGATGATGGGCAAGGAAGCACCTCCCAGCACCCAGGCAGTGCTGTATGCATGCCCAGAATGGGGCATGAACCAGGTGCTGATGATCAGTGCAGGAGGGGACGGGTATCATGGCAGAACTGAGGACTCAGTAAAAATGAGGATGTGTCCAAACAAGGCAATATCCAAGCTCAGAGGAACAGTGTGTTTGCAGGGGAGCAGATGGCCACTGGGTGCCTGGGAGAATCCAGAATCCTTCTCCCAAGCGCCAACCCAGAATTCGTAGTTTCTCCCACACCCCGTTCCCTCCCACCCCATCCCATCCCATCTCCTCTACGAGACAAGGCTGGGACAAATGGACTCAGAAGCAGCTTTTCATATTTTTTGTTTGTTGTTTTTTGGGTTTTTTTGTTGTTTTTTTTTTTTTAAATAAGAAATTTATTGCAAATATAGAAATTGATTTTCTCCATACAGGAATCTCCGAGTTGAGGAAAAACGATTTCGTGCCATTCAGTTTTAAAACAGGAAAAGAAAAGAAAGAAAGAAAGAAAAGAGAAAGAAAAGAGAAAGAAATAAAAATCTGAGAGAAGAAAAGAAAGGAGAGGAAAAAAAAAAAGGAAGAAGAAAATAAAAGAACATAGCTCCAACTGAAATTTGGCCATACACAACCAGGGGGGGTCACAGGGTTGTTACGGAAGGAGGAACACCAAAGAGGCCACAAGGAGCCAGTCCCAGCAGCTGCCTCCCAGGCCCTTCCTTACATTCAAGGGCTGATACCCCCTGCTCTGTGCCCGGCAGCTGCCCGCCCCTTCCCACCCCCTCGCCCCAGGTGCTGTGCTTGTGGATGGACCAGCCGTACCAGCCCTGGAAGGGTCTGATCTGACCCAGCCAGCCTCTCCCTCTCCTCCCAGGGGAAGGTGGAGAGCAGGCAGCGGGGGTCAGGCCACCCAAGAGCAAGGCCTCACAGTGGCGGTGGTAGTTATGGGGGAGGCAAAGGCCAAGCCAAATGCGCAAGGATGGGACAGAGGGAGAGGGGACCACGGGGCACGGAGGAGAGGAGGTGCCCACCCACAGTGGGAGAAGAAGAAGCCAGGCGGAGATTGGCCTCTCTCTGCCCGGGGACAGGGGGATGGGTTGGGGCGGCCCTGTGGAGGGCTGCCCTGGTGGGACACTACACGGAGAGGTACAGAGAGGTCTCCCCATGGTGGGCGGCAGGGGAAGTTGGGGGGGAGGCAGACCGAGGACGCCCCTCACAGTACAAGGCCAAAGCGGCTGGAGGGACGGGGTGCGGGAGTGCGTGCGTGTGTACGGGGGAGGCCACAGACACTCCCCTTTGCCCCTTCTTCAGGGAAAGACCCAAAAACACCTGCCTCAGCCAGGATGGGCAGGGGGCAGCTGACGTGGGGCAGGCTCCGCCAGCCCTACAAGGGACACCACCCCCCCCTTAGCCCAGTGGAGGGTGGCACTCAGTGTCAGTCCCACATCAAGCCACCCTGAAGATGCTCCCTCCTGCCCAGACAGTGGGACAGCAGCAGGCTGCCTCCAGCAAGAGGACGCGGCTCCATGAGGCTCTCCTTGCGTGCAGCTTGTGCTGAAGCAGGTGGTGGCGGTGGAAGTGGTGTTCTCCAGGTTCCCGGAGGCTGTGTGTCCTTCCAGATGCAGCTGAGCTTTCCCGTCAGCAGCAAGCATGGCAAATGTGCTTTCAGGGACCTGGGTCCAGCTCCTGCCCGTATGGCAGCTGCCCGCCCTGTAGCGCTGAGCTCTGCCCTACAGAGAGTGGCCACAGCTCATCACGAAGTCTGCCCAGCTTTTTTCTTCAGGCACTGCTGACTTACTCCCCACCTGCTCTCAGACAGCCTCCACCCCTGCACTCAACCCTTTCTCTCGCTGGTCCCTTTCTCCCTTTACCATCCCATTCTTTCCAGTGCAGCCATCTCTTCCCTGATCTTTACAGCCTGTCCCTCTTCTCCACCCTCTCCATCTCCCTCTACCTGTCCCCTCCTTTGTTCCCCATTCCTTGGTCCCACCACACCTTCCTCACCCGTGATGTGTCTGCCTCCCCTCTCTCTTCCTCAGCTCCTTTTCCCCCTTCCCTCCTGCATCTCCCCCTCCTTTCCCCAAGCCTGCCTGGCAGAGCCTCCTCCAGGAAGGCAGGCTGATTAGCATTGCAAACACACAGAGGCCTCCTCAGCCCAACATAAATCTTCATTTGTCAGTCATGAATATTTCACACCTGCCTCGGGAGGGATTTATTCAGCATGGAAGAGTGGGGAGGGGAGTGTGGCACCGCAGCATAAGCTGGGGCAGCATGGGCTCTGCCCTCCTGGAACAGCAGGCCTAGGGTCTCACCTTCACTATTCTGGGTGCAGGAACCCAGCCCAGGCTCTCTTTTGAGCCTGTTTCTTGGGGAAGAGGACAGATCAGCACCCAACCTCATTCCTCACCCTCCACGCCATCCAGTGAGGTGAACTAAACTCCTGTTTTTCCTGCCAAGAGTCACCAACCCAGAAATAAAGTATGAAAGGGGCTGGTCCTGTTTCTGCCCCATCGATCCACTTTGCCCTGGGAGAAGGCAGGGCTGAGGAACTCTTGCCAAAGCCAAGCCATAGAGGGCTTAGAAATTTCAAGCAGTCTCTTCATTCTTTTTCCTACCACAGAGGCCTTAAGGGTTTCGTCATGCCCTGCCCCTTGCCAGGACCACCCACAGGAGACGAGGGGTAGGACAGACCTAATCCAGAGTTCCCTGCAATCAATGAGATTGGTCGTGGGTGGTCTTCTGGTGATTGCAACCAGCTCCACATCAAGCTTTCACTGTATCAGAGGTTTCCCTGCAGCTGAAGCACTCCTTGTTCCTGCAAGAATACCCTTGCTTGTAGACTTGGGGAAAGAGCAACCAGGGCATGGGGATGGTAGTGGCCATTTCTCCTATGAGATCTATCTTGATGGGCCTCACTCCTATTTCTAAATAATTAGGAGAAACCATGACCACTAGAAAGAGCAGGCCTTTGGTATATAACACATCCCCCTTCACGCACACAACCCTGGAAAGCAGCTGAGAGACCACATTTGGGGCAAGGGGAGGGGGACACTGGAAAGAAGAAGGAATGTTTTTTATGGGGCTGATTGGGTTGGGTTCTCTTTGGGGTGTGTTCCCTCCCAAACTGGTAGGAGTCTGTCATAAAATCACATCAGGGATGAATGAAAGGAGCAGGGAAAACAGGAACAAGGATGGGAGAGACTTTGGGGGAGGAGATTAAATTCCAACAAACTGGCACATACACAACAGGTGTTTGCTCAGAAAAATACAGTAAAATCGTCATGCAAATAGAACGTTAAATCTGCTTTCCTCCAACAGGGCTGGCATCACTTTGTGAGCCCTCGTCCCTGGGGAGGGAGCACGACAAGGAAGAAGGGAGGAGGAAGGAAGGTGGGACACTTTGTTCCCCTTCCTTGCCCTCTTCCTCCCACAGAACAGTCCATCTTGTGCAAACTTCACCCATTGGTTTGGAGTGTGGGCTACAGTTGGGAGAGAAATGGCTTGTCTCTCCTACCCAGGCTTACCCCCACCACAGGCAAAAGAAGGGCCTGATGATAGCTGTATCCCTTGACCTTTCTTTTCTGCCTTGTTGGGGTAATGAGGGGAGGGAGCAGAAACCACTACAGGTTAATGCTTCCCCAAAAAATATAGACTGAGCAGAACTGATTACAAGACAATACAGCAGAGAAGCACAGGGAGGGAAGAGGTGGGGAGAGGAACAGAACTCCATCCCCCCGTGCCTGTCATCCCCCTTCTCCTGTCCAGTTCTGTGCCCCAGCCATTAGTCTTTCCTGCTTGGATGGTTGCCATGCTGGAAGACCGCTGGGCCTTCTCCATGTGGTAGCTGGAGAGGTCTCTGCTGTGCCTAAGCATCTCTCACAGCATTTACCTGTCTTGATTTGCTGCATTGTCCCAACATGGAGGGACACCTGGCAGCAGTGACTTGACTTCCCTTCATCCTCCTGCACATATACACATGCGCACACACCCGTGTGTGTGCACACACACCCATGTGCGCACACACCCCCCTTCCTCTGGGTTGGACTGGCTCTTACAGTGCGGAGTCAGTCCCATGAATACCTCTGGAGTCGAGGAAGAACAATGCCTAGACTGTGGGGAAGCAAGCTGACAGTGAAGGAGGCTGAGGCAATGGGATCAGGACCTGGCTTAGGATTGTTACCATCAGTATCCCTACAAGGAAGGAACCCCACAGATCTTCACAAGTTTAGACCTTGGGAATCCCTGCTCTGGTTTTCACATACCAGGTTCTGCCTACTACTGCTCTTTACTTACAGAAGATGAAGTTATGTCACCTGTGGCATAGAAACCAACTCTCACAGCTGGCAGTGCCACTACTGACAGATAACAGGCAGGTTCTCTGCAGGCAGCATGTAAATCCCTCCAGAGAAGCTCCTACACCCTCATACTTCTCCCAGGGCCTCCAAAAATACTGGGGCTCCTGAGGAGCACCTCAAAAAGCAAATAGCCACATAGGAAAGGCCAACACAACACAGGCCCTCACCTTCATCCTGATAGAGGTGAACGATTGTCAAGAATCAGGGTGTGCAGCTCATGGAGAGGAGGCCCACCGTGCTGCATAAAGATGCACTCAGCAGGCAGCACCCCTGCCTGACAAGAAAACTTTGGGGGAAATGGTGCCAAGATTGTGCTTTGTTGGGCTGCTCAGAAATGGGATGAAGTGTAGAGGGCAGTAGGCTCCTTCCCACCTCTGTGGCAGATCTTCTATCCAAGGGACAGAGGTTGGCACCTAGCAAGTGAAACCAGGTTTTTGCCAAGACATTAAAGGATCCCTAAGAAAAGTTTGTCACAGCTAACTGTGAGGAGGTGGAGGATTTAGGAGGTGATAAGTTGCTCTGACTCTCATGATGTATTCAAAGGAGCACTGCCATCCAGAGGCTGGTATCCTCTTCTATCCCAGCAGACACAGTGTGGCTGCATACACAAAAGGAGCTTCTCCTGGAGCCATTACTGGGGTCCTCCCAGGCCCCATTCTCACATCCCTTTTGTTTCCTATGCTCCTGCCTTCACCCTAGGCTGTCTCCTATCCACACCAGAGTGTCCATGGCCTATGCAAGAGGAAGCCACTTGGTGGATTTTCTGTCAACCCAGTGAAGTGAGCAATTGAAATCCTATTCTTCACATCCACTTGCAAGTGAGGAGGATGGGTGATGCTCTTCTCATGCACACCCACCCTACAGTCCATGGTGCAAGTCAGTTGGGAAGAGCTGCAGAAGCTTCGTGTAGAACTTGTTCTGCTCAGCTCCTCTCCAAGTCTCTTCCTCATAGTAAGGGAGGCATGAAC
This sequence comes from Larus michahellis, assembly GCF_964199755.1. Taxonomy (NCBI): domain Eukaryota; kingdom Metazoa; phylum Chordata; class Aves; order Charadriiformes; family Laridae; genus Larus; species Larus michahellis. Next base: position 57,294,360 of record NC_133896.1, on the reverse strand, counting down.
AGACAATACCAAACCCACTGCGCAAGGGCAGCCAGAGCATAGATGGGTATGGTGGGGAGGACCTCTGACCTGTGACACTCATGGAGAGATGGGAACCCTTTACACCACTGAGAGACAGAACCTTTCTGCCTTTTCCTCCACCACTCCTTGAGGACCTGGCTTGCCATGCCAAAGAGCATATTCATATGCTGCACCAACTGGCAGAACATTCGCTCTGAGCAGGACTGGAGAATGCACATCACTGTGGAATTGCTGGTGTTCATCAGCAATGACATGGCAGGAGAAGGGAAGGAGGAAGAGCAGCAAGAGCATAGAGCCTGTTGTGCGGCAAGCCGTACCTCCCTCAGCTCTTTGCACCTCCTCTCCTTCCTCCAAGGAGGATGGAGGTTCGTGAAGTATCCAGACAGAAAGTGCAAGCCTAGGGAGCCCTAACAGAGAAGGGTAGGGAAGAGGAAGAGGAAAAGGAAAAGAAGTGAGAGAACTACTTCCAACAAATCCCACATATCTTGGAAGGGTACGGGAGAGAGAGAAAAGCCTCCACTGCCAAAGGAAATATGGAAAAAAATAGTGGTGGAAGATTTGGAAAAGTAGGTGTATCAGGTGGGCAGAGAAGCTTTCTAAACCAAAGTCCTCCCCTTCCACCCAAAAGAAAAATCAGCCCTCAACAGGAACAGAAAGCGCAATAGTTCACAGCTGAGGTTCATGCCCAGTGAGTGTCCATCCCTGACCTTCCCCTGCCACCGCCACCACCCCCTCCCGGGCCATTCCCACCCACCCACACTCCAGTGTTGTTACCACAGTGTCAGAGCAGGACGCTCCTCCCAACCATCTGCAGGCAGAACAATGGTCCCCGTAACACAGTAGAGACAATTCGGCGTGTGTGTGTGTGTGTCTGTGTGTGTCTGTGTGTGTGAGAGTTTTCTGTTGTTGTTGTAAACTTTAAGAAACAATTTTGTCAGTTTTGTATTTGTCGGGAGTATTTTGTTGTTGGTTTATTTTTCACAGTCAAGTGGCATATTTTTTTTCTGGTTGTTGGGGAGGGGGTCTTGTTTTGTATTGTTTCCTTGGAAAGAGTGAGGGAGAGTCACAGCTTCTGCTGAGCAGAGACTCCTTTCCAGTAATCCAGGATGTCATGCAGATCCTCGTCCTTGGCAAACTGAACTTTCTTCCGCAGGGCATGCCCAGCTGCCATGTAAACCTCCTCCCTGTGGTGCTTCTTGTAAGGCCGGAATCGCTCCCAAATCTTGTGGGTGCTCTCTGATGAGTACTCAGGGCTGGAGGAGTAGCCTGAGAAGTAGTGTCTGGGGGAGAGCTGGGAGTACGTGGAGTCTCGCTTGGACCGGGAGAGTGGCTTGAGGAATGACACCCGCTGGCTCAAGGTGTCAGCGCTTTCCTCATAGTACAGGGCTGGGAAGGAGTGACGGTGCTCACTGCAATGGTAAGAAGGCTTGACCTCCAAGTGGTGGATGGCGCCCGGGGACACCAAGGGAAGACGATCCAAAGGGCTGTTGAGTGGGCTGCCCTTCTCAATGTATTTGGAGTCAGATTTGCTGAGTGGTGGGTGGTCAGGCACATCCAAGCTGAAGACCTTGGCGCTCTTGATGGAGCCACTAGAGGAGACACTGCAGGTCTTTCTGGCCACGGCAGCATCAGCACTGAGCTGGCGCTGCAACGGGTGGTGAGAGCTTTCCTTGTAGGGTGGGGAAAGAAAGCTGGGCCGCTCTAGCCCACCCGAGGAACTGGCTGGGATGGACTGGCACTCAAAGGCCATGTCTGAGTCAACACCAGTTCCACCACCCAGGAAAGAGGCTGTGTCCAGCTTGAGGGCATCAATGCAGTTGTTGATGATCTGGTTGACCTTGTCTACCTCCTTGGCTATAGTAGAGATCTCAGCAGCTGAGCCTTGCCCATTGTCAAGCTCCCTCAGGTCCTCATCCCGCTGGGCTCGTTCCAGCCCATCCCCACCACCAGTCCGCACCTCAATGTAGTTACCTTTAGTGGTGACTTTAGGAGTCTCCATCCCAGCATCCATTGACTTTGATGGGGGCAACTTCTCCCCAATCATGGAAGGGATGGAGGACATCCGTGAGACAGGGATGACTGGTGGCTCACCCAGCTTCTGGGAAGGATGGACCATGGTACTGGTATCAATATCTGATCCATAACGCATTTCCAGTATGGTCTTTTTGACATTGAGGGACTTCTGTTTCTCCTCCTGCATCCTCCGCTTCCGCAGGCAGTAGTAAACCACGCCCAGGACAATGACCATCCCAAAGAGGCAACCCAGAGTGGTCATGATATAGTGTGTGGTGGTAGAAGTACTGGAAATAGGGTCCTCCCTGCCTTTGCTCCGGGTTGCAAAGGTCAGGCAAGTGTGGTTGTAGCGCCTGTTGTTGCGGATGGAGGCCACACAGAAAGTATAATCAGTGTGGGCCTTCAACTTGTTGACAGTGACATATTCCTTCTTGCTCTTCAGTGTTGCTATGTCAGAAACGTAGCTGTTGTTGTATTGGACCAGCACATACATCTTACTGTAGGGCATGGGGATGGTTACCATCAGGATGGCTGAGGTGATGGTGACATCATGGAGCTTGATGCTAGGACTGAAGGATGAGTCAGTAGTGGAGGAGGCTGGAGGCTTGACTGAGAGGAAGTCCCCAGGGCTGATGGCTGAGCCCTCATCCAGGTCTCGCTGGGAGTCGGGGGTATAAGGGGTGGGGTTTACCCTGGAGAGGGAGGGGATGGTGCCGCCTCTGCACATGGACTGGAATATGGTGATGGCATTGCGGTTGTGGTGAGGCCGAGGTACCAGAAGGGGGTACCCAGCAAACTCCCGAGGAGTCTCACACTGGAGCCGGTCATAGTTCTTGGTGACATTGTTGAAGAGTGCCAGCCAGTTGAGAAAGCTGTAGAGGCTACAGTCGCAGTTGAAGGGGTTGCCAGCCAGCTCACACACCATCAGATTGCTCAAGCTGGTGAAAGTGTTCCCCTCCAGGCGGCTGAGACGGTTAGATGACAGGTCAATGCTAATCAAGCTGGGGCACTCGGAGAAGGCAGTAGGGGTTACCAGCTCAATTAGGTTGTGCTGCACAAAGAGGAACTGGAGACGAGCCATGCCCCGCAACATGCCCTCTGTCAGGTTGGTGAGTTTGTTGTAACCCAGCTGTAAAACCTGGAGGTTTGACTGGCCCATGAAAGCCCCATCCTCAATATAGGAGATCTCATTCTTGGTCAGGTTCAAATCGGTCAGGTTGCCGAAGCGGTTGAGGGAGGAGTACAGCACCACTTTGAGCTTATTCTCATTGAGACGCAAGTCGTGCACCGTGCTGTTGATATGCTGGGGGATGGTCTCATACGGGGGCTGGTTCTGGCTGCAGATGGCCAGCCACACATAACCTTTGTCCCCCTCAATCAGCCAGCAGTCACCTCGCACGGTGCCAGGGGAAATCAAGCAGAGCAGGGCAGCTGCCCACAACCCCAGGCACATCATGGTCTGCAGTGGTGCCCTCATCAGGACGAAAAAAAAAACACAACGAAAACCAACCTCAAATTTCAGGACCAAAGCAAAAGGAAACCAAGGGGCGGAGGGAAGAGAAAGGGACAGTAACTGGGGGTTTAGCAATGAAAGGGCATGAGCACCCCAGTCCTATTAGGTGTTGTCACCATTATTTCTTTTTGCCCTCTGGGTCAAACCATGAGCACGGAGCAGGGCGAACACGTGCAATCTGCTTCCAGCACACTCAGAAGTTATGACCACAGGTGTTTGGTCTGGAAGGGAACTCCCTTGTGCTTCTTTTCTAAACAAAATTTCAGACTGAGGGTAATGAATCTTCTTTGATGTTCCTGAGCGACTTGCCCACCTTTTCCACTTTCCTCCCTCCCACCCACCCCCCACCCACACCGAATCCACCCCAAAACAAACCCAAGCCCTCCCCCTCTAGTCTTCCCCCACCCCTCCACGGTGTGATGTGGAAGAACAAGGCAGGGCTGCCTCCTCTGTCGCTCACGCTGCCTCGGTTCCTCCTCCTTCTCTTCCTTCTCTCCCGGGTTCCCTCTGAGAAGCTTCAGAGCTTCAGATCAAACATGTCGAAAACAAAAATACAGAGAGGGAAAGAGCAAGTGCGCATGAGAGTGATCCATCTGTCACTGGAATCTGGAAAAGAAAGCACACAGGAGACAAGAAGAGGCATCAGTTGGAGGAGGTCTTTGAGATAAGAGTAGGAACAGCAAGGTTTCATGAGAAGAGGGAGATGATGGGGAAGAGACAGCATTGGGGGGAGGCGCAAGCAAGAGAGGAGTGGGACTGCCTGCCATGCTGATAAGCCTTTGAGAAGGGAACCCTCACGACGTATGATCTCGTATCACAGGGGTACGCAGAAGGGTGTCCGGGCTCCCTTAAATACATGTGATCACAGCCAGAGACCTGGGGCAAGGCATCGGGGGGCGGGGGGCGGGGGGGAGAACAAAAGGCTATTATTGCGGGTGGCTCAAAACTCCTAATGTAAACAAAGGCAAGCCCCAAGCACAACCAAAGCCATGGATTTTCAGCTGCCTGAAAATGATGTACACAGAATGCATGAAGTAAGGAAAATGCAGACAAGCCTCCCCTCCTGAAAAAAAAAAAACCACACAATATTTTTTCATTGTTTCCTTTCTGCCTTGATGCAAGAGGGATAAATAATTCAAGCCACGTGTAACTACTTGTGCTCTAAAAATTGTTCCTGCCTCTTGGTGCAGGGACAAGGCTGTTGAGGTGATCCAGCCTGGCTTGAGCATGCTGGAGGGGGTGCAGGGTGTAGGCGGTGTGTCAAATACCAGCCTCCAGCCACTCGCCCAGCAATGCCAGCAGTCCTGAGCTGGAGCACATCACCCACCTACCCCACACCAAAGAGGGGTGTGCGGCTTCCACCTCTCTATTTTGCCACCTCTCCTTGGGGGCTATGAACACTGTGGGACAGGACAGGAATCGGCGCAAAATGACATTTGCTTCAGTGTGTTTCTGGGCTCCAAGCAAGCTCCTGGTTCTGACTGGGAAGGGCAGCCTGGAGCACCCTTCCCTCTGGCTGCAGCTTCAACCCTTCTCCCACTGTGCTGAGACAGGAGCCTGGCAGGGGTATCCTCAGGCAGCGCAGAGGAAATAATTTCATACAGCAGATAAAACATGTGGGCACAGCACTCTCTCTTTTTTTTTTTTTTAATTTTGAGGAGAAAGAAAACAATAAGAATCAGAGAAAAGGATTCTCAGTTAATGAAAAATAAAGATTCCCTCTTGCCCGTTTTATTTTGGGGGGAGGCTGCTCACTAAAGATATCGCCAAAGCTTTTGCTGCAAAAGCTGAACCAATTTCTAGCACAGAGACACAAAGGGCAGAAATAAAATGAAGGAAGATAAATGGAGGAGGAGTGAGCCCTTGAGGAACAAGGCTTACGTCTGTGGAGAAATCTGAGCTGATTTGGGTCTGTGGAATTACCAGGCCAGCTGGATTAAAGGATCAGAGATAGTGTCACAGAGAAACACTTAAATATTCAATAATCCAAAAGTAAAGCCAAGATGGAGAAAGGGAGGGGGAGAAGAGCTAGACCAATGGAAAAGACAGAGAAAAAGCTTCTGTTCCTCACAGCTCATCATCTGAGGCTGCTAAACTCATGTCATTTATGGTTGTCATATGATGGCCTCCAGGTGCTGCCTCAGCTTTGCATCAGCCAGCACTGAAGCAGAAGGCAGAGGTTTTTACAGTCTGTTGCTTTGTTTCTCAGCCTTATAATCCAATAAGAAATAATTTCCTGACACTGTCTCCCCAGATGTATCAGATAGGAGGCACATCTGGCTCTCCACAGATTGGGACCCATAGGCCTCCAATATTCCTCAGCGCCAGTCCCCTTTCTTGTTCCACCTTTTCCAGAGGTGATTCAATGCAGAGACACAGCCAATTCCCGACACCATCCCTTCACCTTCCTCTCTAACATTACTTCACTTTGCCTGGTCTCTTCCACTGAACAAGAGTGGCAGATACTATCACGATTTTTGCACATTGTTGCCCAAAGTACGTCCACCCAGCAGAGGCTGGGGCAGCCCCTGAGCAAGCAGTGAAAAGCTCAGCCCAGATTCTAGCCAGCATCCTTCTCTGAGCATTGTGCTTTGGCCTGTTTGTCTCACCTCACCAAATACCCTGCACAATATCCAACTCCATACAGGAACATCCCAGCCCGCTTGCTTTGACCCCTTCTGGTGGAGCAGGCTGCTCCAAATGCTATGCTGAAGTCATCATGGCCTGCAGTAGCTTGTTCATGGTGCACGGGGATAAACTTTGAGGACAGGACCCTGTTCCTCTGCAGCAGCCTCAGCAATCGCTGAGAGCCACCCCATCCCTCTCAGGGAACTGCACTCAGGCAGCACATAGAGGGCTTGGAAGGGGAGATGTTCTAGCAGCCTGGAAAGGAAGGAAAGACCCCTTTCCTTCAGCTGGGTTAGGGGGTGGATGGAAATGAAGGTAGTGTTTATCCTTGCTATGTGTCAAAAACAAGGGGACCATGCAGAGAAGACCTGCTTCCCATCTACCTCCCACCTTGGCTGTGCAACCTTGCCTCAGCCACAGGCCAAAGGAAGGGCCAGTCCATTCCCCAAGCCAAACTTATTGGTCCCCTTGGGTGTCCAAGTTGGCTGTGTACAAGAAATATGCAGACCCTGCCATTCTTCCTGCAGTGGCTCCTGCCTCCCCACTATCACACTAGTTTTAAGTGCCCCAAGGACAGCCCAATCTGTGGCCTTCTTCATCCCTTGCCCATGGCCCAGGACCCCATTTTGGCTCAGCCCAGTGCTGTCAGTCCCTGCCACAGAAACACCATAGGAGTCCTGGTCTCCAGCTCCACCACAGCCACCCTTTACCCTTTAGGGGGCAGCTGCTCCCTGACACTGGCAATTCACAGACAAGGGGAGGCCAGGGATGGGGATCAGCACCATGCCCTCCCTCAACTGTATAGAGCCAAATGAACACAAATCAAATAGCATTGGAGTCCAAAAAGACAAGGAAGCAACACTCTGTCCTTTCTGCTGGCCTTAAAGGTGCTGACAGTGGAGTTGGCTGTTTCCCTCCCTTGACTGGCAAAAGAACAAGAAGATGCAGGGATGGAGGGTGGGCAGGGAGAGTAAAGGCAAGCAACTTCAGCCCAGAGGAGAGCCGAGGAGGGGTGATGTATGAGTTGTGGAGCGCCTGGTTTGGAGGGAGGCTGTGGTTACAGGTGAGGGGAAAAGATGGGACGTGGGATCTGTTTTGTAGGACAGGTGAAAGATCACCACCCCCATGTGCTGAGCCTATCCGTCTGTAGGGTTCCAACACTCTTCAGTGTAACCCAAGAGGGCTCTTACAACATGCCTTCGGCTCCTGGCCATCCTCACGTATGCAAGAGCATCAAGGAACAGTAGTGGCATTGTGCCCATGAATGGCTGTACCCTCCTTGGCTGGCACAAAGTCAACCCATCAGCTCCGAGCTCCCAGTGGTTTCCCTCTGGTTTATTCCCTACTAATGGGTGCCTCAATATTATTGGCATTTCTTTGCACCACAGTGTTTGGAAAAGAGCAGAAGGTCACAGGGATGGTTCCCCTGTTCAGAGGAGAGAGCAGGGAAGGCAAAATGGAGAGGGGAGAGCTCCAAGTCTGAGTCAGGAGCTGGATGTCCTGATAGCAACAGACAACCCTTTGGCTCTGGGATCAAGGTGGCACAGGGGGTGGCACAGGAGTACAGTCACTAGTTAGATTGCCAGGTATGAGGGCAGATTAAAATACAACCACTGAACGTGTGGACAGGCATGATATAAGGGACAGAGACAAGCTGGGGGCTGAGGGGGTGGAAGGACCATGACTGAGAGAGGTTACAGGGTCTAGGGGCCACGGTGTAAAAAGGCAACCAGAAAAGCCACATACAGCAGCAATTTGGGCCTGGAATTCTCATCTTGACAACCTTGTCCTCCTGGGGCCCAGTGCACTGGAAAAGCCAGCGCTTAATTCTACCATTGCTTAAACGGTGCTAAGAGCCTCCCGTTAGAAATGCATGCATTAAAAACCTGCCAAACACTCTTGGCTCCTCTGGAGACACCCCGAAACCAGGCCAAAGCTCCTGCTGCTTTCTTACGCTCTGTTCTGCAGCTGGGCATCAGCCCCCTTCCCAGCTTAGTGTGCTGCCTGCTCCTGGTGGGTCTCAGGGCACAAACGCCATCTCCAAGGGGCTCCGTCTCCCCCCTTTTGGCTTCAAGGTCCTTCCAGGATTTCTCTAACCACTTTCCGAGAAAGGGGCCTTTCCCAGGGGCACTTAGTAGTGGGAGTTGGTGCCTTACTTTGAGGGACTCTCCACACCTGCTGGATAGTTTCTGTAACACACACTGGTGTAAGCATCACTGCAGCTGCTCCAAGTCACCACCCAGAGACGGTCCTTGCCTTTGCCCCTGGTTATAGTGAAAGTACAGTGCCACGGGAGAAGCTCACAGCACAAGCATGGCACTTAAACAACAGCAGCCCCCTCCCTCTCAGCCCCGCTACTTCCAGGGATGCTCCCATTTAGTGCAGGAGTTACCATCAAGTCATGCAGCAAAGAACCTGTGGCTGTGCCCAGAGGTCCTCCAGAAACCCTGAGAATTTGGAGACCAAGGAAAGAGGGAGTAGGAAGGCTGATGACCTGTGGATTTGTGGTATGGAAGACATTTGTGTGTGTGTGTCAGAGAGAGAGAGAGAGAGATAATGTCTTCTACTGCAGCTTCTCTGATATCCACCAAGGGTTGAGCTCCCACAGCACTCTTTCCTTTAATGGTGCTCTGAAAGCTGCTCGCTCGCTTTGTCTCTTCTCTAATTTATCCCCCTATTTTCATGAAACACACAAGATCACAGCATCTCTGAGATCCATCCCAATGTTACATTTGTTTTAAATTGTCCCTGTGGCTTCAACAATCTAGAAGACTGAGGAGCTGGCTTAGGCAAAAACATAAAAAGAAAAGAAAAAAAAAAAAAAAAAGCTGTAGAGCCACCCTAAAAGTCATGCAACAAAAGGTGCTTTCATGTCACTAACCAGACAAAGCCTTCATCCCTTGAACTGGTATCCTGGGTCCTGCTGAAGGGTGGGTTAGAGGCTGTGTGAATTTTGGCAGAGTGCTGCTGCAAGAGAAATCTCATGGTTCAACTCTGGGCAGGTTCATTTCACCATATACAAACCCACAGTGCCTGCTGGGAGAAAAATCACCCCTCTGAAAGCTGGGCTGGGCCTGTCATGAGTGGGGAGGAAGCTCTGCAGCTTCCTCAAACTGCAGCTGTCCTTGACTCAAGGAAGCCCAAAGCACTAGGAACCCAGCGGGACACTGAGGTGAGGAAGCCCACAAAACCACACAGGACACCTCGAGGACACGCTGCTCTGCAGTCCTGCCTTTTGGCCAGTTCAGGGAACGGGAAGAAGTTAACCCGAAGTTCCCCTCTGCCATACACGTGCACCCAGGCTCAAGCAAATGCTCAGCCATTGACTTCAAACCTTTGCCAGGCCAAACAGCTTAAAGACTAACCATGAAAAAACCCAACACGATGCTGTATATAAAACCCCTGCTCTCCCATCGCGCCTCCCCAACAGCGATTAGATGCCTAATTTGTTAGGCAGCAAGAAAGAGAGAATGAGAAAGCTCAGGGGAGAAAAACGAAGCAGCTCAGAAGCATGAAAGAAAAAAGAGAGCTTTAGAAGCATAAATCTTATTTTAGAGTGATAAATACTGGCAGAAAGGTCTTTCATATGCCAGTGGTTCCCTGGCAGGCCAGAGAGCCACCTTTGTTTTCCAAAGTGAAATGGTTACCTTTTATATTAATATGATTATTGAAGATTAAGGGGGATTTGCATCAAGCCAGCTCCACCCAGACAGCCCGCGGCAGCAGCCCACAGGAGTGTGTGCATGGTGGTAGGCTCGGGGAGCAGCCTCCTCCAAGTAGAAGAGGATGTCAAGAGATTACAGGTTCCATAAAAAACATTAGCAGCAATAAAGCTGCCTTCATCACCCTCCCTCCAGGGGAGAGCGGGGCCTGGGAAACACCATTCCCCTTGGTGTCATCCCATGAGCCCAGACCCAAGGCAGTGGAAAGGCTTAGAAATAACTCCTGTCGGCAATGGGGAGGGAGCGTGGGCTCTGTGTGACTGTCTGTAGGGACCTGCCATCGGGAGCGCAACAGCAAGACTGGCTCTGCCTGGGCAGGTGCCATGGGTGTGCGTCGGGGGTGAGTCACCATCGAGAAAGGGGTGGCAGCGTCAGCTCGGGGGGTGCGAGGCAGAGGGGGAGTATATGCGGAGGAGTTGCTATAGGTGGTGGGGTGGGTGTGCATGTGGGTTAATCACTCTGTGAAGCAGAGAATGAGGGCTGGCTCCTGGGGGGGAGGGAGGAATTGCCATGGGGAGCCAGGCGAAGCGCTGGTTGCGAGTGTGTGTGTGTGTGTGTGTGCACGGTGTGTTTGCGTGAAGCAGCCACTGTGGAGAAAGGGGTGGGAGTGTTGGCTGTGTGCGAGGCGCCGTAGGGAACGGGGTGGGAGCGCGGGCTGCGCGTGGGCGTGCGTGGATCACGGGAGACGACCATGGTTGTGTGAGTGTGTGTGTATGGGAGAAGGGCTGGAGGAAAAGGGGTGGGAGCACTCCTTCTGTATGTGTTCCCCGACGTGAATCGCTGTAGGGAGCAGGGCATGAGGGCTGGGTCTGTGCATGTGCGTGTGGGAGGGAGTTGCTGTAGGGGACAGGGAATGACCTCTGCTCTCTGCGAGCTGTCAGGGGGAAAGGGACAGAGTGGCAGCTCTGCATGAGCGTGCGTGTGAGCTGCTGCAGGTCACAGGCCAGGAGTGGGGGCTCTGGGTGGATGGGAGGGAGTTGCTGGAGGGAGCAGGGTGGGAGCACCGGCTTGGTTTCTGTGCAGGGCATAGCTGCAGGGCAGGGCAGCATGTCCAGCATGAGGCCAGGAGAAACTCTTCTATGTGATGTCACTGCAAAGACCCCCATCCCCTCAGGGTCCCTGTGATGCCTCTGCTGTCCTGTGCCGGCCTTGCTGCCCTATTTCCTACAACAGCAGCTCCTAGCTTTCACTGGGCTGGCTGTGAATGGCAGGTCCACAAGCTATTTAAGAGATACCCTCACTCAAAATAAAGAATACCTCCAGTATTTCTGCATGCTAAATACATCCCCAACAACCCAGCGGTGCCACTTTGGAGTGCCCCCAAACATGGTACCCTGCAGGTACAGCAGGGAAGAGAGTTAGCCCTTGCAGTACAGCTCACTACTGTCTCCTGCTGGAGGAACTCAAAGCCTAAGGAATCACATAGGTCCTGGGCTGGCTGAGGGTAGCAATCACTTCACAAGGTGCACTGGCAGCCAGTCGTCCTGTGGAGGATACTTCCAGGCCTGCAAACTCCTGTGGGGCACAAGCATTGGCATCCCAGCATCCTTCAACGTGCTCTTGCCTTCCAGCCAACCTTCCCCTGGGTCGCTGTCTAAAAGAGGTTCCCTCACTGGCAGTGAGACCTCTCTCCAAGTAGGACAAGCAGCTACCCCAGTACAACTCCAGTATGAAACCTCCAGAGGTCAAGCTACCATTCCAGTGAGAGGAAGGGGCTGCCCTTGCATGGCTTTCCCAGCCAGGGTGTCTCTGACAGTCATGTGTCATTGCACCAAGTAGTTAGTCTGCAAGATGTCAAAAGACAGGGCAGCCCCTGTGCTCAGGCTTCCTGCAAATGGAAAGTCAGTCAGAAGCTGCTACAGACAATAGTTCAAATACAGCAGACTTAGTCCTGATCTGTGGGGCAGAAGCAGATGAAAGGTGTGGGGGGACATGGAGAAGCTGTTTCAGGTCACCCAAGAGTGAAATGCTGTGGCAGCACAGGCTAAAGGGGATACTTCAGCCCCTCAAAGCTCTTCCTCTGGCCAATGTGTGCCTGGATTCAGCGAGCGGAGTAGCCCCACACGGGACAGGACATTATGTTTCCATATGGCTGCTTCCACCTTTCCTCTATCCTCCACCCCCCGGCAATGGCACAGCTCAGCCCCGCTGGGGAGGGACCGTCCTCCTGGCCAGCTCGCCCACCTATATTTCAAGCTAACATCTGACATGCATTTTGACACAGCCGAGCCTCCCCTCTCTTTTCCCCACTACCTTGCCTTGTTTAGAGCCTGTTTTTTTTCTTCCATTGCCAAAACACAATGACTGTTATAATTAACAGATTATCTCAGTGCGACAGCTGCAGTCCTTTGAAAATTAGGTTGAATAACAGGATCCTGCCGTATGGTAATTTCTTTTCATCTCTCAAATATTTTCTCTCTCTCACTCTCGTTTCTACCTCATTTCTTTTTTTCTTTCTTTCTTTTCTCTCTCCGCCCTACCCCCCCTACCCCCCCCCGCCCCGGCTACAGCCTTTCACCAGCTCCCTAACTGGATGAGTGATATCTTTGGGGTGAGGCAGGCTGAAGGGCTCTCTCTACCTTCATCAGCTGTTTTCATTCCTCTCCTTTTACCACCATACCTCGCAGAGAGGCAGTGTTTGCAAGTAGGATCATAAACACGTCAGGAAAAAACGCGCCCACCAGAGGCCATGGCCAGGGGCCCTAGCTGAAGCCCCACTGGCTCAGAAAGGCAGCCCAGGGAACTAGATAGGAAGGGGAGAAACCGGGATGCGTTAGTCTGAACCACTGCCCGCAACTTTCCCACGGGGAGCTGGGTGCAGTGGTGTGGCTGAGTGGCTTGTACTGAACTAGCCAGGGTGCTCTACCCACCCACCTACCCGTCCGCCTTCTTGCTGACTCAGTACCTGCCCCTGACTCACCACTTGCTCACTGAATGGGGACTGGCAGTACTTATACGGCATCCTTCCCTCTCGCTAAGGCAACAGCTCTGCCACTTACCACCCCTCTCCCCATATCCACCTACATCTGTCTCTCTACCGACTCAATCAACCCAAGCCAGCCAAAAAAGCAGCTTGCTGGAAATTCGGGGTTTCAAAACCAAAATAAGAACTGGTGCTGCTCCCAGCTGGACCCAGACTAAAGGCTCTGGAAATCTCCTCCTCCAGGACTGGAGATCTCCTGGCCTCTGCTGCAAACTGGACTGATTCATTCACCAAAGTGGCTGGACTCCTCAGGCTCTGCTTGGGCAGATGTGCTAGCACACAGCATTTCAGGCTGCAAGGATGACCAGACAGACATATGGGACAGGTCAGTTGGGATGGTGCCTGGATTTTGGCAACTGAACGGTTTCAAGTTCAACATGTTCTGGAGTCAAGAAATCCACAACTTTGTCGTCGACTGTACCAGCAGCATTAGTTAATTATTCTCGATGCCTGGCTTGAGCTCATGCAAAACGCCTTGATCCTGCACTGCTCAATTTCAACCATGTCCATAATCTATACAAATTGTCCGTTACAATTAAAC